>NC_071657.1:86060057-86663925 GCF_014839835.1 Dryobates pubescens | reverse complement strand
TTCAGGTGGCACTGTCAGGATGGCAGCACAGTCAGGATGATGGCACTTGCATGGATCATGCACAGGGGCCACAAGGCTACACAGTGGCAGGACATAAGCACCCTCCTGGAGAGAAAACACAGCGCTAAACCTTGTGGGAAACCACAGAACAGAGACCCACAGCTGGAAGCAGAAGCAAATACAAACTCACAGCAGAATCAAGGGCCAAGTTCTTGCTGCAGCACTGGCTCAGCCCCAAGGGATGCGGCAGCTCCCCATGCCTTGTGAGCTGTGGTCCCATGCTGAGCCCTGGCTGGGAGACATGGCAGCAGGATGAGGGAATCTGCCTTAGCAGACAAGGAACTTCAAAGTCATTTATTTGGCTTGGATCAGATCAGCAAACTGGCTGAATCAATGCCTTTGTCCCCATCAGAGTGGGATCTCACCAGATCACAATGTGTCCCCCTGTGCCAGGACAGAACTGCTATGTTTGTCTCATACCAGCCTTGGTGCATTTTCAGCAGCCCTGTGTTGGGGTGGAGCAGCTCAAGCAGCTCTTTAGATGTGACAAACCACACCAGCCCAAATCATCACGCTGCTTGTGCTCCTTGCTGCAAGCCACAAGGGCTCCATGCCAGAGGCACCTTTCTTTCCCTGCATGACATCACATCCAGCTCCTGCAGGCAGTAGCAGGGGCTGAACAGCAGTGTGTTGCCCCAGCACCAACTAGTCCCTGACTGAAGGAGACAAGCAAACCGGTGAAGAGCAACAAAGTCCATTCTGTTGCAATAACAGAGTCTCTCCAGCCAAGCATGATTAAGAAACCCCAACCCCCCTATCTTTTCCTATGGCTTCAGGGTAGGACTGAGCTTTGCCAGATGGTGCTAATGGTGGTGTGTACCCATCTACAATGGTTGCATATCATTAGCACTGATTGTTTTGTGTTGCCACAGGCAGGACTAGGAGAAGATGCACCTCTGCTCCTACTTCTTCTTTTCTGTCCTAGCTCCTGTGCAGCAGAAAGTTGGGATGCTGTTGGGCTGGTGCTCTTGACTTTTTTATTCTCAGAGACTTTGTTCTTGCATCCCAGAAGGGGACCTGAGCTCACATGTTGATCTGTTTCCAGCAGGTGATTTTGCAAAGACCTTTATGTGGATGACCTAGCTCTTCTAGACTAAAAATGCCTCTGTCCTGAGACTCCAAGTGCTCTCCTTGTTGGGACAGGCTGACACCGTTTTCATCATAAGGCAAAAGGAAGGCTGGATGGGACCTGGCTCACTTGGCTGCCTTCCAAAGTCAACTTGAGATGACTTGCTGAGGAAGAGTGTCTGGTGAAGCAGCAACTCCTCCAAGCTCTGTGTCTACATCACAGCTGCCCCAACATGTGAGGCAGTATGATATAGAGGGGAAGGTGTTGGAAGGCCAGAGGGAGATAAGTAGCACTAAATGGAACCAGCACACAGCAGAAAAATCCCAGCAACATCCTCCAGGATGGGCTCACTTGTGCCTGCACCCTTTGTCCTTCACTGCCAGGTGCCCGGTGTTAGCACCAGGGATGAATTGAAGGCTGGTTTTCTGGTCCTGCTTCTTCATGCGGGCAGGACAAATTACTCTAGGCCACACAAAAAAGTGCTTAGGTCAGGCTTTTCAATGCTCTTTAAGGGGAAATCATCATGATCTGGAGTTAGGTGCCCAGATCATAGCCCTAACCACAAACAAGGCTCACTGTGGTACGGCAGCAGCGTGAAGACACCAGTATGTACTACGCTCTGGGGAGGCAAGCAGAGCCAGGTAGAAACACCAGGATGCCTCACACCCTACTGACCACAAGCTGCCCTGGAAGGCTGCTGCACAGCACACACTGCCCATGGCTACTTACCAATGCCCACGTGCCTGCCCTCCAGTAACTGCTGCCCCCTCAGCAACGCCCTGGGGGCGAGTGCTGTTTGTTCACCTCACAGCCCAGCTCCCGCTCCAGCCCTCTCTGGGCTCTGGATTAGCATCAGGCGTGGTGCAATATTCTTTTTTATTAGCACAGAATTATGGAAGTCAGAGGCGTAAAAGACCTGTTGGGTCCCACTCAGTCCATCCTCCTTCTGCCAAGACAGTATTGGTCCCTGCAGCGTATTTACTATTTCTCTGGTCTAATTTTACACACTGTACAATCTGTGCAGTGCCAAGTTACGATCCCTGTGTGAGAAGCAGAGCTCTCAATTTCCAGGCTCTTGGGTGTGTAAAATCACAACTGTGATGTTAAATTAACTTTTTTTTTTTCCCTGTGCATTTAATCATTTAATAGCTCTAAAATTCAGCCCCTTAGGCTTTTTCTGTCTGTTGGCTTGGGTTTTGCCTGCTGTAGGCCAGTGGCTTGTCGCTTACAGATGTAACACTCGCACCCCTGGGTGGATCGGCAGCAGCTGGTCTTGAAGCTGGGACCGCTGCAACTTAACACGTGAAATTCTGCAGCCTGAGGATAGAAAAATTCCTCCAATTTGTTACCCACAGGTACAGAAGGTTCATCCTCCTCCTCTTACGGACCAGCCCCAGCAAGAAAGAGGTACAAGGCATGCTGAACACATGGCTGGGGCACAAAGGCATCAACCCAGGCTGGATTTAGAAGTCAAAGCAGGGGTACAAGCTGCACCACTAAGACACAAGGGGACAGGGTATCCCAGTGACATTCTGTGCCCAGGAACTCCCAACAGAAACACCAATACCCTTTCCCTCCACCCTGCATCCACTGGAAGTTATGCTCCAGGTTTCATTTCATCCCAAAAGAGAGATTTCTTCCTCCTGTGCTAACACAAAGACTTTTCTTTGTGCGGGTGGCTCTGGGACAGCAGAGGAACTGAGCTGCTGCCATCATGGCCTTGTGAACAGAAAGTGAGAAGAATAGATGCTGATAAAATGAGAAGCATGCTCTCAAACCTTCCTTTTTTTCCTTTTTGACTTGGTCACCATCACTCACTTCTCCAAGTAACACTTGCATTTTTGGAGGCTGGTGGTTATTTCAACAAAGTATTAGTAACAAGGCACCCACCTGCTCTGCCCATCAGGGACTCTACTAACAATTTAAGACAAAGGCTCAGGATTTGCCTTGGTAATAACAAGATATTGTATTTGCATTTCATGCTTTTCACTTTGAAGCATCCTCAGGCAAAGCCAAGCATAGAAATGATCACTGGCACATGCTGAGCCATGGCACAGCTGTCTAGAGTCACAGCCTGACAGTCACACAGAGCATCTGCAGGGTGCATGAACCTCTGGGGTGAAAGATGGCAACATATCAGACCCATGGCACACTGGAAAGAGCACTATTTTCACTAGAGACATCACAACGAGTGTAGATAAAGGAGCACTGCAGATCACAACAGGACCCCAGTACAGAGACCCTGGATCTTGAACAGAGCTAGGAAGCAGGGTCCAGGTGGGGCCTGAATAAGCCTGGGTCTCTGCTTATGTGCTGTAAGCCAGTGGTGACTACGATAGGACTGTGGGTTTCTGAGGTCTTCCAGGGGCTCAGCACTGTTCAAGAACCTCGTAAATCCACAGGCTGCTTTAGTGTTTGCAATTTACTCTACAGTAAGAGAACTTTTGAGGGTGGCACAATCTTTTTTATCTCTCTGGGTGGGCAAGGGAGAGTCCTCTATGCAGCAATCCCTGCAGGAAGACACAGGTCTATGAAACAGCGTGAGATTGAAAGCACACAATGCTTTGGGGCATACAGACAGGCCTTGCATGCTTTGCTGTGCAGATGTGCACATACACCTGCAAAGCTCAGCACAGAAGCTCACAAGAGATCACATCACCTCTGAAAAGAAAACCTTAATGTCATTTCCTATTCTCACCATCATCACAGAGCGCTCTCAGAGGAGGCTGCATCCAGCTTCTTGGTGGGTAACAAACTAAACCAAGTCTTCTCTGGTCCTGTTGCATTGCTGATGCCCTGAATACTGGATGCCCAGCACCCTTTTCAAAACCTCTGAACAAAATGCTCTTCATTAAGCAGCTGCACATTTCCAAGCATACCCCACTGGATAGCTAATGGCAGAGGCCCCTGGCTGCATCATACAGAGACCAAACCATGTCATAGTTTCTACTCAGTGACGGCTGCCTCTCCATTTCTGGAAACAGCTCTTCCTCCACAGAATCTTTCCTGATCCTACCGACTGCTCTTCCCTCTCATCACTACTTTTATTTCCATCTCTCTGACTTAACTCTCAAAAGCAGACAGCAGTGCTGCTTTCAGGCTCAGTGAAACCAGAGCTCAGCCTGCTTTGGAGAGTGTCTCTTAACTTCCAGTTACCGAAGCTGCTGGTTCAGAGAGCCCTCAAGTTGTGGGGTGTTTTTTCTTCCCTGGTGTGGTTCAACCCACCACACCTGTGTTGGGGATGATGAACAAACGTGCATCACGAGCAGACACTCATTCAGTACGACTTGAACTAATTGCCCATTATTTCCTAAATTTCGACACTTGAAAGCTTCAGATGCCTTACGGCCACACAACAACTAAAAGGTCAGTTATGTTCATTGACTGAAATACAAACAAATGTGCCCAGCTCTCAGGAGGGTTCTTGGGTTTGAAGAAGAAAAAGATTTTAGGGAAGTGTATTTTTTGAAAGTAAAGATTATACAGAAGCTCATCATGTCTAGAGCTCCAGTTATCTAAAGGCACTACTGAATTACGACTATTATTAGCACAACTGAGATATGAATTCTGGAATTTCTGTAAAATGCTCTGAATTCAGGTTCAGAAGCATTTAAAGGACTTGAGAAAATATCTTTGGCTCCAAGTCAGCAAAGCACTTAGGCAGGCTCTTAACTTTCAGCATGTGTTTAAGTACCTTGCTGACTTGGGGCTTTTAACTCCAGCAAAAAAAAAAAAGAAAGCAAAAAGGAAAGAAAAGCCAAAGCAAAAAGTTCTGGTGTGCAAGGAAATCTCCAGGCAAGCAGAAAAAATACAAGAATCTCTTCTGGAAACAAAACAAAACAACAAAAGAAAATAGTGACTTGCTACAAAATTAAACACTAGAGGAAGCTTTCTGGAGGGGAAGAAAGACTCCCGGAACAAATGGAGCATTTCAATATACTCTAACACTGACTTGCTCTCCTGCCTCTTCAGCATGTTGAAATTATTTATTGCTGAAAAAAACTCCAACCAAACTCAAAACCTGCTCTCCCCTCCCATTTCCAGAATAAGTGTGATGGGAGAGAGAAAAATCTTGGCTTCAGCAGAGAAAACATCTCTGAAATGAGTCGTCTGTGAGAGGCTGTTTCCATCAGCATGAGGAAAGAGAAGAAGGGATGAGGGAGTGAATGGTAGCAAGGAGGAGGAGGACACTGCCCACAGGCAGGAGCCTGCACACAACACCACACACTGCCTTTGAGAGGAGGAATACCAGAAAGACCATAAGGAGAGAAAATCAGTACAAATCTATGCACACGTGCATGAAAAGCAGCTACAGGCAGCAAGCCACTCTTCCCCTGTCTCCAGCTTGAGGCTGAGAATACAAAACAAACTGAAGCAGGGGAAAAAGAGGATGCTGTGCAGCCCACCCAGGAAGAGTGGCTGCTGGCCTGTGGGACATGTGGACAAGAAGAGCAGATGCCTGCATGGGGTCAGGAAAGAGGAGATACCCCAGCTCATAGCCTCCACACTGGAAACACCACTCTGGTCCCATGAGGGAAAAAGTCCAAACTTCCAAAAATTCTTCATTAAAGAGAAAAAAAAAATACAATTTAAAAAATTACAAAATAGCTGAGTTCTTTCCTTCAGAAGGAAACAAAAGGGTTTCATGCATTTTAGTTTTTTATCAAAACCACTCCACTGCTTTGCACTAAAGGGTTTTGCAACTTCTATGTTTTGTTTCCTCCAGGGAGATGGGGGTGTCAATTCAAAGTGGAGATACTAAACATTTCTGAAAGAAAAAAAAAAACATAAAAAGAACAAACTACAGCTCTTCCCTCCTCAAACATTTTTATATTTTTTTTAAACCCTCTGATAGAAAAATATGATTCTGTAAAACATTTGGATGTTGATGTGACTTCATTTTTTCAACAGAAAATGGCTCCCCCGAGAATTTTTTCCATATCTGATGCTCAGCACAGATTGTCAGCAAGAGCTTTTGACAGAGGTGCCCCTCATGGGAGGTGCAGGGTCCCATGGAAAGGGACTCCTAGCCCCCCCAGAATAGGCACCCTGTCACACCCACTGTTCTGTGCTGGCACCCAGCAAGATGCAGCTCTTGCCTTAACAAGATGACAATTCAAACAGGTGAGATGAAGCAGAAGAACATCACCTCCCCATCTTGCAGACGGAGCTGACATCCTCAAAGCAGATGATATGATAAACCCAACGGTCCACAAGTTGTTTGCAGTAGAGCTCCATGCCTGTGATCCTATAGAAGATCAGGGTTTGATTTGGCTCTCCTGACCCTGCTGAAATACAAACACTCAGAGCCCAGAATTCATTTGAGCTGGTGCCTTTTTATCCATCCTGAACCTCTCTATGCCTCTTAGGATACCAGGACTCAGATGTTGCATTGGTGGCTCCTGGGGTTATGGGATGTCTTCTGTTGTGTACCCTGGTGACTGTCTCTGAAGCAGCAAAGCAAAACACCTTCTATAAATACTGGTTATACTAAAAATCTCCTCAGGGCTACCCAAGTGAAGAAAAATGGCCCAAGCTCACTGGAGGAAGGAAAACACAATTAAATCACTTAACAGCCCGTATCCACTAATCTCTCACGCTACTGGGCTTGACTCAAATGACTTGTCTCTGCCTGCTGACATCTGCCTCCTACCCCTCCAGCCCTGGCACTACTTTGTGCAGCACCCTGACAAAGCAGCTGTGCACATGTGCTGTGTGGGAGAAAAAGCCCACCAGAGCCTGGGGCTCCCAGCACAGTCACAGCTTGACAAGGACTCCCAGGGAATGGGTTGTGCAAAGACGTGCTCTGCAGATGCTGGTCCTGGCCACAGCAGGAATTACAGACTTCACATTTGCAAGAGGGCTCAATGTTCACCAGGCTGGGAGACATGTTTGCAACATCATATTACCAGTGCTGGGGTTGTGTTCTTGGTGGCTCTTGCTGTGCAGTCCTCATTCTGGAGGTGTGAGGTAGGGCAGGATGAAGAATGTAGCAAGTTCAGATCTTCCTACCTATATTTTGTAATCTTCCTTCTGGGTCTCTATGCCAAAGTCCTACTCACAGATCAATGCAAGCATGCCCAAGGCTGTCCCTCTGGAGACACCAAGAATGAGACTTTAAAGGCTTGGAGAAAAAAAAAATGCATCAGGGATACAAAAGCCCATGGCCTCAGAGAGCTCTGTGGAAGGCTTGCCCAGATTATGGTGTGAGATGAACAGCTTTGTGTGGAGGGAAGGTTCACCAGCATGCAGAAAGGCTGTGACTGCCAGGTGTCTTGCTTAGGTAGTGCAGACAGCTCCATTCTCAAGTGACTGATCCACCCCTCAACCTCCTCCAAATCTCTTGTGGTACAAGGCATAGCACACTTTCAAATTGCACTTCTTGGTGGCCCAACAGTTGGGAAATTGCTGCTGCACCTGGACAGGGGAGCTAGGAGGCTTGAAGGTCCCACACTTCAACAGCTGAATTTTTTGGTGGGCTGAAGGACTCTGCACTGACCTTGCTGCCATGCAGGAGACACAAGCAGCACCTTCACTAAGGCTACATCAAGCTAAGACAGAAAAACAAACAAACAAACCGAACCACCACACACACAAACACACAACAACAAAACAACACAGAGAAAAGAAAAGAAAAGAAAAGAAAAGAAAAGAAAAGAAAAGAAAAGAAAAGAAAAGAAAAGAAAAGAAAAGAAAAGAAAAGAAAAGAGAAAAGAAAAGAGAAAAGAAAAGAGAAGAGAAAAGAGAAAAGAAAAGAGAAAAGAAAAGAGAAAAGAGAAAAGAGAAAAGAAAAGAGAAAAGAGAAAAGAAAAGGACTCCCTCAATCCTGCATAAATGTATAAATAAATGTTGTTTCTTCCAAATGACAGTTTCCAAATTCCCACATCACTGCTATTCCCCTAGGACTCTTCTTTCTGTTTCATAGCCATGAAACTTTTGAAGAGCAATGCCTAGAAGCATGAAAATGGCTGCAGTGATTATACTGCAACACCTCACTGCTTTCCTGAGCTGCAGCTCCCTCCTCCATGGTTGGAATTAAGTACAATCAATGATAATTAACTAAGGGCCAGAACCTGCCAACCACGGTCACACTGAGTGCTGTTTCCTGAATATTCAGGGATCACTCTCCATAAAATCAAGGATCAGTCTCCAGTAACTTTGGACTGAAAACAACAAAAACTCTCTTTGCAAACCAGAAGGGATGGACAGACATGTCCATCTCAGGACTGAGAAATGGACGAGTCACCTGCTCAGGCACAGACCCAGTGCACCATGTCTGTAGATCAGCAATGGGCCCTTGACTCAATGGGAAGGGCAGTAAGGCACCAGCAGACATCTCTACCAACAGGAAGCATGGGTCTGTCAGAACATTTACACTCAAGAAAGGCCAAGAGGAGGATGCTTGTGACAGGTCTGGCAAGAGAGCACAAGCATCCTTCAAGATCATGGAGGAGCTACATCCTTTCTCTTAGCACCTTTCTCTTGCTTTGCCCTGGAACAGGGCAAAGCAAGGGCTTGGCAAAGCTGGAGGGGCTCCTCAAGGGTAAAAGGAGGTAAAGAAGAGTTCCTGTAAAGTGAATGGACATCCAAGTAGAGCA
This sequence comes from Dryobates pubescens, assembly GCF_014839835.1. Classification (NCBI taxonomy): domain Eukaryota; kingdom Metazoa; phylum Chordata; class Aves; order Piciformes; family Picidae; genus Dryobates; species Dryobates pubescens. The sequence continues at coordinate 86,655,198 of NC_071657.1, read as the reverse complement.
CCAGTGGGAATGGTGTTGCTGCTGTCTAGCAAGTGAGCCTGTGGCCATTGGGAATGATAACAATTGCTCTCACTGCCAAGGGGCTTGCTGTGATGCTCTGAGAGTTTGGAGGCACCAGAGAAGATCCAAGCTCCTGAACTGCCCTTCCCTATGCCACACAGCAGGAATCCTCATCTAAAGGGGTTAAAAAAGAAGAGAAAGACAAACACGAGGCACTCTCCTTCTCACCACAAAGGTAAAACTAATTTTCAAGTCTGCTGGGCACAGGAGTTTGGATGTGACCACCAGCCAGGCACCTTGCTGCATCCCAGGTAATGCTACACCCATTCCCAACAGCAGGAGTCCTATAGGGTTCAGAAGTGACTTCCCACTCCTGAGCAACATCACTGGAATATCATGGAACAGATCATCTTGAGTGCCATTATGTAGCATATTCAGGACAACCAGGTGATCAGGCCCACACAGTATGTGTTCATGAAGAGCAGGTCCTGCTTGACCAGAGAGATCTCCTTCTACAACCAGATGACTCAGTGGGTGTAGGAAAGGCTGCGGATGTTGTTTATCTGGACTTAAGTAAAGCCTTTGATACTGTCCCTCACAGCATCCTCCTGGAGATGCTTGTGGCTTGGATGAGTGGACACTTCACTGGGTAAAAAACTGGCTGGATGGCCAGGCCCAAAGGGTGGTGGTGAACAGAGTTAAACCCAGCTGGTGGCCAGTCACAGGTGGTGTTCCCCAGGGCTCAGTACTGGGGCAAGTCTTCTTTAATATCTTTATCAGTGATCTGGACAAGGACAATGAGTGTACCCTCAGTAAGTTTGCAGATGACACTGAACTGGGAGTGACTGCTGATCTGCTTGAGGTGTAGGAGAGCTCTACAGAGGGATCTGGACAGGTTGCTCTGATGGGCCAAGGCCCATCAGACTGAACAAGGTCAAGTGCTGGGTCCTGCACTTGAGTCACAACTCCAGGCAACATTACTGGCTTGGGGCAGAATGGCTGGAAATCTGCCCAGCAGAAAAGGACATGGCAGTGTTGATCAACAGGCAGCTGAATATGGGCCAGCAGTGTGCATCCTGGCCTGTATCAGAAATTGTGTGACCAGCAGGACTGGGGAAGTGATTGTGCCCCTGTACTCAGCACTGGTAAAGCCACACCTTGACTACTTTGTTCAGTTTGGGGTCTTGCACTACAAGAAAGATACTGAGTTGCTGGAATGTCTTTAGAGAAGGGCAAGGAAGCTGGTGAAAGGTCTGGAGAACAAATCTTCTGAAGTGAGGTTGAGAGAACTGGGGTTGTATAGTATGGAGAAAAGAAGGTTAAGACAATCTGCCTCTCTGCAACTACCTGAAAGAAGGTTGTAGGTGAGGTGGGTGTTGGTCTCTTCTCTCTAGTAACAAATGATAGGATGAGAGGAAATGGACTCAAGTTGAGCCAGGGGAGGTTTAGATTGGATATCAGAAAGAAACTTCACTGAAAGAGTTGTCAAACACTGGAATAGACTTGCCCAGGGAAGTTGTTGAATCCCTATCTCTGGAGGAGTTTGAAAGTGTGGTGTCGAGCGACATGATGTAGCACTAGACTTGGCAGAGTTAGACAATGGTAGGACTTGATAGTCTTAAAGGTCTTTTCCAATCAAAATGACTCTATGATTTTATGATTCTTTGTTTTCCTTCAAGTCTCTCCAGTTGTCCCAGCAGCTGGCACAGGTTTTACTGGGTCACTAGGCTCCCAGTTATGGACAGATATGGAGGCTTCTCATGGGAAATTACAGGGTGAGAAGCAGACAGACAGACAGACATTAGCTTCTGAATATAATGCACTCTCACTCTGTGCCTCAGTTTCTCACTTGCATAGCATGCTGTCAGCTGGAACAACTACACAGCAATACAGACAAGCCACATATGCAGCAGAGTCTGACCTTCCAGGGTTTGTGGCTTGGCTGAAGTCAGAGGCTCTCTGTGACTCATCCTAGAAAGTCTTGAGTTCATGGCTATGACTACAGTCTCCTCTCAGGAGCACTCTGGGCTCAGTTTACTTCCCCCCCCAGGAGCAGGTTTGTGCATAAACAATGAAGGCAGTGAGCAGAGCCCACTTGCATGCTTACAAAAGATCTGCACTCAATCAGATGCATGGGTGTGAGGCTACCAGAACAAACCCTCAGCAGCAGATCCCTGTGCACAGGGTCTGCACAATGCTGGTTTGCACCAGTGTTGAAACTAAATCTGTGACTAAATTTTAAAGACATAGCCTAAAACTACCACAACCAGTCTCTGCTGTTATGAATCTGCCTTCCTGCCTGCCAGGACCCTGATCTCTTTCTGTAGCTCTGTTTCCCCTGTGAGACATGCTCAGTAGCTTCTTTGGATTTATTTCAGTTTGGATCATGCAGGCAGCAGGTGTGGCCCACTGTGAGCAGCCCTGAATGGCAGAGTACAGAAAAGGCCACTTCCTAGAGAGCAGACATGTACATGGGCACAGCAAAAACACCCATTCCCCATCACCTCTCCACCATCACAGCTGTGTAATTCAGCCATGCACACAGCTCCTGGACATCACAAGTGCACACACACACACACACACACACACACACACATGCTCACCTCATTACACCTTAGAAAATTCAGCAGCTATCAGGCAAGACATGCTGCATGCTGCAGCTCTGCTTCACCTTGCATATTGCAGTCATCTCTTCAGTGTGATAGTGCTGCCTCTCTTCTCCCTACAAAAGCACACAGGTCTGGGCTGGCAGAAGTCTTCTGTGCTTCCAGCCTTGCAGGTCAGTGTTTTCAGAATCAGCACTGGCAGAACTCTGTCTGCTTTGCAACACTTCAGAATAGAAAACTAAGAAGAGCTTGGCTGCTGGCAGATGGCTTAAATCAGCTATCACAGAACTACACTTGGGAAAATTCTTCAGGCTTTGCAAGCTAAAACAGCTAGAAAGGTTAAGTGTATTGAACCTGGGATGAAGGGCAGTGTAAGGCTCTGCTAGATGTGTGCACCCTGCAGCAAGGCTCTGCCCCATCCACAGGAAATTTTGCACCAGGAGGTGGATGTATTTTGACAGGGAGTCACCCTGCACACAGGTGCATTCAACTGTGTAAGACAAAGCTTTTAGCTCCTTCCTGTTTCTCCTGAGTGGAGACAAAGGCTGTTTTATCCCCATGCTGTGAATCACATAAACAAAACACTTCCTCAACACCAGTCTTGCCCAGTCCTGCTCTAAGCAAAGGAAGATGGTGCAATGAGGATTCTGAATCATAAGCTTTACTTAGCACCTGGTGGCAGCTAAGCCTAAATATCAACATTTTGCCTAAATATAAATCTTTTGCCTACATATAAATCTTTTGACTACATAAAAAGATCAATGGTCCACATGCCAGACTAATACTGGTGTAACCCCTCCTGACTCCATCACCTTCAACTGCTCTGTGGTTATACTTCTGCACCTGACTGACTTTCCTGGAACACTCATTACAAGGTGACAAAAAACGCTTTTCCCCTCCATAACAACCCTGCCATAGATCCTCCTCAATCCTTGGTCTCTTCTACTTTTTAATATGCCACAATCATATTGGCTTTTCTGCATGGATCCACTCCATTTAGTGCTGTCCAAGACTGCTTATCCTTAAAGATGCTCTTTTCATCCACAGGACAGACTGCATATCTTGAGAGCTGTTCTGTGTAATTTTTACACTCCATCATCTCCCACCTGGATTAGGAATAGGAGTATTAGTATTTCCACTTGCACAGAAACACAGTGTCTGCCCAGAGAAATTAACACCTCCCAAAGACTTTGATAATAAATGTTTGTGCATGTCACATTCTAGTACCTGCTCTCCTGAGTATGTTTTATGCTTCCTTTGCTCTGTTCTTACCCTAGGAAAATCCTCTTTCCCAGGAAGCAGAGATGATGATGTTTGGGATGCATATTCCTGTGGCTCTGCTCCCATTATCTGTGGTTTTGCTTGCTCGCAAATATGTCACAGGTGGTTTAAGGACAGCAGCAAGTGACTCACTCCATGTCCAACTCTACTGATGGATGTGCGGGACCTGAATGTCTCAGTCTCAGCCCTGCCTGCCCTTTTGGTTACTGGGTCTGCCACACACATCTGTTCTGACACACCCCAGGGATGATTTGTAGCACCCTCTGCTGAGGTCATGGACTCCTACAAATGGTGCCCAGAGCTGCCCTGGTGCTGCAGCACTTTGCCCTTTCAGTCTAACTGGGGATTTGCTTTGCAGTGCCAGAGAAGCCTACAGTCTAGGACTTTGGATCCTGGGAACCCTTCAAAGGGCATAAATAATGAGTGGCACTTTCAGTCCAAGTTCCGATGGACACAAGTCTCTGAACAGTCTGGAAGAGACCAAGCTGCTTTGGAAATAGGAGATTTGACTTACAAGGTGAGACCTTTCTGAGCTTTTGGAGGTTAATTAAAGCCAAACTCCTGAAGCACTAAAGGTTTCCACTCCAACTGCCAATCTTTTATGAAATCTTCCACTTCTGGAAGCCTTTGAAAATGTAAAAACTGGCATAAAAACCCAACAGGAATAACCCCCGCAAAAGGATTGCTGTTTCCCTTGCCAAAAGGAGGACACAGCCCTTCTTTGGCAGCCAGAGCTCACACAAAGAGCAGAGCACAAGGCTCTTCCCCATGTGTGGGGCTATGCCTTAGCTCCCTGGGTAAGAAAATCTGTGAAAATGAATACTGGGCTTCCACCAGTATTTGGGGGCTCCCACCTGCTATGACAATGCTTTGGTTTACAACTGAGTATCAGCAAAGGAAATAATGCCCCTGCTCCACACAGCAGGATGATGCCATCCCCTGAATGAAATTACCTTTATCCAAGCCCTTCCTCCCAGCCTTCCCCCAGTGAGTTGTCCACTAAAGGGTTTCAGCAGGGATATGTTGGAAAGGATCCAGCTGTCTTATGTAGATGACATATAAACTGAGTCCTGCTTCCTATCCTACGCTCTCCACTGTGCACATCCACACCAGGAGATCCTGTCTCCTTCTTGGAGGTTGTGGCAGCTTTGCCCATGTCAACAGTAAATCCCAGGGCTTCATTCTGGGCTGAACACTTCAACCAAAGCTCTTCTCACTGTCTGGGTGGGCTACAAACTCCATTCCTCCTCCTTCATTGTTTGTCAGTAACTGGAGAGGCTGAGGGAGCTGGGATTGTTTAGCCTGCAGAAGAGGAGGCTCAGGGGAGACCTTATTGCTCTCTACAACTACCTGAACGGAGGTTGTAGCCAGGAGGGGGTTGGTCTCTTCTCCCAGGCAACCAGCACCAGAACAAGAGGACACAGTCTCAAGCTGTGAGAAGGAAGTTCTTCACTGAGAGAGTTGAGAGTTGTTAGCCACTGGAATGTGCTGTTCAGGGAGGTGGTGGAGTTGCTGTCCCTGGAGGTGTTCAAGAGGGGAATTGGACATGGTGCTTGGTGCCGTGGTCTAGTAGTCATGAGGTCTTGGGTGACAGGTTGGACTTGATGATCTTTGAGGTCTTTTTCAACCTTGTTGATTCTATGATTCTAATATGTTTAATCAGGTCTGAGAGACTACTGAGTCATGGGTTTCCTTGTCACTTGCAGAACTAATGAATTCTGGCAGACTGTGGTCCTCCCAGTGTTTTCTTCTTCTCACCATCAATGTGAACTACTGTTATCAGTTATGTGGGATCACAAGCTTGTTCAACATCTGGCAGATCCCCACTCTTACTTGAGTTGTGTTCTCTCCTTCCGTTCCTTCCTTCCTTCCTTCCTTCTTTCCTTCCTTCCTTCCTTCCTTCCTTCCTTCCTTCCTTCCTTCCTTCCTTCCTTCCTTCCTTCCTTCCTTCCTTCCTTCCTTCCTTCCTTCCTTCCTTCCTTCCTTCCTTCCTTCCTTCCTTCCTTCCTTCCTTCCTTCCTTCCTTCCTTCTTCCTTCCTTCCTTCCTCTTTCTCTTTCTTTCTTTCTTTCTTTCTTTCTTTCTTTCTTTCTTTCTTTCTTTCTTTCTTTCTTTCTTTCTTTCTTTCTTTCTTTCTTTCTTTCTTTCTTTCTTTCTTTCTTTCTTTCTTTCTTTTCTTTCTTTTCTTTCTTTCTTTCTTTCTTTTCTTTCTTTTTCTTTTCTTTCTTTCTTTTCTTTCTTTCTTTCTTTCTTTCTTTCTTTCTTTCTTTCTTTCTTTCTTTCTTTCTTTCTTTCTTTCTTTCTTTCTTTCTTTTTCTTTCTTCCTTTCTTTCTTTCTTTTTCTTTCTTTTTCTTTCTTTCTTTTTCTTTCTTTCTTTCTTTTTCTTTCTTTTTCTTTCTTTCTTTCTTTTTCTTTCTCTCTTTTTCTCTCTTTCTCTCTTTCTTTCTTTCTCTCTTTATCTCGTTCTTTCTCTGTCTTTTTTTTTTTTTTTTTTTTTTTTTTAACAGCAGATCTGCAACTGATGGAAGGAAGGATTCCTATTTTTTGCTAGCATCACAGATACTGCAACTAGATTTCTTTCCGAGCTCTCTGCATCAGCTTCCTTTCCAATAATTTCTTCTATTCCCAGAAAGGGTCAAATTTAGTGCAAGTGTGTGAGGACACACTTGTATAGCAAAAGCAGGCAGCTTTCTTGCAATGTTCTTTGCATGTTTCCAAACTTGATAACTTTCCAAAGAGCAGGTCTTCAAACCCCTGAAGCCACTGAGGTGTGCTCCCTCTATTTTCCTTCCTGTCCCCCTTTGTGCCCAACCTGCACTTTAAGAGCAGCACTCCTTATGCATCTGAAAGCTATGCTCCCACAGTGTGTAGCAGAAAGATGGGCCATGTGTCCTAGTGACCTTCTGCAATGCAGAGTTAATACATGCTGCATGGACAGCAACCCTCTCAAGTGGAAGGAATGAGCCTGGGAGCGCTCTCTATGGGGCTATCCTACACGGCCAGCTCGACCCCCGACGAATGTTCAGCTCTGGGATCTGCAGGGTGGCAAGGCAGTGGCCAAGGAAACACAGGCACTAAAAATAGGCTTTTTGTGGTAGGTTCTGACCACATTTATTAGCAAGCCTGTGCTCCAGCTGACCACAAGGTCAGCTTCCAAGGGCCTGGCCGTAATTCATTCTGTGTCTGGGCAGGAAATCTACTTGAGCTCAGAGGGTAGTCCAGTAATAAAGAAACATGTTCCAGAACCTGGGGCTAATTTTGCTGTTTTCTTTTACTCTGCAGTCATAGAAGCTTTCTGGAGATGCCTCTTGTGCAAGGAGAAAAAAAAAAAAAAAAAGAAAAAAAAAGCTCTGGGACAGATGGAGGAAAACAGAGTGTGAAAAAGTTTGTGCCTGTTTGAGTCTGGGGTTCTTCTTATCAGACAGACTGAATTTCACTATGTAGGGTACAGAAGCAGCAAGGGGGATCCCAGACCTTGATGAACTCTTAAATGACCTAGCAGCACATAGCAGAGTTTGATGGGGTATCACTGTAGCTGGGGTGAGTTGCCATCTCCAGTACTTCCCTGTAGCTGTTAGACAGCAGGGATGATGGAAAAGCAATGGGGAAATAACTAGGGTAATGAATGCCCAGGGATGGAGTTGATGGACTTTCCTTGCATAGACATCAGAGGGCAACTTGAACTACAGCCAGGTTGTTCTCCTGGCCAGCATGGCACAGGCCAGCACATCAGCTGCCAGCAGATGCAGCAATCCCACCAGGATGATGCTGGTCTCCAGTGGATACATGCACTTGGACTAGCTTAGATCTGAGAAGGAATTAGCAAGGCAAATGAGGCAAAGATCAGATACCTGGCCTTGAATGGCACTCTTCAGAATGATTTAAGCAGGCTCTGTCTCACAGAGAGACTCAGATCCTAATCCCTGCACATAAGCTGCTGGCACTGGAGCCTTCAAGTGAGGGGTGATGTGTCCCCTATGAGTCAAGTTGATTCACCTGCTGGTTGCATGAACTGCCTACAGAAGTGGTAATGACTGCTGGGGGTGGGGCAGAAGTACAGGCAGCTCTGTTCTGCCATGGGTGCTGCCATCCAGAGGTGCCCGTACCTTCAGCAATGCCATCCCCTGCTGCCCAGGTGTTCATGTCTTTTCTTGCAGCTTCAAGGCAGGTCCCTCTACTCATGACATACCTAGGGACTAAGATTCCCCAGATACAGACAGCTCCTTCAGCACACTAAGGGAATGCCACCATCCTCATTCAGCCTGAGGACAGGCTGAGCTGAGACCCCTGACTTTGGCTGCACTGAGCAAAAAGTGACAACATCCTTCCAATGCCAAGACACATCTTTTTGTGGATCTGGCATCATACCTCAGTTCTGGAACTCCAAGCTCTTCACAAAGAAAATTGAACCCATTTTGGCTTCAAGAAGGCTTGCTTCAGGAGCAGTGTGGCCAGCAGGAGCAGGGAGGTCATTGTGCTCCTGTACTCTGCACTGGTTAGGCCACACCTTGAGTCCTGTGTCCAGTTCTGGGCCCCTCAGTTTAGGAAGGAGGTTGACTTGCTGGAGCGTGTCCAGAGAAGAGCAACAAGGTTGGTGAGGGGCTTGGAGCATAAGCCCCATGAGGAGACACTGAGGGATCTGGGGTTGCTTAGCCTGGAGAAGAGGAGACTCAGGGGTGACCTTATTGCTCTCTACAACTACCTTAAGGGAGGTTGTAGGCAGGCAGAGGTTGGTCTCTTCTCCCAGGCAGCCAGTACCAGAACAAGAGGACACAGTCTCAGGCTGTGTCAGGGGAGGTTTAGGCTGGAGGTTAGGAGGAAGTTTTACACAGAGAGAGTGATTGCCCACTGGAATGGGCTGCCTGAGGAGGTGGTGGGGTCACCGTCGCTGGGGGTGTTCAGGGCGAGGCTTGACAGGATGCTTGGTTGCATGGTTTAGTTGATTAGGTGGTGTTGGATGATAGGTTGGACACCATGATCTTGAAGGTCTCTTCCAACCTGGTTTGTTCTATTCTATTCTATTCTATTCAAAGAGTGAGGGATGTTGAGGCAGGTAAAAGCTACCACAAACCTTGCTTCCTAATTGGAGGGAGGGTCTGAAAATACTTCCAAACCAACTCACATGCTGAACAAGGCTGCAGTCTGGAGTGAGGCTGGTATTTCAGCCAGCTGGATAATGAGAACATCCAGAGTTAGAAATTATTAAAAATTGTAATTGCTAATGGGAAATTAATTGTTAATGGGGAACTATCATGGCAGGGGGGCGTTCCCAGTGCGGCCCCACGGGGATCTGCTCTTGGCCAATTGCTAATTACATGTTTTATCAATTATCTGGAAGGCAACATAAAACTGTTGTTGGCAAAGTTTACCAATGACACAAGGCTGGTGTGTCTACGGAAAGGAGAGGTCCACTGCACACAAAGCTCTGGAGCAGTTAATACACTAGCTTTCCTGCATCATGGGCATGTGCTTTATGCAGCCTAACACAAGCCCATTCATTTCTAGTGGAGGAATGTAGGTCAGACATACAGAAGGCAAGGCTGCCTCCTGGAGAGGACAAAGCTGATAAAGTCTTGGCAGGAGCCACCCAGACATGAAGTGTCATTGTGCTGTGATGAGAGCAAAACTTGGCCGGCGACACAAGGTGGTGTCATGGCAGGGGGTGGGGGGAAGGTGCTGTGTAATAATGAGACAGAGCTTTCTCCTACACTGGCTCCAGCCCATCCTTTGCAGTAAGCACACACCACCTCCAGCCTCCCAGCCAGCTGCTCAGCACACACACATGCAGTCCCTTTGACCTTATGTTCCCCAGTGAGTGCCTGTGCCTTGGCAATTACAAAAATTCCCAAACACTCTGTTGCACATGCATCCTGCCCTGGGGAACGGGTGGAAAAACAAACAACAAATGACATATGTTAGTCCTGTCGCTTAATGCATGACTGAAGGGTGCTCCAACAGCGTGGTGAGAGAGGAGAGGAGAAGAGAGGAGAGAGAGGAGAAGGAGGGAGGACAGAGGGGAGGATCTTCTGTTTATATATTTGGAGAGACTACTCCTGCAGCACAGGGTGACTGGATACACATCTCCCCTGCACACCCACAGGCACAAGACCAAATCTCAAAACCCAGGTCTATCACACCTGCACACATCAGACCCATCACACCACTTGTATCCAGGCACCTTAACTGAACAACTTCTGCACAACAATCAAAACCTACTCATATGTCTGGAAACAAACCTCATGTTCTTGTGTGAATCTTTGAACTGTCTTCTACACATGAAACTCAGAGAACACCCTCACAAGTAAAGCAACTGGTTTAACCCTGCAGTCAGGCAGATGCTCTGGGCAGTTGCACGGATTGATTGATGTGGGAGGGAGCAGGGTCCAGAAGGAGCTGGTTGCACCCCTATCAACCAATAAATGCCACATGGAGAAGGTCGGACAATGAGGGTAGGGAAGAGAGGGACACATTGGCAGTTAGCTTCTCTTTGAGAAGCCCGTTTGCATGGCCTTGCTGTGCATTTTGAAGGCTGTTTACTGGCCCAGGCTTTGTCTTAGCTGAAATGCGGGCAGCATGTCTAACGAGGCAGTCTAACATGCAGGCTGGAGCTCCTGAGAGGCTTTGTGCACAACCGATTGCAAAAGATTAGCGCCAGGACTTAAGAGAGCAAGAGGGAAGGGAAAGTAGTGAAACAAAATCTTTCTTTTCCTTGGTTGAGGAACAATGGGGGCTAATTGCTTGTTGCTAGTGAGAAGGAGGAGATAGTAGCTTCAATAAATTAACCCAGGCATGTGGCATCTGAAATGCATTCATTTCCAGAGACATTTATCTCTTTGTCTCCTCTCCTGGGTGAAAACATAATTATTGTTTAAACATGAGTTAATCCAGCAAGGTGAGGATCAATAAAGCAGAATTACTCCCCTCTTAAAAGCAGCAAAATCTCAGTCTGGGATAGATGTGGACATAACTCTGGCAGAGCTGAGGGATGGGGAAGATGCTTTCATTGTGGCAGGAGCCTGGGAAAACATAGTTCTCTCTTTCCAGGACTGCTGTAGCACTTGGATCTACTGTGAACAGCCAAGCTCTGTAACAGGCAGTCACAACAATGAACAGAGAGAACTGCAGCCACCCAAGGGCATGTACACTTTGTGGCCTGACATGTGGTTAGCCATCCCCACCATGTATGCTTTTCCCACATAAGGAGCTTTGGCAAAGCTCCAGGGCTCATGTTGTGGCCTCTCCTTTAAGGGCTCCTGGGATTCATGTTCTGGCCTCTCCTTTGAGGGTGCCCACGTTCTGGAAGGGGGTTCTGCACCACAGGGCCACACACCAGCACTGTTCTCACACAATGGAGTCCCTGGCCAACCAAAGGTACAAGTGCCACAGCAGGCAGCATTGCTTCTGTGCTCTTCTCAGCTTTCCTCATCACATTCCTCCACTCTGAAATGAATTGGCAGCAACCACTGCCTGGAAAAGTAAACACACTCATGGTGATGGGGAGGACAACAGGTGCTCATGCATGGTCTTCAGCCAGTGCTACTTCCTCTGTCTGCTCCCACTTTTCTTGCAGCTCCTGTCCAGTCCTTTGTACTGGCTGGGAGCTTTGTGGATGGGGACAGCCCTGTGACAACCCAGAGCAATGCCTACCTCTGGATGCAAGCTGCCACCTATCTGGAGGCCCTCTTTGAAGCTGGCTTGCTTTTTGTGCTCCCCATGCACTGTGGAGACATCCAAGGACCACTTGTTCAGAGAGTCCAGGAGCATGGTCAGGCACCACCTTGCACTAACCTGTTCAGGCAGCTAATCATAGAATCATGGAATAGGAGGGTCTGGAAAGGGCCTCTAGAGATCTTGGAGCCCAACCACCCTGCCAAAGAAGGGTCACTTAGAGCAGGTCACATAAGAATGCATTCATGGCTGTTTTGAAAATCTCCAGAGAAGGAAACTCCACAGCCTTTCTGGACAGCCTGTTCCAGTGCTCCATGTACTAGCCCCATAGTAAAGAAGTTTTTCCTTGTATTAAGGTGGAACTTCCTGTGTTGCAGTTTGTGTCCATTGCCCCTTGTTCTGTCACAGGACACCACTGAAAAGAGCCCAGCCCCATCCTCACAATCTACACCCTAAAGGTGGATAAGATTCCCTGTCAATCTTCCCTTCTCCAGGCTAAAGGGTTTCAGGTCTCTCAGCCTCTCCTTGTAAGACAGATGCTCTAGTCCCATCAACACAACTCTCCAGATGTGGCCTCACTAGGGCAGAGGAGGAGCAGAGGAGGACCTCGACTGGCCACAAGGGCACATTGCTGTCTCATGAATAACTTATTGTACACCAGGAGTCCAAGGTCCTTCACCATAAAGCAGCTTTCCAGCAGCTCAACCCCTAACCTACACTGATACATGGGGTTATTTCTCCTAAGGTGTAGCACTCTAGACTTATCCTTGTTGAACTTTATTAGCTTCCCTTCTGCCCAGGTCTCCAGTCTGTCCAGATCTCACGGCAGCACAGCCTTACAGTGTGTCAGCCACTCCTCTCAGTTTCTTAGCATCAGCAAACTTGCTGAGGGTACACTCGGTTCCTTTATCCAGGCCACTGCTGGGGAACACTACTAGCTACAGGTCTCCAGTTGGACTCTGCACCCTTGGGCACAACCCTCTGAGCAGTGTTGCTTAGCTAGTTCTCAATCCACTTCATTGTCCTCTCTTCTCACCCACACTTTTTGAGCTTACCTGTGAAGATGGGATAGGAGACAGTGACAAAAGCCTTGCTAATGTAAAAGTAGACAGCACCTACTGCTTTCCCTGCATCTACCCATTCAGTCACACCACCACATAATGTTATCAAATTCGTTCAACATGATTTCCACTTGGTGAATCTATGCTGACCACTCCTGATAACTTTGTTTTCTTCCATGTGTTTAGACATGACCTCCAGAATGAGCTGTTCCATCACCTTTCCAGGGAAGGAGGCGAGTAACTTGTGTCCAGCAGGTCTTTGGAGGCTCTCCTCCCCTCTATTCTGCCATGGTGAGACCACACATAGTTTAGCCTAGAGAAGAGGAGGCTCAGGGGAGACCTCATTGCTCTCTACAACTACAAGTGGGGTTGTAGCCAGGAGGGAGTTGTCTCTTCTCTCAGGCAGCCAGCACCAGAACAAGGGGACACAGTCTCAAGCTGCACCAGGGGAAGTTTAGGCTCGAGGTGAGGAGAAAGTTCTTCACTGAGAGAGTCGTTTGCCACTGGAATGTGCTGCCCAGGGAGGTGGTGGAGTCACCATCCCTGGAGGTGTTCAAGAGGGGATTGGACATGGCACTTGGTGCCATGGTCTAGTCATGAGGTCTGTGGTGACAGGTTGGACTTGATGATCTTTGAGGTCTCTTCCAACCTTGGTGGTACTGTGGTACTGTGATACTATGTCCAGTTTTGGGCTCCCCTGTTCAAGAGAGTCAGACATCTGCTGGAGAGAGTCCAACAGAGAGCTATGAGGATGACCACAGGACTCAAACATCTCTCCTGTGAAAACAGGCTGAGAGAACTGGGACTGTTTAGGCTTGAGAAGAGAAGGCTGAGAGGGGATCTAATAAACACCTATAAATACCTGAGGTGTGGGTGTCAGCATGAAAGTGTCTCTTTTTGGTGGTGCCCAGTGATAGGGCAAGGAATAACAGATGCAAAGTAGAACACATGAGGAGAAAATCCTTTACAGTGAGGGTGATGGAACAAGCTGCCCAGAGAGGTTGTGAAGCCTCCTTCACTGGAGACTTTCAAAACCCACTGTAAGAGACTAAACCTTGTCTTTCTTGATGTGAATCAACAAAGACAAAATCATCTTTGCTCCTATCCCAGATGATAGCTACCAAGGGAGGGGACGGTGAAAAGACCCTCTGGAAACAGAAATGTGTAGTGGGCCACTGGTTAACGACTCTCTGGAATGTGCATAAAGATCCTCTTTACCCATCAACTACCCAGGAAAGGGAGGATGGTGAAAAGGACAATGGATTCACCACCTGGACACATACCTAAAAAACCTGTGACTAAAAAAAAATAAATTTATAAAAGACCTGCTCAGGAGAAGAAAATACAAGGAGAGAAAAGGACAAACACAGGAGAAAAGACATCACCATGTAGCCTGGAGGCAGCAGACCAGGAGGAACCCTCTCTCCGTGTCCTAAGTTCTGCCTACTGCAACTCATAGAGCTGAAGACAGACACCACATGCTGGAGGCTGCTCAGAGAAGGACTTGGGCTTGGACTTTGGGATCTCTCCCTCTCCTCCTCCAGGGAAGACAGCACAAGCCAAAAGGGACGACATTTCTTCCTAGCCAATGTGGCAGTACTGTTCCTTGGCCCCAAACCATCTTAGGGGGGGTGGGAAGCGTAGTAATGTAATTCTTTTCTCCTTCTCTCTCTAGCTCCATTTCCCTCTCCCCTCTCTCCCTCCCTTCTACTGTTTCATCTACTTTATTCTGTTAATAAATAGCCTTGCTGTTGATATTTTGGCCTCATAACACAGAATATTCAAAGAGAACTGAATCTCTTTACCTCTCTGTACCAAGACACCCATCTGGATGCATTGCTGTATAGCCTGCCTGAGGTGATCCTGCTTTGGCAGGGTGATTGGACTTGATTTCTGGAGGCCCCTTGCAACCCCTAACGTTCTGTGATTCTGTGATTCCTGGGTCCTCCTTCTTGGCCTTTTTTGAACACTGGAGTGACACTGGCTTTCTTCCCATCCTCAGGCACCACTCCCATTCTCAATGATCTTTCAAAAATGATGGAGATTGGCAACAACAACATCAGCCGGGTCCCTCAGCACTTGCAGGTGCTTCCCATCAGGGCCATGGATTTGTGTTTGTGCAGTTGGCCCATATGATCTCTGACCCAGCCCTCATCAACCAAGGGAAAATCTTCTTTCCACCAGGCTTTCTCTCTAACTTCCAGGGTCTGGGATTCCTGAGAGCTGGACTTAGCAGTAAGGACTGCAGCAAAGAGGGCATTCAGTAACTCTGCTTTCTCTGCATTCAGTAACTCTGCTTTCTCTGCATCCTCTGTCACCAGGGCTCCCACTTAATTCAGCAATGGGCCCACATTTTTCCTACTCTTCCTTCTGCTACTGACGCATTTGAAGCCCTTCTTGTTCTCTTTTACTGCCTCTGCCAGATTTAATTCTAAGAGGGTCTTGACCTTCCTTGTTGCATTTCTACATTCCTATAATCCTCCCACATGACCCATCTCTTTTTCCACATACTGTGAACTTCTTCCTTCCATATGATTTTTTTTCATCATCTCTCTGCTCATCCATGTAGGTCTCTGGCCTGCTCTACTCACTATTTTACTCACAGGAGTGCATCTATGTTGAGCTTAGAGGAAGTTATGTTTGAATATTAACCACCTCTCTTGGTGCCCCCCACACCTTCTAGAGTCTCAGCCCATGAGATTCCCCCAAGCAGGTCTTTGAAGAGGGCAATGTTAGCCCTCCTGATGTCCAGGACTGCAATCCTACTTATTGCTCAGTTTCTCCCTCACATGATACTTAACTCTACCATGTTGCAATCCCTTAAAGTCTCCTCTCTTTACTCCCTGTTTCCAATTTTACCCAGCACATTGCCTTTTTGTTAAGCTGAAGAGCACTGAGGTGGCTGTTCAAAGAAGCCCTGTGCCAGCTGCCCCAGTTAGACTGGTTCTCCAGCTAAGCACACTTTCAGTGCAACATCAGCAATCCCACCCACACCGAGCACACTGTGGAGTCTGCCAGAGCCACCCCGCATGAGGGGCTAAGCATCAGGAGATAGCTGGTTTAGCAGCAATAGAATTAGCTATGAGCACACTATGCAACTCCCAGCTGATGGCAGTGCTGGTTGCTCCAGTGGAACTCATGGTCCAACACAGATGCCTCAAAAAAGATGAAACCAAAGACTCTATGCTGGAAGCAATTCCCATTTGATGACTTGAGCTGTTCTGGGGGTGAACACACAAACTGAGAAACTAGGGAAGTTTCTCTTCAGATGTGGCATCCCCTGCATGCAACCAGGCATTCTGCCCTATCCAAATACCTCAGGGAGGGTGACACAAGGGGCTGTGCCATGGGACAATCCCTCACAAACACCTTTTTCCCCTGTCCTTCTGCCATTCCTTGCAGCAGGACACCCAGAACCCACTCCTTGAGCCAGCACATTAAAGCCATACCCTGAATATTCCCCTGTGATGGCTCCACTCTCCCATCACACAGTGCCCACCCCTGTGGGTAGCTGGAAGTGGTGATGTCCAGTGGGATGGTGCAGATGCAGCTTTCAATGGAGCTCTGCAGCCTGAAGGAGGAAAAGTACCCAAATCTGCTGACCTTTCAGCCCCCCTGCCCTCTGAACCCTGGGGAGCATCCCCAGCCAGATGAACCCTTCACTCAGCGAGCTCCAAGCAAAAAGGGTAAAGGTGAGCAGTAGAGGGGTTAATGCATGGGCCCAGTGTTGCTTTTATTAATTCATGTGGCACTCTGCAGGATGCTCCAGTAATCACCGGGGTACATGTGAAAGCCAGGAGCGGGTGGCCAGGCTCCCTGCACCATGCTCGTGCTCGCTTAACAGCTTGTCACACCCTCCTCACTCAAGTATTCAGTGCTAATGCATCTTTTAAAGTGCTTCATGAGCTATTAAAGTCGAGCGTGTCTCAAGTGCATGATAAATGGACTTTATGCCAGTGCCTTCCCCCCACTCCACCCAGTCCCTGCCACCAGTGTGATTAATCCATCTTCCCATCCCACTTTGCTATGCTTTCCCAGTCCAAGTGCCTGGATGGTGGGGGCTGAGCCCTCTGGGTTGGCTGGTGAATGGAGGCTACAACGGGGCACGGGGATGATCTTGGAGGGGAAAGAGGCACACCGCCTGGATCTCAAATGTGGGACAGATGCTCTGCAACTTCACCTGCAGCCTCTCAAGGCTGAGCACAGAGAGCTGCTGCTTCAAAGTCCCTGCTTAGTGCATCACCTTGATGTTTCAGAGAAGTGTTCGAAAGTGAAACATGGTGCCTCTGTGAAACATCTTGCAGGCAGTCCTGAAGTGCCCCACCCCCAGCTCTGACACCCCATTTTCCCCACATGCTTTTTTATGTCCTGCAGTACAGAGCAGCCACTCTGACTCCTGCACATGGGGAAATCACTGCCTCTCTCTGTACATCCTGTTCACATACCTGTTGAAGCACAGGACTCAGCAGCTCAGATTTCCAGCTGGTGCCCTAGACATCTTCCTCTCAGATGCAGCCAGACAGGGGTAAAATGATGGACATAGAAGCAGGAAGGTTATGTTGCCAAATTCCTGAATCCTGCTGGATTACAGAGCAGAAGGTGACAGCTGTTGCAGGGTGGCTGCCCAGGTGTCTTACCTGGGCCCATGCTCTCCGCACCAGTATGCAGTTGCCAGCATGTGTGGTCCTGACCAGTGTTGGTAGGGAGCAGAGGTTATTTCTCTGTTTAGACGACACATTTCAGCTATGTGTAAACCTGAAATACCTGGCATTTCTGTATTTTGTGCATCTCCCTGTACAACAGGTCTGGGCTGGTGTCCCCATAGCACAAAGAGAAGCATCACAGTGCATCTCAGAATGCTCTGGCAGCCTTGACACCAGGTTCTTCAAGGCTTCCCAGGCAGCAGTGCTGCAAGCACAACAGGAACCAAGCAGCATTGCTTCTCTGCAGGAAGCATCTCACCACCACAAGCAGCACACAGCCAGTACCCAAATGCTTCAAGCAGGTGCCCTGGGAAGGTTCTGGGAATGCTCCTGCCACACCACCCACCAAGTTCCCTCCACATCCAGAAAATGGCTGTCCTCATGTGATGGAGATGTGCTGCCAGCTGCCACAAAGCCCATCTGCTTCGTGTCCAAGCTGGCAGCTTCTAGGAGTATAAATCCACCCAACTGGATTTAGGGCAGCTCAACTGTGCACACTGGCTGGGTTCCTCAACCCAACAGAGCCCATGGATGCACAGGTGACTTTATTAGAATTAATCAGCAAAATTCCCTTCTATAATCCACTAAAAGCAACTGAAGGCATGCTTACTGCCAGTAAAACCAGGGAATTTGGGAGATTATAGAATCACCAAGGTTGGAAGAGACCTCAAAGATCATCAAGTCCAACCTGTCACCCAAGACCTCATGACTAATCCCTCATTCTGTCCCATTTTTGCAGTGCTGCCACAGCAGATGACCCCAGAATCACAGAAAACATCTGGTTGGAAGAGACCTCAAAGATCACCCAGTCCAAATTTCAACCCATTTTAGGGTCAATCCTAAACTATGTCCCTAAGCACTAGGTCCACATGCTGTTTAAACATCTCCAGGGACAGTGACTCGACCACTGCCCTGGGCAAACCACTCCAATGTTTGAGAACCCTTTCAGTGAGGAAACATTTCCTAACATCCAGCCTGAACGTCCCCTAGCACAGCTTGAAACCATTTCCTCCAGTCCTGTAGCTTGACACCAAGGACCATCTGTGGTGAAGGCACATTATGCCCAGAATTATGCCCCAGATACTGAAACTTATCCCAGCGTGTGTGGACACATCCCCCTCCTTTCCTGAGAGGAACAAAGACCAAGGTGTCAGCCAGGTGGCACAAACAACTACATGCTAATACCAAGTATGGGCATAATTCTAGCTTCATGTTTTCTATAGGCTAAAGCTGGTTGTTTATGAGAGTGTCCATTGGTCAAATCCACTCCAACTTGTAAACAAGTTGCCCTCTTTCTTTTTGCTCTCACTGCCAAGCTTGTTGCTTTTGTGCTTAAGCCTTTGATGCTAAACTCCACAGCCATTGCTAATAAGTCTTCTCACTCCCACATGCAAGCAAACCAGCGGCCTCTGCAAGACGAGGAGAAGCCTGTCTTGCCTCAGCCCTGAGAGTCTCCAGAGGAAGCACCCTTGCTGAAAGCCTGAGATGCTACAGCGTTCTATTGCTAGCCCCACCAGTCAGAAGAAGAGCCCACTGTGTCTTCAAGAGGACTGGATCCCTGAGAGTAAGACTGCCCAGATGACAGGAAAGGGACTAGCCGAGTCCGGCAGGCCGAATGTCTGCCTCAGCCTTAAAGCAGCAGACTGATGAGCTACAACCGTGTGTACTGGCTTGCATAATGCAGGAGCAGTGCATAGCTGCATGCCTGCATGACCCGGCCATTGCGGCAGAGAAGAGGAGCCAACACTTCTGCCACTCCATGCCCCAGGGAAACCCAGAGCACCGTCCGTGCCTGTGCTCCAAAGCCAGGACCGCTCTGAGAGGGTCCCGCCCGCTCCTTTGAGCCAAGCAAAGGGGAAGCAGCCGCTCCGCACAGCCGCTCCGCACAGCCGCACCTCTTCCCTGGGGCCGTCCACGCCGGCCCTGAAGCCCCTTGCCGTAGGGCCAACCCCACCTAGAGACCAGGCCTACTGGCCCTGCCAGGCCGACCCCTCAGGACCGCTCCCTGCTGTCCGGAGGGAGCCACCTGAGTCCTGCGAAGGGAGCCTGCCTACCTGCTAGCCTACATTCTGCCTCCTCTTCACTGCCACGGGAGGCAGAAGGTTGCCCCCACCGTCAGTGACTGGACCAGCCCAGGAGCCAGCCCCAGCAACAGCAGCCTGCTGCAGTCTAGCAGCTAACCTCGCTGCAAAGGACACAGTGTACCTTCCACGTGCTTTCCACTTGCTAACACTCAGTTTAAAGCTCCCGCACCTAGCAGTGTAACATTTCCAGTTCAAGCCTCTGAGACATTGTAATACCCTCTGTACATAGTTAAGCAGCCGCCAACGTCCTGTCGAGGCGCCGCCTGGTGGACAAGTGCCAGAATTGCACCCTTTGGTCTTTTAAGACATTATTTCTCTAAATATTCTAATTGGGTCCAAATTGTAAATACTAAACCACTTATGGGATGTATTTCACAATCGTGCACTAGAATCTGTATGTAAAATAGTGATACATCTGTTATTAGTAATTTTAATAATTAATAAAATTACTACTTATATAATTAATATTTCATGTTAATAAATTAATAACCTCTTCATCACACCATCTTGCTCCAACCTGCCTTCTGGTAGTTGTAGGGAGTGATGAGGTCTCCCCTCAGCCTCCTCTTCTCTAGACTGAACAACCCCACTTCCCTCAGATGCTCCTTGTAGGCCATGTGCTCCAGGCTCTTCATGAACCTCCTTGCCCTTCTCTGGACAAGCTCCAGACCTCAATATCCTTCCTGTAGTGAGGTGCCCAGAACTGAGCACAACACTCGAGGTATGGCCTTGCTAGTGCTGAGGGCAGGGGGATGATCCCCTCCCTGTTCCTGCTGGCCACAGTGTTTCTAACACAAGCCAGGATGCCATTGGTTTTCTTGGCCACCTGGGCACACTGCTGACTCATATTTAGTTGACTTGGTACTTGGCCTTGTTGATCTTCATACAGTTAGCCTTGGCCCATCAGTCTAACCTGTCCAGGTCCTGCTGCAAAGCCTCCATACCCTGTAGCAGATCAGCACAGCCACACAGCTTGGTGTCACCTGCAAATTTCCTGAGGATGCATTCAAACCCCCCATCCAGATCATTGATAAAGATATTAAAGAGGACAGGTCCCATTACTGAACACTGGGGGACACCACTAGTGACTGGGTGCCAGCCAGACTGAACTCCATTCACCACCACCCTTTGGGCCTGGCCACCCAGCCAGTTTTTACTCCAATGCAGAGTGCACTTATCCAAGCCTTGTGCCATGAGTTTCTGAAAGAGAAAGCTGTGGGAGACAGTGTCAAAGGCTTTAGTGCAGTAGGACCCAACTGCCCTTCATCCCCCAGAATTCCTGCTTCTGCCTAGATTTGTAATCCATATATGCAGTCCTCCAACCATCAATGCCACAATGACTCTAATAAGTAGCCTCTCTAAAGCCATTACTAAGGTAAACCCTGAATTCTTCACTGCACTGGAGTGGGATCAGCTAGTGGTGAGCACAGATGTGTGGTGGCAATGGGGATCGAATCACCTCAAGGACATGAGAGCAGGACAAGGCATCCTTTATAGTCATGGGGTAGGGTGTTTGAGAAATCAGGCTCATGCTTCATCCCACCAGTTCATCCCTTCATGGCCAGGTTGCACAGTGTAGTATGCAGAAAAGGTGGGGTGAGGGGGCCTGGGCTGTAGTGGCACCCTGGGACACACAGGGATGTGAACAGGGTTCAGGGCACCAGCTGGGGGAACGCAGTATGTCCAGATGCCACAGTAGTGGGCATGAGGGGACATGTGCCATAGAGAAAAGTGGCAACATCAAGAAATCTAGTATCAGACAAGTCCAGAGTGCACATGGTTTGCTCCAGGAGAGAGGATGAGGAGCAACATTCTTGTTTTTCAGGATCCCTCAAGGTGAGAGATGTGTAGACTCACCCTGCTGGCTGTGTCTCTGGGCATACACCACCACCACCACGGCGAGCACCATGCAGCAGGCTGATGGGACAGAGTTAGCCATCTGTGGAAGAAAACATAGGTAGGACTGATCAGGATTTGCCCTTAGGAGGCCTTGCACATGGCATGCCAAGAACTGGTCACTCCTGGGAAGCCAAATGGTGTGATGGGACTGAAAGGAGACAGACGTGAAGCACAAACTTCATGTCAGCCACAGGGAAACTTGCTGCAAAAGGAAGCATTTTGCTGGCACGTGTTTCATTATCCAACAGCCTCTGGCACTTTCCACAGGAGGTGCCAACACAACGAGATGCCTGCATGTGATGACATGCCTTGCAGAACTGCTGTTACTTTCCTAATCTCATTTTCAACATTTCTCCTAAGAAAGTAAAACCCTGGGTTGGGCTCTCCTTGGCGGCTGCAGCATCACCACAGAAGCAGACACTGCCTGCAGGTAGGTTGCAGATGTGTTTTGAAGAGATGGGAGCTCACCCAGGAACTTCACAGCAGCACTTGGTGCTTAGGACATACAAGATGCAAGCATCTGCTGCTTGCTTCTCTAGTATGGAGCCTTCAGCTAGCACTGAATGCTGTGCTGTCTGCCAGCCTAATGCAAGAGCAGCAGCATTTCTGGGCATGCCAGAGACAGCATAACACTCACTGGTGTTTTTGCAATGACCCACAGGTGCAGCATGCTGCCTCAGCCACCTGCCATTAACACCCTGATGGGCTGCAGTCAGCTGCCATCTTTCTGGGCCGAGAAAGGGGCAGAGGCTGCTCCATCCTAATGATTCATACCATGTCCCAGGAGATGCTGACACACAGGGAGGTGTGCTAAGAAAGCAGGTGGGTGGAGACATCCTGATTTTTGGGGACAAACCAGAAACATCCTCCTTGCTCTAACAAGCCTCCCCAGCAATGGAGAAAAGGCAGAGCAACAACCACAAGGATGCCCTGCACATCCCTGCCAGGTTTGGAGATGCCCAAGCTCTCCTTGTGCAGCTAGGGCTGGCAGCAGAGCCTGGAGCTGAGAGGGAGCTTTTTGGGACAGCAATGGTGATGCAGGCCCACCCAGCAGGAGGTAAATAGCACCATGCCTGAAAAGCAAATTGCACCTTCAAAAGCAGTTAAAGCTCTCTAATCTCCAGCACCATATCAGTAATGCACAGAGGATTGCCTTTTAATCTAGAACACCAGTATGGGCTCGTTAGCCAGGTGGCATACATTTAAACCCAAATAAAGGGGGAGCTTTACTGGCCTGAGGAAAAAAACCAGCAAAACTATTCCATTACTGAGCATGGCTTTTGCAGGATCCCAGACAGCCTCGGGTTTGCTACAGGACACAAGCCTTTGCAGGACTGGAAGGGAAGCCAAGAGCTGATGGAAGGTTATCACTGGCAGATTTTGGGGTGCAGCTGGATCAGTATGGCCTCAAATGACCCTCAGAGGCAGGAATGTTGGGACATACAAGGAATCTGAAAAGAGGGAGCCTGAAGATGGGGAGAGAAGGGACCCACAGCCTTGATGCTGAATTGCCAGTGCTGAGGTTTGGCCAGGAGTGCTGGCAGTGAAAGGCACCTCTGTGACCCTGCGGCTGCATAGTGTGGACAGGCCAGCCCGAGACCCTGCTCCCAGCCCGAGACCCTGCTCCCAGCCCAGTCCCAGCCCTCCTGAATCACCTTGAGCAAATCACTGTCACGGCCTCCCCTATGCCTCAGTTTTCTTGCCTGCAAAGCAGAGATAAGGTGACCTCCCTCTGAGAGAGGAACTCTTAAGTGCTTTCTTCTTGCTGCTTCTCTCCTGCTCCTCTTTTTCCACGTGCCTGCTCTCCATTTTGCCTCCTCCATGTGTTCTCAGCATACCAACAGCAGAGCTTCCCTAGTGCTACCCAGCTATGCACTAGCTGTGATCACAAGTGGCAGCTCAGCTAATGGGTGATGGCCAGGACCTGAGGCAGGCAGCAATGCCACATCCCATGGCAGTTGGGTACATAGGATCCCAAGCAGCTTATGTGCTGCAGGCAAACAAGGAGCCAATTTTCCCTACCAATGAATATTCCCTCTCTACAGCCCTAGAAGCTGGTGGGTGGTACCAGGAATTGAAATAAGCAAGGAAATGCACCAGGACAGGAGTCCTTCCCTGTGTCACAGTCCTGGTACCCCCAGAAAGGGCAGCCATCCCATCTCTGAGGACAATGGTAATGACAGGAGGCAGGACAGGAGCCCTTCTGATACCCTGCATTTTGAAGTGTGGAATCTGCTTGCTGCAGCCTTCAGTTTGGCTCATGACTGTGCAACCATCCTGCTCTGTGTCTCGGTCCTGCCAGAGAGCAAAGCCACCTGTCCTCCACTGCTGCTCATCTTACTGGTGGTTAAAACAATTGCTGCTGCTCCTTCTCACATCCCTGGCAGCCTCACTCAGGACTAGCCCAGAGTGGAGACAGGCACCTCAATTACATGGCAAGGGATGGCTCTTGTCACAGAACTGATGGTCTCAAGGGTGATGCTGTTTGCTGCAGGCTGAAAAAGAGTGAGTGAAGGGACCCAGACAAGTTCCCTGGTGTTGCAGTTTGAGTCGTTATTTCTGCCTGTGGTGGGGAGGGGACCTGCCCCAACCCATTACACCTGGGGTCTCTATGACATGGCCAGATCACAGGCAGGGGCTCCCAGTGCTGGTACAGAGATTTCACTGTTCAGCTTCTTTCACAGTACACAACCTCATTTCTTCCCTAAGATAAGCCCTGCCATGAGGCAGTAGACAGAGCCCAAGCTATTTTATTGTGAAAATCTAGCCAGAAACCCATTTTTTTCTCACTTGAATTACAGTTTCCCATGCAGTGTTTGCTTTGTTTGCCTGTTTTGCCCAAAGCCATGTTGATTTAGGGTTTTTTTTTTAAGCACATAACAAAACCTTGCAATTTCTGCAGATGCTTCTCATGCAAATTTCCACTTGCTGTATTTGCTCATTTAATGGTTTCTCTATCAATAGCCAGCACCCCAGCACACAGGCACATGGGCCACTGAGCAGCAGCTCACCAGGCATGCAGCTCCCTCTGGATTGTGTCCTTGCTTCTGCAGGGATCAGTTGAAAGGTGATGGTGAGGAACCATATTTATTACACAGAAAACCCAGCAGTAGGAAACCAAATCTTCTGTGGAAAAAGAGGTTGTAGACTATTCACTTTCCCCCTTTCAGTGAATCATTTCCTGATGGTGCAGAGGAACAAGAACCCTGGGCAGGAGCAGAAGGAGGCAAAGGGGCACTCAAGATGTGGTAGCATGGCAGGTCTGCAGTTTGGAGCCACCTCTGGTAAACCCTCTCACTGTCCCCAGCTTCTTGTTTTGAGAGAGTTACTAGTTGATCCTCCACACCAAAGGTAATGAGGACATCAGTTGTGGTACCTCAGCAGAAGACAATTCAACATAGATATGAATATGGTCCCTTCCATCAGCTCTCAGTCTAAAACTAAGAAATTCCTAGTCATTCTTTGCCTGAGCCAGGTCAGGCTATGATGAAGGGGGTTGTGTCCAGACCTGCATGAATACAAGCCTAGCAGCTGTCCCTGCAACAGAATTGAAGGGGCACAGTGATGTGACATCAACTGTTGTGGTGTTATGAGGCAAGGACACCCCCAAAGTGGGTGGCAAGAGTCCAGGCAAAAAAGTAGGATGCCACCATCTGCTGAACAGTCCCAGTGTCCTCTTCCAAAGATGAAGGGGGATGGGTCCTTTGCAGCTCTCCCTTAAAAGGATCTCAAAGCTTTGGAGATGCTTACTGGTAATGGGGTACCAAGTGATAGCTGGAAATGGCAGTTCCAGGGCAGGGCTGCTCCTAGCTGTTGAGGTACTTGGATTGCATCCCAGCCTCCCCTGCAATTTTCACCTCCCACAGCCCCCTCACAACAAGGACAAATAAGTAAGGCCTCATTCTGGGAGTAAGTGGCTGCTACCAGGAAAAAAAACAAAAGGCACGTGTGTGTGTGTGTGTGAAGAAATGGTGTTTCAAAACCTAGTGTTTTCATAACAAAGACTTCTGTTGAGTATTTCTCCACCAGGTACTGTTACAGGGCCTGGATTAGAGGTGGTGGCATGCAGGAGAAAAGACCTCTGTGAAGATGTTTCATCCCCAGACAGCTGCCAGGCTGCCACACCAGGCTGACGAGAGGCTTCCAAAGGAGCTTTGAAGAGCAGGTGCCAACAGCAGACACTGTGGTGTGCCTGTACTGCAGACAGCCATGGTACAACCTTTGATGCAGTGCTGTAGTTTGCTAGCACTGCAGACACCAACTATAGTTGCTACAGGACACCTGTACTGCAGACACCTACTGCAAGAGCTCTGGTACGTCTGTCCTGCAGATACTGAGTATTAGCCTTACAGCACTCTTAGGTGCAGATGTGGCAGATGCCTCACCCCTGGAAACCTTCCAGGTCAGGTTGGATAGGGTTCTGAGCAAACTGTGCTAATGGAAGATATCCAAGCTCACTGTGAAGGCGGTTCAACGGTATGATCTATAAGGGTCCTTCCCACCCAAAACATTTGATGATTCTTTGAAACACCCTTAGCAAAGCTGCCCTTGATTGCTCAGCCCAGCCCTTTGTTAGCAGAGACCCTGCCACATCTTTCCCTGGCCCCAGTGACCTGTGGTTCCTCCAATTAGATGTCATCCCTCCCGGAGGGCAGCACATGCTGCCGTGATTAGCAGTGAAGCACCACAATGAGCAGGACCATCTTCAGCCGCTATTCCTGCAGTAATTGCACCACTCCTGGCAGCACTGTGGACAGAAGGTCAGCCTTAAGGGCAAAACTTGTACTCCTGAAAGTACTCAGTGCTATCTCCTCTGCCACCCTGGCAGAAAAGTGAGATAAAGGAGGGGGGAAAATAGTGTTGGTTTATGTCATATACATGTAACAACCATAGCCTTATAATGCCCCATCAACACTAAACCCCATTTTGCTGCTTAAGAGGAAAGAAAAGAGGGTCTTCATCATTTCCTTAATATGTGCTATCAGAAAGTCTTACCTGCAGAGCCAGAGCCCCTGCTGCTCAAAAAGCCTTCTTAAATCTAATTTAAATCTCCCCTGTCAACAGGGTGATTAGCACTTACTTCCTGGACCATGAGCACCATGGGGATGACCAGGGCAAGCTGAAAATAATTTGCTTATGGCTCTCACGGATTGCAAGCTTCTTCCCTCTACCTCCTGCCTTTCCAGCAATGAAGCAAAGATGCTGAGTGAGAGGATGTCCTGGAGGAAGCAGATCCCCACCGCACAGCCCTTCTGTCACTGTGCCCCTGCTAGCCTGGGGAGCAACACTGGACTTGCAGGTGTCTTTGTGTACCCTCCTACACTTGTGATCCAGGAGTGACGGATAGAAGGTGGGTGCACGGCTTTCAAAACACTTCCCAGCTGCTTTGTTTTGTGATGTACCCTTGAATGCACCTGTAGGCTTCAAATGCCTGTGCTGAATCTTGGAGTTGTTCCATCTTGCCTGGGTGTCATTTGTGGGATGTCACAGTAAGAAAGGTGGTTGGGATGGTTTAGGAAGGAACAAGTCTACATTCATCTATAAGAAGGGCCACAAGGAGGAACCAAGAAACTACAGACCTGTCAGTCTGACCTCAGTGCCAAGGAAAGCCATGGAGCAGCAGATCATCTTGATGCCATTATGCAGTTTGTGTAGGGCAGCCAGGTGATCAAGCCTAATCATCATGGGTGCATGAAGGACAGGTCCAGTTTGATCTCCTTCTATGACAAAGTGACCTGCTTAGAGGATGGGGAGAAGTCCATGAATGTTGTTTACCTGGGCTTTAGTAAGGCACGTGACAGTGTCTCCTCCTGGAGATACTGGGTGCTCATAGCTTGGATGGATGGACAATTTGCAGATGACACTAAACTGGGAGGTAGAGCTGGTCTTCTGTAGGTGTAGGAAGATTCTACAGAGGGACCTGGACAGGCTGGCTGGATGATCCAAGGTCAGCTGCATGAGATTCAGCAAAGACAAGTGCTGGGTCCTGCACTTGTCTCATAACAAACCCCATGCAATGCCATAGGCCTGGGTCAGAGAGTCTGAAAAACTGCCCAGTAGAGAAAGACCTGGGGGTGCTGATCTACAGCTGGCTGAACATGAGTCAACAGTGTGCTCAGGTGACCAATAAGGCCAACAGCATCCTGGCGTGTATCAGGAATAGCATGGTCAGCATCACCAGGGAAGTGACTGTCACCCTGTACTTGGCACTGGTGAGGCCACACCTTGAGTACTGAGTTCAGTTTTGGGGCCCTCACTACAAGAAATAAATTGAGGTGCTGGAGCACCTCCAGGAAGGACAATGAAGCTGGTGAAGGGTCTGGAGAACATAGCTTCTGAAGAACTGCTGAAGGATCCGGGGTTGAAGGAGAGAAAGCTGAGGGAAAGTTGCTCTCTACAACTACCTCAAAGGAAACTGTAGTGTGGTGGGTGTTGGCCTCTTCTCCCTAGTAACAAGTGATAGAACAAGAGGAAGTGGACTCAAGTTGCACCAGGGAAGGTCCAGACTGGATATTAGAAGACACTTCTTCACTGAAGGCCCTGACATCCCCAGAAGCATGGTGCTCACCTTGCAGCCTCAGAGGCTGGAAGATTTCTGTTCCAGGAACAAGGGATGGAACATCTCTCCCATGAAGAAAGGCTGAGAGTGTTAGGGTTGTTCAGTTTGGAGAAAGAAAGGCTGCAGGGAGACCATATTGTGGCCTTTCAGTCCTTAAAGGGGACTCATAAGAACAGTGAGGGACAAATCATTTTGCAGGGCCTGCTGTGATAGGCCAAGAAGCAAAGGTTTTAAACTAAAAGAGGGTATCTTTAGACTAGATATAAGGAAGGCATTTTCCACAAGGAGGGTAACGAAACATCGGAACATTGAAGGTGAGGTTGGATGGCACTCTGAGTTAGAGAAAGATATCCTTGCACACCCCAGGAGAGGTTGGACCAGATTCTCTCCCAACACAAACCATCATTTGGTTCTGTAATGCATCAGAATACTGCAGCCCATCTCTGCCCCTGATAGGGCAAGGGACACAAGCAGCTGGTGCTATGCTCTGCCTCCTCTGTGGCCTGAGAATAGGCATGGAGCTATCCTAGCAGCATGGCTCCCTGCCAGCCACATCCTACCTCCATGAGCAATGTCAGGAGAGCATTGCTGGGACAGGTACACTGCTGGGAATCTCTCCAGCAACCCTGCCTACTGACAGCCCTTGCTGCCAATGCTGCCACACAGGTAGTTGTCTCTCACTGCCCATCTCCTGTTTCCCTCTCGGAGCTCTTAAGGGGGATGTTTCTTAAAACCCATACCTGTCCTCATAACTACCATCACATTAACCAGCCTTTCTGCAAGCAGAGGGCAGCAGTCCAAGCCCAGCCATCTGCTCCAGTGGTGATAAAAGCAACACAAAGCACAGCATACTAATAAGCATTGTGCATCTTCAAAATAAGTGCCAGAAGAAAGCACAGCAGGGCAAGAGGAGGCCTGAATCCCCATGGCAAAGGTTGTGAAGGAAGATTGCCCCAGGTCTATTCCTAAGGGGCACCAGTGCTTCCTAAGCAGGAAGCTCAAGCTCAGCTGCCACACCTGCACCCTACATCCATGCCTGGACAGCCTCCAAGATGGAGAGAGCTCAGACCAACAAGGGGAAATAGCATTTTCCCTCTCTTTTTACTCAGCTTTCCTCTGCCCTGAGCAGTTTTTAGCTCCTTGCAGAGAGAGACTGCAGGAAACAACTGGATGTTTGCTTCTGTCAAAGAAGTGCCAAAGACAGTAATATTTTTCTGGAACCTCCTTTCAAGTGGAGTCTTGGGCTGAATTATTTTTCCCCAGCTCATGGCACCATGCCAGGGACAGACAGAGGAGATCAGAGATGGGATGGAGATAGAAGATGGGAGATGTTTGTGGACCAGGCATGCCCTGGGGTTCCTCCCAGGAAGCCACAAAAATCACACTTTTGAGGGCAGATCCAGCTCACACCAACTCTCCAGACTGTGATTACTGTAGGAAGGAACTCTTGGTGTCACAATGAATTTTGACATGTCAGCTCCCAGTCTCCACACATGAATACAGAGTATTACTGACAGGGAACAAACACCTAAACAACACATAAAAGCAAAACCAGATTCCCATACACAGAGGAAAGTCCTGCTGCCTCATGCCAGGTTCAGTTTGTGAATTTCTGGCAAATGTTTGCAACATTTCTTATTTTTGTCTGCAGGGCTGTGCTGCCCTTCAAACCTCTCAGGATTTTCCTCACAATCCTGCTTTTTGCCTTCAGGAGGGTTTGTGGCCAGGCTGCTTTACAAACTCCCCAATGCCACTTAAGATGCAAACCTCTCAGGCAGAGAAAAGCTTCCTAGTGTTAAAATACAGACTATGCCAGTCACACTTCATCCTGAGCAAAACAGAGAGGAAAGGGAGGACAGACAAAGCCTGTTCTCCATAATTCCTCCATTAGCTGGATGCCTGTGGCACAGGGCAGCATAGTGGCTCCTAGCCTTTCCAATGCTCAGGAGCTCTGTAGGTGCTGGAGGGGATTTAATATCCTCCTCAATGGCACCTGGGAGCAGAGGGACAGAGGAGTATATTTTGAAGTATGAAGGATGCACCTCTTAGTCAAAACTTGCTCCTCTGGAGATCTATTTTCTGCCACACTTAGGTGGGCTAGACAACTGTGTAGGCATGGGGACTCATACTGCTGGTGCTGCCAAGAGAAGTGAAGGGCACTGTGCTGTGGCAGAAGTAGAGGGGCAAGCAGGACACAGCCACCAGGTGCTTCCCCAACCCAACCACTCACACCCTGCAGCCCACAGAACCCCTTCCCACCAGCACAGGCAGTGCCACGCTGGTTTAGCCCCAGAAAACCTCTTAGTGGTGATGTCCCCAATCCAAAGCACCAAATACAGCTGAGGACTGGGGCTGCAACATCACTGCTCAGAAAGCAAGGTAGGTTTTTTTGCCAGCACATGAAGGTCATACTGGAGGAGGATGAAAGCCTGAAGTCCATGTTGCAGGGGCTCAGGGACATGAGCGGAATTGGAGCAAGGAATGTTGGAAGAAACCTTGGCAGCTCATCTTGTTGTAGGAGGGAATGACACTTGCTTAGCAGCTGGGAGCATCAGGGAGGGAGAATCTAGCTACACAGAGCTTGCTGTTGCATGTTTATTTGTTTATGCTTTTTTAAATGCTTGGCATGGAGGACACCACACCAGCAACTCTGATGCCATCTCCCCAGAGATGCCTCAGGATTTGTTCTGCCTTGCTTCATCTCTCCCCCATGCCTGCAGCATAAGCTGGCAGGAGGACTGAATGGTCAGGGTCTAGGCAACTTCCAGGGCCCATGGATAACAATGAGTGCTGTTGGAAGCAGAAAAGGGCTCAGGATGCATGCTCCCCACTAGCCTCTGCCTGCTGTCCTTCTCTATCTAGGTCCCACAGGAGATGCCGGTCTCCCTCTCTCTCTGCAAACCATCTACCTGACCCTGAAGCTCCCTCCATTCCTTGTCATACACGTCTCCTTCCCATGACAACAGACCACAGAGAACAGCATGGGGTACACACTAGGATGGTCCAAAAACCCAGCTACCCCAGCCCTGCCCTCTCACCTACCACCCCACAGGGTGCAAAGCTCTGGTCCTTTGAAACTTTACCACATGGGATGCCCGACAGGAGGAGTGCTGCTGTGGGTGGGTGAGTGGGACAAAAGCATCTCCACCACTGGCTTACATGCTTGTCAAGATGTTTTGCACATGTCTACTCATAAAATGCATACAATTGCACTGCATCCACTCCTGGTCTGGCCCCACTGCATCCTCTGTGAGTCCTGAAGCCCCTCAGCACACTGGCCCCACCCACCTCCACAGCCCTGGACTGCCCTCCAGCTGACCAGCAGCCCTCCAGCATGGGACAGAAGCAGGAGGGATGCTCCTGACACTCACATGACCTCAGTCTCACAATGAACCTTGCCACGTGCTGGCAGCTATTTTGGTGTCACTGCCATCTTGGTTTGCTGCAGGACCCCACACTGGCATCACTTGCAAGGAGCTGGGAGCTGGCAGAGAACATGAAGCAAGCTCAATGGACCACCGGGGGCACTGCTAAAACCCCCTGGGGACCCTTGCCCTCCCCAAGGTCCTGCTCTATCCCTGCAGATGTGTTTGTGGAAAACGAGATGAGGAAGAGGATGGAAGAACAGAGTCCTTCCAAAGCAGCTCTGCTGAAGTAAAAGTCAGAAAAGTCTCTCACTCTAAACTACAGGAAAATTTAATTAGCAAGGACAAAACACCATCTGTTTGTGTGGACTGTGACCTCCCGTTGCCCCCGGGCTTTAGCAGCTCTTAAATTAGCATGTTTGTTAGGAGGTATTAGCTGAGTGACATCAGGGAAGCAGTTCCCCTGTGGCTTCATGGGGACAGAGTGGCTGTATGCTGAAATGTGTGCTGGGCAGCACGGTGGGCTTAGCAATGATGGAGGAAACAAAACACCCCTTTGGAAATGAGGACGCCCCCTGAGCACAGCTCTTGCTAGCATCAGTGAGCTCTGGCAAGCCCAGCATTGCTGCATCTTGCTACTGGCAGGTTAGTTGTGGCCCAAGATTGCATTTGGGTCTCAGCTGCTTTCCAAAAAATAAAGAGCCAAGAAGACATACATGCAGAGGAAGATTTTGCTATGCAAAGCCAGCAGAATTAAATGAATGCTCAATGCAGAAGAAATTGGATTAAAATGCAATTTGCTTCCAGCCCTGTAGGGAGGACAGAGGCATACATTGGTACCAAGCCCTGGAACAGATTTAGTGATGTCAGCCTACGCATATCCTTTCTTTCAGAGAATCACAGAATTTTTTAGGTTAGAAAAGACCTTTAGGATCATTGAGTCCAACCATTAACCAGCAATAATACAACAACTGCTAAACCATGCTGAATCATGTCTTTCTCATGGTTTGTGGGGCACAGTATCCAAGGTGGATACCATCAACTTCCTACCTACCAACACTGGATGTAGCAAGGAGAAAACAGTCTGAAGCCAATATGGCTATGTAGGAGAGAAACACCTCAGCTAGGAGAAGTCTCACTTTGCAAAATCCCAGCAGCTTTGTTCTCTATCACCTGTGTTTTGCTCTGTGACCTCTGTTCTGCTTTCAAGTCCAATGGCTACTGCAGAGGTGGGTAGAGGTGAGTCGCTGCTGCCAGCATTGCTCCTCCAAGGCATTTTTTCCCACCAATAAACTGTCAAAAACAAGTGCTAAACATGAAAGCCAGTGGTCTCTGTGACTTCTCATGAAGACTCACATTCAAGCAGATTGGGCTCAGGCTTAAATTAATCCTAGGGAACATCACACTGCTGCTCAGCACCCTGCTCCACTAGCCAGGCTCCTGCTGGACTCTCTAGCATCTCTTTTCCTTCCAGGCCACAGAACCACTGGCTATTTCCTATCCCTGTGCCCTTGACAGATGAACTCCTCTCCAACTCTGCACCACATTCATACACCTGAAAACTAACAAGGGGGTTTGTCCCTGTGTTCAAGACAAGAGGCAGAATCAGGTCTCATCCTGTTTATCTGCCACTCCCCGAGTTCTCCTTCCCTCCAAAGATCACTCTGTCTATTCTGCCTCCAAAACCATGCCATGACCTTGCTCTTTCTCACCTGTGCAGACAAAACAGCTGGTACGTGTAAAGCAGTCCTTGCAACGCCCAGCTTAGCTTGGAAGTCCCTTTGCCCAACTGCACCCCAGTCACCTCCATCCCAGGAGGCTGATGCTCTTCAAACTGCCTGCCTGGGGCTTGCCACTCATCCTTCCCCTCTCCAAGAGCCAGG
This sequence comes from Dryobates pubescens, assembly GCF_014839835.1. Lineage (NCBI taxonomy): Eukaryota > Metazoa > Chordata > Aves > Piciformes > Picidae > Dryobates > Dryobates pubescens. Next base: position 86,622,089 of record NC_071657.1, on the reverse strand, counting down.
CAGCAGGCAAGGACTCGGCTGCCATCCCCTGCCCAGCTGGCTGTCTTCCACCATGCATGAATGGGCAGGTGCAGGCCATGTGTGTGCACTTCATATCAAGAACATTTCTACAAGCTCCAGCACCAAAGCAGGAAAAAGCAGAAGATGAGAGCACCTGTGGAGTCCTCAGCAGCTTCCAGCCCCCTCTCAGTATCTGGCTTAACTCCATCTACTGGGGCAAGACTCAGTTTAAGGGAAGGCTTGGTTTTTTAAATTAGAAAATACTAATCAGTGCTTAAAAACAAAATAATTTTTGGAAGTGTCAACCAGCTGGGGCTGTGAAAGCTGGGGTGTTTTGGCTCCTGACCAAGTGCTTTGGTAGAAAAGCTCCTTGGAAGACGCCATAGAAAACACTTAATTTCTCCCAAGGCTTGCATATGGGGCTCATCACTCGCGCGTATTGCACAGGAATATTCACGTGCGCTGGCCTCCTGCTACAGGATGACGAGGGTTTGCTGGTGCAGCATGCAAAAGGGGCTCCTCCTTCCCTTCTCTTCTCTTTTATTTTGTTGTTTGGCTTTTTTTTTTTTTTTAATTATTATTTTTTGTTCTTCTTCCCCTTCGGAAGGGAAAAGCACTGTATTTCACTTTCAATCCCCAAATATTCATCAACAGCAGAACAAAGGAGAAGCTGAGCCAGAGTCAGGTCCACTCATACTCATCAGCTTGCTGTGATTACCACAGGATGAAGCTGCAGATGAGCAGCAAACATGGGGAAAAACATTCCTGGCTTTGCTTTTGCTCCTTTTGAGTGGCCTGAACCTGTTGTGATGGTGCCTGGATGGAAAGCAGGAGCCCGAGCTCCCTGGCATGGCAGGAGGTTTCAGTTCAAATCCCAGCACATCACCCCAGGGATGTGGAGGTGGCTCGTGCTAGATCTCCCACCAGGCAAATCCTTCTGCAAAACTCAGGGAGGATGAAACTACTCCACTGCAGAGTTGAGGCTGTCTTAGTGAGGGCATGACTGCCACAGCTCATTCATCTCCCATCAGTGCTGCTAGGTCACTCCCTTTCACCCTTAGCTTTTAAAGCTCAAGCAGCTTTTAGGCTGAGGGCTTTTCATAACAAGCCAAAGAGGTCTTCTGGAAGGAGTCAGGTGTGCACCAAACATCTTCTAGACCTCTCACAGGGATGCTCACTGCTGGCAAATGCTCCCTTCCTTCTCTTGAGTTCCCACCTCTGAAGTCCTCCATCTCCTGCCCTGATTAAGCTGCTATACGTTCTTTACCCTTTCCTAAAGGGTTTATGCTCCCTTTTTCCACCTCTGGCTGACCACCTCATTCCTATTGAGCTGCTCTTTGCAGCTCCAGCACATCCTAGCACAGCATTTAACAGCCCTCACTGAAGCAGATCCTGCTCAGCCACAAAAAAAGCTTCCTTTTGACAGAAGAAAACTCAGAACACTAAAAAATTCTGAGCAAGGAGAGGGGTTAAGAAGAGAAACTACTTGAGTTCATTATCTGCAGCTGAAGTGAAGCCAAAGGCAGCTTGGGGGAGGGCATGGTTCTCACTAGGATTGCAGAGAAGCCTCTGAGCTGAGCAGCATGTTTCTGCAGGGGACTGTAGTTACTAAACACATTCATGAGAAATACTGCTAAAAACTCCTGTTGAATCTTCATAATAGGACCAGTTCCTCAATAAGTGTGCACACAGAAGTACCCATACACACATTTATTAATTTTTGGTACTATTTGGCAACTTTTCCCAACCAGAGGGGAAACCTGATGCCATGTACATGCCTAGGCAGGGTCTGAAATATCCACTATGGGGGGGAAAAAAAAAAAATCAATGAAAGAAGACATCTTTAAACCCTATATAGAGCATTGTACACAGTGTTGGGGCTCTGCTACAAGACAGACATTGCTGACTTCCAGCAAGTCCAGTAAAGTTCCATAAAGCTGGCAATGAGGGTGCAGAACATGGGGATGAGGACAGGTTGAAAAAACACGTCTTGTCCAGCCTGGAGAAGGGATGGTTTGTGGAGGGGCCTTGAAGCAACCTAATGGTGCCTATTGTAAGATTATTGAGATGATGGAGACAGACCCTTTCCCTCCATGGTGGGAATATGAGAGACAAAAGACAAGAGCTGCATCAGGACAGATTTGTGTTCCAATTTTCATCATTTGCTGAAAGATGAACCCAGATAGGTTGTGAGATTTCTAGCCCTGGAGGTTTTCAAGAGCTAGATGGGCAAACTAAACGGATCTGCGCTCACTATTCACCCTGTCTGGGGCAGGAGGATGGACTACAGACTTCCTAAGGTTACTTCTCACTTGGATGGAAGGACAAGCACATCATTGTCAGGAAAAATGAAATACAGAAGAGTTCCCCATGAATTCTGGGAGAGGGGCAGCTGCACTCAGTGCTCCTTTCAGATATGCTGGAAACCAAAATCTGATTGAACAAATCTGATCGGCTCTCTGCCTGGAGCAGGTCAGAAACAGACCATGGGGCTGTAACACAGCAGGGCCAGATCCTGTGTTCAGTCTATCCTTATCGATGAACCTGAGATTGAATTGATGCCTGTCTTCCCCTCTTCCAAAAATCCTTCTGCGGGGACCGACATGCGTGACACGGGTAAGTGATTAACGAGGGGCCGAGCCTGTCAGCATGCCGGCTTCACGCACGGGCGCTGACGTGTGTGCACGGTGCTCCCCGAGACTCGGCGGCGAGGGGAGTTGGGGAGAAGAGCGCTGACAAGCAGATGATTAATTGAAATGAGAGGGGAAGGAAAAGTAACGTCCGCTAAAACTATCAGGCGGAGCAAGCATGGGAAAGAAACTCGGAGATGCTGTCCCCATCCCCGCTCTGCACGCATTGCACCTCCCAGCTCCAAGCTGCTTGCCAGTCCCCTTCTGGCTTCTATTTTTGCAGGTGCAATTTCATATTTGAAAATAACCATGCTGCACACACACAAATATTTTTTGCTTCCCTGGCCCCTGGCTCACTGCACACAGAAACAGCAGTGGTGGGAGAGCAAACCTCCCAATCTGCAGCACACGGCTGCAATTAGACATCCAAGCGCTTGTTACCCTGCACCTCTGGGAGAAGGTACCTGCAGCCTGGGCTCTCTGCACCACCTGCACCTTCCAAGCAGTGCAGGCTTGAAAATGCAAATAGTTACCGATTTGCACTAACATCATAATAAATTTTTTAAAATAAAAATTAAAGAAGCTGAACGCTCAAGTCTGGCTCAGATCAGAGTTTGTAAATCACACCCCTGGCATTGGAGCTGGCTCATCTGCACTCACCACAAAGAAGGCCACCAAGATTCTGTTCCCCGTCCGGCACAAACAAGCTCATCTTGGGTCTTGCATGGAGACTCAAAGCGGTACATGCAGTTCTACTTCACCACTGCTGGCAAAAGCACAGAAGGGGAAGGTGGTGGCGAGGGGATATTCTGGGAACAGGTTTGACAGAGTTAGAAAAGGATATTGTTATGGCCGAGGTCATGGCTAGCACTGAACGAACTTTCTGCCTCCCAGCTGCTCCTCCAAAGAGGAACACCAAAAGGAAGACCAATGGGTCTTCCAGAGGAAAGGATAGGAACCTGAGATTCAAAACCTTGGGTTGAAAAAGAAGGGATGTGCTCTTGCTGGTGGCCTCTGGATGCAACATAGTGCAGCTGGCAAATACCAGATCCTTAACCAAGTGAGCACCAAGTAAGTATGGCTCTATTGACGCTAGCAGGAAAGAGAGGTACACTGGGGTAAAAGAGGACTCAAATTTAGGCTGCTGGAGCATGGTTATTACCAGCTTTCACTCAGTAAACTGATCCCCAGCCAAGACAAGTGGCTTGGAAAATTAACTCAGTGAGTTTTTCAGCACTCTGCTGCTCAGGTAACGAGCAGAGCTGTAGACGATTGCATCAGAGGGCTTCACGAACCACTTGTACCATTGACATGGTTTAACAGACTGCTGTTTATGAGACAGAGCAGTATTTAAAAGACACATTTCTCTCAGAGCTGCACATAAAATTTGATAGCTAAATAGTTGTAAATGCTACTGAAGTCTGACAACTCAAAGAGGAATCAAGGGTCTGTCATGCAGAGTATCCGCCAATACACCCGGCCCCACAGAGCCAGTGAGACTTCCAGTCTCATAAAACCTTTTTTATATTGGAAGTGAGAATTTGTGCAGTGCATATGAACTCTCTTTTATTGGGCTGGTGTGATGCTGAGAAAATGCAGTTAAATTTGAACAAGTCCTCCTTGGAGCACTATTGGGGTGCCTATAAATCAAAAGCTTTATCCTGGAAGGGGTTTACTAAATAAACCTGTTTTAATTAGAAGTCACATCAAGTGGCAGGACCTTGCAATAGGAGCAGATGCCTCCTCAACACTGCCCAATTGCACTGGCAAGAGTAGGGCCAGCCCTGAGTGAGAAGGTCTTTGGCCTATTTACTTGGGCCAAGAAGAGCACCCAACAACACATCATCCTTAAGAGCCTGGCAAAGCGCTCCTGTCCCCAGGCATGTGGGTTTTAGCTTCCCAAAACATCCATGGTCCCACATGATGCTAACAGCATCAGTCCAGCTGCTACCCTGAACCTGGTCCAGCCTGCTGTGCCTATGCAGCTGATTCTGAGAGCTCCCAGGAGCACTCTGGACTGGAAGAACCACAGACCCACCTTCAGTACCCAATGGAAACAGAGTACTTCCAAACCTTTGTGAAGGCCTGGAGTGCTCTGGTGGGGGAGGAAGATTTGGGCCAGCTCCCTTATCCCCTAAAGACTCCTACATCTCCACTCTACAGCTGCATTAATTATTTCATCTTAGTCTGGCTTCCTCATTAAGCTAACCTAGACAGCCCGTGGCTGAGTGACAGCAAGCTAGTCTGCAAGAATCTAAGCCAGCAGTGCTGGAAGCCATAGGCTTGATGTGATTTATGCAGACTAATATTACACATATCTCAAACACGCAATCTTTAGAGGACCTGAGGCTGCCAGCTGGATGGAGGAAAGCCCACGCAGAGCTGGCAGCACAGCATCCGGACTGAGCCTGGGTATCAGGAGGGTCAAGACCAATGGTGGAAGCAGTTCCCTCATGGATGCCCTGGAGGAGTGGGGAGTGCCCTAGCACTGCTGCCAGCAGACCTGAGTGTGACACAAAGCATCTGTGTCAAAGCAAGGGCCGGGAAGCACAGCTCCTCAGGAGCTGGCTGCAGGACAGCCCCTTTGCCCCACTGATGTGGCTGTTGAGTTCAGCTGACTTTGGCATTGGGATCCCCTTGGGATGCCTGGCTTTGGTGGCTGTGAGAATGATGCTTCAGGGCATTATGCAGACCCCCTTTTCCCAATACTGTCAAGTCCCAGGCTTTTGTGTGAATCCACTGCATTTTCCAATCTCTGCAAACAAGTGTATAGAAATATAAGACTTTGGCCCCTTGGAAGCCTCCAGGGAAAATTCAAAGCAATGAAGAAATATGAGTTGTTTTCCCAGGAACCCACTGGAAAAAAAAAAAAAAAAAGGGAAAAAAAAAAAAGAAAGAAGAGAAAAGAAAGAATGAAAAGAAAGCCCACTCTGAAAAAAAAAATAATGTTACTTTTCAGCCCAGTTTTTGCCAGCAGTACAGGTCTTTTTCCCACAGTCTAAGGAATCAACACATTTTCAAATCACTCCTGCTTATGGTATTGAATATCAGAAAACGATTACCTTTCATTCGGCAGCTGGTTTGGGACACCGAGGGAACAGGCAAGCAGTCTAAACTTAGAAAGCCATGAAAAAAGCCTTTCATGCATTGAAAAACTAGTTGCAAGGACCGGGACAGGAAAGGAGAGGTCTGCAAGGGGTGCATGTAGAGAGGATTGTTTCAGGGCTGCAGCATCCTTCCGTAGTTCCAGTCTCCTTTGGTAGTGAAGGGACAGTCGCAGCACTGCTCCACTTCTCCCCCTCCTCAGAAAACGCAAGAATGTGTCTTCATTTCCCCATGAAAATCAGCAGTATCTCCTGATTTACCCATCTCCAGCCTTTACATGTGGATGCCCTGGCATCTCTGTGCTGCTGCTGGGGGTTGGGCGGCTCCAAAAATAAACTAAGCAGCTTGGTACATTAAAAGGAAACTCAGCAGCTTGGTACATTAAAAGGAAACTCAGTAGTGGGAATAGCAAGATGGGATGGAGGATTTACTGAAATATGTTTGCACTGAAACACTGGAAGGAAGCAAACTCTGGTCTCCTACAGGCTTGTGCCATTTAATGCTCTCGTGCCTTCATCAATTGCTCCAAGTTCCTCCTGTACATCCTATGTCCCTTATCTCATCCATAGGAAGGGGGTCTAATTCCAGAGCTTTCCTGGAACAAAAGCATAGACCTGGTTACTGACTTTGGTGCCTTTCTCTGCCTATCACACACAGTTGCAAGCAGTCAGCTGGCTGGCAAGGCTGACAGCCCAGCAGACCACAAGCAGATGACCAAAAGGAAGGGGAGATGGAGACAGCCAAACTCATCAGGAATCAGCACTTCAGTTGGGTCATGCTGCCTACTAGCCCTGGTCAGACATTCCTAATGATTGCCCTGGGAGAGGGACCAGAACAGGCACATTGTGCCCATCCTATCTGCACCCCTGTTTCCTATCTGGTCCCCACAGAGCCTCAAGAAAGCCTTAATGCCACCAGGTAAGCACAGAGCTATGACCACTGGGCTTCTAACAAAGACAAACTGCCTCTCTCCTTCCTCCCAGATTGCAAGCAGATGTGTGCTTAAATTACCTGTTGCTGACTGCAATGCTTAGCAAAGCACCATGGTATAGGAAAAGAAAGAAGAAAAAAGTGTGAAATGAGGGAAGGGAGGATTGGTGGGAATTCAGTTGGCTCTATGAGGGCAGTGTCACCATTGCAGAGAACAAATGCCGCTTCCATCACTACAGGTGCTTTTGTGACAACCAGCAAAATGGAAACCCTGACTCTGCTAAAGATAGAGATGAAACTAAGAAAGCATGGTGAAAGGCTGAGGGTTGAGTCTGGAGTCCCCAAAAGGAATCACTGCCAGCCCACAGCATACTACAGGAGCACTCTTGATTTCATTGTATGGCCTTGGCTTCCTCTTCCAAACAAAGCCTTTCATCACGCTTGTGTACCTGGCTGCCTGCACAGCTTGTACACTGTGGCTCCAGATTTCTTTGAACTACTTGACCCAGCTGGTGGTGGTGTTGGCTTTCATGACAGGCTGCATGTGTTCATCCATCCCTCTCCAAAGGTTTCCCCCATGATGCCATGGGAAGCCCCCAGTAGACCCTGTGTCCAGGAGGGCACAGACACCTGGGGCCATCTGAGAGGTGTAAAGAACAACTCTAGTGGAGGAAAAGCCTGCAAAAGGTACCTCCACCATGCTGGTCCACCATAATGCATAAGAAAAATGGGATCCTTGGGTTCTGATCCACTTCTGCTCGTACTCAGAGTGAGCTTGCACTCGTATTGGCAGCAGCTTTCTCTTCATGGGTGGCTGCCCAAAGCATGTGACATCAGGGCACATCTTTGTACCGAGACCAGGCTCCTAGCAAAACCTTCTTAGAGAGCTGGAGTGTGGGTGTACCCCAGGAGAGCTCAGATACTGTGTTTCTATCACACTGTGGGAACAGAGCTTGCTGCAAGGATCTCCAGTCTCTGGAAGAGCATCCAAGGCAGGTCTCCCATCTCCCAACAGCGTCCTGCACGGCAGGATAGCGTTTTGCAAACTGAGCCATAGAAATCACTCCCAACGTGCTCCCCTTCCCCCTCGCTGCTCCTGGCTTGCTCTCTGCCGAGCCCTTGTGGGTCACACGTGGCGTCCCACTTCCCGGCACAGCTCCACCACTGAGGCAAAGAGCAGAGTCAGACCCCAAATTGCAGATTAGTGCGTTGGGTTCATGCACGGGAAACAAAAGATCGGAAATCTCTGAAGTGCACAGCTGGAATCCACACCCTGGCCATGTTTTTGTGAGATATCACGTACATTTTTAAAAGCTATCTAGAGAGGTTTCTGCTTTAAAACGGCCTGGCGGCTGCTGCACTGACACCACTGCCTGTCACACTGACCAGGGCCTTCCATTGTTCCCTGTCCCCCACAGGCCGTGTTCATCTGTAACCTTTAGCCTTAGGTTATGAAATTGTTCAATGAATGGATTAAATGTCCTCCTCTGTATTCATTCAGCACCAGCTGTGGAGGGAGGGTGGGAAGGGAAGGATGTACAACCCAGAAAAATCACTGTGGGATACTACATGCCAACGCCCTGAAACGATGGTCCCCAGAAACGTCAGGTTTCTCTCTCCATCTTATTTATGGCCTCACAAGGTCACTGCAAGGGGAAAGCCCAGGAGCATCCATAAGGTGCTCACATGGCACCATGAGGAACGGAGACTGCAAAAGCTCTCATCCTCTTGTACTGCAAATTTACTTTCCTCTCCCTTTGAAGCTCCTGGAATAACAACTATGCATTCATGCAATGTTATACTATGAGGTCTTTCTTTACTCTGTTCTATATGCCAGGCTTCTAGGCTAAAAAGGATCCAAGGTGAGATCAAATATCCTTGTGAGATGCTTATCTGCTCTGCTCCTCAGCACTACTGGTCTCCAAGGAGTCCTAAAACATGCTGTAGGAGCCTGGGCAAGGGTTTCATTCCCCTCAGGGCTGTGTTTCTTCCTCAAAGCCTCTTCTTCCTGTCCCTCATGCTGCCTGTGTTACAAGCTGCCCTCTTATCTTAGCTCTGTTGGGTATTTGCTTCACCTTCACCACAGATGTAGTCTGTATGCCCTTCCTGCCTGAGTCAACAGCCAGAAATACTGCTGTGCCCTGCCTACGACTGCTACTTCCTGTGCCTCCTCCACCCCAAAGCATCAACCATGATAATCTTGCAACAAGTCTTTGCTCCAGCAGAACAAAGTTCACTGCATTCAAAATGACCTCAGAAAAGAGTCAGCTTCTCCATAATCCCTGCCTCCTTTGTCTGGACCAAAGGAATCTGTATGAGATGTTGCATTTCCATTTGAAACAATCAGCTTAAAAAAAACCCAGTTTGAAATTAAAGGTCCAACTCAGTGACATGCTGCAGCAACCTACCCAGAGAGAGAATATTAAGGGAGCCTCTCTGGTGCTTGTCCTTTAGAGATTGCAGAGCATTTGCAAGATGATGCTAGGGTCCATCAGATGCCATGCTCAATGCATTCACCATGCCAAGACATGGAGTAGGACCCCACACCCCATTTGGGAAAACACCTTCTGAGTCACACAATAAATACCAGAGCAGCAATACCCAGTGTCACAGCCAAGCACTTACCATGACATGGGGAAGAGCGAGGACAAGCTGACCTGGGACAGTAAAACTGGGAGCAAAACACCCCTCCAGCAAACATGGAGCCAGTGATGAGATGCAGCAAAGATGTGAGTCATTGAATGAAGGCGCCTGCTCGTCCAGCACACATGTGGAGTTATTCTCACCTGAAATCAGTTTTTGGACAGCTAGACTGTACATGCTGTTTCAAGCCAAATGTGCTTGGGTCCTTCTCCCAGGTAGGGAGTTATCTTAGGGTTTATTAATGGGGAAAGCCACTGTGCTGACACATGTACAGCATTGTGGTGAGAACAGCAGGGAAGAAGAAGCAGAAACACTTCTCTGATCCTCCCCTAGGAAATCATCGACAAAAGAGGAAGCCAGGGATACCCACCACTACCCAGTCAGCTCTGAGACTGGTCTGCCCTCCCTCCCATGCCACGATGGGAAACCTATTAAGCACTGTAAGCAACAGAGCCTCCACTGCTCCTCCCTGGAGGCACTTTCACAGTCAACTTGAGGAAATTGTTCCTGATATCCAGCCTAAATTTCCCTTTGTCGATCTTCACTTGAGCAGCGGAAAGGTGGGAGCTTTAATGAGACAAGTGGGGCCGCTGCAGGGGAAGGAGCCGTCAGTTTGAGCGAGGCAATGCACAGAGCTGTGGTTTCACTGGAGCAGCTATTGCAAAAAGCCCAGAATCCTATGAACTTGGGATGGAAAATGTCTATTAACTTTCCCAACGGACTAACATGAGACTGTTCCCCGATTTTCTAATGCTTCTCCCAGTCCAGCTATTTGATTGGGACCAGAGCTCTGCAAAAAGATGAAGAGCTTGTGTTATTTTTCTTCTTTTATTTATTTATTTCCCCCCTTTTTTTTAAAGGAATTGCTGCATGTGAAATAAAATGTTGGGCTTTATGGCCAGATTTTCTTGTTTCATGCAAGGACAAATCTTTTGCCATTTTGACTGCTAGGCATGGCCGCTTCTGCCCTGCAATCTCTTTCCCCCCTGCCCCTCCCCAACTCCTCTGGCACACAAGTCACTGTACAATGTGCATGGCAGCAAGTTGCTCTCAGATATTTTAGGGTAAGAAATGCAACAAAAGTGAAGACAACTGCTTTCTCCCACACAGCTGCTGCTCAGCCAGGAATCACCCACTTCAGGCATTTCCTCATAGGAGGCCAGAATGATGCTCTACTGCAAACCAGGAAGAAGTTCACTGGATGTGAAGCCAATTCCATCCTTCACTATTTTTTCCCCTTTTAGTGAAAGAAAATATTTTTGGTCAGCAGGTAAGATGCTCCAATGCTCACAGAAGTTTGCCCAGGACATGCAGGTGTGTGAGGAAGGGGTACATAAAGGAATTGTGGTGCAGCTAAATGGGTTCAGCCTTTGGGTGAGCATGACTTCTGTTGCTTCCAGCAACTGGGACAGTGGGGCCCTAAAAATCCAGCTTGAAACATGCACTTCAACAAGCAGAGGAACAATGTTTGGAGTCCAGAAGTGCTGGTCCTGTCTGCCTTACTTACCTGAACAGCATCAGCACTGTACAACCTTGAATCCCCAAAACAGGCTGTCTGCTTCAAGGCTGCTCTGTGGGGTAATGAAGCTTTCACACTGTGCTGCCCCGCTGCAGCCACAATCCCTCTGCAGTAGGCACAGGTTTGATCAGTATGCCCACAGACTGCCACAGGGTTATAGAGATAGAGGCATCACAACAACTAGACTGTGCAGGGCTAACCTGCCCCAGCAAATGCTTGTCTTAATTGCACACAACCATTGTTCTTAACATGCACACATATTTCTTAAACATCAAGTGGCTGCATGGCAGTGCTTTTCTAATCTGGTTTTATGGGCTTGTAAAGGCAAAGTGGCTGCACACTCCCTGGAAAGGTCAGGCTCTCTTTTCCTGAGGACCTGCCATCTATCAGGTCTTTATCATCAGAAATAAGAGGAGGATGTGTTTGACAGTGCTGAGCAAGAGGGTTAACAGGCAGGAACTGCTGCGGTGCTCTCCTCTTTCTCCCTTGCCTGGTCTGTATAGTGCATTGCCCATCCAAAATCGGCACCCAACTTTTTGTACAGAAAGGAGCCGAAGGGATGGCGCTGCCTGACACCAAGTTCTGCAAGCTCAGCAGGCAGCATGGCTGTGCAGAATGCCCTGCAATTAACCCCAAACATGCAGCTCTGGGATTTCCCTGTCGATGACCTCACAGTGCCCTTTGGTGTCACAGGCATACCCTCTTGGAATAACGCTTAAGTACACGAGCTGCAAAAACTTCGATAAGACAGATCCATACCACAACATTAAAAAATACCCAACTTCATCCTCCCTGGTTTTGATGCATAGTTTAGCAGCAGGACAAATCTGAGTGATGGGGAATGAAATAAAGATTTTCTCCATCTACTTACAAAATGCTGGACAAGGGAGCACATTGCACGGTACATTGCAAGTTTGGGATGTGGCAAGATACCAACTACATTTTATGTGTTGCAAAACCACCTCCTCTGTGGCAGCTGAGATTTCAAAGTGTAAGCTTTGACCTTGTTAATACATTTTACATACTGAGTAACTGCCAACACTGCAAGTAACAGCGGAAAAAGGCTGGGATTTCAAAGACTTTAATGCATGTCTGGATCTCCTATGAACTGAGACAGCCCCAGCTGCCAGCCTGGCCACTCTTCATTACAGGCACAAGGAAGCAAGACTTAAACAATCTGAGGCAATGTAAAGCACTCACATGGCCAGACTAGGCAAATCAGGGCTAAGGAATCAAAAGAGGATGAGACACAGCCTTTTGACACCCACTTTGGGTAGCCCTAAGGGTGAGAAAGTGACTCTCCATCTCTTACTACCCACCTCTAAGGGATGACGGCTTGAATAGGCCAGGCCATTTTTTTTTGCCTTGTAGAAAAAAATCAGGGCAGGTTTATGTCTCTTTGCCTGTGAAGGCAAACATCCCAAAAACACAGGCAAATGATGGAGAGAATTCATCAGAGATCCCTTTCCACTGGTCAAAGCAACACTGGTTGGACAGATGTGAGGGAAAGAGAGGAATCCTTCTCATATGTAACATCCCACTCCATCTGGTTCATTCAGAGTTACCCTCGTCCTGAAGGTCACCCCTCCTGAGGCACTTTATCAGATGCATATGTTGATTCCCTGACTCTCCCCCTTCACCCAACAAGGGAATAGCTGCCTCTGATAGCCCTATTTGCTAAATAAGACACTCCTTGAAGGCTCCATGCAATAATGTTTGCACAGAGAATTGACATTCTTCCTCCTCCTATCGGCCCTGATGCTGTTTGTTTGTGAGTTAATAACTTGGACGCTCGGCTGAACTATTGATCCCTTCTCAGAACAATCATTCTTCTGGGTCCAAAATACACACAAAATAAAAGAATGAGCAAGCGATGGCAAAATTAACTCAGCACTTGCATGTGGCCCCATGGCACTGGCTTTGCAGAAGGACTTGGCTCCTTCCCAGCCGCTTGTGATGTCTTCTGCGGACACAGCCCTATGAGGTTGGATTTATTTCTCCATCACCTTACATTGTCAAGGAAGAGGTGCTGCAGCTTGCGGGTGGAAATTCTGCTTTCGCGATCCCAAAATAACATTCAGCGTTAAATATTCACGACCCAACCAAGGTTTCGTAGCAAGATAGCTGCTCCCTGCAGGTGTCCAGGCTAGAAATTTCTAGCAGCAGTGGTGCACGGGTATCATCACCTTCAGTTATAGGAAATGTAGCATTTCAGAGCCCCTGCTCCCCAGCTGAAGGAGGAAGGACACTACCAGATCCGTCCCTCCATCCAGGGCCAGGTGCTTTTCAGGCTTTTGTTATATTAGACAAGTCCTGATGTGCCAGACGCGAAGCAAAGCTCCAGGTTCCATCCATTCCCTCCTGACAGGATTTGCCTGGGAGTGGATCTCCCTCTGATACTGGCTATAATAAAACCTGATGAAAGGAAGGAATCAAGGTCTCTGCAATGCCCTCATCCTCCTTAACTGCTCCTGCACCAGCAAGGCACTGCACCACCTCTCCTAGGGGAATCCTCATCTGTGCCTCGGTGTTGCATTTTTGTTTTGCAATCTGCTCTCATGCCTCTGGCTAATTGCTCCTCAGACTGCGCTCCTCAGGAGAGATTTTCATGGCAAACAATCCATTTTTCCCAAGCTGCATTTTGTTTTTTTTCCCTTCAAAGCCTTTGATGTCTGGGAAAAAAACAGGCAACCTCAACACACGGCTGAGCATCAGGCAAGGGCTGGGAAGCACTAAGCGGAAATGCATTTAGTTGTCTGGGTCAAAAACCATTTCCTTTGTTAAATGATTATTATTGTTCCAAGAGGATTTCAGTGGGAATTGAGGGTGCTTAGATAGATGGATTCACAGGTTTGCTGAGCTTCTATAAGGGTCTCTATATCCTCCACCATAATTCTACATCATAACTTCCAACACCAATAACTCTTCTATGACTCCCAACAGATATTCCTGTGCCTTCCAAAGCAATAACTTCTCAATGAACTCCAGACCTGCCAAATCGACTGTTTTCCCCCTCCGGACGCCTGCTTTTTGGCCCTTCTCACCACTCCCCTGGGGATCTTGACCCATTTACCTCTCCTTCTAGTTCCAAGCTCAGCGCAAAGGGAGATGAGATCAGAAAGTGATCTGCCTTGGACATCAACAAATAGCTCTGGCACTAAAAGCTTTCAGTCATCTCCCATTTTCCTGACTGCTCTCAGCAGCCGAGGATCCAGATCTAGATCTGCTTGCACCAGGCCTCCTTCTGAGCAAACCTTCCCCTGTCACATGCTGCCCTTTCTCGTACTGCTCATTTCTTCCCACTCATACCTGAAAGTTGTGAGGCATGAGCATGTCGCAGGTCTCCCCTGGAGAAATTAATTTAAATTATTCACCAGGGCTGGAGAACAAGCACTTACAGAAGAAATAAATTCCAATGCATTTTTTTGGGTTGCCAAGCCTCCCAGTTTGGCCATAAGAGCTGCACACCAGGCACAGTGGCACAGAGCTGCTACCTCTATGTGCACTTGATCTTAACAATGTGTCAATTAAGCTAAGGTTAGAGCTGCTCATTACCTTATTATTTTTGGCTGTATCAGAGTAATGCTCAGGAAGAGGCTTCTTTTCCCCCCTGCCCTCTGCTTTTAAGTCCCAAATTATTTCAAATTCTGGTAAAAACAAATGCACACAAACAGGCTCTGCTCTTTTGCAGTTGATTTTGCTTTGCAAGGGAAGAATGGTTTTGACAGCATGTTTGAGTCAAAAATGAACATATGCAAGAGAGATAGAATGATATCCATCAAAAGCCACCATTTTTTTTTTGTTGAAAGGTTTTCTTTTAAACAAATTAAAAAACTCCAAAGACTAATCTCACAGCACTAGATGCTGTGTACAGAGTCAGCTTGTGCTGCACAGTGAATACTGAGCAAGCTACAAGGCTTCCCAAAGGAGAACAGAGAAAGGACAAGTGATTTGTCTTCTCCAGTTACTATCCCACTCACTGACCTGCAAACTCTTCCTACTACTGGGGCCAAGCATGGCTGGCTGCCTCTCTGCTCAGCCCCATCCCGTGTATGCACACAAAAAGCAAGCAGCACTTCTGCACCTCAATGAATAACAAAGTTTTAACAGATGGCACTAAATTTTCCTGTGAGTGTATTCAAGGAATGTGCCCTGGTGTAGGTCTTCCCATGCCAGACTGCCATAACATGCATGCAGTGAGCTACCAGTTCTCATCAGACCCCTGATAAGCCACCACAGGCACAGCCTTGCCTTACTTAACGCCTCCTGGGGAGCAGGTACTGGGGGGCCAGAACTGAGGAGCAGGAGCTCTACAAACCATCCCAATGAGAAACCAGATAGAGTATAGAAAGAAGAGGCAGATGAAGGATGCCACAGGGGTAATTTGGACAGGTCCCCTTGGTCCTAGGCAGAATGTGGGTGCCCATCTTCAGGAGGTGACACTGAAACCTGAATTGCACTCCCTGTGCCTACTCTCTCCCAGCTACGAATAAAAGATGCATTCAAACAAAACAAAACAAAACCCCCAACAATCAGGTCTTCTGCAGGAAGGTCTAAAATGCTTCTAACAGGGTGGGCACATCCGACCACTATGCCTGCCAGCTTCTTCATATGGTTACTCTTATATGTTGGTGTAGGGCCAAGCCAAGGAGCCGGAGGCTGGTGCTGCACAGCCCAGCTGCACCCCAGTGCTCCAGAAATGACCTGGTTTTAAAAAGATGCCATAGCACCCACACTGTCCAACTATTAGGAAACAATTAAGCTGACAATAGATCTCAGAACCACTGTACAATGAGAAAAGGAGCCACCTGTTCAGTTCACGGCTTGGTGTCTGCAAAGTATCTGAAACTCAACATCATGTCTTTTGTCAAATGTGAACCAGGACTCCTTTCCCCTGGTTTTTCAACCCAAATTGGTTTATGCCATTTCTGTCTGCTTCTGAAAGCCACTTGAAAACATCATTAGGAAACAAAAGCTCCAGAAACTGCTGTGATATCCCTGCTCTCTCTCAAAATCACCACTTTTCTGCATTCTACTATCCTCATTGAGAAAAAGCTGATTCTGTCCCAAACCTTAACTCTCAACTCTCAAGTTTAGAAAACTTGAGCAGGGATGGGGGTGGGGAGGGTGCGGGGGGGAGCGACACAGTTCAGCAGTGACTAAATGGGTCCTAGAGCAGAAGTGGCTCTGGGAACAAGGGTGAGAGTGGACTCTTCCAGGGAGCACGGTGCATCCTTAAAGCGCATCATAAAACTAGCAAGTCCCATCAGCTCTAGTTTTCCAAAGATATCTTGCAGCACAAAGCAACACAGGCAGACACGCAGCAACTTACTTGGGGGCTCTGGCATCCAGACTTTGAGCAGGAAGGCACTGCACAACTGCACTAATTATCTGCTGAACATCTGTCTCTCTCCTACTACCACAGGGCTGGAGGAGTTCTCTCGCATAGCTGAGGATTAGCACTGGAAAAGATTTTGTTGACTGTGTGATTTTGCACGGGAGGGGGAGAAAAAATACTTGCAGATTCCCTGGAAGGAACATATTTCAAGGTGAACCTATTGGATGAAAGAGGGTTGAAACCAGAAACCTTGCTGGAGCAAGTAGTGGCTGCTCACCATGCTGTGGGAATTACTCCCTTGCTCCAAATAGAGGGGAGGGGGATCTCTGCCCCTGTGGTCTCTCATGCTCTGAGCAACACCAGGGTATCTATTACAACATGGACATGAATGGGAAAGTAAGTTCAGCCTTGCCTGGTTTGTTGTCCCTGCTCAAGAGATCAGAAAAGCCCCCAAAATAACACGAGTTTCCGTTGTGTTGTGGCACTCTGGGAAGGGTGTGCATGCTCACTGTCTTGCCTAGAACAGAGTTCTCTCAAAAGCCCTCTACAGCCAGTGAGGCAGCAACACAAGCTACCTATGACAGGCTCCTGACATAAATCACTCCCTCATAAACTGAGAAGCTTCTTTTCTGCACAGACAATGGAGGGGATCTGAAGCTTCAGGCAACGGAGCCATATGGTGGGAATACATCACAGAACCATAGAAGGCATTGGACTGGAAGGGACCTCTAGAGGTCATCCAATTCAACCCTCCTGCAGGAAGAAGGAACATCCCCAAACAGATTAGATTGCTAAGAGTCCCCTCAAACCTGATCTTATATGTCTCCAGGATGGGACCACCACCACCTCCCTGGGGAACCTATTCCAGTATTCTACCACCCTCATAGTAAAGAACTTCTTCCTAATGCCCAGCCTAAATCTACCCTTCTCTAGTTTAAAACCGCTGCCCCTCATCCTATTGCTACACACCTCTATAAATAGTTCTTCCCTGGCTTTCTTGTAGATCCCCTTCATGTACTGGAAAGCTGCTATAGGGTCTCCCTGGAGCCTTCTCTTTTCCAGGCTGAACAACCCCAAATCTCTCAGCCTGTCTTTGCAGAAGAGGTGCTCCAGCCCTCTGATAATTTTTACAGCACTTGTCTGGATCCAACCCATGAGGTCCATGTCCTTCTTGTGTTGAGGGCCCCAGAGCTGGACACGGTACTCTGTGAGCTGTCACAAGAGCAGAGCAGAGCAGAGCAGAGGGTGGCCATGCTTCTTTTGATGCAGCCCAGGATGCAAGTTGCCCTCTGGGCTACAAGTTGTGCAGTGCTGGCTCATTTCCAGCTTCACATCCACCAGTACCCCCAAGTCCTTCTTTTTCAGGGCTGCTTTAAATTTCTACCCCAGCCTGTACTGATAATGAGGATCATCTCAACCCAGGTGCAGGACCTTATACTTGGCCTTGTCAAACCTCATGAGGTTCACTTGGGCCCACTTCTCCAGCTTGGCCAGGTCCCTCTGGATGACATCTTATCCCTCTGGCATATTGACCACACCACTCAACCTTGGTGCCATCTGCAGACTTGTTGAGGGCGCACTCAATCCCACTGTCCATCATCTTTGGTCTGCATCCCACTGACGTTAAGACAAAAAAGCTGTCCAACGCTGTCTGACAACTACCACCCAACTTAAAGCTTGTGAAAACCTGTGTGCAAGCAGTCTGACAGAAGCCTTAAAACCAGACCCACGGTGAAGAGAACTATATTGCCTGCAGTTTAATTAGCACAGATGTCTTGTGAGTTTGGGTTATTATTTTTCTTCTTCTTCTTCTTCAGATGCTTCACACAGTAACACAAACAAAACATCCCTTAACATCAACTGGTGTTTTTGGTCAAGCAGACACGGTTGGGATTTCCAAGTAGGGCCCATGGGAATATTAGCCCAGGCATTCTCAGGAAGCATCTCTGAGCTTGAACTGTCTCCCAAGAATAAACCTCTTCAGTCCAGCATGACAGTAGCTATCATACAAGTACACAAATTAAGCAATCAATCAAACAAGGAATACCCTGGAATACCAGTGTTCCAAGGAATACCAGTGTACAGCTAAGCCATGGCTGCCTTCCATTTCACATGGGCTGTTGCGTTCTCTTCTCCAAAAACATCAGAACAAGTGAGGTTTCTTTTTGATTTTGGTCTTTTTATTCAAGTGTGGGGAGCAAGAAATACTCTGGGAGAGAATATGGGTATCCAGCAAAAGCATTTGTTTTGCACTTGGCTGCTATATATATCAATGGTAATTCTACAGGGATGTGACAGAGCAAAAAATTAGATGTCAAATTTGCCAGACAGCAAGAAACGAGTTAGAAATTGTTGCCATCTCTCCTGGGTCAGGAAGGAGAACCTGTCTCAAGGTCTGGGATGTTGTGTGTGCCTTCAGCTTCACATAATGATGTCCCCGGGGACAAAAAGAGAAGGAAGACTATTTAAAGTCTCCCATGACACCTTGTCTTCCATCTCTTTTAATTGCTTCAAAGGACGTCACTGCTCTCGTCCACAGACCAAAAACCCAGGAAGTTGTTTGTGAAGCCTGGATGCACTGCCCTTACACGGGGCTGAGCATCTGCTCAGCACCCAGAGGCCTGGATATGTTTGCATACAGACTGGGCAAATGACTGCATGTTTTAAAGTGTATTTAAAAAATCAGATTCTGTTGGCAGGCAACTCTCAGACAGCAAGTGGGGCCAAATCCCATGAATAAATTGCTCAAAGCAAGTAGTCTGACGTGCTGTTATTCATAACTAATGCAGTCCTAGCAAACAGAAAATGGAGGCCAACTCTGCCTGTTTAGACACCAATGACATCATCTGTTTTTATCCTATTAACTGAGCAAAATAAGAGAGAAAAATCATCCTTTTCAACTGGAATGGAGGTTCTGGAGGAACAAATATTCCTGACAGCTCCAGCATGAGGTACATGTCTGAGGAGTGCGGACACAAGGCAAACTCAGGGTCATAACAGAAATTTGGTCCCACTGGTACAAGATAAAAATAAACCCACTTAGCATCTCTCCCATATCTGAGCAGCTCTCACTTATGGTTAGGAGCAGCATGGCATGCCTGAGCCATGAAGGAAGCTGAAGATGGCAGAGGGGGCCAGACACCCGTGAGGCATCCCCCATAGAAATGGATGCTGTCTGACCACTTCCCAGCTAGCATTTTGAACCAGGCTATGCAGAGATTTTCAGAAACAGGAAAGCTGCAGTGTGCTTTCCTACCTCTTCATAGTGAAGTTATATGCAAGACAAACAAAAAAGGCAAAAGAAGCGAAAAGGGAGAAATTGGATGCTCCTCCACCCAGAACAGCAATCACAGGCTACCCAGTGCAATCATCAAACAATTCTCACAGTACTTTCACACAGTAAAATCTAGCAGAAGTCACTGCCAGGGCATACTGTATGTGTAAAAAAAATCATCTTGTTGAAGAAGTGAAGGGACCTTCAAGAACTACAGATCTGCCAATGCAGCGGCTGCTTGCAAGAAGCTGAGAGGCTACAAACCATAGCACAGATGTGCTATTTCTGCCATGTTTCCTATGGCAGAATTAAGAATAGCATTTATTTTGATTTGGGCAATACAGAAGAAAATTGTGAGATCACTCTTCCCTTGCTTTCTTTCCCAAATAATGAAAATTTTAAAGGCATTTTAGTTGCAAGCTGCTTCTGTGATGAAGGGGCCAGCTCAGCAGCTCCAGAATTTACCTTAGGAAAAAAACAGAGCCATTGACCTGAAGCCTGCCACATTCATCTTGAACACAAAGGGAAATACTTCTGTAAATGACAGATAAAATTTATTATGCTGCTTAAAAGTTACAGCCCATTAAAAAAATTGCCCTGATTTGAATCATTGACTTTTCAAAATAAATACTATTCTTTCATCAATAAGCTCAAAATATAAGCTAACCACAAAACCCTTTGGAAAAAAAAGAAACATAGAAATGATATTTTTACACATTAATAACATCTATTGATCTAACTGCAAGCATACATCCACATACATAATTTTACCCTATTACACATCAACAATACTCCACACTTTTTTCATATTAAACTACGCTATTCCCATGACACCAAAGTCCTAAGTATTTCCCTAAAAAGGCCCTTGCCATTTAAATGAACAATGGTTGCCTTTGAAATGATAAGCACTAAGAGCATATTTGGTTATGCAGAATGGTATTAACCATTCATCAAATTAATGGGGCAGGGTCGCAGGCAGGTCCAAAAATAGAAACACTTTTATTTATAATAAACTAATGGCATTTTCTCTGCCTCCTCTTGCCATTACCCTCTTCATGTCTCAGACCTTGAATTTATTAAACAGCCAAAGCAGCTTGGACCCAGCACAGCATTGTCAGATCTCTGCACCTTTGGACGAGGCTTAGCACACTGTAATTTGTTTATTAATGCTTTGAAGAGAGATGAGCAGCAAGGAGGAAAAACTGGCAGATGACAATATTCTTTAGGCTAATCAATAATATGATGGATAGGGGAGACCATCAACATGAGCAGTAGTGGCAGGCACTGAGGAAGCCCAGCATGGTGATAAATGCGAGGCACCATACCTTCAAGGGAGACTCTGAACTATTCACACACATTGCTGCAGTCTAAATTAGCTGCAAAGAGCCAGGAAAGTGATGTCAGCTGCCACTCTGCAGCCAGAGTTAAAATGGCAAACAAAATGTTAGGTGACACATAAAGACCCAGGATTATAAAATAGGTGACTGTGTAAATCTGTGGTATGTTCCAATCAGTCCTGGATATCTTGCATGAAAAAAGACAATAGGAAAAATGTTGCTGTTCAGAGATGGACAATGAAAGCAATGAGATGTAGAGAAGCAGTGGAGTTTGGGAGCTTAATTTACAAAGGAGGCAGATAAACAGTAAGAGGAAGGAGATGCAGGTAGTGAGAGAAGACAGCTAACACATGAATAAAGGAAAGGCAGAAGAGTTCACAAAACCAAAAAGGAGACTTGAAGATTTACACACATGTAGTACCTTGAGCACAGCCAATTCCTGGGCTGTGCTGTCTCTGAGCATCCTGTGGACTCATGACCAGGAAGACCTAAGAGTACAAGCTAAACGCTAAAAATCTTAGAGGTCTCATTGATGTTTGGTGGCACTGGTAGATGGTTGATGAAGGAAGGACCATGCCATGGAAAGAGCACCAAGGTTGAGGGAAAAAGCACCATGAAGTTTTATGGACAAAACCTGCATCCAGCCAGGATAACATGAGCTGTTCCCTGCAGGATGTTGCCAAGGGTCAACCCATGTCCGGCAGCAGGCAGGTGCTTGTGCCCTGCATCTCATAGTGGTATTTTAGGTATTTATTGACTTGGTTTCTCTCTCTTCATGTGTCTCCCTCAAGCCTTGATGAGAAGCACTGCTTCCAGCATGTTGCCATGAATGTGATGTTCACGTGGCTTTCCAGAGCAGAGCCTCCACCTTCCCTGACGCCATTGGAATGCTTCTCAACACTGTGCTCCCCCCATCCATCAGCTGCATCCTAAAATGACAGCTGCCCAGGGGCGGATGGGCAGACACAAACCCTGGAACATCTCTCCGCCTCTCCTCTCTCTGTTTTACTGAGGTCTGGTGATTTCCCAGCTGATGAACACATTACCACCTCATTCGGCAACGCCTCGGAGGCGCTCACGTTTCAGGCCCTGGTGAGAAAAAGATGAAGTATGAAAATCCCTTTCCTTTCCAATCCAGTCCTCCCAGCACTGGCCAAGGAGCAAACACAAAACACCTCAGAAGAGACAAAAACCCCACACCGGACGTGAGAGGCTGTGCCGAAGTCGCACCATATGCAGGTGTCAGGGAAAAAGGTCTCTTGTCCTCCTGCGCCAGGCTGCTATCTCCACCCCACAAAGACTTCTCATGAGGGGTTGATATCCAGAGATGATCCTCTCTGACCAAAAGTTTGTCACCAATGCAGACCACGCAGGGAAGCAACTGAGGATTCACCTACCCATGCCCATCAGTATCAAAAAGTATCTGGAAACAGCATCCAGCCTTGGAGGCCTCAAATATGTCCATGCTGACACAAAGAGCCGTGCATGTGAGCCCCTGCCAAGATACCATCTCACCGTTCAGTGACAAATATCAATCACTGGGAGCACTTTTACGCCAAACATCCCTGGGGAAAGCACAGTCCCTTCCCTCTGCCCTCAGAGCTGTAGTGAAGGCAGAAACGCATGGGATCCGGTGTTAAACACTACCCCAAGGCATCTCCTGGTGACAGCCCTGCCTGCAAACAACCAGGCAGGGTGCAGCACGTTAAAACCCATGAGATACACCAAGAGCTCATCCTTCTTTGGCCAGTGGTTCCAGAGCCCCTATTTAGGGTATTGTGATGATGCTTCTCTGGAAAGGTCATGAGTCTCCTCCCTGAAAGGCTGTTTTGGAAGGGGTTTATAGCAATTATGGCACTGTTCCTCCCTCTGACACCCCTGTAACCCTAAGCAGAGAAAAAAAAAAATCCCACAGCTCTGCTCCAGGCTGTTTTTTTCACCCCATAAATAGGAACAGGTCAATCACACCCAATGGAGGCAGGATTTTGTGGAAAGTGCAAAAAAACAAGGAAGGGAACAGAGGTTTGTTCAGCAGCGACAGGCCAGTCCTGCCTTTCTGACATCTGCTCTGAACCAGTGAACTCGCAGCATTTGAACTTTTGTTTAGACAGATAGGCCTGTGTATTTAGAAATCCTTGAAACTCATCCATCTGCAAAGACAGCAACTCTCAATAATGCAAAAGCTCTAGCTGGGATGCTGAGCTCAGCAGATCTCTCTACAAATGATTCCTATTAAAGTAAAAAATTACAATGCAAGCGTCTATCAGACAGTCCGAACCCGACATAAAAGGGGAATTAAAAAAACATAATAGGTTCATGCCAGCCATGGTTTTGATCACTGAAGAGCTCAGGGTAGGCACTGGGACACCCATTCTCTATTGCCTGCCTGATGCCCAAACCAAGCCAGATCAATGCATCCTCCACCAGACCCTTGGGCATTGTGGCACAGCCATCCTGATGGAGGTCTACTCAGCTCTTCAATGTCTCTAGAGATGAACACCCCAATTTGGACATCCACCAGCCTTCTCCATGAAGATCAGCACTCCTGGCACTCAGCCTGAACCTTCCTTGTTGTATTTTACACCCAAGGTTTATTCCCCCAAAACACCAGGGCTGGTTTCTTTGCTCTTTGTTTCTCTGAAAGTTTAGTGTTATTTTGGGGTTCCTATTCTCCAGGTTCAACACTCTCAAACTGTGGCCTTGGGATGTGGGACACAATCATGTCCCTGGCTGGCTCATCTGCCACCAGCAATAGCAAAGCACTGGAAAACTCATCACAGGTTATAGGAGGAGCCATACACCAGCACTGGTCCTGATCCCACCTGCATGGGCAAGGGGCATGGCTATCTGAACCAAAGGAAAAACACAACCATCCTAACCAGGAATCTGAAGACCAGAGTTAGCTGAATACATAGAATACATAGAATAAACCAGGTTGGAAGAGACCGTCAAGATCATTGCGTCCAACCCATCAACCAATCCAACACCACCTAAACAACTAACCCACGGCACCAAGCACCCCATCAAGTCTCCTCCTGAAAACCTCCAGTGATGGCGACTCCACCACCTCCCCAGGCAGCCCATTCCAATGTGCAATCACTCTCTCTGTATAGAACTTTTTCCTAACATCCAGCCTGAACCTCCCCTGGTGCAGCCTGAGACTGTGTCCTCTTGTTCTAGTACTGGCTGCCTGGGAGAAGAGACCAACATCCGTCTGTCTACAACCTCCATTCAGGTAGTTGTAGAGAGTAATAAGGTCACCCCTGAGTCTCCTCTTCTCCAGGCTAAGCAACCCCAGCTCCCTCAGCCTCTCCTCGTAGGGCTTGTGTTCCAAACCCCTCACCAACTTTGTTGCTAAGAAGAGCCCTTCCTGCCATTTTCCTGGCTGAGGCCAGGGGGTGGGATGTGCCAGTGAGAAGTGAATGGTGTCATGTCCCCTCTACCTCCTGGCACATTGGGCAGCAGCAACATGCTTAGCTTCCAGCTCCCTGCCTCCCACAAAGCTGAAACCAGCAGATTATCACATTAGCGCTTCAAATGTTTAATTTCCTGCTCCAATTACACCAGTTTTGTGGCAAGAGAGGTGGGAGGGGGAACAAATCAAAACAAACTGGGTGTTTCTAAATAAACCCAGAGTGACTTCAAGGCCACCAGGTTTCCCCTGCCGCTCTCCTGGCAAGGGACAAGGTCCAGTGCTCACACCAGCAAGATGGCTGGAGGTAGGCATGGGACCAGCAGCAGAGTCACTCTCCATCCTGCTGTTTAAATGAAGAGGACCTTTAGTTCAGCTGCTCTGTCAATCTCCACGGCACTGAGGAAATGTTTGCTGCACTACAACAAAAACAAGGCAGCTGGTGTTTGCAGCACAAAACAGTACCCTGCTGCACAATGTGGCTGGGGTGAGCATCAAGGAGGGAAAGGGGATGGGGTAGGAGGAGGGCAAAAAAAGTGGGAGTAGGGAGAAGAGGGCATTGGAGCCTGGGGAAGTGACAGATCTTAAGATGGATGAAAAGCATAGAGAGGAGCTGATGTAGACAGCAGGTGAGCGCAGAAGAAAGGGAGAAAGACAGCAGGGAGAAAGTGAGGGCATAGAGAAAGAAAGAAGGATGAGTGAGGAAGGGGAAAAGTGCTCAGGAAACTTCAGGCTGTGGCCACATGCAGGCTCCCATGGATGTTCCCTCTATCATACCTATCAGGTTGCTCAATCCTTTCATCTCACAGAATAGAATAGAATAGAATTAAACAGGTTGGAAGAGACCTTTGAGATCATCGTGTCCAACCTATCATTCAACACCATCTAATCAACTAAACCATGCCACCAAGCACCTCATCCAATCTCTTCCTAAACACCTCCAGTGATGGTAACTTCACCACCTCCCTGGGCAGCCCATTAGAATAGCCAATCTCTCTTTCTCTGAAGAACTTCTTCCTAACATCCAGCCTAAACCTCCCCTGGTGCAGCTTCATACTGTGTCCTCTTGTTCTGGTGCTGGTTGCCTGAGAGAATAGACCAGCCCCCACCTGCCTACAACCTCACTTCAGGTAGTTGTAGACAGCAATAAGGTCTCCCCTGAGTCTCCTCTTCTCCAGGCTAAGCAACTCCAGCAGCTTCAGCCTCTCCTCATAAGGCTTGTGGTCCAAACCCCTTACCAGCTTTGTTGCCCTTCTCTGGACACATTCCAGCAAGGCAACATCTTTCCTAAACTAAGGGGCCCAGAACTGGACACAGGACTCAAGGTGTGGCCTAACCACCCTGCTGAGTCCAGGGGCAGAATGACCTCCCTGCTCCTGCTGGCCACACTATTCCTGATACAGGCCAGGATGCCATTGGCCTTCTTGGCCACCTGGACACACTGTAGGCTTATGTTCAGACTACCATCAACCAGTACCCCAGGTCCCATTCTGCCTGGCTACTCTCCAACCACTTTGACCCCAGCCTGTAGCACTGCATGGGGTTGTTGTGGCCATTGTGTAGAACCAGGCACTTAGATGGCTTAAATCTCATGCCTTGGACTCTGCCCATCTGTCCAGCCTGTCAAGGTCCCTCTGCAGAGCTCTTCTATCCTCTAGCAGATCAACACCTGCCCCCAGCTTGGTGTCATCTGCAAATTTACTGATGATGGACTCAATCCTCTCATCCAGATCATCAATAAAGATATTGAACAGGATGGGGCCCAGCACTGATCCCTGGGGGACATCACTAGTGACTGCCTGCCAGCTGGATGTGGCACCATTCACCACCACTCTCTGGGCTCGGCCCTCCAGCCAGTTCCTAACCCAGCACAGAGTGCTGCTGTCCAAGCCACGGGCTGACAGCTTGGCCAGGAGTTTGCTATGTGGGACAGTGTCAAAGGCCTTGCTGAGGTCCAGGTAGACTACATCCACAGCCTTCCCCACATCCAC
The DNA here is from genome assembly GCF_014839835.1 of Dryobates pubescens. Taxonomy (NCBI): domain Eukaryota; kingdom Metazoa; phylum Chordata; class Aves; order Piciformes; family Picidae; genus Dryobates; species Dryobates pubescens. The sequence goes on along the minus strand of NC_071657.1, from coordinate 86,595,910 downwards.
CAGGCAGTCACCTGATCATAGAAGGAGATCAGGTTGGTCAGGCAGGACCTGCCCTTCCTAAATCCATGCTGGCTGGGCCTGATCCCTTGGCTATCCTGGAAATGCTGTGTGATTGCACTCAAGATGACCTCTTCCATAATCTTTCCTGGCACTGGGGTCAGGCTGACAGGCCTGGAATTCCCTGGCTCATCCAACCGGCCCTTCTTGTGGATGGGCATCACATTGGCCAGCTTCCAGTCATCTGGGACCTCTCCAGTGAGCCAGGACTGCTGAAAAATGATGGAGTAGCTTGGCCAGCTCATCTGCCAGCTCTCTCAGCACTCTTTTCTTTCCGGCAGAAAAGAGAGACCTAGAGGAAAAAAGGTATCCCAAACTACCTGTCTTGCAGGGCAGTAAGTCCACCTTGAGCTGCTCACAATCCATACTAATAAAAATTAAACCCATGCCTGACTAACCACAGATTGTATCTGGTTGGAAGAGACCTCAAAGATCATCCAGTCCAACATTCAACCCAGTCAGCAAATAAACCACAGCCCTAAACCATACCAGGTCCATAGGCTGCTTGAACGTCCCCACAGATGGTGATTCCACCTGTGCCCAGGGCAGACCATTCCAATGTTTGACAACCCTTTCAGTGATGAAATATTTCCTAATATCCAGCCCAAACTTCCCCTGGCACAGCTTGAAACCATTTCCTCTGGTCCTGTTGCTTGACACAAAGGACAAGAGGCTGTTCCCTTCCTAGTTCCAACCTCCCTTCAGGTAGTTGTAGAGAGTGATGAGGTCCCTCCTCAGCCTTCTCTTCTCCAGACTGAACAACCCCAGATCCCTCAGATGCTCCATGTATTCCAGGACCTCCATGAGCCTCACTGCCCTCCTTTGGACATGCTCCAGCACCTCAATATCCTTCCTATAGTGACAGGCCCAGAACTGAACACAGCACTTGAGGTGTGGCCTCACCAGTGCTGAGTACAGAGGGATGATGGTCTCCCTGATCCTGCTGGCCACAGTGTTACTAATACAAGTCATGATGCCATTGGCTTTCTTGGCCACCTGGGCCTGACAGCCTTGGTCGCTGTTTGAAGGGAAGAACAGGACTCTGGGACTCAAAACTCCAAGGAAAACACACAATGATGGTTCTGCGTCATCCCACTTCACCCCATGGGAAGAAGGTGAACCCCCATTGCCCTTTATTGTACCAGGGTAGGGGATCCTAGCTGCCTGTAGAACTGGGGATGCTTTCCTCTTGGTGCCCTTCCCAGAGGCTTCCCACAGCTGCCGTTATTTATAGCTTGCATCAAGCTTGCCCAAGCACGTGGGGAAGGAGGTGAGGAAAAAGACTGACCTTGGGGGTCAGGGCCAAGAATAGCTGCCAGTGGCCAGAAATAGCTAGTGCCCTGTTCAGCCTTGGTTCTTCGAGAGCTGCTGGATCGGAGCACAGTGCTTCCAAGATTTCAGATCCAGCCAGGATAGGATGGATTTCTCCTTTGAACTCATGATATCCACACCACAAGATGCCCTTGTAGCTGCTCTCCAGCTCCAAAAATGTTGCTGGGTGGATGGAGCAGGTGGGAAGGAGTAGGAAAGCAATCCAGTGGTGGGGAGGGGAGGATTGACCTCCAGAAAATGTGCTTGAAAAGCAAGGGAGGCAAGTCCTGAGGAGGGACAGGTTTCAGCACCTGCTGCTGCGAAGCCTGATGCTGACCTGGGAAGAGGTGACAGAGGGGAGCATATACCACATGATTTTGGCAGCATGCAGTGATTGACATGCAGCTCAATGACTCCTTTGAGTGCCTGTGAGAAACTCAGCACATGAGATCAATGTGGATGGTCTACAAGTCACAGAGACCTTCACATGTGCTCCCCAACAGGACTGTAAGCAGAGGCAACCACCTCCTCATTCTGGGCTTGCAAGGTATAGGCAGTGTCTCCATCCCCCCAAGCATGTGCACACATGAGCATCTGCATCCATTTGCATGTGCAGACACAAAGCCTGGTGTCAGTGCATCCAGATCTGGCAGAGGAAAGACCATTCTGACTGCCCTGGCAGGACCCATTTGCAAATACCCTGGACCTCATCACATCCCCTTCATTGATTGCTTTGTTCTGTGCTTGGCTGTGCCAGAATTGCCTGCTCTGAGACAGGGCTGGATACTGTTTCCTGGTTGGGAATGGTGGCTGAAAACTTCATGCCAAAATTGCCATTGGTTATGGAAACCATGAGAGTGTGAAGGCCTTATCCTGTTGCCAGAGGCAGACTTTAGTGATTAACCCTCAAGTACCACATCCAGGGACCAAAGCTTGGGTAAATAAACAAAAACAGACAGGGGAGCCTGGTACAGTTAGTGCAGAAGGCTGAAAGCCCTGGCTCACTAGCCTGAAAAGTAAACTGCCTTGAGCTCCTTGCAGAGTGGAGATCCGCACTCCCAATCAACCAAGAGTAGGTTTGGGCAACTCTTCTCCAATCCTTCCTGCATATCGCCCTTCTTGGAGAGCTTCCCTGATATCTCTAGGGTGCTGAGGAAGGTGTGTCTGCATGGGTCTCCCATGCCCCTCCCCACCTCCCAGGTGAAACACAGTCTATTCTTTCTGCAAGGTCTCCCTGCATGGATACTTCTTGCTTGCACTCTGTGGCTCTAAAGCCTTCACTTTGCACAGTGCTAAAGTACTGAACTGCAGAGAGAATTGTCCCTGGGTTTTTATCCCTGGTGTTTTAAGCCCCAGTTTGGATATTGACTAGAATCCAGGGCCCACCTGCTCCTGCCCCCCAAATGGATTATCTCAGCATGGACACAAGTTGAAGCACTAAACCAGCTCTGTATGCTCCTTCCAAAGAGCTGGAAGGATGCTCCAAGCCTCATCTATCCAAATGCAGCACAGCCAATATCCCAAATGACAGACAGGGAGACTATTCCAATCCCTCTTGTGTAAGTTCCTTATCTCAATGCTGCTCTTCCTGCTTTCACATAATAGTGCTGAGGATGGTCATGTGAATATACTGATAAAGAGCTAGGAAGGGTGAAGCCAGAGAGGTTGGGAGGCAGCCCACAGGATGCATAGCATCAGAAAGGTCTCACTGGATGGCAGTAAGTTTGCTTGCACATTTGGGAAGCAACAGAAGGGCCAGAAAAGGCAGGGAGGACAAACAGAAAACTAAAAGATGCCCTAAGTAAAGGGTTAACTGGAAAACACATGACATTGGTCCAGACCTTCCAATCTCCTACAAAAAAAACCATGCATGCAGGTGTTTCTGGGTGTGTTGGGGCTTGTACAAGGCTGGTGGATACAGTTCCTGTAAGTGTTCCCCATCATTCCCAGTCATCCCACCTTCCTCTGGCAGCTTCATGCACAGCTGTGCCTGGTGGCCTGATAGATCCATACCCTACCAGAGTGGCCTAAAGAGTCATGCAGCCAGGTGCTGCTGCAAGCACACAGCACCTCTGCAGCATGCATTTACTGGGGGAAATCATCTGTCCAGCCATGAGGCATCAAAACTCCCCCCTTCAAAGCCATCCAGGAACACGATCATCTCTTTGATGCTTTTCCTGTTTGCCTCTAAGCTCAGACCACGCCAACCCAAGGCCCCAGAGAGCAAAGGCTCAACAGCATCAGCTCCAGGAGAATTGTGTTCCAGTAGGGCCTGGACAATAGCAGGGAGACTTGTGCACATACACCTGGGGCACAGCTGGCCCCAGGGAGCCTGCAGAAGCTTCCCCTTCACTCCAGCATGCAAAACTAGCCTCTGGTCCTGAGTTGGCTTTTTGTGTGTGTGGGGGGGTTTTTTTTGGTGGGTTTTTTTTTGTTTGTTTGCTTTTTTGGGGTTTTGTCCTTTTTGTTTTCCCTTCTGTTTTGTTTAATAAACTAGTGTCCTGCCTTGTAAGGCAAGCCCCCACAGTGCACAAATAAGCTGAGTATTTTTGGCCACTCTGCAGCCACGGGCTGGCCTTTGGGAAATGCATACCCTGCAGCCCTCTGTGTCTGGTAATTGAAGAGGCTGCTGCTCCTCTGGGCCAGAAAAGGGATTACAGGACACGTTTAAGGGCTTGAATTCGTAACCTTCAGCCTCCCTCGGAGCTCAGAAATTGCGGCAGCAGCACCGCTAGCTGGCAGCACCGCCAGCCATCTCCATCCCGGGCATCCAGGGGCACGGCCGGCACTTGGGCTTCAAGCTGAGGCAGAGCATGCCACTCCTCTGGGCTGCTCACAATTAACTGCTTTTGAGTCTGTGAGGAGACAAATTACTATAATTTAACAAATAGACTTTATCTTAAAACGAGCACCTTTCTCAACACCTATTGATTCCTGCTCCCCCTCTGGAGAACTCTCCACAATTAAGTTGTCATGTCCCTAATACCCACGTAAAAATGAGCCTGCTTCAGTGTCTCCCAGAAAACCTTGCCTGCACAGGAACACAAAAACCCAGCTGCCAAGTTTCCTTTTTACCCCTGAATTAGCCAGAGATAAAATTTATCCTGTTGGTAGACAGCAGAGCTTTTATCTGCATCCCTCCAACTGCCACAAAGCTCACAGACAGCTTGCATTTTGCCCATCCTCTTCCAAACTGCTGATGGTTTTTCACAACAGCCAGGAGGACCGTGCCCCCCACAGAGAGGGCACTGATCACAGCATGAACTCCTTTTTTTTTTTTTTATCCTGGCTGGTAGCCCTAGCAGATCTGATCCCTGGCTGCTGGGACAGAGGGGCATGATGCAGTGCTGCCAGAAGCACTTTGTTGCCCTGAAGGGCTGGCACAGTTATTCTATGGGCTTCCCCTGCCCCATGTCCTGCTCCTGCCCTGATGGGAGCCCTGCTGGCCTAGGACACAGGCTGAGCAGCACCAAATGCATCACATTATCATGCCATGCCTCAGTTTCCCCATTAGCACAAACAGCCTGGGTACTGGTGACACGCTTGCCAGATGCAGCACAGGTCCCAGGGACACGGTGTTCCTGCAGCCAAGGGGAGCTTGCTTTCTTTCCTGAAAGTAGGTGCAGTTGGTGTGACGGCTCCTCCCCCGCACCTCGGCAAAAGGGCCAATTAAGCTGCTGGTGCTAATACACAGGCTGCCATCACCACCATGACATAATCACGTTTCTCTCCCTCCCCAGCGGGGCGGCTCGGAGATACGCAAGTTCATCCAGGGCTGCTGTGTTCCACAGACCCTCCCAGGGATCCTGTGGGGAAGCTAAGGGGAGAGAAAGGGAAGGCGGAAAAGCCCTGGGCATGCAGTAGCACCGTGGAGTGGGATTCAGCTCCAGAACAGCCGACAGTGCCTGAAAATCCTGCGATTTCGCATTTGCGGCACGGGGGAGGACTTCTGTCCAAGTGCTGCTCACCAGGAGACAGGGGAGGGCAGTCGAGGGGAAAGACAGCCCTGAGAAAAACAGCAGCAAGGGGGGAAAGCCACAAGAGAGGCTGTGGTGCCAGAGATTAGGAAGGGATCTTTGAGATTTAACAGAGACTGGGGAGCTAGACCTAATTACACGCCACACGCTCCGGCAGCAAGCCACCGGCTGCTGTTTGTTTCACTGATGCAGTGCATAGATTTGATAATTGCTGCCACGTAGTGGGGATAATCTTCCCTTGACCATCTCCCAGCATTTATTTCACTGTAGGGAGATTTGCAGCTGGCTCCACAGAGGGCCCTACACCCATGAGAAGAGTCAGGGAGGTTTAGGGATGCAGATACATGCAACAAGACCAGTGCTCAGCCCTCCAGCAAGGCTGCATGAAGGCAGTGCTGGGCAGGGCGCATGGCTGGCTGTGTGGGTGCCCTGTGGGACCATCCCACCTAAAAAGTCTCCTTGCAAGGGAGGACTCAGTCCTCTTCATCAGTGAAGCCAGAGTCATTTATTGATAGTGTTGCCTTGAGGCAGGCAGGGGACTAAGCAGATGCATGAGAAAGGCTCTGCAAAGCATAATAAAAGCAAGAGGAAGAGCCACACTCATAAAATACCAAAAGCCAGGAGTTAATAGAGGGCACTGATGGTGCCATGGCTCTCTTCACTGCCCTGAAAGGACCTCAAAGGAGCTCAAGCTTTGCAATCGTTTTACCCATGGAATGAAACCTGGGCATCTTTTGCTTGCTCATAGGAGGACTAAGTGGCCTCTCTGACCTGAGCAAGGGGCAGAGCTGTGTCCCCACTGGGGCTGCCATGCCGGCGGTGGCAGGCGTGGAGTGGTGAGCTCCCCCCAGTCCCCATCCTCTCTGGAACGTCAATCAGGCACCTGCCAGTGCAGCCAATTCACTTCCATTTGGAAAATTAAAGAGATAAAATGAATCGTTTGCTTAATTTGAAAGGGTGGCAGGAAGCAAAGGCGCCTTGGGTCTGTGCCAGCGTGCAGAGGTCTGCTGCTTCTGGCTCAGCTGCAGGTTTCACTAAGGAAAACATCATCCCTTCCCCTCCCCTGCCTGTTGGACCAAACAGCCCCTGTGTGAGAGGCTGCAGGGGCTCCCAGTCTGCTCCCATTGGTCCCTGTGCTCCAAAACTGCAAGTGCAAGGGTGCTCAGCACAGTGACTCCCCCCACAAACCACATCCAAGGGCCATAGAGACCACCTGGCCTGGGAACACTGTTCTGCCACCATCTGGAAGGGTGAAATAGTCAGCATCACTTGTCATCACCACCTCCTCAAGGACACTTGAGTTTTCTGCCTTTGAGGTGCTGATCCCCATGGCTGACCCACTGCCACAGTATGAGACAGGAAGCAGGGAGCAAAGGCAGAGGTGAAAACAACTGAAAAGTGCAGGACAAGCACTCCTATAAATGTCTACGTAGAAAGTAGACATTTATATATATATATATATATGAAGGCTTTGGAAATTATTCTACACCCCAATTTTCTTGATTGGGGGTGGGGAGAGGGGCATTAGTATTGCTCCCTGTCACAATTCTGGGGCACACTTCTGCTCACTGAAGCCGGCCCCATCCAGGCTCTGCAGCACCACAGCCTGTATGATCTACTTCTTCTTTGTCCTGGTGATGGGAGATGGAGCCACCAGGAGAGGACCCTGCCCTTCAGATGGCTCTGTGATTCAGGACTAAACCCCAGGCTGTGTCCTTCCCCCTCCCTAACGTGTCTTCCTCACTTGCAAGTCACAAACATCATCTCATTGTTGGTTTTTTTCCTCCTTTCTCCCCTCGCAACCAAGGCGAATCCCCAAATCCCAGCTCTTTCCTGCCAAAGACACGTGCACCTGCAGAGCAGCTGGTGCCAACATCCAGAGCAGAGCCAAGCACAACAATCGGGCTAAACAGCCCTCACTGCACAGAGACCAGCTTACAAAAACAACCGTATTTCACCCAAACTCTATTAAACTGTCCAGGGTTATTGCTCCGTTTCCTTTCCCACCACTGAGGATCAAATGAGATTTCTGTGGCTGCACAGAGATGCTCACATGTCTTCCTTTCAGCTGCCCCTGCTGTCATCTGAGAGTGGTGGAACCCGCCATGGGGTGGCACAGCTCTGAATGCAAATAATCTCCCTTCAATTGTGACTTTTTTCACACTGGGACCCTATTCCCATGGAAGGTTACCCAACAGTGCACCCAAACCCTTTGCGAGAGCCTGACTCCTGCAAGTTGGAATCTCACTTGCAAAGACCAAATAATAGGGTTAGAGAGGCTTCAAAGGGATTGGTGTGATGGTGTCATCACCCTGCATGGCCCTTTTTTGTCCCGACACCCTTGACCCAAGAGTGCCTCAAGTTTTGACAATGATTTTTCTGTGACAACAAAGCACTAACCCAGGAACAGGGCACTGCTCTTTTCCCTTTCCCTGTGAGTATCCCATTCATTTTAACTTCAAGCTTCTGAGTTTTCATCTGGTAGACTTGAAAGCCAGATGCAAACTTGATGTCCTGTTTAAATGTCAAAGGATTCAAAAGCTGCACAGGAGATCTGGGGGATAGGTCCCATTACTTCCATTGAGTTTAAGACATTTGAGCCTTTGGTCATCAAAGAATCACAGAACATAAGGGTTTGGAAGGAACCTCAAAAGATCATCCGTTCCAACCCCCTTGCCTGGGCAGGATCATCTCTACCAGATCACACCGGAACACATCCAGGCAGGCCTTGAATATCTCCAGAGAGGGAGACTCCACATTTCTAACAGAACGAGTCTTGGTTCAAGGCAAAAAATAGCCAAGAAAAATGAACTTCACTTTCACAGGCTTTTTGAAATAGAAGTATCTGAAATGTAACAGTTCTTCCAGGCCCTCAGCAGGTTTTGCAAGTAGATAAGGGCGTTTGGAAAGTAAAATCGTAACAATTTCCACTGCCTGTCTTGCCTCACCCCTTCGCACCCACCCTCCAGCTCAGCCATCAGCAGTGTCTGGAGAGGAAACACAGAGAAAAAGTCCAAGAAGTTTAATGAACTGTCACAGCTTAACAAACTAATCCCTGCTTATGCTCACCTCATCCCAAATAAGAGGCTGAGGGAAAAAAAACAAGTGTGCAACATAAGGCAGCTATCTCTTATCTGCTCCACAGCTCTGTATGGGCAGATGATTGAGCAGAGACTCCTAGGTCATGGTGAGGCACCACTGGCTCCTCCACAGTGCATGGCCAGAACTAAGCAAATACCTCACAATAATTTCCCATGAAAAGTTTGCATCTGTTTTCCAGAAACACTTCAACTAAAGGTAAGAAATGTGCATGGGAGCAGCATGACTTATGAAATGCTCACAGAAAGAAGGCTTTGCACACAGACATTAACATTATGGGTTGGACGCGATGATCTTGAAGGTCGCTTCCAACCTGGTTTATTCTATGTATTCTATGTATAAATTTGGCAGATTGGATGCAGAAAGACAATCCTCACTGCTTGTACTGTTAATTTGTGGTACTGGAGTTGTCCTCTGCTGAGAACAGGACCACAGTTGAGTGAGACAAGATGGAGGCAGAGCAGAAAGAAAAAAAAGGAGGAGGTATTTTCCCTCCTTCCTTCACTGAGAAAGATTTTAGAGAAGTTTTAGGAAGAACACTCTGCCCCTAGAAAAACCTAAAACAGGAGCCACTGAAGCATCAGCAGCCCTCCATGAAGCCTTCATCCTGACATCCTTGTCCCCAAAAGGCAGGGCAGGCTGCCTCAACTACCTGAAGGGAGGTTGTAGACAGACGGATGTTGGTCTCTTCTCCCAGGCAAGCAGTACCAGAACAAGAGGACACAGTCTCAGGCTGCGCCAGGGGAGGTACAGGCTGGATGTTAGAAAAAAGTTCTATACAGAAAGAGTGATTGCCCATTGGAATGGGCTGCCTGGGGAGGTGGTGGAGTCACCATCACTGGAGGTTTTTAGGAGAAGACTTGACGGGGTACTTGGTGCTGTGGGTTAGTTGCTTGGGCGGAGTTGGATTGGTTGATGGGTTGGACGCGATGATCTTGAAGGTCTCTTCCAACCTGGTTTATTCTATGTATTCTATGTATTCATCACCAACCAGAAAATACAGCACAAGGCAGGTTGCCGCTGGTGAAAACTCCTGGCAAGGTGCACCAAAGCAATGTAAACATTTTCTGGCAGGAGGCAGGAGGCAAATAACTCGCAGCAGTGCAAATAACAGCAAGTAGCATTTTCTGGGTAAAGCAGCAGCCCAGCTTCCAATCAAAGCTCAAGGCCATGTGTTTTCAGGCCCCATATCAAGCTCCCCCATTTCCCTTATAAATGCACAAACACACACAAGAGCATGAGCTCCTTGTTCCCAAAATCCTTCCTCTCTAATGTGGAACTGCTTCCTGAGGATTCTGGAACAGAAAAGGAAGAAAATAATCATGCAAGGCATCAGTTGCTCCTGACTGGCAGCTCTGTTCCTCATAAAAGCCAGTGCCCAAATGCAGCATCGCATTCTTATAACGTAGGCAATGTTTGAGAGATGCCTGCAGGACAGCTGGTACCAAACTGGAAATTACTGCAGTGACCCTGGGATGCAGGGTTAGCTGAGCAACAAAGCCTGGGTACAGATACTAAATCAGTTGGTAATTCTCTCAGCAAGAAGGTAGGGTTTGGGGGGGGAGGGGTGGGCATTTTTTTTTTTTTTTTTTGCTTTTTATTTTTTGCATCTAAGTAAATCTTTTCTGATATTGCAAAGAAAATCCTTGCTCCAGCTGATGCCAGCTTGCTCTGAAGTAGTGGAAATGTCAGCTATGTTAGCAGTCTCACAGGGGTGATATTTTGTCTCCCCTTTCTATACAAGTTTCTAGGAACAGCTTAATCGTTTTCTAGAAAAAGTAGTATACACAGAACTGCAAAAAAAGAAGGAGCTGGAAAAGGTGGTGACGGTCTCCAGGGGAGTGACAAGGAGGCAGGAGGTTAGGTTGCACAGCACAGATTTACTTTTCATGTCTTCTCCGAGAAGACATCTAATAGTTTCATCTCAGATCCCCACTGCTGTTAACACAACACCCTGAAGAAATGATTCTCTGCAGGAAAGCAAACGGGGCAAGAGGATCGTCTGCCAAACCCTTATGTCTCACAGGGGGAGAGAGGGGAGAGCAAGAGGAAATGAAAAACAAATCCCAGAGCCGGGGACATGCTGAGGGGCAGCTGCAGTGCAGGGTTATCTTTGTCAAAAGGGTGGGCTCTGCAGGGGTCACCACGGGAGAATGGACTAAGTGCTTGCATCCAGATGAGTGGATGATTACTTTGGAGAAGAGGCTGAGGGGAGACCTCATCGCTGTCTGCAACTACCTGAAAGGACATTGTGGAGAGGCTGGTGCTGGTCTCTTCTCACAGGTAATTAGTGGTAGAACAAGAGGGAATGGCCTCAAACTGCAACTGGGTGGGTTCAGACCTGGACATTAGAGAAAAAAAATTCACAGAAAGAGTGGTCAGGCATTGGAATGTGCTGCCCAGGGAGGTGGTTGAGTCACCATCCTTGAATGTGTTTAAAGGTCGTTTGGATGTGGTGCTTGGGAATACGGTTTAGGGGTGAGCCTTATAGAGTAGGGTTATTGGTTGGGCTTGGTGATCCTGAGAGTCTTTTCCAACCTGAATATTTCTGTGATGTGTACCTCTGTATAGGCAGCAAGAAAGAGGAGGCTACTCTGAGAACCAACAGGAGGGCAGGTTTCACTGGCATAGTTTTATCTCTGTGAGTTGCATCATTAGCTGAAGCACTGGTGGGTCCTGGAGAAGATGAGCATGTTGGTATTCTCTTTGCCTGGCCTCTGCTGGCCAGGGCTCCCATGGAAGAGAAAACCCTGTGCCATGAGGTGGTGCCTACCTGGTCTGGTGCCTCGGAGTGAGGGATTCACACAGAGGAAGAAAGGGAAAAGGAAGAGGTGAGATGATGGCATTAAAATATAAATGAGACAAGATGGCTATACAAGTACTTTCAAACCTACCCAGATGGGAAGCCACAAGTAACCAGGTCCCCACATACCATTAGCACATCACTTATTAATCATCCTTTAACAAAAGGGCTGCAGATAGCAGAATCCCATCTTCCATCACTACAATATTTTTCAGCCTTTCCTCCTTCCTTCACCATTTAAAAATTTCCTCCAAAAGCTATGACCCAAGAGCTGCATCTTCATTTCTCTTTGCATTTCTTTCAACTGAAGTTTTAAAAGAAACTAAAAAGAAGCAACTGCATAGCAAGTTTCTTCCTAGTCCTTTTTCCACACAGGACTCACTGAGCGTTGATGGAAGCCCAGATCCATTTGGAAACTGACAGGTAGCTTCTCTCTCCAGCTCTGCCCACAAAAGCACAATCAAACCTTCAGCCATTTCTATTTCAGGCAAATTATTTGCAAACCGAGCCCAAGCCTTATATCTCTCTTACTATTTATTGAAGAGTTTCAATGGGCCAGAAAGTTGCATGCAAAAGCTATCTGATTTTTATTTCTATAACCTCTGTGGCTGGCTGCCTCTCGTGCTCTGGATGAGGCATCTAAAGAAGAATCCTGCACTGGTGTTGAAAACAACAGCACCTAACACTGCTATGTACATTGCAAAGTAGGAGTATCTATACTGTCCTTTTTGGGGGGTTGCTTGTTTCATAGAAACCTCTTTCTTTCTGGATGCAGTAATAATTTCAGCAAAACCATAGTCACAAGTGATGGAGTGCTGGAAGAAGCAAGCAACTTGTCACTCCACTATGTATAAAACTGTAAAAAATACATGCACAAACAAAAACCCCACGTCTTAAACCACCTCCCCACCCTGGTCATACACATACCACCTTATTTGATCAGACCTCATAAAAAACAGATGCTATCTTGGAAACTAACTTCCTTGGGAAAATAAACTGCTTGTAGCAAATCCCAGGGCCAGCACAGGCAGCTGCCCCAGCGTGATGTCTGCACAACGCTTGCCACTTCCCAGAGTCTCAGGACAAACAGAGCAGCATTAAAGCTCTCTGCAAAGCAGGAGAAAACAGAGAGAAGCCACGAATGTCTCACAGCAGCTGCCAGCAGGGAGCTAGGCTCAGTGTTGGGGTTGTGGGGTGATGGAGGCAGCCAACCAAATGAAAAAAACCCCACAACCCAGGGATGTCAGCAGGTTGTCAGTGTCTCAGAGGCACTGCCATAAAATCCACATGCAGTGAAGGTCTTGCTGGTCGGCAGGAGGGCTGGTGAGAAAGAAAACATTGCTCTGGGTGACAGCGGAGGCTCTGCATTGGAAGGCTGTCAGCACTCGGAGGTGGTGGAGAGCATCCTGTTCCACCAGCCCAGCCTTCAGGGAACCACGCAGAGTGTGTAAGGGGGATGGAAGCAATTGCAAAAGCACACAGGGCTGCCCTCCAGCAGGCACCAAATACTGGTGGTCTTGCAAGGCCCAGTGGCAGTGATTGAACCATGCTGCCATCAGCAGGGCAAACAGGACCAGTGGGTTGGAGGGCCAGCCCTGATGGCTTGGATGCTCAGTGAAGCTTCCCAAGCATGGAAATGAAAGCGCGCTGAGAGCAAGGGGATGCCTGTCCCGGATATTCAGCACAAGAATGTGGAGTTCTTAGAGCGGGCATGGCCACCCGCAGCTGTGCAAACAACCCTGCTGAGAAGGTGACTTACTTTGGCCCCCAGCCGAGATCGCAGACCCCCTGCCTCCAGGAAGCCTTTTTCCTTGCCCAAAGACAGAACAAGCAAAGCCAAGTGCTGTTTCCCAGCAGGAAGCTGCCGTCTCACAGACCAGCACATTCAATAACCTGGCTCAGGTCAGGACCAAGCCCTGATAGCCACTGCCCAGCCCCTGGCCCAGCCCAGCACTTAGAAGTTACTCCTCAGTTCTGATTTGTCCCTCCGTCGAGGCAAGTTTCTCCGCCAGCAGTAGAGCCATGGTGGTGAATGCAAGCAAGAGGGCTTGCCATGCCACTTGAGTCTCATTCCCAACCTCAGCACTGCAGCCCAGGAGGGATCCCACATACTTAAGGACAGGAGGAATGCAAGGCCCTGATCCAAGAAAGCACATGCTGATCCGTCAGCACCCAAGTATTCCTGACCCCATGACATCTAGAGGAAACTAATTTCAGATGCTTGAGAGAGGGAGGAAAGGAGAAATATCCATGCCAGATCCGCATGCAATTGAACACCCTGGGGCGGGTTGGCTAAAGGTCACACATTAAAACACCCTGTTGGAACCTGGATGCAACCCCAAGTGTTGGCAGGCCCCAGCCTGGTCCCCAGATGACTGTCCCTGGTGCTGCAGGCAGAAGAGGAAAAGAGGCTGCACAGGGATTAAGGAGGTGTGGGCCATGCTCTTGGCTCCACCTTAGTTTCCCAGCCCTGGCTCCAGAGGTGTGAAGGCCAGGAGGGGTGAAAGTATTGCCAGGTCTGCCCTCCTGACCTCCAATCTAGGGAAAGTACTAGTTTTCCCCAATTTTGCCTTCCCAAACTACCCAACTTTGCCTCCCTAAACTACCTACCATAGGCAACAGATGGAGTCTGTATTTGCTCTACAGCAAATGAAGGTAGAAGAATTTTTAATTCCATGCATTTTTCAGAGATTAGGGTGAGGAGGAGGAGGGGGGATGCAGTACAATCTCTAACTCTTTGTTTTCCTAGGCTTCCTCAGCATGTTTCCTCCCAAGATTTTGTGCTACTTCAACCAACTTTTATTTTTGGAAAAATAAACCAGAACAATTGGTAAAAAATATGGGCAGGCTCAGAGGGAAACTACTGGGAGGGCTCTGAATCCTGGTGGCAATCTCCTGACACTGCTGAAAGCCCAGGGCTCATTGCTTCCCAGTGAGGGACAAGGACTGTGCTGGCTCATGTGGACCACAGTGTTAGTCCCACTGGGTGACTCTCTTGCCCTGGCCACAGAGCAGCTTGTCCAGCCCCAGCCAAGAAGGGGCTCTCCCCAAGCTCTCAGGCTTGATGTGACATGTCACCTTTTCAGTCAGGTACTGGATCTGGATGAGAAGATGACATGAGGAGCTGCTGGTCTGTGGCAAAGAAGAAACAGCAGGGAGGCCAAGGGGTATCATGCCCTGGTTCAGGGGACAGACTCTGGTTTAGTGGCTCCAGAAACCACCTGTTGTAATGGGCTGGGTGGATGGGACCAGTGCTGTCCAACAGGCTGGGATGCATTCAGGTTTTTCAGGGCTATGACCAGGGTAGCTATTGTATGACAAAGCAGTAGTTTATCCACAACAAGTCAGCCCCCACAGCTATACAAAATCCTTCTGCTCTGAGGATACTGATATCACATGAGTACACTTGTCATATTTTTCTGTCTCAGCTTAGAGTACCCTCTAACCCCTACCATCAAGAGCTAGAAATAGCTGCCAATGTTAGGAAACTAATGCTAATTGGGGGGGAAAAAAAAAAGAAAATATTAAAAGATATTCAAAGTGAGGAAGGGAAGAGGACCCTGCAACATGCTGGCTCCTGTCTGACACTGGGAGCACTGGCTTAAAAAGATCCAACAACCAAGTTTTAACACGAAACCCAGCTTCTCTTCTCAAAGCCCTTCTACAAGCTTTGAGGACACCTTCCTATAAAAAATAGATAAATAAATAAAGCACATTAAGGGACCATCTCAAGATGATAGAAACTGAAACATGCCAAAACAAATAACACAAATGCTCTGCTTAGCTGCAAACCCTGCAACAGGGACACAACTGACCTGCTGTGACCTGGTTTATCTGACACAGTAAAACCATCAAGCATCACATGAGCTGATGGTTACCTTTCACTGACCACAGTAGCTCAGCATCTCTTCACTCTGAATCTGTGAAAGAGTCTCCTCATTTGTTTTCTTGCCCTGAAACATCTAAGAGAAGTTTACAGAAAAAAAGACAAAGATACTACAGCCTCACCCTGCTGGCCACAGTTCAAATGATGCCAGCCACATGTATTTCCTGAGCAGGGCAAGATGAGTCAAAACAGCACAAAAGATCAAGCCAGACCACACAGTAGAAAAATGAACAGGCAAAAGGACCAACCAAAAAAGCCAAACTCTTAGGAAGGTTTTCAGAAGATGTTTCTGACTGATAGTTTACTCTGCAGCCAGGAATTGTCTCTCACCAGGTACTCTCTTGTTAGCCCTGTCCTGATGCCATAATGTCTTCATTGCACCAGCCTGGAGCTATAGCAGTCTAAGAAGTGACCTTCTGCAGGTCTCCTAAACTTGTCCTGAGCTGCAAAGATTGCACAATGCCATCTATAGGACCATTCCAAGGAGGTAATGAATCACCTTGGCACTACCAGCATCACCTGAACCTGGATTTGACATCAACCAAGCACTAACCCCTCAAAAAAGCCCAGTCCTTGTTGTAGCAGAGCAGAGGGTTAAAGTCCCAATTACAGAATTGGAAACACAGTTCCCCAAGAGAAAAATAAACCAATTACAAAAAAAGCCAAAAACACAATCCCAGATTATATTTAACACTCAAATTCCTTCTTAATTGCTCCAGTGTCTCAGCCAGCTTGCAGGGGAGGAGTGGGGACAGGCAAATTAGCTTCCCCCAGGGTTCCTTCCCCCTGGGGAGCTTTCCCAATTTACATTCCCATTGTGTGCTTTAATTAGTACATTCCTACATTTATTTTTTTTTTTGAGAGTCCAAACACTTCCAGGGCTGTGACAGTACTTTATAAATAATATGTTGGAGTGAATATTCACTATATCCTGCTTCACTCCTCCCAGTGTCCCAGGCAGTCCCTGGCAGCTTTAGCAGGGACCACACACTGTCTAGAGCAGTTCATCACTGCCAGCCCCAGAAGTAGCCTTTGGTGTGAACCCCCAAATCCTCCTTCCTGGTGCTTCTTCCCACCTTGCAAGGATCTTATTTATGGTTCTGCTCCCCAGAGAGGCTTCTCCTAGGTTAAATGCTTGAGATAGCATCCATATAATGTGGTCTTCATGCTGGTGAGAAGGGTTAAGAGAATTCCTTGAGAGAATACAGAATTCACCAGGTTGGAAAAGACCTTCAAGATCATCAAGTCCAAGGTCCCTGCAGCCCTTCGGTTGTCTGATGGCAGGGCAGGATGCTGCCCACAGGCATTTCTGGTTCATGCAGGCTTTGTGACTTAGGCTTTAGCCAGAGCCAGGCCAACCCCAGCATCAGCAAGCAGTGCTGCTTCCACACTGGTACCTGGGAAATGCCTTACAGCCTATGATTTCTGGCATCCTGAAGATACCCGAACTGCTTCCTCATAGACAAAACCCCCCCAAAGAAGTGGTGGTGGGGCACAGAATTCATTTAGTCTTAAAGATATCAGCCAGTACTTGCCAGGAACTGGGACTAGGCAGAGCCAGGGACCCCTGGCCACCCCAAGTAGTGGAAAAGCCTCCACCACCTTCAGCATCACAAAGATTTCACCCAGATAGCCCTAAAAACAAATGGGGAAAAAAGCCCAAAGTAGGGGAAAGACAACTCAGTGCAGCTGTCCATCAGAGGCTCCAGCCCAACATTTTCCCAGGTCTCATTAGAGATGATTTATGAAGGCTAACACTGTCATTAACCTCTGACCATGTTCCCATTGCCCACAGGACATTTCACAGCCTGTTCAGTACCATCCAGTAGCAACACTAGGGGAATAACCCCACTCGTGACTCCCTTTAGCTTTGCAGGAGACCCACTGGATCATTTTAACTGCAGCCACCTAGCCTCTTTGCCTGCCCTCTCTCCCAGTCCAAGCCCTGCATGCAGCAGTGCTGCTCATGCCGCGTTCTTGCACACACAGAGCACTGCTTGGCACAGGCAGCGGGCGCTAATAACTTGTCATTTGCAACCCCATCTGGTTCTGACATGTCCATTATTCAAAGGCATTTGGCAAAGACCTTGGGCAACTCATTTGCAGAGTCCAGGTCAGCTCACAAGCTCATGAATTCCCAAGCTATTCACTGGTCATGCCCATAGCCAAATTGTGAATAGGTTTTTGGCAGATTTGAAAGAAGATAGTGTTTTCTGAAAACACCTGCCTTTGGAGGCTGCAAAAGCCCACAGATTTCCATTCCCATTTAAGATGTACGTATATTTCTCCCAGAGGTGGGAACAAGATGAAAACTTGACTTGTTAGCAACTATAGAGCATCCCCCACCTTTTAGTAGTCCCATGGGAGACCACATCACAGCAGGGCCCATGAGCCAGGGCTGAAAGTCTCATTCTATCCTTCCTGCCCATCCAAGACTCAAGAGTAGAAGGAGAATAGAATAGAACAGAATAGAACAGAACAGAATAGAATAGAATAGAATAGAATAGAATAGAATAGAATAGAATAGAATAGAATAGAATTAACCAGGCTGGAGGAGACCTTTGAGATTATCGAGTCCAACCTATCATCCAACACTATCTATGCTAACACCATGGCACCAAGCACCCCATCAAGTCTCTTCCTAAACACCTCCCAGTGATGGTGACTCCAACACATATAGAATACATAGAATAAACCAGGTTGGAAGAGACCTTCAAGATCACTGCGTCCAACCCATCAAGCAATCCAACACCACCCAAACAACTAACCCATGGCACCAAGCACCCCATCAAGTCTCCTCCTGAAAACCTCCAGTGATGGCGACTCCACCACCTCCCCAGGCAGCCCATTCCAATGTGCAATCACTCTTTCTGTATAGAACTTTTTCCTAACATCTAGCCTAAACCTCCCCTGGTGCAGCTTGAGACTGTTCTGGTCCTCTTGTTCTGGTGCTGGTTGCCTGGGAGAAGAGAACAACCTCCACCTGCCTACAACCTCCCTTCAGGCAGTTGTAGACAGCAACAGGGTCTCCCCTGAGTCTCCTCTTCTCTAGGCTAAGCAACCCCAGCTCCCTCAGCCTCTCCTCATAGGGTTTGTGCTCCAAACCCCTTACCAGATTTGTTGCCCTTCTCTGGACACATTCCAGCAACTCAACATCTTTCCTAAACTGAGGGGCCCAGAACTGAACACAGGACTCAAGGTGTGGCCTAAACAGTGCTGAGTCCAGGAGAACAATGACTTCCCTGCTCCTGCTGGCCACACAGTTGCTGATCCAGGCCAGGATGCCATTGGCCTTCATGGCCACCTGGACACACTGCTGCCTCATGTTCAGCCTACTATCAGCCAGTACCCCCAGGTCCCTCTCTGCCTCGCTGCTCTCCAGCCACTCTGACCCCAGCCTGTAGCTCTGCATGAGGTTGTTGTGGCCAATGTGCAGAACCCGGCACTTGGATGTGTTAAATCTCATGCCATTGGACTCTGCCCATCTGTCCAGCCTGTCAAGGTCCCTCTGCAGAGCTCTTCTATCCTCTAACAGATCAACACCTGCCCCCAGTGTAATGGGTTGGGGCAGGTCCCCTCCCCACCACAGGCAGAAATAATGACTCAGGCAAACGGATTGCAAAAGTGATGAAAGTTTAAATGGAAAGCAGTGAATGTTACAGAAAACCCAAAGCACAGTGACAAAGAAAGATCCCATCCCCACCTGAGGGTGCATGCAAAACCCCCAGGGCTCCTTCTTCCCCCTCCCTCTGCTGGGCTAGTCTCAGCTGGCCAGGCCTGAGACTGCCCATCCCCCTGTGGCCTTGGGCCCAATCAGGCCCATGGCCGGGAGATCTCTCCCCCAGTTACCAAGTCTCAGAGAGGGAAGGAAAGAGGAAGTGCCAGACTCCGCACTGGATCTTATAGTGGTGCAAAGAATTATGGTAGGAAATACACAATTTCCTGTGTCCATCCCTCTGGGCTGGACTTCTGGACACAGGAAGTGAATGCACCAGGGGGGCACCCAGCTCAAACTACAACACCCAGCTTGGTATCCTCTGCAAATTTACTGATGATGGACTCAATCTGCTCGTCCAGATCATCAGTAAAGATATTGAACAGGATGGGCCCAGCACTGATCCCTCGGGGAGAAGCAGTGGCTCATGGTTTGGGACCATCCCCAGTCCCTCTCACTCCACTTATGGCTGGCTGCCTTTGCTTCCAGCCAAGACCCAGCCCTAGAGCAATGCCCTGGAAGATCAGGAAGCAGCAGCCCTGGGAGCATGGTCCTAGGTTCTGCAGCTCCTGCATCAGGATAATACACCAGCTGGAGCCTCACAGGAGACCTGGAAAAAGCACACTCAGCACCTTTATTTCCAGCCAGCTCATATCATACTTTCCCTTGACCCACTGGAGTTGCAGCACACTGCAAAGTGCAGACCGTAGGGGTTTGCCGTTTCACACGTGCAAAGATGCAGCAAGTTTTTCCCTCCCACCCTGCAGCCTTTACTCTTTCCCATCTGCCTCGTTCAGTGCAGAACCTCACCGAGATTCACTCAGCCAGTGGGCAGCACTTCCCCACTGCAAACGGCAGCCCACGAGGCTCTCTGGGATGACACACCCACTTAGAGAAGGAGCAGGAGGCACAGACGGGGGAATACAAGACGTGGTTTGCTGGGAGGCAGCTCTGTGCTTTTGGCAGGACTCGAGGGCATTTGTTTTGAAGCTGTGTTTACATGCCTTTGATCAGACGTGTTTAACTTTTCTGGTGCGTGACAGCAGCAAAACAAGTTTGATACAAGGATAATGAAACACATTGTGAGCCTCTACGTGTAAATGGCTGTAACAAGGCCATGCACATCAGTAACTCAAACTGGAGGCGGTTTTGGGGGAGTGGGAAGAGAGGGAGATGCATCGTGACAATGCCAATAATTAATGTACAGGAGAGTGGGGGGGTGGGGGGGTAGGGGGTGGGAGAAGCACAAATCCAGCAACAACAGATCAATCTCATCTGCTGGAGTTAGCCACATAGAGTCTGCCCTGGGCCCAGTGCAGAAGACTCCCTCCAGCATCATGGAGAGCATTTTCTGAGCAGCTAAACAGGGCAGGAGCATCGTGGCTCTGGAGAGCTCAGGGTTTGCTTGGAGCAGCACCTCAGGGCACCAGTATGGAGAAGCCCATTCCTTTTCCAACCTTTGAAGTTTATCAGCAACTCTCAAAGTCAGAGCCCTCTTTTGAGAAATGCTGGCACAGGACCAGAGAGCAAAAAGTAAAGGCAACTTCAGAGACATTCATAGAATAGCTGCTCCCTGAAGCACTGTGGCACACCTGACACAACTACCAAGGACATACACTTGCATGTGTTTAGACCAATTGCATCACTAAACAGAGGCTGTCCTTTCAAGCCTTGCAAAGCAGTAAGAGCTCTCTCCCAGCATGCTGAGGAAATGCAGAGCACGTCTGGCATCCTTTAAGCACAGGATGATGACACAGAAGTCATGTACATGTCCATAAGCTGGGAACCATATCCAGGCACTGCTGCAAAACAAACAGCCACATGTTGATCTACTAACACTGTGCCTGGCATAGGACAAAGTCTCAGCATACACCTGGAGCTGCTCCCATACACCAGTCTGGATGCAATAATCCTATTTTGGAACTTAAAGGAGACATGAAGGGGTGTGAATGCTCTAGCCTCAGATAAAAAGCAAAGTCAAGCATGTTTAATTTACCAGTGAAATTGTTAGTAGGGAGACTTTATAATACAGTCCTATGCTGATCATGCTTTAAGATGAGAGATGCCACCATCTCTTTGTGCTTAGCACAGCAGATGAGTGAAGCACATTGGCACAAGAGGTTTCCTAATGGCATGCCACCTCACTACACAACCTGTCAAGCCAACATAGGCTTAAGCAGTGGATCTTAGCTGGCAATAGAGGGGGAAGTGAATACTCAGCTGTGATAAATATTTAACGTGCTTTTAGTCCTGAAGAAGTGTAGCACTGAGGCCATCATCCTGTAAGTGAAAACCAAGGCTGATTAATGGGGGAAGGTACTCCCATTTATGGGAGGTTAGGATCAATCCCAATTCTCAGCTATTTGTTAAATCTTTAATGCTCTTTTTCAAGAGCAGAGTTCCTTGGTGAAGGGCAGCATCCTAATAAGGCTGCTTTAACAGCGTATGTTAAGGGGGTACAGATAAAAGCCCCCTGTGAAAAATAAACGAGATGAAAATGAAGTTTTCATGTGGTCATTGCATTTGGCTGGCTTGAAAAGAAAAAAAATACCAACCCCCCCAAAAACCCCCAAAACCCAAACCACAACAAAACCATTTTGAGGTCTTCTCTGAGGATGGGTTTACTTCTTTCAGAGCTTGTCATGTCATCTCAGAGCTGAGGCCAAGGTTACTCTCCAGACCCTCCCCCTCCTCCTGGACAAAGACAAACTCCTGGGTTGAGAGGAAGGAACACCAGTGCAAGCTCCGCAGCCCATGTTCGATCTTGCCACATCCTTCATCCTACTCTAGAAAGGTCTCCATCTTGTTCAACATATCAGACCTCTTCTCAGACCTAAGTTTCACCATTGTCACCTTCCATCTCATTAGTCAAGACCAGTCCACTGTCTCTGCAGTTATAACACCATCAACCTCACCCCCTCTCATGCTCTCAAACACTCCTTCACTGCTTTCTCTGGAGCACGGAGGGTAAACAGAGAGCTTGCATTTGCAAGGCATTTCCAAGGTGTGCATCAAAGAGAACATGTATTCTATGTATTCTATGTATTCCTTTCTGTCTCTTGTGCATCACCCACTCATGTACCTCTGCTTCCACACTCACTTTCCTCTAACAAATCACCTTTTGCTTTTCTCTGTTTTATCATCCAGTAGGACCAGCCCTGACTCCTGCAAACAAAACCCTCCCTGTGCATCTATGCTCACCGGCCATCCCTCCCTTGCCAGCAAGCAGCACAGACACAAGATCACAGATAATATCCATGTAACAAAGACAAAAGACATGTATTCTGGCCACCCCTATCCATCTGCCCATGCCTTTCTAGTTGCATTACACTTTATGCTGTTTCTTATCTGAATTTGGACATCAGCTCTTTTCCATCCATATTGTTCCCCTTTGCCCGCATCTTGTGCCAGGGCCAATGAGGCGAAAGAAGGCATGAAAGGGAGGGGATGAAAAGACGACTACAGGAGGCAGCAAGGGAGCAATCATGTTTGTACCTGGGGAGATCAAATGATGCTGGAGTTGAGTGCAGGTTCCCACATGCAAGGGAGACTGTTGTGTCCCTGATGGGACCACTCCAGCTCCATCAAACTATTGGTGGGAACAGTTGTTTGTCTGAGCTGAGAAAGGTCACTGGCTTCTCCCTAGGGTGAGCACAACTTGAACAAGAAGTCAATGCCACGCTCAGGCAGGAGCACAAAGCTTCCATGGGCCCCAAAGTCTTTTCTCCCCATATAAATTGTAAGGGGACCAACTTCCAAATTCCTCTCTCTCCATCCAGCACTAGGCCTGCTGCAGTTGTGCTTAGAGGCCACACCAAAAACGAGGCAGAGCCAAAAGCAGGCAGCATGGCTTGATAACCTCCCCCCAGGGCTGCATGTGCAGAGGCTGGAAGAGTGGAGCAGAGCCTGTACCCTCTCACTGCTGTGCACACATGCTATATATCCCTTCCTACTCCCACCTGCCAGGCCGGACCATTCATCTCTGACCAGGATCCAGGATCCAGCAGCATCTTTCCCCCCACAAGCCAACTCCACCATAACTGTCTTTCCTCATCTGCTATTGAAACCAAGGATCAGGCATAGAGATACGAGTCTAAAACCTTGCTGCAGATTAACCTGTACATTGTCCTCAGTAACAACACAAGCACCAGACATTCGTTCTTGCCCTCAAACATGCTTCCTTGCATTGCCATAAGACTTTCAGAGAGTTACTATGAGGACTACAAGTAAAGGCTGAGAGACTTGACTTCTTCAGCCTTGAGAAAAGGTGGCTTAGGAGAGACCTACAAGCTACAAAGAAAATAGATAATTCCTTTTTACAAGAAGTCATATGCAAAAGACAAGGGATAATGGGTACAAGTTACTCTGGAGGAGATTCTGATCATAGAATGACCTGGGTTGGAAGGGTCTTCTGAAGGTCAGCTAGTCTAACCCCCTCTACAGTAAGCAGGGGCATCCTCGAACAGATCAGGTTACCCAGAACCCTGTTGAGCCTCACTTTGAGTATCTCTGGGAATAGGGCCCCAACTACCTCCCTGGGCAACTTGTTCCAGTGTTCCACCACCCTCATGGTAAAGAATCTGTTTCTAACATCTAATCTAAACCAACTCTCCTCTAGTTTGAAGCCATTGCCCCTCATCCTATCACTGCAGGCCTTTATAAACAACCTCGCTCCATCCTTCTTCAGGTACTGGAGGGCTGCTGTTAGGTGTCCATGGAGCCTCCTCTTCTCCAGGCTGAACAACTCACAGTGTCACAGTATCACCAAGGTTGGAAGAGACCTCGAGGATCATCAAGTCCAACCTGTCTCCACAGACCTCATGACTAGACCATGGCACCAAGTGCCACATCCAATCTCCTCTTGAACACCTCCAGGGACGGTGACTCCACCACCTCCCTGGGCAGCACATTCCAATGAAGAACGACTCACTCGGTGAAGAACTTTCTCCTCACCTCGAGCCTAAACTTCCCCTGGCGCAGCTTGAGACTGTGTCCCCTTGTTCTGGTGCTGGTTGCCTGGGAGAGGAGACCAACCCCTTCCTGGCAACCAACCCCTTCCTGGCAAAGGGATGCATCTCCCTCAGCCTGTCCTCATTGCAGAGATGCTCCAACTCCCTGATCATTTTCATGGCCATAGGTCGTCCCTTATCTACTAACACAGTCACTTTATCATAGAAAGCCACTAGGTTGGTCAGGTATAATTTGCCCCTGGTAGAACCATGCTGGCTGTCGTGAATCACCTCCCTGTCCTCTATGTGCCTTAGCATGGCATCTAGAAGGATCTGTTCCACGATCTTTCCAGGAACAGAGGTGAGGCTGACAGGAGGATAGTTTTTGATTGGACACAGGAGGAGAATCTTCACAAGGAGAACAATCAGCCACTGGCATAATCTTTTCAGGGCAGTAGTGAAGTCCCCAACATTGGACACTTTTAAGACTGAGCTGGGAAGGGTGCTGGGCCATTTTGTCTAACTGTGAACTGGACCAGATGATCCTTGGGGTTCCTTCCAATCTGATAACGCTGTGGTTCTATGTCACGCTCTTCACTCAATCTTAGCAAGCTGTCCCAGGCCCTTTGTGAGCTCTCACCAACAAACAAAGAAAGTAGAAGTGTTCTTCTGCCTCCCGGCAAACTGGCAGAGACAAAGGCTGTCATGTGACCTGCTGGCATTAGGGGAAAGATCAGGACCAGGGAACCAGCAGGTTCCCAAGGAGGACAGCATTACACCCTCTGCCCTTTGTGGGGACTTGGCATACCCACTGCCAAACAGCAGAGACAGACTCACCCTGCAGCAATGCCAAACAGAGGAAGGATGTTCCCAGCCCAGGGAAGGCACAACCAAGCCCTAGTAAGCAGCCAAACTGCCCAGGTGCTTTGGCTTCTTGCCTCAAACCAGGAGACCCTTTGGCAGAGCTATGTGCTTGGGAAGATGATGCTGTGCAAGCATTAGAGACAGGGCTGCTTTTGTTTACAGGTTGCTGGCAATGGCACTGTGCACCCCACATCTTCCTCCAGCCAGAAGCGAGCTCCAAGAAAGGAAATTACACGAGCCAAAAGGTTTGATGGAATGAGCCCATTGGGCGGCTTGAAGATAGCTATTAATGGAGAGCTTTCTCTAATTGCTTTTGTATAATCTGGGGCTGCTAGGCGGAACTGGGTAATAAATGAAATCCAATTACATTTTCTCTCAGTATTTATTTTATTAAGTAGAATTCATCAGCTGATGAAGGGCCCCTCGAGGTAATGGCTCATGACCTAGTGGAAGGCATTTTTTTTATTATTATTATTTTCCCCACTCAGGGAAGCAGATAATCCAGTTTCCCAGTACATGCAGACTGCTCCCGCTGCAACATGGGAAGAGTGACAGTGCCAGGCCAGGGATGATCCCACAGGATGGCCAGCACCCATGCTGTACTTCCAAGTGTGATTCCTGCTCCAACTGCAGGAGTTCTAATGAGCACAACAGGTGGCTGAACCTCAGCTTTGGAGTAGCAGTCTAAATGGAGATGGATCTACAGTGCACAGCTTGCATAGTGTGCTCCAGAGGGCTGCAGCAGGGATTAGTCTCATTGGGAATTAAGTCTCCGTCCTATGTCTGCTTGCCTGGAGGTTGTAGCTTTCACTGCTGGAGCTGCTTCCTTAGGATAGGTTTCCTTGGACTCAGACTTCAGGCTCAGTACATGACTATGACTGAACAGGCTGTGAACACCAGCAACCTCGATTCACCACACTTAGCCCTGCACTTAGGCTCATCCACAAGCACTAGCCTCCTATTGCTCTTAAACAGGATGCAGCTCAAAACACTTGCTGGCCATTTGAGACCCAGTTACCGGTGGTATAGACTGAATTGCTTCCATGAATGCTGCCTAGCAAGGTAAAAAACAAAACAAAACAAAACAACAAACCAACCCAAGCAAGCAAACAAAACCCCCACTGATTTTACAGAGAAACGCCCAGCCAAGACTCATGCCACATTTGCATAACAGTGCCAGCAGACAAAGCATGCCAGAGATGTATGGTGGTGGCACCACTGTGCCGTGCTCCAGCTGTCAAGCAGAGTTTGCTGGAAGCTGTGGCATTGCTGGAGCACAGATCCTAAGCCCTGGCACAGTGTTTCTTCCGTGGGGCATGGGAAGGCTGCAAAACCCAGTGTGGGTCAGGAATGGTTGCTCTGAGTGTATCCATCCAAGCTCCTGTGAGCATCCCTGCGGAGTAAGAGGGGACATGACAGTGCAACCCACTTCCTCCTCCTCCCTCCACATCAAAATGCAGCAACGGGACTGGATTTGGGCAGGCAATCATGGGGTTTAGTGCAGCTTTCCCATTGTTTTGCTGGAATTTAAGGCAAGAGCTCTCCCATCATGAGCAGGCACGGTACCTCAAGGATCTTGCAAACAGCTGCTGGACTTTCCAGCATCCCTTTTCCCATCCAGTTATTGACTGACGTTCACCCCTCGCTCCCAAACTCAGCACCGACAGCCTCGGTTGCCCAGCTTTCACTGCCATCTTGTCATACAAGCAATTTATCACCTGCCAGTGAGTGCTCATTACAGACGTCAGACTCCAGTGTCCATTAATTAATGGGAAATACTTAGGCACATACACATGCATGAGTCAGTCTGAGCCGTTTCTGAGGGCACCCATCACAGGCATATTCATGTACTGCAACAGCGAACACAGGCTCTGGGAGAATCAGTAGAGGTAACCAGCAGAAGGCTCAAAACAAAGCAAAATCAATGCCACAGAGGGGAAAAAAAAATCCACAAAACAAACAAACAAACAAAAAAACCCCACCAAAAACCAAACCAACCAACCCAAACAGAAAAACAGCCACGGAGGTGATAGAATAGCATGGCCTTATTCCTGAGTTAGTAAGAAATTGCTTAGTTTTGAGGGATCAGTAAAAGGCTGATGACTCAAGAAGTGGGCAAGCAAGCCGTGTCCCAGCTGCTGAGGCTTTAGGGTGAAGGCACACCCTCACCCCAAGACACCTCTGAAGGGCTCTGTACACTCTTGCTGCAGAAACAGCGAATGGTTTGCCTAACGTTGCACAGGGAAGAAGCGTTGCTGGCTGCTGCCCCGCTCAAGCCTCCCACGCATCCGTCGAGGCAGGATAAACACAGTTGCACTGCGCGGGAGCAAACCCAGCGGGCGGGAGCTGCCCCTCTACAACCCGGCATGTCCCAGCCCCCAGCTTAGCAGCGCCGAAGGAATGCCTGCCGGTGCCTGAGTCTTCACATCTCTGGGTGATCTAAAAATAAACGAGGTACGGGGTCCGCAGCAAGTCAGCGCCAGATTTAAGAAGTGCCACGTTCTGCTGCTTTGCTGCAGAAGCCAGGCACAGAGGGCGAGGAAAAAGGGTTTCAGAGGGATCTTCTGAAACTCGGCTGGCTTTTTGATTCGGGAAGAAAATCTAAAACCGTTTTGAAAGGAGATCTAAACATCATGTCAAAACCCAGCACTTGATCCTTTTCACAAGTAGGCTTTCACTTTCTTCTGCTGAGGCTCTTTGCCAAGCACAACACAGAAACACAAGCTAGTCTCGTTGATCCAAAACTATTTTTTCACCAAATAAGCCATTCATTTGAAATCTTTTTGCCTAGCTCTGCTGTGAGGGAAGATATCTGCTCACAGCAGACTAGGATTTATGCTCAAATGAACATTTGTGACTAGCAGACAATCTAGATTCATAGTGAAATGCATCATCAATAAATCAGTCCATCACATCCTCTGCCCTCAGTGGAGGGCCAAAGTCTCAAATATCTACTCAGCACTTTGTCAACCTTTACTCCAGCAAAGTCTGGGTAAGAGACCTCAGGATTTAGCCTATTGATTCCTTACTATTGTTTGTGATGCCCTGCATGTGTTAGACATGCTCCTTTCAAGCAAGATTAAATACCTGGCTTATGGCATTGGGATTCATGGGAAATTACCTTTTACAAGCATAGGAACAGACATGTTAAATTGCCTTATGCAATGGCCCATTGTGGTACAAAGGCAACTTGAACCCCCTTTCCCATGTTGCTGCCTGGGAGGGAAGCATACAGCAGCGGTGGCTCTCCCTGTGGCTGATGCAGCAAGCTCCATGCTTGTAGCAGATTTCTGCTAGTTAAATACCATTTTGGATGTAGCTCCAGAGCCTCTGTGGCTCTCAGCTTCCCTGCTAGAGCTTTGTGACAACAATAATAGAATGACAGCTCCCCAGTGGCTTTGAGTAGCATCTCCAGCTCAAAGGCAGCCTTAATACCTCTGCTGATGTCAAGCTTTCCAGTTTTCACATTCATTTGAAGTTAAGCTGATCTAACTTGAGTAAGTGGGCACAGATGGAGTCATTCAACCAAAGCCAAAGCATCTCATAGCATGTCTGTGGACACAGATGCCCCTCCAGCCAAGGACTGGTGCTTGACCCTCCCACACCATAATCTATATTGAATGTATTAATATAGATGGATGTAAGTGCCCATCCTGTCCCACCAAAGAGCAATTTTGGGATGTTTCCTTCCCCCACAACCATAAAGCAAGGAAACAGAAGAACCATTTTCAAGGCAGAACACCTCTTACTAACCCTCTGAATGCAGCCCACTTCCCCATCACCTCCCTCCCTCTACCAAAGAAGCAGAAAAATTGATGCCACTAGCCTTCAGCCTCCAGATCCAAGCCTGATGTCCAAATGAAGCCAGGAGTGATGTGATTGAACCTCTAGTGCATAGGCAGAGTGCTGAAAAACAAACTGAAAAAACAAGGCTGCAAAGAACTTTCTCTTGGGAATCACAGTGCTCCTGGGATTTGTCTAGAACAACCCTGACTTCAGTACTGCCTGTGCCACGACTGGGGTGACAACAAGACCTCACCCAGCCAAATCTGAGAGTCTGCTGCTTCCCACCTCTGGAGAGATGGGTCTTTCTGCTCTGTATGGTACAGATCACTTCAGCGTTGTAGTTATTGTTAGTACAGAGGCAAGCTCAGGGGCTGCCACCTCAAGCACTCCTACCATGGTCTGAACATTGCTAGGGACTGAAGTTGCTTAGAAAGAAAATAAAGCTGCACATTATAAAAATGCTTCTCCCTGTTGACACTACCAAGCACACATGGGAAAAACAACTTCAGCAACTAAAAACCTGCAAAAAGTTGGGGATCTTATCCATGCTTATAAGTATCTAAGGGGTGGGTATCAGGAAGATAGGACCAGACTCTTTGGGACCCCTCACTACAAGAAGGACACTGGCATTGGAACAGGCTGCCAAGGGAGGTGGAAGAGTCACCATCTCTGAACGTGTTCAAAAAGTATGTAGACAGGGCACTTGAGGGCATGGTGTGATGGCCATGGAGGTGTTAGGTTGATGGTTGGACTTGATGGTCTCAGAGGCCTTTTCTGACTGAAACAGTTCTATGATTCTGTGATTCTTTTCAGTGGTGCCCAGCAATAGGACAAGGCATATCAGTCACAGACTAGAACTCAGGAGGTTACATCTGAATGTGAGGAAAAGCTTCTTTACTTTGAGGGTATCGGAACACTGGAACACGCTGCTCAGAGGGGCTGTGGACTCATTTTCTCTGGAGATATTCAAAACCCACCTGGATGTTATCCTCTGCAACCCGCTGTAGGTGAACTTGTGTTAGCAGGTGGGGTGGACTAGATAATCTCTTCAAAAAGCTACCATTCCGTGATTCTGTAATTCCTCCAGCAAAAAGAAGCATTTAGTAACCTTGTACAATCAAACAAACAAACATAGCCCCAAAAAATTAAGGATTTTCAGCATCTGGACTCAGCCAGCCAGCCACTCCCTGACCCCACCACATCCTTAGGTACTGAAGATGGCAATGCCAATTCCTAGGCTTCACTCACACACCTCAAAGCAAGGCAAGCTGATTTCTGACGCTCGTCCCACCTCCTGTCTTGTTTTATTTCTGCCTGGTATTCAACCTCCCCCTCTCCTCCAGGTACCTTCCCTGCTGCCATTTGTTCCTGTCCTTTACAGCTCTGCCTGCTGTCACTCGCGTAACCTTGCCTGTTTGGTGATTTGTGGCAATAAAGTGTCACTGTGGGGAAAAAATAGTGTCGCAGCGGCATATAAATCTCTGATCCATAAATCATGCTGGCCCCCACGTGCATGCCCCTCCTATGCAATGTAAAGTGCAACAATTTAGGGCAAGAAGAAGCAAAAAAGAGCTGGTAATACATGATTTTATTGAAGGACAGCACTGAATCATCCTTGTTAGGGGTTGTAACGAATGCGGAGGGGCCGCTGTGTGCTGTAAATTGCCCCAGAGACATGGGGCCTCAGTGGAAGCTTCCTAAAGCTATTCAGAGGTTAAAAAGAGTCATCCTACAGGGAAAAATAATACAGCAGACATTGCCAAGGGATGTCATCAGCGCTGCAGTCTACCTCCTTTACGAACAGCCTTGCTAACACTGAACACCATGGCCATGGAAGGGATCCAGGTGTGTGGAGCTGAACCCCTCACTCCTCTTTCCGTCTGTATATGGAATCTTACCCATCCACATATCAGCCGAACATCTTCTCCAGCAGATCTCCACCAGCATCCACACCCCATGGACATTAAAAGACCCATGAAGAAGCAGGTCTGCACTTCACCACCCTCCATCTGATGCAGTAGGTTCCTGTTTCACACAGCCATGTCCACTTCTGGGATGACAATGGTTTCCCACAGATGTCACCAGAGGCAAACACAACTCATGTTTGTAACCTCATGATCCCCAGCTCTACTACACAGAGCACTGGGCATCCTCCACCATGATTCTTTATGAAACACACAGCAGCCAAGATACCATCTGAAATGGTTTTAAAAGGAGTAAATTCCCCCTTGGTGATGGTAGTTCTTTGAATTGGAAAAAAACTTACTGCTTGACTCAGAGCCCTCATTCACTGAACAATCATCTTGGTCATGCTGCAGCTCAGGATGTAAAAAGTCACCTCAAGCACCACTGCTGCCTCTCTCCAGAGCACAGCTCCTGTGGCAGAACTGGCACACAGTCCCTCTCCCACACCCACAGTCCTTGGAATGCTGAGGTCTCATCCACCACCCGTCATGCAAACCAGCAGGTAGCGTTGCATTAAAGTCTTCTCCTGACATGACATCTATGACCCACCTGAGCAGCTAAGTAACAGTCCTGTGAATATAAACAACTGGGGGAAAGGGCATCCACTAGACAGATAGCTTGGGGAAGCGTCCTCAACCCCTGAAAGTCCATATGTGGTTTTGTAACGAAAGTATTTGCTTCCTGTCTTGCCCGCTCGTCAGAAGAATATATGAGTGAAGCTAAGCAGCACCCTGGAGACAGACTAAAACCAAGCAGAGAGCAAGGGATGCTCAGAGTGCTTTGCAGGAGCCGTGCAGATGAACACATTCTGAACATCCCAGGGAGGAGAAATCTTTTCTTTCCCAGGCTTGGAAATGGCATGCAGCCAGGAGCCATTGTGTAACTATCTTGCACCTGATGTTACCAAAAACCCCAAAATGCCAAATATTGGTGCTGAAACCTGCCCTTTGACAGCTCCTTTACTCCTGCAGTCACAGTCCATTGAAACTTGGAGAAAGGGAAAAAAAAAACAAACCAAACAACCAGCAAAATCCACACAATGAGCACCCACATAACAAACCAACCAACAAAAAACCCAACCCCCCAACCCAACAAACAGACCTAAACAACCAAGCAACACCACTGAAAAAAGGCACTTGGGTTCAGGAATATCCCACTTCATGACTCCAGATGGGTCCTGGCAGGCAGTAAGCCCCACACAAGCCCATTGCTTACTCTGGCAGCAAAGGGGCCAGCAGCATGCTGGGTATGCACAACAGCACAGCCAGCAGCTCACATAACACTCGGACCACATCAAGGTATCACTTCTAGTTTTGGGAGCCCCAGGAAAAGATACAAGGTGATCAACTTGAGCATTTTCATCAGAGGAGACAGAGATGGACAGGGAAGTTGGTGAGAAAACTGAGAGGATGAGTGCCAGTGGGCAATAGCCGAAACAAAAGGTTCCCACTGGATGAAAGAGAAACTTGTTCCTCCTTGAGAGCCCAGTAGTACTGGAAGAGTTGTCCAAATGGCCTATGTTCTTTCCATATGCAGGGGCTTTTAGGAGCAGAGTGGAGAGAGTCCTGAGCAGCCATACTAATCTCAGTTTTCTGCTCAGTGCAGAGTCTCTGCTAAATTTGAGACCTCTGAGGTTCAAATGTGATGGTTTTGCAAATGTGTTGTGAAAAACTGTGTGTGCAATGTAACACCAGGCCATTGTTTCCTAGAGTCATAACTCAGGAAAAAAACAGCATAGCACCTTTAATAGCTACACTCAAAGCTAGGATGAACAAAGCTTTTTTCCTTCTCCCATTCCCAGTTTCATGACTATTGTGACAGAGCAATGTATGGAAATAAATGAAAAGTAACTCTACCATATGAGCATAGGCACAGCTCCATGCAAGCAACTGAAGCTGGAAATAGTAATCAATTTCACCCCGCCCTTTCCACCATGCCCTCAAAACCCATATGCTCATTGAAGATGTGCATTCACATACACAACCTGGCCTGAGTCTGCATGGCTGTTAGTGATTCAAATATCTTTGGCAGCATTTGATGAAGGAGGAAAATGCATGAGATGCAGCATGGTAGTGGCCACATGTTGCTGCTTGGGAGCTTTAGGGCAAACAGCAAGAAAAATCCTTGCTGTGAGGTGGGACAGTTGAGGATCAAGTAGCATAAAAGATGGGGGATGTCCACGCTTTAACTGTGGACACCCAGCTGAACAGCCATACTGATCTGATGTGGTATTGGTGGCCATTCTGCTCTGGAGACCTCCAAAGTCTCTGTGCATCTATGAATATGCAAGAGCAAGACAAGAGACCTTACCTTGGTAACCATCTCCTTAAGCACATTAAAGACTTCTCAGCCGCATCATTCTTGCCAGCTAAAAATCCATGTCCCCACTTGAAGCAAGGGCAAAGCCCACCTAGGAATGGTACCACTGTGCACTGTACCTGAAGTGGACACACCTAATCCTGAAGGACCCAAACACTGCTCAATGTTGAAAAACTGCATAACCAAATGACAGCAGCAGGATTTTGGCAAGACATCTGTCCCTCTATAAATAGAGCTTAATCGTGCGTCCTTATCACAGGGCTTTGATGCGTTTGGGCATAGTATTTTCTTCCCCTTCACCACTGAGTCCTAAGCAGCACAGATAATGGGCTTGAATCGATCCAAGCTCAAGTATTACTAAACTTCCTCCCACCATGGCAGCATGCCAGCCTCAAATAGGACAAGAGAACATGTGTCTGTTCAGAGCCAACCACAAGGAGCTGGTAGAAAATTGCCTTAGACTTTAAAAATAACAGGTGCTTTTTGCAGATTTGTAGATCAATCTACAATGTTTAGAGGTTTAAAGAAAGTCAATAGAAACAAGATGTATCATTGCTGCACAAGAACCTAAGAAGTCACATTTTCATTTATGCTGCTACTAGCCCACCAACCATAGGTTTATTGTCCTGCTGCTCCTTGCCACAGTCCCATATCACTACTTCTCCAGCAGCAAAGTCAAGGGAAGGAGCTCCTTCTCCTGCTGCAGTTCACCACCTCATTGGCTGTGCCACGACAACTTAACCCTGGTGATGGATTGGGTCAGAGATACCATACAGTGTCAGCACTGCACATTGTGCCTTGCTTGCAGCAAGAGGATGTGGGAACTGCTGGCAATGGCCAGGATGACTTCCACAAACTGGTGCTCATCTCCTTAGGTCTCTATCTATATGGACTTACCACACAAGTTCACTCAAGTCTTTTGGGATGCTCCAGGCAATGCTGATATGGTTTCTCAGGATTTGCTGCAACCTGGGGCTGCTGCAGAATCACACAGGGAACCAGCCTGCCCTCTGCAATCTCGTCCTCGGGTATTCATAGCTTCCCAGATTGCATCAGGTTGGAAGTGACCCTCAAAGGTCATCTCATCTAACCCCTCTGTAGTGAGCAGGGACACCTCTAACCAGATTAGGCTGCCTGGGGCCACATCAAGTCTGATCTCGAATGTCTCCAGGAACAGGGCTTCAACCACATCCCTAGGTGAATCATAACAGTATTTTGCCATTCCCACTGTAAAGAGCTTCCTCCTTATGTCCAACCTAAATCTGCCCTGCTCTGGTTTAAAACCATTGCCCCTCGTTCTATTGCTACAAGCCTCAACAGTCCTTCTCCAGCCTTCCTGTAGGTCCCCTTCAGATACTGAAATGTAGCTATAAGGTCTCCCTGGAGCCTTCACCTCTCCAGGCTGAACAGCCCCAGTTCTTTCTTTACAGTCTTTATAGAAGAGATGCTCCAGCCCTCTGACCATCTTCGTGGCCCTCCTCTGGACCCACTCCAACAGGTCTATGTCCTTGTGTTGGATGAGGTTCAACAAGAGCAAGTGTAGGGTTCTGTACCTGGACAAGAACAAACCTCACTATCAATACAGACTGGGGGATGAGATGATAGAAAGCAGCCCTGTGGAAAAGGACTTGGGGATGCTGATGGATGAGAAGCTGCACATGAGCAGACAGTGTGGGTTGCAGCACAGAAGGCAAATCACATCCTGGGCTGCATCAAAATATGTGTGGCCAGTAGATCCAGAGAAGTAATTCTGCCACTTTGCACTGTTGAGACCTCACCTGGAATACTGTGTCCAGGTCTGGAGCCCTCAATATAGGAAGGACATGGACCTGATGGAGAGGGTCCAGAGGAGGGCCATGAACATGATCAGGGAGTTGAAGCACTTCTGATATGAGGACAGGCTGGGGGAGGTGGGGTTGTTCAGCCTGGAGAAGAGTAGGCTCCAGGGAGACCTAACAGCAGCCTTGCAGTACCTGAAGGTGGCCTACAAGAAGGATGGAGAGAGACTGCTTACAAAGGCCTGCAGTGATGAAATGAGAGGCAATGGCTTCAAACTAAAGAGCAGACTTAGATTAGAT
Organism: Dryobates pubescens; assembly: GCF_014839835.1. Classification (NCBI taxonomy): domain Eukaryota; kingdom Metazoa; phylum Chordata; class Aves; order Piciformes; family Picidae; genus Dryobates; species Dryobates pubescens. The sequence continues at coordinate 86,561,101 of NC_071657.1, read as the reverse complement.
ATTAGGAACAGGTTCTTTATCATGAGGGTGGTGAAACACTGGAACAGGTTGGCAAGGGAGGTGGTTGGGGCCCTATTCCTGGATATAGATTCAATAAGGTTGGAAAACACTGCAGAGATCATCAAGTCCAATGCTATTCAAAGTGAGGCTTGACATGGCTCTGGACAACCTGGTTTGTTTGAGGACTCCCCTGCCTACTGCAGAGGAGGTTGGAGTAGTTGACCTTAGGAGGTCCTTTCCAACCCACACCATTCTACGATTCTATGGATGTGATGCTCCTGCAGTCATTTCTGCTGTGTACCCATGGCACAATTTGCAGAGGTGCTGCTCCACCACACAGTACTATTGAGTAGGCCACAAGACATGCCTTAGCAAACCAGACCTAAATCATGACTCCCCTAGACCCTGTGTAATGCATCAGCCATTAAATATGCAATTAGGCTGCATTTACAAATCTGTAATCAGGGACAGGATCACTTGACTCCCTTCAGCAAAACCTATCCTGGTGAGCAGATCCCACCAGAACTAGCTGCATTCATTTCACAGCTGCCATAAGGCACAAAAGTATCTCCTGGCTTCCACCCTCTGCCTCAGAAAGGAAGGATAACATGTACCTGGACTGAAAAGAGTTGCCTGTACACCCTTGGTGAACAGGCAAAGCCTCTGTCCTGCGGGATACCTGGCTCCAGCCATCCAGCCAGAGCTCAGCTGGGCATAGGACAATAGGTCAGGCTGCAACACAGGAAGCAGAAATTAGCTTTCCACCCCTTCTACAAGGCTAAAATGCATGCAAACACCTGCTGCACATGCCACACAAACCCCACAGATGGACACTCCCTTTGGGAGCAAACATGGGTGAGGAAGCCCACAGCTGTGATGCAAGGCAGGGACCAGCAGAAAAGAAACAAGGCTGGCAGGAGTACCAGTCTGCTACTGCTTTTCCAACCCTCTTCCTGTCTCTCTGCCAGGCTCAAGCCACCTGAACAGCATATCAGTGGGGCTGGACTTTTATTCCTCTGCTGTTGCATACGAGCAGGCACCAATGGATGTATCATTCAGCAAAGCCAAGGAAGAAACAAGCAGCATTAACCATCAGCATGTGTGTGCAGAGAGCCCTCTTGCAGGATTTTTTTCCTTTACTCCCATCTGCTTTACTCTGGGCCACTAAATCCAATTCAGCAGCACTTGGAGCTTGTACCGAAGCTGCGACACATTTGTCAGATCCCCGACTAGACCCATGGCTAATTTTACAACACTAATTTATCTCACCATATTATACCGCTTTCATTTCCTCCCCTTGGATCCCATTACTGCCAGTATACCTTGTAGCCAGCATGTAACAGTAATTGGTATTATTAGCAGCGTAGCCTCTTCGAGGTGCTCTATTTGCAGAGCTGCAAGGAGTCCCATGGGTGGGCCAGTCCACACCAAGGATGGGAAGGGGTCCTTATCCCATGACATTCCATGGATGGCACCACTGGGAAATGCCAAGGGCAGTGTTTTGCTGCTCTGCACATCCAGACCCTGCTTCATCAGTTGGCGCCTGTCTCTGTCCCTTAAGCTTTTAACTCCACAGCCTGCATGCAGCCTTGTGCACAGGGAACACTTCTGTCCTTGCCTGTGGCTCACAGAATACGGGACTCTGACGACCCAGGTTTAAAGGGGTTGCAGAACACCCCCAGGAAGTGTGATGTAACAGGAGAGGGCAGGGGAGCTGCACAAGGAAAAATTCTAACACTATAGTATGTTGGACAACAGTTTCTCCTCTTCGGTGTAAGCTACTGCTTTTCCAAGATCAGCGTAATGAAAGCCATGCAGTTTTAGTTAAGTAGGAGGCTGCACTAGTCAAACAGTGACAATTCCCATTTAAGATGTCCTTGCCTGGCATTTAGAGACTTATTAAATTTTAATTCATCATTTTCATTTCTCAAGTACAACACCAGCAAGCACTGGCTTCCCCAGCACAGCTCTGCAGGCTGTGTCCCCAGATACAGCAACCCAATCCACAGGCTCCTTCTCTGTTCCATCAGGGCCACCATGGCTTGGAGATGATGACCCCAAACCTCTCCTCAAGTAACAGTTACCACAGCTCCATATGCACATATGCAACAGGTCTCACCACCATGGCCAGTGGTGATGGTAGTGGTCTTCTATGGGAATGCAGCCCTTTTCAGCACAGGAGGTCTCAGGGGGGTTCGTCACATCCATGAAGCTGCAGGTACCAGTGCAAGAAAGCACAAAGAACATCTAGCAGTCTGGGAGCTTAGAAGTTGTGCTTGCTGTGAGAGGTGGCACATCACCTCCCACCACGAATGTGTGACACTTACCTCCTCTGGAGTAGTTCAGCCACCACAGGGCCTTTGCTACCCCAGGTGGTTTACACATCTCCAAACTGCCCTAAGGGCCTTCAAAAGCAGAAGGGCTCTCCATGAAGAAATTCTCCCCCGTGCATTTCCAGACCGGGTCATCTACAACCTGAATCATTACTGTCAGCATCTGCCCTCTTTTCACAGCAGCCATGGGACTCCTCACACACCAAAGCCAGAAGCAGTTTTTAACACACTTTGAAAACACCATCCTAGCCAAAAGATACACAGGCTTAGAGCCCCACCACAGCCAGGCAGCCCACAGCACACCAACCAAGGACAAACCATGTAAGGAAGTGTTTTAACCCATCTCTTACCTCTCCACTGGTCCAGAGTCCTTAGGGTGTCCCAAATTTCTCATCAACGTCTAGAGGATTCTTCTGGCTGTTTCACTAACCCTCACTGCTCAGATCTGTGAATTCCTTCAACAAAACAGAAGAGACAATGTGTCAGGTTACCAGGTGGAGCTCTGACAGTGCTTTGGGTTTAGAAAACAAGCAAAGGAGGGGGGCATCTGTTTTCCTGTCCTGACAGCTGGTGGCAACCAGTACAAATATGAAGCTAGTTTAGATGAAGAGCCCTCCCACATGAGCATCACAGTCCACCCCCAAAGCATGCATTTGCTTAATTATTTCAATTTAGAGACATGAAAGGGGAGAGGGGAAGAAACATACTTGGGGCATCTCTGATCTCCTTTAGACACAGACAGCAATGCTCCCCAGCAAAACAACATAGCAGCACTAAAATGCCAGCACAGCACCAAGACATTTGCCCACGAGATCTTGCACTGCATAAGCCCTAATCCTGCAAAGCCTCACACACGTATTAAACGGTGCAGGGAGAGGCCAATCCGCCTGAACCCGTGAGTGTGAAGAGGAAAGCATTCATGTACGGCTTTGCAGCATGGACACTGAAGACTGCAAATGGGAGAGGGACTTTCCATGTTACATCTGACATTCTGCCTACTGAGACAGAGGTTGAGGCATTACTACACCCAGCAGTGCCTTCAGTTACAGCAGCAAATATGCATTATGTGCTAGACAAATTATCAGCCAAGATGCATGCTCATTATCTAGCTCTTGTGGCTGAGCTTGTGCTGTTCCACCTCTTTTAAATGCTTTGAGGGGAAAAACAAACAGCAACAAAAAACCCCAACAACCACCAAACAAAACCCAACCCCTAATTCTGTATTATCAAAATGAAAAATAGGAGCCAAACTCCACTGGCAAGAGGGAAGTCTGGGACTCACTCATTTGGAGACGCTTTCCCAAGGGTGACAGCAACTCCAAGCCTGGAGCACCACGTGCTTCAGCTAGCACCCAGCCCTGAGCTGATGAGCTTTGCCAGAGCCCTTGTTGGGACCCCATCCAAAGCCCAGGCAAGCCAGCAGGAGGTTGCTACAGAAACCCAAACTACAACCACCATCCAGTCCCTACTTGCCTACAAAACCTAAATAAATAATTAATCCCCCCTAAACTCCACTGGGTGCCTGATGCAGAAACCCTCATTTGCAAAGCACTGGGAAATAATTACAAAGTTTTCCCAGAGCTTAAAAGGAGGGAAGTGGACTGTTTGTCATGCCAGCTGCCATAGTGTGCCATAATTCATCATGCTTGTCAGGTGTCAGCCACTGAGAAATTTAACTCCAGCTGCTCCAAGCCCAACACCCACAATGCCCCATCACTCAAAAGCTGCTCTGCCAAGCACCCCAGAGCTGACAAGTGACTGGCAAAGAGGGGAGAGGCTTCCTCCCTACCAAGCCTCCTCTTGTTCTGCAGTGCCAATTAAACTTTTTAGTTTTTTTGTAGAATGTGGCTTGTTTTGTTGGGGTTTCTTTGTGGTTTTGTTGTTGTTTTAACCCACAGATAAAGAGGAACAGAGGCCAGCAAGGCTACCTGCCAGGGACCTGCCTGCGCTGTCACTCTGGCTTGGCAGGGATATGACAAGAGAGATGGGTTTAGCACCAATCACTCTTGGGGAGTTTTCTGTAGAATCCTCTGCTCAAGCCAGAAGGACATAGCTCTCACAGGCACATTACATTATGATCAGTATGAAGTGGAAAATCCTAAAATCTCGATGCCTTTGTTAAGAGATATCCCTGGAAAATGATTATATGGAAAGAACTGACAGCCCCTGCCACCCTGTCCTGATGAGACAAAAGATTCAGCAGCCCAGCTTTTCCCACAGAAGTCAAGGCATGCATTTGCCTTTTAAGAACCCCAAATTGAGGTCAAGTTAGGTCTGGGGGGGAGCTCAGCATGCCCAAAGCAGATTATCAGCAGAAGGACCTGCCTCAGGGCACTGTGCCAGCAAGAAGATGTGTGAGCTAGATGGCTCCCAGAACAGGGGACAGACTTGATCACAGCTCAGGCAGGCTTAGGTAAGGAACAAATAGCACCACAGAGCAGGGATGAGTCCTGGGGCAGGTGTCAGCAGAAGGGCTTCCACCAGTCCCAAGCTCACCACACATCATCAGGACTTGAAGTGCCACCAATGCCAGTCAGGACATTTCATCAGTGTCACACCCACTTGACAAGCCTGTCTGGGCTTCTCCCCAGAAGTACTCATTTTGTCCATTTCTGTAGCAAAAACTGGTGCAATGCAAAAGTACTGTTTAAACAGGTCCCTGTGAACCCCTGAGGGTTCAGAAAGTTCCATGTCCCACATGGTGCATCCCCACACTGTAGCAAGGTCTAAGGGCTAATGGAACAGACAGAGAGACAAGAAAGAGACAAGAAAGAGACAAGAAAGAGACAAGAAAGAGACAAGAAAGAGACAAGAAAGAGACAAGAAAGAGAAAAGAAAGAGAAAAGAAAGAGACAAGAAAGAGAAAAGAAAGAGACAAGAAAGAGAAAAGAAAGAGAAAAGAAAGAGAAAAGAAAGAGAAAAGAAAGAGAAAAGAAAGAGGAGGAGGAGGAGGAAAGGAAGAAAGAGAGGAGGAGGAGGAGGAAAGGAAGAAAGAGAGGAGGAGGAAAGGAAGAAAGAGAGGAGGAGGAAAGGAAGAAAGAGAGGAGGAGGAGGAGGAAAGGAAGAAAGTGAGGAGGAGGAGGAGGAAAGGAAGAAAGTGAGGAGGAGGAGGAGGAGGAAAGGAAGAAAGAGAGGAGGAGGAGGAGGAGGAAAGGAAGAAAGAGAGGAGGAGGAGGAGGAGGAAAGGAAGAAAGAGAGGAGGAGGAGGAGGAGGAAAGGAAGAAAGAGAGGAGGAGGAGGAGGAGGAAAGGAAGAAAGAGAGGAGGAGGGAGGAGAAGGAAGAAAGCAAGAAAGAGAATAGGGGGAAAAGTAAGAAAAAGGAAAACAAACGCATTGCATTTGCCAAGACCCTTTCTCCACAGCACAATTCCTACATCAGTCAGGGATCAGTAAGTTTTACTTGTACCAACGGAAAAGGCCCAGGGGCAAGGCATTCTGTGCAAGAGCTGGGACATGGGGCACAGGTTTTTGCAGTCATGTGCTCAGTGCAGTGCAGTTCCTGCTGTGGGAGCGGAGTGACTGCTGCCTCTGCACACACTATATATAATACACCCACACAGCAGCCTTTTTCAGAGGCTCACAACTTGGCACAGGAGAGGTGGATTTTCATGGTGTCAGCAACAAGCAGATCCCCAACACCTGGCTAAAAACCTTCCCCATGGCTATCAGACCTGGTCTCACAGGGCAAAGATACTCGAGTTTCTTCAGCACAACAACTGAAAGAATTTTTCTTGGGTTTGTGTATGTGAGGTTTTTGTTTTGTTTTGAAGCTGTGGATAAACTAACCCAAACTGTGTTCTGAGAGCAGCTTAAAATCCTCTTTGCTACAATTAAAATTAAGAAAAAAAAAAATAAAAAAAGAAGAAAAAAAAAGAAGGAAATTCAGCCGGAGGCAGAGACATGTGAGGTTTCAGTCCAAATGGTTAAAGGCTGGCGTAGTTTCAAGCAACTGAAGACAGGGTCTTATAATCAGAAGTGTCAGGCAACCTTAATTATATTATTTCCTGAAGGAAATAGTTTTCCCCGCCGAAGTCCAGAAGTTATTAAAAAAAGTTGACCTCACTGGAACCAATCAAGATGGAGACATGAAGCCTGTGATGGATTTTTAAGGCAGGCAAGTTCAGGCGTCTGTATTTTCGGGGGTCCAGGATTTTAGGACAGGTGTTCCTGCACAAGCCTGAACTTGCAACAGCCCTGTGGCCAGAAGCCAGGGTGCCGAGCCCCCTCCATCCATCCTCTTGAAGCCCCCCCAGGCAGGAGGACACAGGAGCCCCATGGACTCCAAGAAGGCTGCTTGCCTGCACCCAGATCAATGGCTTTGCCAATGTGAGCAGAGAAAAACAGCCTTCAGCTTTGTAACTGTCAGGAGCACACAGGCTTTTTGTCTGTCTCTTCCCCTGCACCCATAAATAGAAGTGACAGCAACTTTATTCAGGACTTCTTCCAGTTAAAAGGGGATGGAAGAAAAGAGAAAAATGAAATTGTAGCTCAAAGGCAGAGCAGGAGGAACCTGAAGGCACAGCACAGGGTCTGCCATTCCTACAGCATCCTGGGCTGGTGGCAGCAGTCACACTTGTGAAGCTAGCTCCTCCTCTGGGCACACTTCTGCACTCTACCATGAAAAGAAACCCCATCTAACAGGCCCCTATCTCCTGCTGCCCATCAATTCCCCAGTACTAGCCAAGAGGCTTAAGTGTCTGGAGGAAGTCAGAGATGGAATAACTGTGTCTCCTTTTCTCCTGAAAGACGTTAAAAAACCCCCAAACAATTCAGAAGAGGAAGTCACCTGTTCCACCTATCTATGCAAAGCTTGCACTTGTAGCAGCAACAGCAGGTCTATAGTGCAGCCCATTTGCATAGCCAAACAGTGCATACAGCATCTCCATCAGCATCCCAGCATGGGAAGTCATGGCTGTTTGAGCTATAACCTCCATGGAGTCTTTTGCAACATAAAAAAATGTCCTATTTTCCACAAATAAATTATGGAAAGACAGTCAAAAAGCAAGAGAGGAGGTGAAGCTGTCCTGTGAGGGGGCTGAGCACCCAGCAGAGTTGGCTCTGGGCAATGCCCCAGCACAGGGGAGCACAGCTATGGTTCAAGCATCCTGGGTTGGTCTCCCCCACGTCCTGCAGCCTCAGCCAGCAGCCCAGCATCTTGAGTAGCACAGTGGTGTTGCAACACACTGGTAGCACAGTGTATCAAACTTTGTCCTGCTTGCACCACTGCTGAGCTAGAGCTATGCCGCATGTCAGAATCCAGTCTTAATGGGCTAAGAATCTTGTCTGGAGCTAGGCCAAAGCAATCTCATACACCTTCAACTGCACAGAAACACAGTCAAGCTAGGGGTTTAGGAAGAGACCGACCATCGCTAGGGTTGGGTGCCCACCCCATCCAGAATGGCTCAGGCTGGAAGTTGTGTGCAGCTCCCTAGGGAAAGACTGTGAATGACCTCATGGGTTTCTTCCACCACTGCCCTCTCCACTGCCATGAGTCAGAGATTAAACACAAGCCATTTGTCAGCACTGGTGGCATCATCGGCAATCTCATTTCTGAGCAGACATCTGACCTCGCCTGCATCCCTGAGACCTGTGTTACCACACGACTAAGGCAGCCTCCTGACAGCTCCCAGGGGACACAATGCAAGGCAGGGGGACCAGCCTGATCCTGACTCAGGATGCACAAGACAAACCTTTCAGCTGTAGGAAGGGAGACTGAGGGGAGAGTTTATCACTCTCTTCAATGACCTGAAAGAAGGTTGCAGTGAGGTGGGGGTTGTTTTCTCCTTGCAGTAAGAAGTGATAGGACAAGAGAAAACGGCTGCATGTCATGCCAGGGGAGGTTTAGATTGCATATTAGAAGAAAATTGTTCCTCTGAACAGGTTCACAATCACTGGAATAAGCTCCCTAGGTAGGCGGTTGAATCACCATCCCTGGAGGCATTTAAATGACACACAGATATGATGACTACGAAAAGGGTTCAGCTCCAGACGTGGTAGAGTTAAATAATGATGATCTTAGAGGTCTTCTCCAACACAAACAATTTTATGATTCCATGAGGTGTGAGTGTTCATAGGCATGTCTCACTGCCCTGTCCTCCATTTAAGTGGTACCTATGCATGGGTCTCCCTCACTGAGCACTGAATTCGGTTGTGGAGAAAGAAAAATCTGACCCGAAGAGGATCTAAGCAAAACCAGCCTTGTTTGAAGCTCATGAGTGGAATAAAAAAGCCAATAAGACCTTGTTCCCATGCTGGCTGCATCCTATGTCTCCGTTCCATGCTACCCAGCCAGATGGGGTTCAATGTGCAGTAGTAACTGAGGCCTTCTCCACAGCCAGCTAACACCTAGGCTGAATTGTATTAAGACCACCAGGTAAAATCCAGGCAGAGCTACTCTGCAGTTCTGTGCAGAGCCTGCACCTGTGTCCTGCAGACCAGGAGACCTATGGCTCAGGGGCCAGCACCCCTCTGCCCCAAACCAGACCACAAAACTACCATAAAAATCTACTGTGAAACTGTCAACCTCTAACAGTTGGTCCTCACAACCATTCTGGTCCTCACATCTCAGAAAGGGAGTAATAAGACCACAAGAAGTACCACAGGAAGTAAGCAGGGGAACAAAAGAGCTTCTGCATCAGGGTGTGCCAAGCACATGAAGGCTTTACAACCTGAGAAGAGAGAAAGGGAAGAAGGAGACAGGACTTAGCCACCATCCCTCAGGCTAGACACAATATTAGCCAAACCGTGACAGTCACACAGCAATTTGGTAAATAGCAGAAAACAAATGAATTCAAGAAAAGCAGGGAAAACTGTCAGAGTACAGGTCCTCTGACAAATCCTGGTTCTGATGCAAGCTTTGCATTAACATAACCCTCAGCCTTAGACAGGGAGAAGCTGGGAGGACTGAATCCCCACCAGGAGAGACAAGACAACCACCACGATGGCTCTTTGTCTACACCGAGTCAAACCAGTCCCAGCTCTCATGCTTCTCCTATGAGGAATGGATTAGGGTTACGTGAGACCAAGAGAAGACACACTTAGTTAAGATGAAGAAATCAGTATCATTAAACATTATTAGAATAATATGCCCAAAAAGCTTCATAAAAGGAGATGCTGCATGATTGAAAACTCTCCAGACCCTCATTTTTCCACAGACTCTAAACACCAGCCAAGAGTCTGTTCTAAGAGCCAACTCTTGCAACTATCAGAAGGTCTTTTGATTTTGTTTGGCAGGTGGTGATTTTTTCTTTTCCTGAGGAGCTTTCTCAGTTTGCAATGGAAACTACAATTCTTCTAGTTCCTGGGGAAAAAAAAAAATACAAAATAATTTTTTTAAAAAATCCTTTTTCATTAAGTTGAAGCAAATGGCATTTTTGCTTCTCAAATGTATTTGACAAATCTGACAGCCTTGACCATATCCATAAAATATTTAAACCTTTCTCCTTCAGAGCTTAAATAAAACCTGCTGTCAGTCCCACACTAATACAAGCTCTCTCCTCTGGGTCATGCTCCTGGGGGTGTCAGCGCCATCCAGGTGCTAGTGCTGGGATAGAGGGCAGGTACCAGCCACACCAGCCTGTTCATGCAAGCAAAACCCCACCAGCCCACATTATCTCTCTGCAGGCTGCTGTCTCCAAGGCTGGATCAGGGTCCCCCATTTCAACAAGTAAACAGCCAGCTCCAGTGGCATTGATCATCTCCCTCTCCTGCCACCATCCGCATCTGATAACAGCACTGACTGAGAAGTGCTGGGTGCTTTATTTCCTCAGCCACCCAGGCTGTGCAAGAGTAGCCACTGGGCTTCCTTCCCCTTCCATCCTGTCAGCGCTGTCTGCAGACACTATGAGAAGATGCAGAGTGGTGTCAAAGCTCATTTAAGATCCTTCTATCCTATTCAAACCAGACAGGCTTATCTGCATGGATATATACTGTTTGCCCCAATATTTAGCTACTGAGCTGACTAATCTGTGTGCAAGAAAACCCCCAGTGGCTCAGAGGGTGAGCATCTACATAATTCATCATTTAGATTAGCTATTGTCTTAATCCTCTTCAAACTGCTGTATAATACATAGAGGAATGGATGTCCTATATGCTCGGAATACCCAGGCTGAATCTCACAAGCTTGGACAGAAGCTAGAATGACCATGGAAGAAAAAAGAAACCTGTTGCACACCCTGATAGATTTAACTTCTTACTCTCTTCATCCCAGCAGCCTTTAATTGTTTCCCAGTCAGTTTCCTCAATGCATCACACCCCTGCCTCCTTCCCTCATCACAACCACACTACAAACTGAGGACCGCAATCTGTGACAGTCCATGCAGTGTGGTCTTGTGAAAGCCCTGAGGATAAGCACCTTTGGATTTGGGACAACTCAAGTCAGCATCTGCCAAGGCCATGCTGCTCTCAGAAAGGCAACAGCTTTGCACAGCTCATCATTGTGCTTTGGGCTCTGCCTTGTAAAGGCAGGCTCAGGACAAGGGTTAAAGTTTATGATGCTATCTGGGATCACCTCTTGCATTGCTGCAGCACCCAGTGGGAGGGCAAAGAACAGGTTGCTTTATGGAAACAGCAAGGAGTTGGAGGGAGGAAAGCAGGGGGTGCAACAAGGCAGTAGCAAATGAGCCTTTAGTTTGTTGTCTGCCAGAGCTAAGGGAGCTAATAAACAGATGAGAGCTAAATTGTCTTCTGAACCTCTGTATCAGTATTCACATTACAGAGGCTGCTTCCAGCAATTCTAGCGTATTAATAATAGATGCTACATAATTACAGCAGACTTGCTTTTGTCCTCTCTTCCTGTTTACTGTCAATGACTGCTTAACCCTGTAAAGCCCATGGCCAGCTTTCCACCAGTACCAGTCTCTTTGCAGGCGACACAGCCCTGGCAGCACCAATGAATACCTCTCTCAGCTCTCTCATGGGCTTGGTCAGGAGGTAAGGGGAAATGAAAGGAAACTCAAGTGCTGATGCCCATCCATAGTGACCACCTTCTACTTGTCAAAACCCTGACAATGCTGTTCCAGGGATGAAAAAGTGGTATTTGGGGTTCGGTGTAGCCCCAGGCTATGGTGAGTCAGGGACTGTGCAGACAGCATCTGCAAAGCACAGAGAAGCCACAAGTCTTACTGACAAACACAGCTTATGGCTTCTCCTCCAAACTTGCAGACAGAACTGCCTTCTCTACAGAGACTTTTTGGGGTGTCTGTCCCAGTTCATCAGAAACCCTTCTGCCACTTCCACAGTCACAGGGCTGTTGGTGGTGATAGCTCCCCAGGATGAACAGCCACACACTGCTGGGATCTGACAGTGGGCTCTAGGGCAACCCCAGGAGGAAGCAACCATGGGAAGACACAGGAAATGATCTGCAGGTCTCAAGTTAGGTAAGACAGAGCAAAGGCTTTCCTTGTAACCAAGTCCAGACCAATCAAAACACCTCCAGCCTGTGTAGCACTATGTCCACCTCTTTACACTTCTCCCTTGCTCTGTGTAGGATGAGGACCTCTTGGACCCAGCTTCTCTTCTTGAGTGTCCTTCCTCCAAGGCAAGCTGCACCAAAATGTCATTTCCCATCTCATCACTTCATGAGCTGATTCAAATGAGAATTAAAGACCTTCTGGCACTTTCCCCATAAATTTTAGAAGGATTTCATCAAGTCTAGTTGCAAAGTGAACTCTGGAACCTGATTTGCTTCCCACAGGACTGTCTCTGGGAGAATTTCCTCTCTCAGTTGCAGACAAAGAGCATCAAAACTCTGTAGAAGCATCCATCTTAGCAGTGAAAAAGCTGTTTATAGCAGAGCACAGGTTTAATTTGCATCTTTCAGGCTAGCTCTCTCTTTTCCCAGCCTTGCAGGGAGGCTGTCATGCTCTAACATGGCTTCAATAATAGAAGAGAACAAATACTTAAATGGGGTTTCTGTGAGAGAGAAAAACAAACAATAAGCAAACCAAAGTGTGCCTGCCCTACAGTGCAAGTTAACACAGCTTCTGCCCAGACTGTACACCTTTCCTGACATAAGACCCATTGGATGGCAAACAAATACCAAGCAACCCAGATGCAAATCTCTCCCTGCACAAGAGAGCCTCAAATGCAAAACTTGGTTCAAACAGCTGAGCCAAGACCAGATGTCACACAGACATTGGTGTCCCGCCTAACCAGGTACATGTGCAGCATCCCCCAGAGTTGGCATCCTGCCACCATTCTCAGATGGTTCCCATGACTGTATGTATCCATACTACAATTTTCTGTGCCATCTCCTCTGCATGGTGAAGCATAGAAGCATTTTTCTCCCTGTATATGTCATAGTCACTTGGAGTTCTCAAAAACTGAAGCAGCAACCAACTGTTCAGGAATAAATGCTGAAGAAAAAGGCACACATTTCCTCTGTCCCATGAGTAGAGACATCAAGAAAAATAAGAGTTCATGCAGGGGATAGGAGAAACACAAAGGACAGGAGTCCTCTAAACTGGTGACATAGAACAGGAATGCCAGAGAAGGATGGAAATAAATGGGGAGCAAAAAAAAGGGGGATCTTCATTATCACATCAAGGTCTTCCTTGCAGACCAGTACCAGGACCTTGCAAGCTACGAGGATAGCAGACAGCCTCAGGGTGTGACGACAGCCAAGTTCATGCCTGCTGGGTGGCCCTGGGCCAGCTGCATCTCTGTGGGCTGCCTCTCTCTTCACTCACTGCCATTTTTGGCAGGGCAGCCCCAATTTCCTCACTGCAGGGACTTTTGTTCCCTGTGCAAAAGACACTCAGCAGCCTGAAGTCCCCACACACCACTACAAGAGGGTGTGGATAGAATAGAATAAACTAGGTTGGAAGAGACCTTCAAGATCATCGCATCCAACCTATCATCCAACAGCACCTAATCAACTAAACCATACAACCAAGCATCCTGTCAAGTCTCCTCCTGAACACCCCCAGCGATGGCGACCCCACCACCTCCTCAGGCAGCCCATTCCAATGGGCAATCACTCTCTCTGTGTAAAACTTCCGCCTAACCTCCAGCCTAAACCTCCCCTGGCACAGCCTGAGGCTGTGTCCTCTTGTTCTGGTACTGGTTGCCTGGGAGAAGAGACCAGCCTCTGCCTAACTACAACCCCCCTTCAGGTAGTTGTAGACAGCAATGAGGTCCCCCCTGAGCCTCCTCTTCTCCAGGCTAAGCAACACCAGCTCCCTCAGTCTCTCCTCATAGGGTTTGTGCTCCAAGCCCCTCGCCTAACTTTGTTGCCCTTCTCTGGACACGCTCCAGCAAGTCTACATCCTTCCTAAGGATGGAAAAGCAATAAACCATGTGGGACCAGGAAGAGAAACCCACCTCTTGCTGCAAGAAGATGACATATGTCAACCCCAGAAAGGAAGATCCCAAGCTAGACCACAGCTCCAGAACACATCCCAACCCACATGCAGAAGGAAGCAATGGCTCTGCCACCCCGTCACAGTGGCCAACAGAACACACAGACAAGCTCCAACACTTCTGGGCAGACTATCACAGTAGAACATGAAGCACCCAGAATGCTCTGGATGCCCCTCTCAACAGGACACACTCAATGCCAAACCCTCACATCATGGATCCCTGCACAGTTAATAGCCACCACTCCTAGATACTAGGACAGAAAAGCATTAGAATTCCAAGCCCCCAGACTCATCTCCAGTACAGCCTGCATCACGCCCCACTGCCAGAGCTGTTTCCCTGCTTTTCATCAACCTCTATGTCCAAACCCACCCCCCTCCTATCTCAGGATGCTTCTCAGCAGCTGAGGGCAGTATGTTGCAGGGTGCCTGACACTGTGCACTCTGCAAGCCGTTTCAAAACGGAGAGCAAGTTGCTAATTACAAACTAAGCTGCAAATTGATACTAAGATCTATTAGCTCTAAGGAAAACAGAAACAGAACTGTTCCCCTCACACCATGGCTCGCTGATTGCAGCTGAAATATGAAGGGGTCTTAGCTCCCCAGAAAAGCTGCTGGGGACACAACTGCATCACTTCCAACTCGAGCTGCAGACACCAGACAAGAATCTCTTTAGTACTTCACTTCTTCCAGTTCTAACCTGTCTACAACAACTGTGACAACCACAAGTCCAAAACACCCTCTCCCAGCAGACAGTCAGACCCAAGTGTAACCCCAAACTCAGCACCCAAAAGCACCAGCAATGGCCTGCACCAGACTGTTTTTTATAACACAGCAATTATTATAGCCCCTGGACTTGATCTAGATCCAAAGATCTCTTTGCTTGGAGGGAATGAACAGTTTCCCTATCACCACAGTGCAACTGACTTTGAGGTTTGCACAGCAACAAGTCTCAGTTTTGCTTGGTCCTGTGTAAACTATTCTATCTTGCAGAGGACAAGGAGGTGAAGCAATGAAAGAATCAGGCCATGCTGGATGGGTAAAATCAAGTCAGCAATGGCCTTAGAGCTGAAGAAACCCCTCCTGCCACAAGTTGCTCAGCTCTGCCTCCTGGAAAGCTCAGAAACACAGTGCAGAATTACCTCCTCTCTTAATATGTAAAAGGTAATAAGTTAATTAAATACTAATAAATACTGAGTAATAATTCCTTAATAAGGAGCAGTAAAGTTTGAAATACTGCAGCTTTCTGCCCCAACTCTGAATGAAGCATATGGGAAGTTCCTCTTTTGCACAGGGAAGCATAGCATTTGCCCTCACTGGACACACCTGCCTTTTGCCAGGCTGTGCTGGAGCAGAACAAGTTCTGCTGGTTTTGGCTATCAAAGAGCTGTTGCCAAGGTCTCCATCCATAATCCAGAATTAACCAGGTTGGAAAAGACCTTTGAGATCATTAAGTCCAACCTATCACTCAATACCAGCTAATCAACTAAACCATGGCACCAAGTACCCCATCCAGGCTCTTCTTAAACACCTCCAGTGATGGTGACTCCAACACCTCCCTGGGCAGCCCATTCCAATGGCCAATCACTCTTTCTGTGAAGAATTTCTTCCTAACATCCAGACTCATCCTTCCCTGGTGCAGCTTGAGACCGTGTCCTCTTGTTCTGGCACAGTTTGTCTGAGAGAAGATACCCACCCTCACCTGGCTACAACCTCCCTTCAGGTAGTTGTAGAGGGCAATAAGGTCTCCTCTGAGTCTCCTCTTCTCCAGGCTAAGCAACCCCAGTTCCCTCAGCCTCTCCTCATAGGGCTTGTGTTCCAAACCCCTCACCAGCTTTGTTGCCCTTCTCTGGACATGTTCCAGCAAGTCAACATCTTTCCTAAACTGAGGGGCCCAGAACTGGACACAGGATTCAAGGTGTGGCCTAACCAGTGTACAGGGGCAGAATGACCTCCCTGCTCCTGCTGGCCACACTATTCCTGATTCAGGCCAGGATGCTATTGGCCTTCATGGCCGCCTGGATACACTGCTGGCTCATGTTCAGCCTACTCTAATCAATCCAGTCTCACACCATCCTTCTCAGGCAGCTCAATTAAGCCTAACAAGTTACATCCAGCACAAGTCACAAGGAAATACAGGCAGACTGGAGACCATGGTGCTGTGCAAGCAGAAGGCGAATAAATAACATTGACTCAGGTTGACAGAAAACTGCTCAGTGAAGATCATTGGAAGATGCCAGTTCAGTAACAGAGATTCTGTAGTGAAGCATCTGTTTGGGTGACTTTGGCTCCAAAGGGGGCAAAAAAGAAAATGAGACAAAAGCCAAATGTACCTTTAAGCAGGAAAAACTTCAGAGAAGTTTTATGCTATTGAAATGTTTAAAAATAAATTTTAAAAAGAGTTTAACCAACAAGGAGGAAAATGTGACTGGCTACCAGAACTGATTCAGGATCAGAGTTGTAGAACAATGTAGGCTGCCCCAAATCTCTACCTAATCCGATGCAGATGGAGCAGGACCAGCCAGCTCAGGTCACACAGGGACTGACACAGGCCAGGGCTGAGCATCTCAAAAGCTAGGCCTTTCTTATCTCTTATTCCTCTTGCAGTATTTGACCACACTCATAAGATTCTTGTCAGTGCCTGACAGGCAATCTGATGCTCCAAAGTGGACTGTCGTCTGCTGCCCTGTCTCCAGGCGCTTCCAAAAGCGAGTCCTTCTCCTGCCTCTCCTCACCTATTGAGGGGATCAAAACAGAGTAAGACCCCACTCATTCTGCTTCATCTTCCCTTCCCTAGGCTGCACAGACCCACTGCTCTCAGCATCTCTGACACCATTCTTCTCCACAAACCCTCTGAGTTTCCCTGCTGGCAACCACCAATGAGTTTCGACATCATGTTCCCACAGATGGTGGAGAGAAAATACTGGAGATCAAGGGAGACTGCATAGCTTCCTAGAGGGTAAGAAACCCTTTCCAAACTCGGTTGTAGCCATAACTGACTGCCAGTTTTCCCTTCACAAAACAAAGACCCATGGTGAAGCAAACAGCTGCCATTTCAACATAGTTTCATCACCACCTCCAGACCCTGTTCCTTCAATTTGAAGTCAATTATGGCAAGGTTAATGGGGCAGAGAGGATGCCAGTCAGTTAGGTAATGATGTCAAAGCATCTGGCATTGCCTGGGCAACAGCTCGGCAGCAGGGACACAAATGAAAGCGCAGGATTGCACTTGGTCCCTGGAAACAAGCTGATGCAATTGAGCGTATCGGCATTAATGAACATAGAAATAATGACAGAACACCCAGAGAAACAAGGCATTGATGGCGGGGTGGTAGGGGCTGCACCCAGCAGAAAGGCACCATGTGCTAGATGACAATGGGAATGAGCTCCATGATGTTGGCTCTCCTCCACATCTTCACCCAGAGGTGCCTCCCATAGTTTAACACACCAGAATTGCATACCCAACACCAAACATGCTGCTCTTCTGCTGAAGCCTCTCCTCCAGCAGCACCTGGCCTCTCTCCAGGCAAACTGCGACAGACAGAGCAAGAGGGGAGCTGCATGCTTCCAAAAGCAACATCTTAGAGTGACCTAATAACCATGAGGCCAAGGTAGCAAAAGCCAAAGGGCAAAAGGTGCACAGGGGCAGAGGTGTTTGAGGACATTTCAGTGTAAAGAGCAAAGACCTCCTCAGCAGGAAAGCTGCCCCTACAGTGCAGCCCAGATTTCAGTCCCTCTGTCACCTGCAATTAGTATTTTGAAGCTGGTAGGCAGAGCAACAGGAGGCAGAGCAAGGTGGGATGTTGTGCCAGGCCGGCACTTTGCACAACATGTTTCCACAAATCAGGGCTACAGGACAGCAGATAAGAGCACTGCAAGCCTCGCACATCAGCAATACATTTCCAGCTTTCATCCATAATCCAGTTGTTGTGTCTCCTCCCTAATCCACAAGCTCTATCAGATGCTCCTCAGCACATTCACTATTTGGAAAACTTTCATTCCTATACTGTAATATTCAGTGCTTCTTTTATCCCTAGTCTTTAAGCCCAACCCACACCACCACCCTTCCTCTTTCCTAGCTGCACTCACACTGCAGTACAACCTCAGGGATGCAGCTGCCTTTGATCCCCAAGCAGAGGCCATCCATCTTTCTATATTCCAGTGGCATAGCTGGGCTGGGGTGTCACAGCCACCATCTCATGCTTTCTACTTCACAGCCCTCTCCCAAACTATGCTCCAGGGCAGCAATAGCTTCACCAGCAGCCACAGTGATCACAAGGGTTCTGCACCAGAAAAGCTACCTTAGATGAGCATGGGGAAGCTGAAAACATTTCCTCACACCAGTGACTAGCTGATCTTGTGCTGTTAAAATGCAGCTGTGCAAATGAGACTCCAACAACCACCCCCCACCCAGCCCTAGCAATTCCCCACAGACATGAAGAGTGGTATCAGAGACACAAAGCAGATAACAACACAGGGGAGCAGTTGGGTCACGCATCCATTTACAAGGTCACCACCCTGTGCTTCTTTAAAGCCCTTCACTTTCATCCAAGGCCAGTCAAGGTGACTCAGGCAGACTGTGATGCTGCTGCTCATACCAATGCTTTCTCATATCTCCTGCCCTTGGCTGTGGGCCCCTTGGAGCCAAAAGCATCCTTCTCTATTATCTGGAAATGGCCCAGCAAAGTAGCAGCCTGTACCATAAATAATACTGGCAACAGCCAAGACCAGAGCAGCCATGGGGTCTGCAGGGATCGAAGCATCCCTGGCCAACCTATGCCCAGGCTCTGCAAGACACAGAGCTTGGCCTGAGCAAAAACCTTCTAAGCATCCCCCTTGCCCACCACAGTGGGACCAGACAGGCAGTGCCATCCCCTTTGCCAGGTCTCTCCTTGAGTCCCTGCTTTTAAATGTCAGCAGTAAAACCAGCTATGCAGAGGGAATTAAATGGAGGAGGGGAAAAAAATGCTTTAAAAAAAAAAAGGACGAAAGAGAAGAGACAGCTCTGCTAATAGCAAGTCAGCC
Organism: Dryobates pubescens; assembly: GCF_014839835.1. NCBI lineage: Eukaryota > Metazoa > Chordata > Aves > Piciformes > Picidae > Dryobates > Dryobates pubescens. The sequence continues at coordinate 86,542,386 of NC_071657.1, read as the reverse complement.
AGAAGTCTCCAAATCCATTTTAAACATGTAGGGCTTAATTTAACTTAATGGTTTTGTCAAACATTGGCACTCTGTTAAAAGCACAGGAGAGCTGGTAATCCAAATGCCAGTGGCTCTGCTTTTGCTAGATGCAAGAAGGCTGCTGTTCAAGTCCCCAGATAGATCCATCTGGCTTGACACAGGCAGCAAGCACAACCCTGGCTACTGCAGTCACTCATTAGGACAGCTCTGTATTTACTTAGCACTGGCAGCAGCCCTGGCTTTGCCCAGAATGCAGAAACAAACACAGCCCACTGCATTTCTGAGACTGTACATGTCCTAAGGCAGCTCCAGGCTTCTCCTGAAAGCACAGTGCAGTGAGAGAAAGAGAGATTTGCAACTTTCCCTTGGGAAGGAAAAATGAAATATCTCACCTATGTGGACTGTGGAAAGAAGTTGAGGAAAAAAAAAAAAACCAAACCAAAAAAACCCCAAACCCTGAACTCAGCTCACAGGCAAGCACAGGAAGCCACGAGCTGAGCTGCAAAAGTTGATTCCCCGTCCAGCCCTGTCTCTTCCCTCTCTCCAGCAGTATTAGGTTAAGGACCCACAGCAGCCCCTACCAGGTGGGCTAAGGCACAACTCCAGGCAGCCCGAGTTCTACTGCTGTCAAATTCTCTTCTAAAGGGAAAGAAAAGAGGGAGAAAACAAAACAAAACAAAACAAAACAAAGGAAATAAATATCAGCCTGACATTTAAGATGATCCTCCCCCTCTGCAGACAGGAGACTGAGCCCATCCCTACATACAGCAGGGGCAAGACAGAGGTTCTTGTGAGTGTCACCTGCCCTATTCTGGCAGCAGATGGTGAATTCAGGACACCTGCCATGCTGCCTTGTGGTTTTGCCCTGCCTTTGAGGGCACCAGTGGATGACTGCGGTACCTGGCACTGTGTGACTCAGGTTACCCAGACATTGGCATACTGGGCACAGGCACCGGGACTGTCTCTCCCCTCTGTGGTAATAACAGTCCAAGAAGGTCAAACCTGCTTGTACTGTTCTGGCAAGAGGCTAAACCTTTGCTTTTAACCTTGCAACTGTCTGTAGGATATCAGTCATCCTTCCATGCATCAGCAGCCATCACAAACTGATGAGACTAGCGACACTACAAAGACAACTCTGCTCACCTCTCCAGCCTCAAATCCCAGAAATGATGATTTCAACAACAGATCCCAGAAATCTCTCTTTCCCCAGGGGGATGTTTCCATTTTTCCGTATGTCCTTCAACCCTCCCTCTGCAAAAGCACCCTCCCTGCCACGTTCCCTAAGCAGCAGAGTTTGTTCAAAGGGCCAGTACTAAATGGAGCAGGGCTGTCAACCCTCAGCCTCTCAGCACAGCCCCAGAGTAAAGGACTCTGGAGGGAAAAAAGTCCCTCACATAAGGCAGGTGGGGATGGGGCTCCAGGAAAACTCAGGGGGAGCAGTGGAGGCTTTTGAGTCTCTTCATCCCCTTAAACCTCCCCCTCCATCCCAGGACCTGGATTCCTGTTTGATTTAAGACACAAATGGAATCGAGTTAAAGGTCTCAGCCTGGCCCTTGACTCCTTGGTGGGAGTCTTTCCACATCACAAAACCACCAGACAATTCAGTCTGATTGACAGCCTTTCAGACAGAGAGGCCCGGGGCTGGAGGGAGGGGGCTGAGTGTCAGGGCTAAGGGGAGGGGGTGATAACCAGAGCTGTGGCTTGGGCTGGTAGAGCAGAGGGTGGCTGTGAGGTGAGGCTGATGCTCAGTTTGTGCTTCCACAGGAAAAAGGTGTCTGGGTAAGGATGAGAGCTGCCAGAGCACCCTTGAGGGGTGAAGTTCCATTTAATACTTGCACAAGCCAAACTGCAGATGGCACATACAAGGGAAAAAGAGAACCGGTTTAATGCACTTTTTCATGAGTTAAGTGGGTAGCAGAGTACACCAGAGAAAGCAGGCAACTGAGGACAAGGCAGAAGGGGGACCCTAGGCTCATATTGAGAAAAGCAGTCAGTGACAGGCAAGAGCCAGAAGAGATGAGAAATGTGAAAGCAAGCAAGCCAAGACAGAGTTCACTGACCCTGGGCTCAGCCACTGAGGCTGCAGCAACTGCTGAGATGGCAGCATACACACAGGCACACACGTGTGGACATGTTCACCCTGTGCTATATTCTGCTTTGCGCCTCATCTCTGCTTTCTGGCCTTAACAAAACCCAACCCAGTTGAAGGAGCATCACCAAGTTTCCTCTGCAGCAACAGGCAGGATCCTCAGAACAGATGGCAGAAATGATAAAACTGCTTCCTCATCTCCTCCACACTCCCCCTCTCACTATAGTTTAGGAAAGCTGGGCACAATTCATGGCTTCCTCCAACATGGCTTTTTCCCCTGTACCGTGGCAGATGTCAACACCCTCCACGGGGATGCAAAGCCCCGTTTCCAGCTGTATGTGCTCAGCCCCTTTATAAGCTCACTTACATTGCCAGTTTTGAAAAAAGGTTCCCTTAAAAGGACTCTCACCTTTTCGTTTGGGTCAAACTCATGTTTGCCAAACCCTCGTGCACCTCTGTGACAAGCTGAGAGTCATCACTTAGGACAGAACAGGCAAGGGAATGCCTAAGACGACAGATACTTGTCATGCTAGCTTTTTTGGGTTTTCCCCCCCCCGTCCTTAAAAATAAAAAAAAAAAAAAAAAAGAAAAGAAAATAATTTAAGCTGGTGCTTTAAGGCACAGCAACCGCCGGCCCATCTCCATCTCCATGGCTTGCCAAGAGAGCAATTCATCCTCCGCCTCTATTCTGCAGTAGGTAAAGCGGCCCCCCACTCCCATCCCCCCTCCCCCCCCCCGGCTTTTGTTCATCTCCCGCTCTTTTGTCTGGCCCTGAAAGCGTTGATCACTCCTGCATGAGGAATGTGAAACTGATGTGATGTGATAGGAACAATGCTCCAGCCCTGCTCCCTCCTCGAAGCCACATCAAAGTACCCATTTGCATGGATTCCTCTTGCTGCCTGTCCCCCTCTGCCCCCGGCTGTGCTCTGGCTGCTTCAGCGCCTTCATTGTCCTCCTGGCTTCAAGAAGAAGCCTTGGCCTCCTGCTAAAAGGCACTCGATGGCCTTCCCATGCCTGCCACTACCTCCTCTCACCCATGGGAGATGGAAACCACGGGCAGCACAAACCTGGCAGATGTGGCATGCCAGGTGCCACAGGTACAGGCTGGCATGCACCAAGACAATGTCTGCAGATCTCACTGCTGCCTGGCACCTGCTCCCAGGTGGATGCTCCTCCCCACAACACTGGCAAGCTGGGGTAGGGGAATCTGAGCAAAGAGATGGAGGGATAAGGAAGAGCCATTAGATCAAGAGGTGTGGGGCAATGCAGCCCAGTCCTGCTACAGGAGAACAGAGAAGCCTGTGGAGTGCATTAACATAAAAATTAGGTCATTTCTCCAGTCAGTGAAGGGCACAGAGGAAGTTCATAGCAAAAATGCCCTTATCTTTCAGAGTCTCTTGGAGGCAGATCACTGCCTGTCCTTCTGGTACAGGAGGAGAGATAGATGAGCTAGGCACTTAGAGAGGACACAACCTGACAGCTAGACTGCACCACACCTATCGCACTGCCAGCCCACAGCACCCTCTGGCACTGGAAGCAGCTCAGAGATCAGCAATGCTGCAAAAGCCACCACAGCATCTGGATAAACATCACTCTGGGTCCAGTCAACCTCCTCACAGGCTGTTAAGCATAGGCATACTGCCAACAGGTGAGAATCCTGCTGCTACCCCTTAATAAGCAGCCAGAACCCAAACCCAAGAGATACCTGCATGTGCACACTTCACAAGTAGCCCTGCCTCTCCAGACCTCATCAGATCAAATGCTTTAACACAGGGCCAGCAAAGGAGGCTGCTGAAATAAAAAGAAACCTCCAGCGAGACAGAGATCAGTCCCATAGCAGCTGTGGCTCCATCACAAGCCCATGCTGACATGACAGTAATAGTTTCTCGGCTCCCCAAGGGAGCATCTACCTCCAAGTCCCTTCAGACCACTAGGCAATCTCCAGAAAGGAGTCTACTGCCAGGCAGGGCTATGCAGACAGCACCCTAGCAGGGAAGGTGAAAGGCAGGCACTGGTCATGCCACCTGGGGTCCAAGGAGGAGGCTGGTGCAAGAGAACAGTGGTGGGACCACACAGAACCACCACACTACACTGAATACAGTGGCTTTTTGAGAAGTGGCAACATGCTTAGCTTACCCTTGCCACAGAAATCAATGTAAGATTGATTCTCCCCATCCTTTCCCTGAAGTATGTGACTTCCATTTAACTAAACACCAACCGTGATCCTGAGCCAGTCTGTGTTAGTAATCAACAACAGAGACTGCCAGCATCTGCCTACAGAAAAAAAGACTTCCTGATCTACCCATTTCCAACACAGCAATGAAGACCCAGGTAATCAAGCATTTGAGCTCAAGCACACCTCCAGTTTGCACCTCATAGAGATCAGTGATCCACAGGGACTCCAGGTGTTTTGACTTCAAAGGCAAAGAAAATGCAAGACAACTGACCAAGAGCTATTTCTGAATTATCAGCCCATAGATCAAAATGCACCATGGGTGGCACTGTAAGATGTACTACTCTAATGTTAAGTAGGCACTTCCTAATCACTTCACAGGCTGCCTGCATGCAAGCAGTCTCCCAAATCTTGAGAGCCCCTGCCTCTTTCTTTAGTTTTCACCCAGTTAATACAGCCCCCTATTCAAATGTCCCTGCTGCTTCATCTCTAGCTGGGGTTCAGCAGCCTCCCAGGGGACACAGCTCTAACAAATGCTCCTGACTCATCCTCCTGGAAAATAGAGCTTCCTTTGGCAAAAGGAAAGAGAGCCACTGCCAAGAGGTACAGTATTTTTAATAGCAAGCATGATTTTTACCTCAGTGCTTATAGGGGAGGCAAAACAGTCACTATGGAAGAAACTTCCTAGCACTTTGGGTCAGATTTGCCACACAAAACCCCTCTAGTTCTGCATTAAACCTGGTCAGTGTTACTCCTGGTTAGTAAAGACAAGTCTCTGCTAGAGGAATACGGTGGGGTGTGTTAAGGACGGCATTTCACTCTGGCATTTGGATTTTCCCCTGCAAGCCACTTTACCTTAGGATAATGCCAAAGATGCCGTTTTGCTGTAGCTGTCCTTATACACTAACTAGAGCTCCCAGTGGCTTTGAAGCTCCTTCATCAGGCTGGGGAGAGCACAGCACACTCATCCGTGCTGCTCAGCTCAGAGCCCCCTCTGGGTCCCCAGGATGAAAGGAGTCCCCTGTGGCAGCTTGATCCTGGCTAACCGAGAGGTGCTCACCAAAACCACTTTATCACTCCCCCTCCTCAGCTGGGCAGGAGAGAAAAAGTATAACAAAAGCTCACGAGTTGAGGTAAGGACAGGGAGGCATCATGCACCATTTACTGTCCAAACAGACCCAGTTTAGGGAGGCTAGTTTAATTCAAATCAGTCAAATCAGAGTCAGGTAATGAGAAATAAAACCAAATCTTAAAAACACCTTCCTTCCACCCTTCCCTTCTTCCCAGGCTCAACTTCACTCTTGATTTTTCTACCTCCTCCCCCTACAGTTGCACAGAGGGACAGGGAATGGTGATTGCAGTCAGTTCAAGTTCTCTGCCACTCCTTCCTCCTCACACGGAGGACTCCTACCACTCTTCCCCTGCTCAAACGTGGGGTTCCACCCACAGGAATTATCCAACATGAAACCCTTCCCATGCTGCAGGTCTTCACAAACTGCTCCAGCTTGGGTCCTTTCCACAGGATATATTCCTTCAGAGACACACTGCTCCAGCATGGGTGCCCCACAAGATCCTAAGTCTTGCCAGCAAATCTGTTCTAGCATGAGCTCCTCCCCATGGGGTCACAGGAACCACCAGGAGCCTGCTCCAGCATTGGCTTCCCATAGCCACAACCTCCTTTGGGTGCATCCACCTGCTCCAGCATGGGATCCTCCATGGGGTGCAGGGAGACAGCTTGTCTCACCATAGTCTTCACCATGGGCTGCAGGGAATCTCTGCACCTCCTCTCCCTCCTTCACCTGCTGTCTGCAGAGTTGTTTCACTTACACATTCAGTCCTCTCTCCAGCTGCAATTGCTTTTGTGCAGCATTTCCCCTCTTATTAAATACATTACCACAGAGGTGTTACCAAGGTCACTGATGGGCTTGGCTTTGGCCAGTGGCAGGTCCATCTTGTAATCAAGAGAGCTAGCTGGCACTGGCTCTATAGGATGCAGGGGAAGCTTCTAACAGTTTTGCACAGATGCCACCCCTGTAGCTCCGTCCCAGTATTTAAACCTTGCCATGAAAACCCAATACACACACAGAGAGAGCACAGGAGAGAAGGCTCAAGTCCTTTTTGGCAGCTACACTGGTGCAACAGCTAGCTTTCCCTGAGCAGAAGAGGTGATGGCTTGCAGGACAGGTACCAGGTGCCTGCTTTCTTGTTATTCTCAGTAAGCTGTTGCAGAAGAGGTCGCAGATACTGTGTATCTCTCCAGTACTCATTTCCACAGCTCTGCTGCTTCAACAACAGGGAGAAAACACTTTCTCCCAGTAAGGGGTGAAATGCAGAGTGCTCTCTAGGGAGTTAAATCCACCCTCTAAAAGGCAGTAAAACAGTGGAGAACTCTCCCCAGGTAGGGCTGTGTATCACTCTTCCCCTAGGCATCAGGGACCACCAGACATTTATCCATTTCCCTTGCTCTACCCCAGTGGTCCCCCACTGGCTCTGGGCAGCTGGTGCTGACCACATGGAATGTTGCACCCAGAGGAAGGCCCTCAGCTTGCCTTGCCTGCAATGTTGGCAGTTGCTGAAACCCAACAGCAGCATTCCAGTTCTGGGCCCCTCAGTTTAGGAAGGATGTTGACTTGCTGGAATGAGTCCAGAGAAGAGCAACAAAGTTGGTGAGGGGCTTGGAACAGAAGCCCTACGAGGAGAGGCTGAGGGAGCTGGGGTTGCTTAGCCTGGAGAAGAGGAGACTCAGGGGTGACCTTATTACCCTGTACAACTACCTGAAGGGAGGTTGTAGACAGACGGATGTTGGTCTCTTCTCCCAGGCAACCAGTACCAGAACAAGAGGACACAGTCTCAGGCTGCGCCAGGGGAGGTTCAGGCTAGATGTTAGGAAAAAGTTCTATACAGAAAGAGTGATTGCCCATTGGAATGGGCTGCCCGGGGAGGTGGTGGAGTCACCATCACTGGAGGTTTTCAGGAGAAGACTTGATGGGGTGCTTGGTGCCATGGATTAGTTGTTTAGGTGGTGTTGGATTGGTTGATGGGTTGGACGCGGTGATCTTGAAGGTCTCTTCCAACCTGGTTTATTCTATGTATTCAAGTAGACCCAAGGCTGGCACCCATAAGCATACAGAGCTAAAAGGCAGGAAGGCAGTTAAATAGGACCACCCTGCTCACTACATTCAGCTGCCATTGGAGGCATACCTCAGGTGAACAGGACCCTGAATACAGCTGGAAAAACACTGTTTCAGAGTTCTCTAATTCCCTGTCTCTAATTCCTTCCTGGTTTCTGCAAGATACAGTCAATTCTTGACTGGCTACCACACATGCATGTATCTTTGCTTTCAATTCAGCTGGCAAAATCCATTTACTGTGCCTGTCTCATCCAGTTTCCATCAAGCCTGCTGAATTTTCCTTCAGTGAAATAAGCAAGTTTACTGTAACACCCTCTTTTGTAAGAGCAGGGCTAAAATGACAGTCTTTCTGGTGCTTGACTCTTTCCCTTCACAGCAGGCACTAAACACTGCTTGTTTTCAATTGTGAACTGTTTCGACTTCTTGAAATGCATTAAAATACTGAGGGTTGATTTAACTTGGGAAGAGGTTCTGAGAGAGAATACTCACTTACTTTGCAGTTTGCTATGGAGAGGTTTAGGCTGGTAATTTAGTAGCCAATGATGCAAGGGTTCCTGGGTGAACGTGAGAGAGAAGAGAAGCTACTTAACATTGGCCTTGTTCAACACTGGCCATGAGAGCCAGAGAGCCAACAATTTTTTTATGGTTCTCAGCTGGACCCTGCTCCACTTGGTGGGTCTGAAGGAGACAGAAAGTCCCCACATTGCACCGCTCTTTGTCTTTCAATACCAGAGCCACGTGTCACCTTCAAACCATGAAGAACACACACCTCTCTAGCTTGTGATTCCTACCTCCAGGCACCTCCTAAAAGTTTTCAAGATTGAGTTTAGAGTAGGACAAAAGGAATGGAAAATCCAGACCTGTTCCTTCCCCCACCCCCTACTCCTTACCATTTTTCCAGCGACACACATGTATGGCAAAGCTACTACAAGACACCAACATTATTTGCCCTGTGCTAAATGCTGCCAAATAATCTGCAATGCAAGTCAGGGTGACCCTTTTACTTAAAAATACTGGAGAACAAGGCTGAGTTGCTATCTGTGAGAACCTGGAGAACCCACACTATTAACTTCTGCCCAGAAACAGCCTCAGAACCGGGGCAGTGTCCCCAGAGATGCACACAAAAGGAGGTCACCAGAGAGCTCTCCTTCCATCCCCACTAACGCTCAAGCAGGACAACTGCACATCTGGAGCCAGGCAGCTGATGGGAACCCAGCATGGGACACACCAAGCTCTGCACAAGGAAACCTGGCCCCTGCACTCCAATTGCAAAACACTTGAAGCTTGATGCTTTCAGCACAGGAAATGTCCAAAGTCCTTACATTTTAGGACTGAAATCCCTCCTCCCTGCAGTAGCCTGCAGTTTTCATTTCTCATCCTTTCAGGTTATAGTTTCCTTCGATTTTTTTCACATCCTTACCTTTTTTTTTTTTTTGTTTTTCTCCAAATGGCTCCTCAAGTTTCACTCCCTCTTCCAAGTTACATAAGTTGAGAATCAAACTTCTGCCACTCCCCTCTGCTTATTAGCAGACAAATTAAAAGTGAAATTAAAGATCTTATTTGCAGTTTTACCTGAGATGCTTTCAAGCCTCTTATCGCCTTGCAATATTTTGTCAATTCTGACCCACCATGGGACTTTTTGTCCACACCTTGCCACGTGTTCATCTGCATCTTCTTCAGTGTATTTGGGGAAATGGCTCTCATCCTTCTCAGAAATAAGATAATCTTAAGATTTCTGTTCCTGTATTTTTTCCTGCAAATGTTTCCACCTGCTAAGGTCTTTTGACACTGAAGAAGCTGAACTGAGGGGGGCTCAGTTGGTAGCACATAAGACCCTTAATGGGAAGGTCATGAGTTCAAGCCTGCAGTGGGCAGTAGTGTCCTCCCTACTCTAGTCATGAGGTCTGTGGTGACAGGTTAGACTCGATGATCTTTGAGGTCTCTTCCAACCTTAGTGATACTGAATACTGAATACTGAACAGATATGACCCACTTGCAGAAAAAAACATGCAGCTTTCTACACCCTCTTCCCCCCCACCCCAGCCCAGCCCTCCCCCCACACACACACTTTTATGGAATTTGGGTAGGATGTTACTAGATCTGCACAGGAAACTGAGCTACTGCCTGCTCAGCCACAGCCTCCCATGGTGACCCATGACTACAGTGAGCAAAGGAATATCACTGCACACCAGCTTGCTGCCAGGACCAAACCTCTTGATTTCTACATTTCCAGGACCCAAACTACTAAGGATCTGCAGATTATTACTTCTATGCTCCGCTGCACCCATCTCCTCCCCACTACAACCCTTTGTGTCAGGGAAGAGGCTGAGAGAGGTGCTGATTGCTCCATGCTCAGGACTCAAACTGCCGACGTTAACACACAGATGGTCAGGGAGGTTGTCTAAGTACAATCAAAGCTTTTCCTGAAGTCTCATGTGATGCTCACAGGTACAGCCCCTGCTGTTTAAAAGTTCCATTAGCACAAACTAATGGGCACAGTGCTTGCAGAGCCCCGCTTGTCCCACAGCATTCTTCACACCCTGAGAGTTGTGTAAGGGATCCAGGCAATCCATGAAACTGAGCTCGAGTGCCCCAGGGAGGAAAGGCTTGGTTGGGGCAGAGCACCCAAGCTCCCAGGAAGGAAGGGCTTGGGGCAGAGCCTGTGGGAAAAGAGCTGCAAGAAGGACTGAGCATGTGTCAAAAGATATTCTACCCGAGCTGGTCACCGGAAAGGGGCTGGGAGTAATGAGGACAAAGCACAAAGCCAACAGCTCAACAACTGTCAGCTTGGAGCGCCAAGGCACGGCAAGAGCACACAGGCCATCACTGCTACGTAAGACACCACATGCCTTAATCTCTCCCTGGGGAGAGAACCTCTTCCAGCCCAGACTGTTTGTGCATTCAGCTAATTTTGTTGCCTGACTTTCCACCTACTTGCTCAGCGGAAAACTGATCCTCCCAAGTAATCATCACTATTTCATCTATACCCTTAGATGCAAGGCCACAGCATAAGCTAAACCCTGCTCCACTTCATCAGCTGCAAACCCAGTCTCACAAGGGCATCTGGCTCTTCTTGCTGTGTCCCCTTTGCTGAAGCTCCTCTCTTAGTCAGAATACCATGTATACCAGCACAGCCAAATACTTCAACCCACTTGTTGCTCTGAATGAGCCCCATATACAGATCCAAGTCTCCTCTGTGGTTCCTCTACACACAAGTCAGGCTGTTCAAGGTCAGGAGTGTAATTAAGGGGAAAAATGCATACAGCAGGGAGCATCCTAAACAGCATGAGTTTAGTATTAGCTCTTTCTAGAGTACAGTGAGACTATTTCTGGCTCACAGTGTCCAAAATTGAAGGGGGGGGGGGGGGGGGGGGGGGGGGGAGGAGGAGAGGGTAGAAATGCAACAGCTTCCAAGAAGTATTAAGAGAATGAGTCTGGAAAGCCTGCTGTGCAGCCACAGGCTCAAGTGCTCAATTGGTTCAACTGTTCAACTAAGCCAAGAGATGATCAGGAGATCACACCACCCCCTACAAAAGTGCCAGCAGAGGGAGAAGATTTCTGCCCCATCCTTAAGACCCAAGATGGGGGGTGAATGGAATGGTGAGGATGTCCCAGTCCCCTCCCTCCAGACTCACTAAAATCAGATGGCAAATTACGTAGCCACACCAAAGGCATCTACTGACAGCCCACCCCAAGACATGCCACTGTACCTTCCTTTAGTTCTTCATTTCACATGCAAGACTTACCAAAGGAAACAGCCCATGTTATCACTATCCACAGCTGGGCCAATGGTCATTTGAAAGAAGGGAAGGCAGATTATATTGTCTCTAAAATGCAAGTCAGCTATCCTCACTGGATGATGAGGAGGATCAATTTGGACAGACGAGCAACCTTAAGAAGTCAGAACAACCGTCCTGTGTGTTCCTCCAGCACTTTGAATTCTCACTGTCCTTTCATTCCTGCTTCCATACTGAAACCATTTTCATCAGGGAAGCTCTGCATCAAACACTGCTCTAAAACCCTGCTGCAACACTGAAACCTGCTCTTCACTCCTCCCTTCAATTACGGCGCTTACTTTGCCTTTAAAGCAGCGCTGCCCAGGATGCATATTTGAGCTGAGTAATAAATGGCACAGATCAGCTGCTGCCAGACTCGGGCTGTAATCCCACCACAGAGCTGCATCCTGGAGTCAAGCTGCAAGCAAGAGAGCACACAGACACATCAGTGTTTCCTGCAAGGACAGGAACAACGAACTGGGAGCCCATTTTGTCCCTCAGACTGGTACCCACCCTGCACTGTCAACACCCCAGCACCAAACTCCCTGTTTAAAACCAAAGGGACACCGTTATTTACATTAAATCACTAATTCCCTAGTGCTTTGAAGAGTATTTGCTGAGGTTAGCCAAGCATTTGAGATGCTTGCAAAGTACCCTCAAGCTTTCCTTAATAGCTATTTCTGTACAGTCATCTTTTGTTCCCAGACTCCCCACACCTCTTCAGGCTTTTAATCTTGCTAAAGACAGGTATAAAGAGATGGTGAGGATCTCAGTCATTTGAGAAGGGAAAAGAAATTGGTGAGAAACCAATTATATTTAATAGACCAATTGCAGCTCTTATACTTCCTTCTCTCCAGCAATACTGTGAAAAAGCCTTTCTCCCTCTTTCCATCACCAGCTGGAAGGGCTGAGATCATACAGCTCAGGTACCTCCATATCACAACTTGAAGATTCTTCCCATTTCATTCATCAGGGCCCACACTCCTCTCTGAAACCCAGCAGCATCTCTGCAGACATTGAAAGCATTCTTCCCTGGCTCCCCAGAAATCCATAGACTCACACCTCTATTCTCCATTTTCATAGAATCATTAAAGCTGGAAAAGATCTCCAAGATCATCTAGTACAATTGTTAAACTAATACTACCAAGTCCGCCACTGAACCATGTCCCTAAGTGCCACATCTACCTGTTTTCTGAACAATTCCAGGGGCAGTATCTCACATAGACCATAACTGCTTTACATGGCTTACACCCTGTACTGCTGCATTTAGTCTCTTGAATTCCACCTTTTCTTGATTCTTTCCCTGATGCAATCCTCTAGGGCCACTTCATACACCCTGCTCCCAACCCTGTGAGTTCATCTTCTGCTTCAGTTTCCCAAATGTATTGAATTGCTGACCTAAAAGCATGCAGCTGGGTATGGTGTTCTGGGGATATAGGCTTCCTGCAAATCTCTCAGCAAGCATCTTGCCTCAGAGACTTTTTGCCCAGTAACAGTGCTTCACTGCTTGATCACAGCCTTCCCATCACCTTCTCCTGAAGGCAGCTAGAACCAATACAAGTTCTTTGGTCCCCAGACCTCGGTCTACTTGCAATGTTGTCACCTCAACAGCAACATCAAGCTCACTGCATCAGCTGGTGCAGTGCTAAGCCATCTTATTCCCACTACCCATCTAAGCTCTTGCTCTGCAGCATGTCCAGAGCCTCCAGCTGAGACAGAAGCTCCCCCACAGGCACATCAAAAAGCCCTGCCTAAAGAGATTTACAGCCTATGCAGTCTCAGCATGCATGGAGAAAAAAAAGCCACAGGTCTGGGAGAGAGGAAGGCAACTAGCTGCAGGCTACCAAGGAGACCATGCCACATGCGCCTTTTCCACCACCCAATGTGCTCAGCTGCATCCATTTCTGCAGGGCTGGTGGAGGTTGGAACAAGCCAGTTCAAACATCTGTGCAATTATGGATGGCTTCCAGGCCTCAGTGCAAAGAAATGTCTGCCTGAGTAAGGAGGAAAGGAAAGACTTGAAGTATCAGCCAAGAAAAGGCTGGTTTGGTTTTGCAAGAACTCTACCCTCCCGTCACCTTCAAGGGCACTTCCTCTCCCTGCCACAAGTAACAAGTGCAGATAATTGAAGGAAAACATGATTTCCCAGAGCACTTCTCATCCATATTATTCATGCTCATTGCAAGCTGTGAGGCTCATTTTGGTCTCCACCAGCTCCAAGCAAACAGGAAAAGCTGCAGCACAGAGAAAAGGGGCAGCAGAGCTACTGAGAATGCTGCAAACCAAACTGAGCCACTTAACGTCTCAGGAAGGACCTGCAGCCACAGCGACACACGGCTTATATTCAAGCCAAAACATCAAAAAACCCATCATCATTTGCACAGCCTAAGTTGCCTCCTAGAGCCTATGCAGGAGAGTAGCTTTAGCTGGGCAGTGCCTGGTGTACCAGAGGTAAGAGTTCGATTCTCATCCATATTTGACTTATGTGAATTTTGTCCTGCCTTCAGGTTGCCTCCTCACTTTGGCAACAGAACTTTGTTGGCCAGCCTAAGAAAATCATTACTTGAGGAAAAGAAGTTTTTCTTCCTCTTCCTTAATTTTTTTTAAGCTTTGGGGGAAAGGGTGGTGGTGTTTTGGTTTGGGGTTTTTTTGCCATTGCCTGAACACAAGAGAGTTCTTCTCTGCTGCTAAGCTTTGGTTGCTTCTACTCTGCTGCCATGGCTAGTTAGAGGCACTCAGGAGGAGACTGCATAGACATGTGGGCCCCATATCCCACCCCTGGTATTTCACTGCTTCCAGTTCACTTTGACAACTTCCAAAAAAATGTTTTTCAGGCCCAACATTTCACTACCTTACTGCAGAAAGGTCCTATGCTCAGCACTGCTGAAAGCTGGGTAGAGCAGGAGTTATTAGCAGACATACAGGAAAAAAATAACAAACAAACCACAAAACAAAAGGGCAACAGCATCCTGGCTTGTATGAGGAATAGTGTGGCCAGAAGGAGTAGGGGCGTGATCATGCCCCTGTACTTAGCACTGGTGAGGCCACACTTCAAATACTGTGTTCAGTTTTGGGTCCCTCACTACTGGAAGGATATTGGAGTGCTGCAGTGTCCACAGAAGGACAATGAAGGTGGCAAAGGATCTAGAGAACAAGTCTTATGAGGAGTGGCTGAGACAACTGGGAGTGTTTAGTCTGGAAGAGGTTGAGGGGAGACTTAACTGCTCCCTACAAAGAAGGCTGTAGCAAAGTGGGTGCTGGTCTCTTCTTTGATTTTTTTTTTTCCATTCTGTTTACAGAATACAGAATTAACCAGGTTGGAAAAGACCTTTGAGATCATCAAGTCCAACCTATCACCCAACACCAGCTAATCAACTAAACCGTGGCACCAAGTGCCCCATCCAGGCTCTTCTTAAACACCTCCAGTGATGGTGACTTCAACACTTCCCTGGGCAGCATATTCCAATGGCAAATCACTCTTTCTATGAAGAACTTCTTCCTAATATCCAGCCTAAACCTGCCCTGGTGCAGCTTGAGAGTGTGTCCTGTTGTTGTGGTGCTGGATGCCTGGGAGAAGAGACCAACCTCCACCTGGATACAACCTCCCTTCAGCTAGTTGTCAACAGCAATAAGGTCTGCCCTGACCCTCCTCTTCTCCAGGCTAAGTAACCCCAGTTCCCTCAGCTTCTCCTCGTAGGACTTGTGCTCCAAACCCCTCACCAGCTTTGTTGCCCTTCTCTGGACACATTCCAGCAACTCATCTTTCCTAAACTGAGGGGCCCAGAACTGGACACAGGACTCAAGGTGTGGCCTAACCAGTGCTGAGTCCAGGGGCAGAATGACCTCCCTACTCCTGCTGGCCTCACTGTTCCTGACCCAGGCCAGGATGCCATTGGCCTTCATGGCCACCTGGACACACTGCTGTCTCATGTTCAGCCTACTATCAACCAGTACCCCCACGTCCCTCTCTGCCTGGCTGCTCTCTCCAGCCACTCTGACCCCAGCCTGTAGCACTGCATGGGGTTGTTGTGGCCAATGTGTAGAACCCAGCACTTAGATGTATTAACTCTCATGTCCTTGGATTCTGCCCATCTGTCCAGCCTGTCAAGGTCCCTCTGCAGAGCTCTTCTACCCTCCAACAGATCAACACCTACCCCAGCTTGGTGTCCTCCGCAAATTTACTGATGATGGACTCAACCCCGTCATCCAGATCATCAATGAGGATATTGAACAGGATGGGGCCCAGCACTGATCCCTGGGGCACACCACTAGTGACTGGCCACCAGCTTGATGTGGCACCTGTCCATAATCTTGCCTGGCACTGAGGTCAGGCTGACAGGTCTGGAATTCTCTGGCTTGTCCAACCAGCCCTTCTTGTGGATGGGCATCATGTTGGCCAACTTCCAGTCATCTGGGACCTCTCCAGTGAGTCAGGACTGCTGAAAAATAATGGAGAGCAGCTTGAACTGCTCATCTGCCAGTTCTCTCAGCACCCTAGGATGAATCCTATCTGGTCCCATGGACTTGTGGGGATCCATGTGACTGAGCAGGTGTCTAACTACTTCCTCCTGGATCACAGGGGAACTATACTGCTTCCTGACTCCATCTGCCAGCTCAAGAGGCCAGTTGTCTGGAAGACAACCTATCCTGCTATTAAAAATTGAGGCATAGATGGTGTTAAATTCTTCTGCCTTTTCCTCATCTTTTGTTACAATATTCCCCTCGATGTCCACTAAGGAGTGGAGGTTGTCTGTGCCCCTCCTCTTGCTATTAATACATTTGTAGAAGGATTTTTTTGTGGTCCTTCACAGCAGTGGCCAGTCTAAGCTCTAAATGGGCTTTTGCCTCCTTAGACATTTCATGGGTTATCTCTCCTTCCTTCCAAAGATGATACACCCTCTTTTTCCCCCCTAATTCACTCAGAAGCTCATTGCCCATCCAGGCTGGCCGTCTGCCCCGGCGGCTCATCTTCCGGCACATTGGCACAGCCTGCTCCTGAGCCTTCAAGAGTTCTTTCTTGAAGTAGGCCCAGCTCTCCTGGACCCCTTTGTTTTTAAGGGCTGTTTCCCAAGGCACCTTCTGAGTTAGTTCCTTGAGTAAACTGAAGTCTGCCCTCTGGAAGTCCAGAGTGGAGGTTTTGTTACTGCCCCTCTTAGCTTGACTGCATATTGAAAACTCAATTATTTCATGGTGACTGGACCCCAGGCAGCCTCCAACCACCACATCTCCCACCAGCCCTTCTCTGCTTGTAGAAAGAAGGTCAAGCAAAGCCTTACCCCTGGTAGGCTCACACAGCAGCTGGGATAAGAAACTGTCCCCCATACACTCTAAGAACCTTCTAGACTGCCTCCTCTCTGCTGTGTTAAGTTCCCAGCTGACATCAGGCATGTTAAAGTCACCCATAAGAACAAGGTCTGGTGATCTTGAGACAGCCTCTAGCTGCCTATAAAATAATTCATCAACCTCTTCCTCCTGATTGGGTGGTCTGTAACAGACTCCAACCAGGGTGTCAGCCTCGTTGGCCTTCCCTCTAATTCTCACCCACAGGCACTCATCCTAATCATCCTTAACCTCTAGTTCCGTGGCATCTAGAGCCTTCCTGATGTACAGGGCCACCCCTCCCCCCCTTCTCCCTTGCCTGTTGCCATGCTCCAGACATGTGAGTCATCCCACCAGATTTCTGTGATGGCAACTACATCATAACTTTCCTGCTGTAACAAGGCTTCCAGCTCCTCTCGTTTGTTACCCATGCTTCGTGCATTAGTGTACATGCACTTTAGCTGGGCTGTTGGTTTCACCTCTGACTCCAGCTTACCACCCCCAGACTCCTGTCTGGGGGCACTGGTTTCAGCCCCTTCCCCCTTTGAATCTAGTTTAAAGCCATGTCAAAGAGTCCTGCCAACTCCCTTCCTAGTATCAAGTGATAGAACAAGGGGAAATGGCCTGAAACTGTGCCAAGAGATGTTTAGATTAGGCATTATGAAAAAATTCTTTACTGAAAGAGTGGCCAGGCATTGGAACAGGTTGCCCAGGGTGGTGGTGGAGTCACCATCCCTGGAGGCATTCAAAAATGTGTAGACATGGCACTTCAGGACATGATTTAATGGCCATGGTGGTGCTAGATCAATGGTTGGATTTGCTGATCTTTGAGGCCCTTTCCAAATGAAATAATTATACTATTCTAAATGCTAAGCATTTGGGACAAGTGAAGAAAAGTGATAAGAAACATCAGTAACATGCTGCAGCAATGCATCTACCTTTCAAACAGCTCTCTGTATGCCAAGTCAGGCTCCTGTTTAATATTCACCATTACTCAGAAATCATGTCCCACTCACTCAAGCCCCAGCTCCCTCCCCCTTTTCAGATCTTTTCTTCCCTCCTCTTCCCTCTTCACTCCCATCAGGGTCATGAAACTCTCTGGTTCAGCATCTTCTAAAGTGTGATTTATACTATCTCCAGCCTGGTACACTGTAAGATACTGGAAGGAATCCAAGACTGCAGGAAGCAGGTCTTCCTTGGCAAACTAAACAGACAGAGGAAGAAAGTGGACAGGAACTAGATGGGCTCTTCCTTCTGGCACCCCCAACCCTCTTCTCCAAGCCTTGTGATTCATCTCATTCTGGACCACCTCCTCAGGAGCCAGGTCCATTACAGAAATTAAAATCAGCTACTGCCAGCAGCTGGCAAGATCCAACCCTCAGCACACCTGTCCCTCTCCAAGCAGATATGGCAGGCACCGCAAGGCTTGCAATTGAGTGCATTGAAGCAAATGCCAAGAGAAGCTCCTGCAATGCACCCTGACAGGCTGCCAGCTTTGGAGTCTGATGGCCAGTGGCACAGTTCAGAGGGCAAACAGGATACCAGTCTGAAGCCAGACTCTGGCACATACTGTCTTCCAGGTGCAGCCAAGGGCAAGCATGAATGCTTTGTGCCATTGCATGCAACCCTCAGCATGAGGACATCCAAGGTGTTAGAGACACTTCCGGATGCTTCAGCACTGAGGGACTGAGTTTGGGGTGGAAGGGAAGAAGAAAACCCTTTGCCTGCTCTCTACAGTTTCCTATACTAGGCAAATAGCCCTACTATAAAGACACATCATTCAAGGAAAGATTCATCTCCCAGGACAATTAACTATCACAGAAGATTGGTGGCTGGAGCTACCACTAAAAGATTGGATCAACCAAGAGATCCTTCCCTGAAGGAAAGGCTTCAGCTTCACACACAGACCAAACAGGATCTCTAGCAGGCATCCTAGAAGAGGCATCTTTATGTTGCATTGACCTAAAACACAAGGTCATTATCATTCCTTATGTATTTACAAAAGAGAACATGTTCAATCCTGAAGAAGCTTGTACCCCAAGCTAGTGACAGTTGGAGAAAGCACACAAAAAAACCCTCTGCCTGTGGAAGCACAGAGGGGCTCAAAGCTAGCAAGATGAGTTCAGTCGGGCACTACTGACTGATACAAGAGACAAATGTAACTTGTGCCAGAAGAAGTTTTCCAGGTGCTGCTCTCTCTTCTTACCCCCATGCAGCAGCATGGGGCTCCCTCGACCTGCACTTCTCAATGTGAGACACTGAAAGCATCACAGAGCAGTGAAGCACAGCTGCAAAGGCAAAACCTCACCCCCATGCAACAGCACTTGTGCATGGAAGCAGCTACAGGAGAGAGCAATTTCATAAGCAATCCTGAAATACTTCACAAGACATCCCATGGATATTTGTTAGGAGGTGAGGTGGCCCTTACAAGTCAAGGAATGCTGTTCCATAGCCTCAGGTCTTAATGACCACAGCAAGACCAGGAAATTAAGCAGCCTTGTAACCAAGGGAGGCTTAAAATTTCCACCACTTCCCTGCTGCAGCAGGGATACAGGTGATGTTCATGCACTCCAGCCTTAACAACAGGTCAAGGTGCACTTATGCATTTGAGCACCAAAACAGGAGCTTGTTCCACCCAAGTTTTTGCTGGCCTAAGTTCTTGTACAACCACTTTGGGGAAAGGGGAAAAAAAAAAACACGATTTTTTTTATTATCATTAATTTTCTGCCAATTCCTCTTTTTCCCTGGTACTTCCCATTGCTTAAGAAGAAAAAGCTGAGGTTATCATCTGGATGGTTACAGTACTGCCATACTGACAATCATCCTAATCCATCTGATTAGAAGAGGATTTGGAAAGAAGTAGGAGGAGAGATTTTCTCGCTGCTTCTGCGGTGTTTCAAAGACACCTGCTTTGTGCTCTTCCATGATGTAACCTTTTTGGCCAGGCTGCCTTCAGCCCAGTCTAGAGCACGTAACTGGGCTCAGAGACCTAATTTTCAGTGTCTCTGAAAGTGCCCTGTTAAAGGGATCACAGTGACCATTACTGCACTACTCACACAACATTAATATTGTCCTGCAAATCCCCTGAGAGAACCCAGGGTGACATGATCATTGGCTGGGTTTGAGCCCTGACCTCCCAGTCCCCTTTCTGACCTCTCAGTCCCCTTTCTGACCTCTCAGTCTCTACTCCCTGTGCTGCCATGGTAGTCTCATTCCTGGGCACAGGGAACCTGCCAGGATTGCTGATTAGCTGCATGAACAATTTAGAGAAGAGCCAAGCACACCAGCCATCTCCTTTGTGCTTTTTCTTTGCTATGCTCCTCAGCTTCTGGGGAAGCATCAGGGACAGGCAGGGGGACTGCAGGTAGCACTGTGTGGATTTAGCCATGCCTGTCCTCCAGGAGTGGGAAGGTGCTGGAGAAACCTAGCAGCTTTGCATCTGAATGCCCTGTGGGGGATAACAGAAGGGAAAGCAAAAGTGACCCTTGGTAGGCCCCTGTCCCCCAGGGAAGAGCACTTGGATCAGCAGATTCAGAGAGCTGGGAAGAGTAGGGCTATCCATCAGCCACTGACAACCCAAATGCTTCATTTTCCACCAGCCCTGCACAAGCTTCTTGGGTACTCTGGACCAGTATCAAGTGACAGTTTGCCCTTGTCCTCTCATCCCTGCCAGCCTCCTGACCATCTACTCCCTAAATAGCTCTGGCTAAGGAAGGATACAAGGAACAACAAACAAACAAAAATTCTCCTCTCCCTCACCTGCCTGCACAGCACATCTTGGACAAAGCTACATGTCACACAGCTTCCTTTGGTTGTGTGAACAGAAAGTGGTGATTTTTAAGTGACCATCCATGATCTAGAGTTGCAGAGTGGAGGGTGTGGTTACAGACCTGCATCTTAAGTAGATTAGATTTTTTTAATTGCACTTACAAAAGAGAAAGCAGAAAAATCCCCTAAGCACCTCACAGCCAGCTGTAATAGCAACATGTGAGACTTACTGGCAGGCAAAGAACATGCTTTCCACTGGCTTTGGTCCAGTTGCTCAGAACCTGCCTCACCCAGGGGTGAATAACTCTGCAGGGCACTTGCTTTTTTTTTTTTTTTCATAGGTAAATACTTAAAACCACTCAAATTTTGGTTAACCAGGCATGTAGGCATACTGCTACCAGGCCTGCCACCCACCACATCAGCAGGCTAGGGTTTAGGTGAGGGTTATCTTAACCCAAAGGCACCAAGCAAACCTGCCAGAGAGCAAGAGAATACAAATTTCTGCCTTCAGTTCAGCAGTATATATCTAGAGCAGCTGAGGAGCAAGACCAAACCACTCCCACCTGCCTGAGCATCACTCCCAGCAAAGCACAACAGGCACACAGGGCAGCTAGGGGCTCTCAGCATCTGATCCTGCTGGTGTTTCCTCTCTGGGCACAAGGCAGCTCATCCCTTGTACATCAATGCTTCAGCCAAGAGCCATGCTTGCAGCTCAAGGGCAAGCAGAAGGTGGAAGGCCACATTTGCAGCAGGAGCAAAGCAGGAAGCAAGTCAGGCTACAAACGCAATATGGGCCATGCTGCTCCAACTGACCAACCTTTCAACATGCATGAGTAGACTCACTGCCTCTGCCTCGCAAGGCCATGCACACTGCCTTCAACTTATAGCCTATGTGACAGGAATGATACTCGCCATCAGCACAGCTTGCAAGAAGTGACGGGTAGGACAGGTATAAGTGGCATGGTAATACATGAGGACGGTAACTAACACACCATCACCAAGAATGGATAATCAATCCAGTGATCACAGCCTCTTTCCAGCACGACTTCTTGCAATGCAAAATTTACCCCCAATCCCATTTCCTCATGATCAGAAGGGCACTACCTAAAGCTCAACAGAATAGGTGCTGTCAGTGTGTTGCTTCCTCTTCTTCTTCTTTTTTTTTCCCTTTTTTCTTTTTAATTTAAAGTTGTATGGAGAAATTTGTGAGGCATTTTTCAGGCTGAGATGCTGGCATTTTATTTGCCCAATAAGACAGCCCTCATTTGCTTTATTGCCAAAATGTAATTGAACAAAGCCCCAAGAACAGAAAAAGCTGGAGAAAATGTCAGTGAGATGCAATTGGGATGTGCTTCACAGCTTCAGCACAGTGGCCTGGCACATGCACATGGGACCCCACGAGCAGCTCACACCTGGCTGCAGCCGCTGCCTGCCTGAAGAAACTAACTGATCTTTCAGCTCTCACACATGGGCACTGGAAAAGTCCATCCAGGTATCTGTGGAGCACCATGAAATGTGCCTGGAGGCACTTGACAAGGCATGACCAGGCAGAAAAGTGATGCAGCACAGGGCCGGCATACACAGCATCATGAAGATTCTTCATAGCACAGAGCCTTGCTGAAGGATCCCTTGCAGCTGCAGGGTTGGAGGCACACAAGCACAGGCTTTGCATCAGTGAAGCATGAGGTGTGAATCTCTCAAATCAGCCCCTGACAGCACCCAAGCCCCCACAGCAGGAAACAGAAAAAGCCAGTGGGCAGTATGTCCCTAACTCAGGACAGACCAGCTCTTCACAAGACACGTAGCGGAGCGGTGGGACTCCCAACTGGAGGATCAAGACTTGTTTTCCCAAATCTGTGCACTTGGACAAATTTGCAGCTGAGGACAAGAATTTGAACATAAAACAAAAAACCCACCACCACAACCACCACCAAACCACACCAAAACATCTCTTTACTTCTTGCTGAAGTAATTTGAGCCATAGGCTGTCAAAGACTGGAACTATGCAATGCATGCTCACCCTGTTCTTAGGTCTTTCCTTGCATGACCACTACTGTTTTCTGTCAGGGACAAGACCCCAGGACATTTACTTGTACTGATCAAGCTGTTCTCAGGAAAGAAGCCAGCCTGAAGCATGCAGTAGGAAAGCACTGGGGCAGATATTTTGATTCACATTTGCAAGGGCTTTTGACAGGAGCAAAAAAAGAACATATTAAGTATTCCTTTCAGCCAGCACGCATCCTGGCCCACAAGACCTCTCCTGGGGAGAGGCAAAAGAACAACCTTGCTTTCAGATCAAGGGCCCCTTTGTCACTCTGCTGCAAGCCTTTTGACCTTCAGAGTCAAAAGCAAGCTCACATCACAAGTGGTCTGATGGGTCTGGGTTGGGAGTAAACCCAGACACAAGATGGACTGCAGCCCAGCTGCCAACTCCAGCATCTCAGTAGGGACAGATCAACAGACCCCAAGCCCAAGAGCTCAGCTCTGGAAATGCTTGTTTCAGCTCAACATTATTTCTTCCATCAGCAACACATAAAAGGTCACCAGGCCAGCATTTCCATCTGCAAGAATAAACTTGCAAAGAAGGAACAGACTGAGGCCAGGCTATGCCAGAGCATCTAGAGAAGGTCCTAGCCTTTGTAACAGAAGCTAACCTTGATTTCATCACACAATCCCCCTATTTCTTCAGTGTGCACCAATTCCCAAACATGCCCCTTCTGCTTGAGGATGGAGCCTACAAACACCTCCTCATTCATTTGCAGCCCTCCCTCTAATTGCCTCATTTTGAAAAGTTTGGGTTCCTTTCCCTGCACCTCATTATAAAAGTACTCATTGCAGAGCAATTTTGAAGGAGACACCAAGGAGAAAACTGATCTACACATAGGACAAGAGCCAACACAGCTTCTGCCCTAAAATCTGCCAAGTACTCTTGTGGGCAGCCTCTTGAGTACTGCTTGCTAGCAACAACACAAGCTGCTCCCTGCACCAGAAACCTTGGCAATGTAAGCACGAACACGAGTCATTACTGGTGTAAGATATCTTACACGCAGCCACACATCCCTGTCCTCATGGGCTGCGCCTCCTGCTTTGCACCAAAGCAGAAGCACAGCACTCTTCAAGTCACTGCAGTGCTCAGCCCGTCTCCAGAACGCTTTGTCTTCTTCCTCAGATGCTGGGCCCTAGAAGTGCATCTAGAATCAGCAAAGACTTTAAATGTGTGCCTCAGATACCAGTATATATGCACACCAGAGCACAGGCACCAAGCCCCAGGACAGTGCTCACTGGTGTTGCAATCACCCAGCTATGCTGCTTTACAAATCCCCAACACTGCCTTTGGCCCAGAGCCCCAAAGGATACAGGCTAACACCAGTCATAGAAACATAGAATTGTTAGGGTTGGAAGGGACTTCAAGGATCATCTAGTTCCAACTCCCCTGGCATGAACAGGGACACCTCACACTGTATCAGGTTGCTCAGGGTCACAACCAGCCTGGCCTTAAAAACCACCCTCGGCAACCTGTTGCAGTGTCTCACCACCCTCATGGTGACGAATTTCTTCCCAACATCCAATCTAAATCTACCCATTTCTATTTTTGCTCCATTCCCCCTAGACCTGACACCCTAAAAAGTCCCTCATCAGCCTTCTTGTAGGCCCCCTTCAGATACTGGAAGGCCACAACAAGCTCCTCAGAGCCTTCTTTTCTCCAGACTGAACATACCCAGCTCCCTCTGTCTCATAGGAGAGGTGCTCCAGCCCTTTGTTCATCCTCGTGGCACTTGTCTGGATGCATTCCAGCACATCCACATCCTTCCTGTAATAGGGGCTCCAGAACTGGACACAGTACTCCAGGTGGTGTCTCACCAGAGTGGAGTAGAGGGGAAGAATCATCTCCCTTGACCTGCTGGCTATGCTTCTCTTGATGCAGCCCAGGATGTGATTGGCTTTTTGGCTGCAAGTGCACACTGGTGGCTCATGTTAAGCTTCTCATCCACCAGCACCCTCAAGTCCTTTTCTTCAGGGCTGCTCTCAATCCAGTCACTGCCCAGCCTGTGCCTGGGATTGCCCTGACCCAGATGCAGGACCCTGCACTTGGTCTTTTTGAACCTGATGAGGTTGGCTTGTGCCCACCTCTCCAGCCTGTCAAGGTGCCTCTGGATGGCATCCCTTCCCTCCAGCGTGTCTGCTGCACCACACAGCTTGGTGTCATCAGCAAACTTGCTGAGGGTGCACTCAATGCCACTGTCTACGTCACCAACAAAGATGTTAAACAAGACTGGTCTCACTACTGATCCCTTTGATCTATGGACCTGTCAACAGTCCAGGCAATATTCTCCTTCATACCTACCCTGCAATGATGGAAACCATGACAATAGCAACAGTTTTTGTAAGGAAGCAGGAACATATCTGAGCATCAGCAACCAGACAGAAGGAAGTCATAGCTACATGAACGCTGCAGAATCTGATCTTCCACAGTGCCTGTATCAGTGAGAGCAAGGCACCTGCTGGCTTGTGTGCCAGCTTCTCCAGAAATGGGAAATGTGTGACAGATGCATGGTGTTTATGTAGCAGAACCGCCACCCTCGCTCCCGCAGAGCCCTGTCAGCCTGTTTGCACACAGGCACACGCTGCAGGTCCGCACTCACAGGCTTCCCAGACACGGAGGTGTTACAAGGCACAGTTAACTGATTCAATTACAAAAAAGAAAATAAAAAAAAAAAAAAATAGGGCACACAGCCTGTGATTAAGAAGATAATTTCTTTCCAAACATGCTGGCAACACGCCTGCAAATTAGCAAGCCCTTGATTCTCTAAATTCCCCAGAGATCAGCCGCACCTGATACCGGCATGTCCTTCAGTCTTTCACAACTCAGAAACCTACTCCCCCACCCCTCTCCATTTCAACACTGGTGAGATTTTTCACACCTTGCAGCTCAGAAACACTTAAACCTCCCACAGGCTGATTCTAGCTCCACAGGTCACACCAAATCCACCGATGTAATTGGCAGCACAGGTGGGCTGTGGCTAATACAACCCAGGGCAAAGTTACTCTCATTAAGAGCAGTAAAGCAAGACCACGCTCAGCACGATGAAGGAAAACTGCTTCCCGCACCGGATCTGTCGAGCCAGCCATCAGGAGGAGTGCAAAGACAAGAGCTAGAGCAGCCCTCCTGCTAGTCACTTCCCTTAGAAATGCAAACATTGGCCAAAGTAGCTACATGAAGGCAGGACAGGAGACTGGGGATAGCCAGATGGCTTTTCCCGGCAAACAACCCCAGGGCTAAATCAATGCATGAAGCTCTTACACGAGGTGGAAATGCTTTAACTTGGTTGAGTGAAATTCCTCACACTTCTAAGTCGACAAGGAACCCCACTGGGGCTTAATAGGCTAACACAACCCATCCCATTAGAAGTCGTTAACACACACAGGAGCCTTGGGAAGAGGGGCAATTAGAACTCACCACTCACTTCTGCAAGAAGGACACCAACCCTACCTTTGAATCCCACCGACAGGAAAGAGAGATGAAGTAAGGCACCATCCCATCCTCTGCCTCCCACACTTTCTTCTCTTGGGAAGGCACAAACAGCAAGAACTTGAAGCAGGGTTAGCTCTCATCAGGCTGAAGGAGGAGAAAATTGGTTCCCTAGGCAAAGTGTAACACAAATTTCCCAGCTCTCCTCTGCTGGAGAGCCATCACTCCTCCACCCTTCTCTCTCTCCCTATTGTCTGGGAAGAGGACTAATGAGCCACTGTCCATCACATATTTGGCAGCCGTCAATTTCTGCCCTACCGAGTGTGGTATTTCCAGCCTAGAAATAAGGTTAAGGCTCCTCAGGAATTTAAGGATAGGTATATACCAGTTATTTTCCACTAGCAACAAAGCAGTAACTAAATCTCAGGTAGGAGCTGTCAGAAGAAAAAGAAGGGGGAAAAAAAATCATTGCACTACCCCTTAACTTGCCCTCTCTTCTCAGGACAGCCACAAGGAGGACAACCACAGCAGTCAACATGGTGTGCCTGCAGACCGGGAGCTAAAAATAAGAGAAGTGCAACGAAGAGAGAATGAAGAGAACAAAATGAGAGAAGAGCAACGAAGTTGGTGAGGGGTTTGGAACACAAGCCCTATGAGGAGGGGCACAAGCCCTATGAGGAGGGGCACAAGCCCTATGAGGAGGGGCACAAGCCCTATGAGGAGAGACTGAAGGAGCTGGGGTTGCTTAGCCTGGAGAAGAGGAGACTCAGGGCTGACCTTGTTACTCTCTACAGCTACCTGAAGGGAGGTTGTAGACAGGCAGATGTTGGTCTCTTCTCCCAGGCAGCCAGTACCAGAACAAGAGGACACAGTCTCAGGCTGTGCCAGGGGAGGTTTAGGTTGGATGTTAGGAGGAAGTTCTATACAGAGAGAGTGACTGCCCATTGGAATGGGCTGCCTGGGGAGGTGGTGGAGTTGCCGTCATTGAAGGTGTTCAGGAGGAGACTTGATGGGGTGCTTGGTGCCATGGGTTAGTTGATTAGGTGGTGTTGGATTGGTTGAGGGGTTGGACACAATGATCCTGAAGGTCTCTTCCAACCTGGTTTATTCTGTGTAATTCTATGTAATTCTAGGTGGCCCACAAAAGTGGCTGCTGGCTTCCCCCACAATTGGAGATAGATATAGTCAGTTCTGGTGAAAGTCTGAAATACTAATCTGCTGAATAGACTCTACAAATTGAGAAGCAAAACTAACTCAGAACTAGGAGTTCTGCTCAGCCTAGAGCAGAGACTAAGAACGCTCTGAAAGACAGCATGGGTTGTGGATAGAAGCAAGATACCACCCCCGAGGGAGTCTGCCTGGAGTGGCCTCAAAAAAAAGTATGAAAAAAATTCTACATGTAGAGTGAAAACAGTCGTGGACAAGATGATCTGACAAATTAGGGGTTTACTGTGATTAAGCTGCTAGTTGGTTTTTAGAATAGAATAGAATAGAGTAGACCAGGTTGGAAAAGACCTTTGAGATCATCAAGTCCAACCTATCACCCAACACCAGCTAATCAACTAAACCATGGCACCAAGTGCCCCATCCAGGCTCTTCTTAAACACCTCCAGTGATGGTGACTTCAACACTTCCCTGGGCAGCATATTCCAATGGCAAATCACTCTTTCTATGAAGAACTTCTTCCTAATATCCAGCCTAAACCTGCCCTGGTGCAGCTTGAGAGTGTGTCCTGTTGTTGTGGTGCTGGATGCCTGGGAGAAGAGACCAACCCCCACCTGGATACAACCTCCCTTCCGCTAGTTGTCAACAGCAATAAGGTCTGCCCTGACCCTCCTCTTCTCCAGGCTAAGCAACCCCAGTTCCCTCAGCTTCTCCTCGTAGGACTTGTGCTCCAAACCCCTCACCAGCTTTGTTGCCCTTCTCTGGACTCGTTCCAGCAAGTCAGTGTCTTTTCTAAACTGAGGGGCCCAGAACTGGACACAGGACTCAAGGTGCGGCCTAACCAGTGCTGAGTACAGGGGCACAATGACTTCCCTGCTCCTGCTGGCCACATTGTTCATTATACAGGCCTTCTTGGCCACCTGGGCACACTACTGCCTCATGTTCAGCCTACTGTCAACCAGTACCCCCAGGTCCCTTGCTGCCTGGCCACTCTGACCTCAGCCTGTAGCACTGCATGGGGTTGTTGTGGCCAATGTGTAGAACCCAGCACTTTGATGTGTTAAAACTCATGCCCTTGGAGTCTGCCCATCTGTCCAGCCTGTCAAGGTCCCTCTGCAGAGCTCTTCTATCCTCTAGCAGATCAACACCTGCCCCCAGCTTGGTGTCATCTGCAAATTTACTGATGATGGACTCAATCCCCTCGTCCAGATCATCAGTAAAGATATTGAACAGGATAGGGCCCAGCACTGATCCCTGGGGCACACCACTAGTGACTGGCTGCCAGCTGGATGTGGCACCATTCACCACTACTCTCTGGGCTCAGCCCTCCAGCCAGTTCCTAATCCAGCACAGAGTGCTGCTGTCCAAGCCATGGGCTGACAGCTTGACCAGGAGTTTGCTGTGGGGAACGGTGTCAAAAGCCTTGCTGAAGTCCAGGCAGACTATATCCACAGCCTGCCCCACATCCACCAGGCAGTCACCTGATCATAGAAGGAGATCAGGTTGGTCAAGCAGGACCTGCTCTTCCTAAATCCATGCTGGCTGGGTCTGATCCCTTGGCCATCCTGTAAGTGCTGTGTGACTGCACTCAAGATGACCTCTTCCATAATCTTGCCTGGCACTGAGGTCAGGCTGACAGGCCCGGAATTCCCTGGCTCATCCAACCGGCCCTTCTTGTGGATGGGCATCATGTTGGCCAGCTTCCAGTCATCTGGGACCTCTCCAGTGAGCCAGGACTGCTGAAAAATGATGGAGAACGGCTTGGCCAGCTCATCTGCGGGCTCTCTCAGCACCCTAGGATGGACTTGAGGGGATCCATGTGGATGAGCAGGTCTCTAACTACTTCCTTCTGGATTACTACTCCCTGACTCCATCTGCCAGCTCAGGAGGCCAGTTGTCCAGAAGACAACCTATAAGGCAACCCTCCCATAGGAAATGTAGTAAGGAACAAGCCCTATGGATTTGCTTCCCTCAAATGCCTCTTCCTTTGGACATCCAGCCTTGTCTACAGTCTAAACATCCACATCTTTCACAACATATACAGCCCATCAGCACTTTCATCACTCACAGATTGTGTTTCATCTTCTTGCCTATCTTAAGAGTGGAGTAAAGTACAGCAGCACCGCTCACCATAGTAGAGTCATTCTGTTCCTTTATCAGCCCAGCTAGGACACAGCTCTTGCCACTTCTCTGTAGGCAAGCACCAACCAAGTATTAAGAAGACTCTCACTTACAGCTATTTGGTATTGCTATGTTGTGGCAGTGTCACTGACATCCATGGAGACCTGTCTGCCACTTTAATTCAGCCCAGTACAAACCAGTTTTGCAATTGCCTCTCTAGATGACTCCACAGCAGCACTACTCCCACCCTGACAAACACCTGCTCACCACAGTACCACTCTGGCCCAATGGCATCAACTGTAACAGCATCCCACCCCTCCTACTGCAACCCCACTCCTCCAGGATCCCTCTTTCTCACACATCCATCACTGCATCTGCCTTTCCTTCAGCAAGTGGGCCTCACCCAGATCCCACCAGCTGCATACGCTCCCCTCTGCAGCCTTCTCCAAGCCCCCTACCAGAATCCCTTTTCTCCCAAAGGTGCCTACCACCATAGCTAAACTCCTTAAGTTGCTCACAGCCTAATGTTTCTAGACAAGCCACTTCATACTTTGTTCCCATCATCCTGATAAGGAGCCCCAGAAACACCTACGCAAGCATCTCTCCAGCACCAGATTTGCCCTGATGCCTCAAAAATGACCAAGCAACTCCTGTGAAGACATTTAGAACCATCTCCATTTTCTCTGCTCAACATTCACCAGGGCTGGATGGCACCACAAGCTACCTTGTGCAAGGCAGAAGCACAGCCCAGGAGGGATAGGCCAGGCTCCTGAACAAGTTGTTGCCTTGCCCCTGGCTGGTAAGGGCAAAACCACCTGCAAACTCCACAACAGAAACAAAAATAAATAATTCAAGAAACTGACCTTTTTGCTGTCCCCTTGAACAGGGGCAGATTCAACTGGAAATTACTTCAAGAGGACACTTAGTCCATGCCCTACCTCCTACAAAGGGCTCTTGACCCAAACATTCCAACTAGGAGACACCCAGCCCCCTCCAGCATTACAGGATTGGAGTCCCTTGGAGGAAGGTGTTCCCAGCCAGGCCCAAAGTATTTGGCTCCTTCTGTTCTGCCAAAACAAGGGTGAGCCCAACCTGCATAAGCTCTAGCAGATCTCATACTGCAGGCAAACGCATGCCATTTCCTCTCAGAGTTAGAGCTTTAAGATAGTACACTCCCACTACCCACCCCAAGATGGCATTATCCAGCCTCATAACATCAGAGATGGAAACCAAGACAGGGCAATTGAAGGGACCTTCCAAGAGTGCTGGAGGCACTGCTTTAGCCCTACTTTTGCCCTGATTACGCAGGAAGCACTGCCAGACAAGTAGCATGGCCAGGTCTGATCACCCTGCTGCCAGCATGCTGTGGCACTGCCCAAAGAGTATAGAGCCCTTCTCCACCTGATCTACAGCATGTTTGCTCTGTGTTTCAAGTACTGGCAGATCTTATTTGTAAGACCATAAAATGGTCTCAAGCCTTACATGAAAACGTCAATTAGATGCTCCAAGCCCCACATTCAGCAGAAGGTCAAGTGTGTGGCATGCAGTCTTGTGGGCATTCAGCCACACACTCCCTATGTCAATCAGGCTCCTTTGACAGGCTGTTTTCTGAGGAGGGCTTGCAACAGCATCCACTGCTTTGCTCTTACAGTGCATGAGGAATTGGCTTGCAACTAGGAGCGAGGGGAAAGAAATAAAAGTTGGCCTTTTTTTTTTGTTTGTTTTAAACAGGCAGGCCAGACGTGTAACAGCCTCCCAACTTCGAGCTTTTTTGATCCAGCCAGCCCCCTCTCTGCTGAGTTCTGGCAGGAGACAGGCACAAAGCACCAATTAAACAGAGACAAGTTATGCTTTTTCTGTCAAGCAAAAAAGCAAAAAAAAAAGGGAGGGGGAAGACATGATGAAGCGGGGGAGAAGAATCCAGCCCTGGAGTCATTTTGCTTTCAAAACAAGCTGTCAAGGCAGCCCCCTCTCCTTCCATCTCACATGGAGGAAGGGCGAGGGAGCACTCGCGTGCCTGCTACAGACGCGTGGCATCAGTCATCAGACCACACCATCAGTCACTTGGCACATTGGGCCCAGCTGTGCCCTCACTTTCCCTCGGGCATCCGTCAAAGCCTGTGACAGGCAACAAGAGCAGCAGATTCATAGCAGAGATGGACAGAGCACGAGCTCCAGCAGATCTACTGACAAGAATCCCCACTTGTGGGCCATGAGGCTGGGAAAAAAACAAAACTCGGGAGCAGCAAAGGCTCCATGCACTAACTCATCTGGCCACATCAGCAGCTCCTTTTCCCCCACAGCAGAGACACACAGCTGGCACAAGCGTACAGCACTGCCTCTTCTGCCATAAAGGCTGCTAGGTTTGAAGTCTCCTTGCACAGCTAGCAGCTCTCCTGGCTTGCCGCCAAGCTCAGGACAGCAAGCTTCCCTCATGGATTCCATGCCGCTGCTTGGTTAAAAGCAAGGTACCTGCCATCACTATGTACTGCTGAGGAACCACAGCACAAAGCACGGACCTAGCAAGCACTTGCACTATCAGCTCTGAACCTACCTACAAGCCACACCCAGAGCTCACCCAGCAAGCATTGGCCCCACAGCTGGCCTGATTAGAAAATTACAAATATCCCTCCAAGCTTTATTTTTACATGTGATTGAGAAAGATAAATAGCAAGCACAGTCACTTCCAGAGTGGAAAAGGGCAGGCGTTTTAGCAGTGCATAAGCACCCACCCCAGATTTAATATCATATTTACTTCCTTACAGAGTGCCCTTTGGAGAGCCTGTTGGTACTGATTTGGGCATCAGCTTCACTCCACCTCTTCCTTCCTCAGCTCTCTGAAAGAGGCAGCTAACTGCAGCAGCAAAGTCACCTCCAGGAGCTAATGCATGCTCTCATTTCAGCAGGGTGGCACATGTGCTGGGCTGACTGCTACCAAGGAGGGATACCACCTGCCACATGAGCTGGGAGAAATGCAGAGTCTGTTTTTCTGGGCTGGATCTGTCCCACAATTAGCACAAATGAGGAGGGAAGGGCATCTCTGTCCTGGGCAGGTCTGCTTGGGCTGCTGGCACATGCTCTGAGTTCATTAATAAGTGCCCTTCTCATTAGCATGGGGTCACTCGGCTGCAGCAGGGCACAAGAACCACTTGGCCATTACTATACCACTCACGTTCACTGCTGTGATAGTGCTGAATTTCCTTAAAGAGCCCTGAAGCTCTTGGTTTGAATTTAAGGAGGAGATGAAGAAAGAAATCTCACAAAGAATTGCAGGATCTCTGTAAACATAACAGAGGAAAAAAGAAAGTGAATCTTTGATCCTCTTGACCTTGACAATGTCCTTATAATTACAAGACTATTTATTTTCAGTTAAATCCAACTATTGAACAGACAGTGTCAAGTTCTTTTCTTTCTGAGAAGGTGATTATCCTGCCCAGCTAATCTAATGAAAATTATCAGGAGGCTACTGACCTCCTGCTACACACACTAAATAATGCACAAAGCTTCAGGATCAGACAGGCAAATCATAACCCTGCCTTATCTTAATCACCTTCTATACAGCTCCAGGCTTGTTTCACTCAGCATTTGACTAACACAGTCAAAAGTATCTCAGTGGAACCACAGCAGAGCCAGCCCTGAGAAGGGCACAGCAAAAAGTTACATCCGTTAAGATTTATTTTTGTAGAAGTCAAGAGCTGCTGCAGCAAATATATTTAGTCTTTAAGCTACTGTGGGGTTCCTGAGCTGGTAGCCAGAGCTGGTGGTTCCCCAACACTGGACTGTAGGAAAAGCAGCACTGCCTTGCCCTGCTATTTTGATGAAGGGCACAAAGAAGGCAAGGTCTAAAAGAGGGGTGCGCAGTCTCATTGGTCCTGGTAAGAAAAGCTGCTCTTTCCACTCTGTCCTCTCAGAAACCCCATTTCTGTCTTCTGCTGCAAACACAGCTGCCAGCCTCTCCTTGGAGATGCCACTGCACAGCCAGCTGCATGAGAGCTAGGACAAAGCAAGAGCACCCAACACCAGGGATGCTTTGTCCGCAGTTCGGAGCACAGTGTGGAGACCACGGGATCTGCTACAATCCCGTCCCACTTACTGCAATCCCCCTCTCCTTCAGAAGAGGCAGACAAGAGCAGCAGCTGTAAGAGATAAAAACAACTAGGAATTAAGGTGACAAGACCTAAACCAGGAGCCACAAAAAAGTTGTCACATACTCCCCCACACAGCCACTACTTAAGCAGCACATACAGCTAGAGGAATAGATTACATGGAGGTGACTTCAAGCCTTAAATAAGGTTCCCACTTAAGGAAGCTACAGAGAACTGTGGAAAAGCACTGCTAAAGAGCAAACTGATGAGTTTTTATGCCCCAGCTCCCCAGAATGAACCTCAGCTACAACCCACTCTTATCCAGCCTCTCCTGGTAACCTCACCCTTACATACTCACTGCCTTTTGGTCCTTCAGACTCCCAACCCAGGAGATCCCAGCTCACCTCTGATCATTGCTTAGCCAGGACCTTCAGCCACAGCCCTTGCAGACTGCTGCAAGCCTTGGCAGACTGTTGGCAGACTGCTGCCAGCCTTAGCAGCCTGCTCAGGCCCTGCAGCCCTTCATTCCCTGCAAGGCACTCCCCACCCCCAGAACATCTGATTTATCCTCCCATCCTGGCTATCATGGGACTTCAGTCTCTTTTCTCCAGCTGGGGAGGTGCTAAGCAAGGCACAGGTGGGCAGGCTTTCTCCCTTTTCAAAGGAACCGTTCCTCCTCTCTTACAATTTTTCAGAACAAGAAGAGGAAACAGTCTCCTCTAAAGTAAGCAGAAACAATGACTGAGGTGGGTTTAGGTATAACAGAAGAGGGAGAAAGATAAATCAAATAAAGGCAGGCAGGAAACAGCACAAGATTCATCTTTGGGAAAATACTAGGTAATATTTGCAAGGAAAATGATCCACAGCAGAGTTACTCTAAGGGAAGCAGAAATCTGGGGGGGGAAATATTGTCCACAGCAGCAACTGTGGGTGCACAGTGAACAGGTAGAGCTGTGAAACCAAGCACTGACAAGGCAGAGGCTTTACCTAGCCTAGGCTAAGTCCCTAGTCCCTAGGCTACCTAGGATAAGTCCCACCTCTGCAAAGGGGAGGAAGTGCTGTTCTGTGGACACATCTGTGCCCAAGGATTTCTTCAGAGAAATGATCCTGAGCCCCAGGGATCTGTGTCACACCAACTGGGCACGGTGTTAACTGGCCAGGACTCACCAAAAGGAGAGATACTTTGGTTTTCTTCTTTTCAATTTTAGAAAGCAGGCCAGTGCTGAAGCATCTGAGCTACTACTGGAAGAAGTTGGAACAATAATTAAATTTCTGCATCTCCTAGCCATGGTGACAGGAGCAACCTTGGGCTTCTAGTCCTTGAAGCCACTGTAAATGCCTGTATCACAGCCTTGTTCCACCCACATGTGCTGACTCTACCCTTAAAAGCCAAGATGCAGGTCAGTTCATGTCTCTGCTGTTGAGCAGCTGCTTGGTGTCCTCCATAGGAACAACAGTGAGTGCTGGGGCTACAGGAGGGCCATGTACCAGGTTAAGGTGGCATCACCCTACTGAGTTGTGTATTCTCTGGATTAACATCCCTCCAGCAAAATGCTGCTCACAGATTGCCAATACAGTTCTAAACAGACACCGTGGAGGGTCTGGTTTGTATAAAAGTGGGAGGTGAAAGCCTGGAGAAAACCAGAAAGCTACTGCTGTCTCAGGATTGACTTTATCAGCAGGCCTGGTCGTGAAGAAGGACTGCACAAGATGAAGAAGTAGATTTAAAATTATACTGCACAAAGCTCTCAAAAATGCTCTAAGAACTGAAGCTGGAGTTGGCTGCTTGTGCTGGGTCCAAGGGATGGCTCCAGCATCTGCAGCCACCTCTGGTTCTCTGCACCAGCTGCTCCAGAGAAGAGATGACACCATCCCCTTCTCATGGCAGGAAACAAGCAACCTCTCCTTCATGCCAAGCTCAGCAACCTCTCCTCTCAGCTTACACAGTGATGGAACACTGCAACTGCCTGGAATGGACTGAGACGCACCAGAGCTTGCAAATGTATGTTCTGGGGAGGTTTCTTCTCTCCCCAGGCTGACTTCTAGATGAAGACATGTGTCCCCAAGGCAGACAGCAGCAGTAGATGCATCCTTTGGTGATTCTACCTGCCAGCAGAGCATGGCAAAGTGTTTGAGTCACAGCCTCCAGGGACGAGAGAGCAATTTACTCACCACAGACTAGGGTTTGCCTTCCTGGCTGAAAACAAACAGACAAGCCATTGATTAGTGTCACTCATCCTCGTTGTCTTGAGGCAGACACCCAGCATGTTGGGACTCTCCTGAGAACCTACCTGCTCATTGCACCTGTGCACAATTGCCACTAAGACCTAGGTCAGACACAGGTCTCAGTAGGAGGAAGAGATTGCATGCAAAACAAACTTTGCCCTCTCTGCTCCAGCACATCTTTTCCAGTGCAAGGTCTGGCTCTGTCTGCTGCTTTTGAACACCCACTGCCAGCTGATTCCAGAATGGCCTGAGGAACAGGGAAAAAGGAAGCATTCACTAGCAGAGCTGTCAATCCAATCCCCATGCATGACTACTAGTGACAGCAGAGGCAAGAGGAACCCAGCTGGATCCCTCCAAGGCAGGAATGGAGCAGGATGAGCTGCTGCAGGGCCAGCACTTAGGAGAAAAGCATCTTCAGCTTGACAGCTCAGCAAATTTGATCTGGAACTGGCAAGAGAGAAAAAAATGTAAAACCTTTAAATGTCTTACCAGGGTTCTGGCTGCCAGGAGAAGCAGAGACAGACATACATAAGCACACAGTGCTCCACAGAGCACCAGATGCTCTGCTTTGGTCTGTGAAGAATACTAATGTGTCCTGCAGCTGGCATGAACCGTGAGCAACTCAAGAAATCTGGTTTTCTGCCACCAGTTCTGTTCTGGGATATCAAGGAAATCCCAAAACCACTCGATGTTTCAGCTTCCTCTCTTTGCAAACAGTGATGCTTCCCTGAAGTCCCAGAGTGTGGTAAGGTTAAAGGCTGACCCTTGTTAATATACTACAGCAAGTAGCCTTGGGAAACCCTCCAAGCCTAAATGCAATATGACAAACCTCGTGAGTTCTAGACCCAAAGATAGATCAGACCATCCTAACTCCTTGTTTTACAGACAGAAAGTGAAAATCATCGACCCCTTTCCTTTGCCATTGACACTTCTGATCTGGTCAAGTCACATCATCTCCTTCTTCCCCCTGACAGCCCTGAGATAACAAGCCCATCAAAGTAAAACATTCTCTACTCCATGCATAAGGCCAAAACTAGGAAGCACAAATATCACATGCCCTTGAATTCAAGGACTCACCATAGCTGTTGGAGGACTAACTTTTCAATCCTGCTTTGTGGAGGAGCAGGCTAGAGTGAAGACGAAGTCACTAATCCAAAGCAAAATGGGCTGGGGTGTAGCAAATGAGTACACAGAAAGAAGCACTGCGCAGAGTGAGGATATGGAGCACTGATGATCCTCTTCCTGGTCTTCACCCTGTCTAAACAAGCCCCAAGAACTTGGTATGTCTCAGCATTGCTGGAAGAGTGAAAGGCATACCAAACCAGCAAGTGGGGTTGATGGCAGCTTGATGGACTTCTAAAGGATGGATACATTTGTTGGGAGTCCCCAGGTGCATGCTTGGGAAGTCCTGCAACACTTGAGTTTCAAAGAGCACAAACTATCCCTTCTGGCAAAATACCACCAAATGCAGCCAGAAAAAGGGAGCTGACCAAATGTGCTGGTAGCTGGCACATTACAGAAATGCTGTATGAGATGGCAAAAGGGTTTCGGCCAGGCGGCACAGCTCATCTGTGGCATGGCCAAAAGCTTTGCCCAGCCAGTACACTCCCTCCTGCATAGATTTCAGCATTACCCAGTGCTCTGTGCCCTGTCACCGTACTTACTTATATGAATGAAAGAAAAACTAGACTCGCCAACATACCCAATGGGCCTGTCAAACTAATCTTGTTAGGAGGACTGGAAACACACCAGCAGCAAGAGCTGACCCCTGCTCCAGAGCCCTTGCAGAAATCATGCATCCAGGAGATGGAAAAGCCTCTGTTGTTCCCGGAACCAGGTCAATAAAAGCACAGACAACTCCATCCAGAGAAAGACTTTTTTTATGTATCAGAAGAAAGAGCAGCTCCAGCTCCCCCAGCTGCAAATAGGTAGGCAGGCACAAAGAGCCAGCACAGAAATGTGTCTGTGCAACACGTGTGGGGAATTGGCTGTCCCACACATGTCTGGCGCATGGGGTGAGAGGAAGCTGCTCCAAACTGTGGCGCAGGAGAGCTGTGAAAAACAGAGGCTGCTGCTCGGTCTGGGTGCTCCCACCCCTCCAAGTCGGATTCCCAAATCAAACAGCCTTCCACCAATACAGGCGTTTAGTGGGCCAGGCAGAGAGGACAGGCTAGGCAATGATTTCAAAGAGGAGCAATCCCAGGCAGCTTTGAAGGGCCTCATACTCATGGACTGAGAACAATCCACCCTCTGGGGAGCAAAAAGAAATCCAAAATGCACTTTGTGCATGTGCCTCCTGAGAAAAACTGTCACCTTTCCAGACCCATACCCACTTTGTGCATGCACCTTTGCCGTAGTGCTGTTATTTTTAGAGCTCTTTGCTAACTGAGAAGCCCAGAGGTCTGGGCAGAGAATTTTTATTCCTTTTTTATCAAATCTCTGTGCAGCAACCACATTTTGTTCTCTTCCACTCTTTTCAATTTATTTATTTTTCAAGCTCTTAGTTCAGATGCACAGGAAGGTAAATCACACACCGACAATCTGGCACAAGATGCCTAGCCTTTGCATCGGAGAACCATGCTCTAACCATAGGAGAGGATGTGTCCTCATTAGCATCAGCATTTTTTAGGCCATGGACAAAAGGACCATGGTGCAGAGAGTGTACCTATATTACAAGCAGACACACTTATACTATTATATGTAATGTTGTTTAATTTCACAAGTGAGTGCTTGTGCCAAACCCTGAGAAGCCCATCCTAGCCTGCCTTTTTGAAGCAGGATGGCAGCAGCTGCAGATCCCTCCTTCTGCATTGATCAGCCTACAAAGCTCCAGCAAAGGGAGCTTTACACCTCTCGCAGATGATCCCATGCCACACAATAGCTGCTGTGCCTCCACAGGATTTGGGAAAGGATCAGCCTGGCTTGTCTACCACTATGCTGCTGGGCATTTGCAAAGTACATAGCCTTGGTGGTCAACCCACAAGAAATTATTTCTAGAGCAATGAAGATGCAGCCAAAAAGCAGCTGTCTTTCTATTTACTACCTTTTTTTGGCACCCCAAAATGCAGTGTGTGTCCCCTGCAGCCCTAGGAAGCCATGGTAATAGCATGGAGTAGGGATATCTTGGTGTGTCAGCCCCCCAAATCCTGTTAATTACTAGGTCCAGTCTCCAAGTTATTCTTACACATGCTCCAGAGTCTGGGAAAGACACCAGAGACCACAAGTAGAAAAATACTGGGCTGCAACTTTGAGCAAAATGCATTCACTGGCTTAACACCTACATAATTAAAAGCAGGTGCATCCCTCTGTAACTGCTAGCACAGGGATGTGCCTTGTTTTGCATTTGCTTTAGGGAGCCTATGATAGTAGGCACAAAAGCAAAGCTGGCCCCTAGTCCCTCTGCAGAGCAAGGCTGCTCACAGCATCAGTATAACATGCAGCTCACCCTGCCTGGCCCCCACAATCTCCTCTTCTCATCTGAACAGAAATAATAGTAGCTCCTTCTGCCCACAGGGGTCTGAGCTGGTCACTGCTACTCCCAGAGGTGAGCATCACCCTCCAGGGTTATGGTGCTGAGGGGCTGGATTCAAACCCACTCAGCAAATCAGAGGGCTCTGATAACACTGGGGACTTCAATCCTGATGGAGAGTCACAGAAACACAGAATGTTAGGGACTGGTAGGTACCTCCAGACATCATTGAGTCCAACCTCCCCGCCAAAGCAGGATCACCTAAGGCAGGCTGCACAGGAATATACCCAGGTGGGTTTTGAAAGTCTTCAGAGAGAGAGACTCCACAACCTCTCTGGGCAGCCTGCTCCAGTGCTCCGTCAACCTCACTGAAAAGAAGTGTCTCCTTGTGTTGAGGTGGAACCTCCTGTGTTCCAGCTTGTACCTATTGTTCCTTGTCCTATCACTGGGCACCACTGAAAAGTACTTTCTCTCACTGATGCTGGGAATGACACCAGGCCCTGATCCCCAAACTCATCCACCAGCCAGCTTCCTGGCTCCACCTGGCTCCTACTGCCTTTTACACTGCTGGTAAAAATGGGCAACTCATTCCTCTCCTCACAGGGCGAAGTGAACTGACTCTGTCAATACCAATTGACTTGATGGATAACAAGCCAAAAGTTTAGGCAGCTTCAGACCAGCCTCCAGTCACTCCTCTCAAAAGGAGACCAGCTGCCCATCACCCAGATTTGGGTCAAAAGGAGGGTCACATTGCAAGTCACTTCCAGCGCCAGGGGAAAGCCTTCTCCAGAGTCTCTTCTCTCTCACCTAGCATTTCTTGTGCCACTTCCCCGAACAGTTCCCACTTCACAGGGTGTGTTACGAAGTATTTAATTGCAACCACATCTGGGCAAGCCAGATTGCAGTTGATCTCATGTACCCCTCTTTAAGGAAACACTAAGAGAGAGGTCATAATCCTTCCATCAGCTGCTGCAAACAGATCCACAACCATGGTACAGAATCATTTATTAAAAACCCCTACAGCTTTCCTCCTCCAGCCTCCCCTGAGCGGGCAGCAGCAGAAAGTGATCTCCCAGGGATAAGAGAGAGGATATTTCCCACATAATGGGCACCAGTATTCATTCCAACTGATGCAGCTTTCCTCTCATTTTGTGACTTCATGAACATCACTTGATGCTGGCAGCAGCCCCTGAGGGCATCACAAATTACCTGAGGGAAAACAGCTTCTTCTTCCAGTGCTGGCATCCAGGCTGCCTCCAAGACAGAGGGCAGCAGCCCTGGCTGTGCACGGCCACATTGCTCAGGCAGCTTGTAGTCACACTGCCACTAGATCAGTGGTGACTCAAGAGGGCTTCAATGACATCTTTAGGGTGTCATGGCTAATTACAGCCCTGACTATACCCTCTAATTAGGTAACACCTCCAGGAAAATCACCCTTTCCTCTTTAAACATTTGGCACTTCTTGTCAGACCTCGTTCCACTTCACAAGACATCTCAAAATAAATAAACCCTAGGTCCTCTGTGCTGGCTCAGAAACCAGCTGGGTGAGTGCCCTCACATCTGCACAGGCACACACCCGCACGGCCCAGCACAAAACCCCCATCAGAGGCACAAAGCAAACGCACTGATGCAGCATCATCCTCCTCTGATCTCTCATTTCCAGCCGTCCTAGTGCTACTTTCAACAACAGTCAGCAAAACCTTTTATAGGAGAACAAGAGTATTTGTGATGCATCAGTGTCCTACTAAAAATATTGCCTGTGGGCTTGCTAGAAAAGTGTTGCTCCAGCAAAGAAGCACAATATCAGGCAAGGGAAGGCATTTAAAAAACCTAACCATTTAGAAATAATATGCCAGGATGTTATCAGTATTTTAATCCAGAACCTTGATTTCTGTTTTCATTAAGTAATGAATAAGCTGAATGTTTTCAGTTTCCCACTAGCACAATATTTTAAGTAGGTGGGGGGAAACAAAAAATTTAAAATCCACCATTGTAACTGCAAGCACACCAAACAAAAACTATCAAAATACATAGAAGATAAATATTGAGTTCTTCCAAGATGGCTATGAGAACAATGTCTCTTTATTTGCTTTTCACAAGGTTTATTACAACAACAGAGGGAGAGAGAGGCTCCAGTATACAGTATTTTAATACACATACATGCATTTGCAGCTGGAATAATAGATTTTAAGGACAAAAGACAGTGGGACAGCTGAACATATGCAGAAATGCAAAAACATACCTTCAAAAACATATTATTTGCACCCTACCCAGATATATACATGGGCACATATGTATTTTATACATGTATGTGTACACACCCCCCACCACGATTCACATCAATCAGAAACATTAATTAAATCAGACTCTGAAGTTTCTGCTGCTTTGGGAAAACATGACCCTGAGGAGACATCAGGCATGAACTTAACATCCAGCAGAAAATGAAACCATAACACGCTGCGTCTTGAAAGCCAGCCCTCAATCTAACTTAATCCCTGCTCTGGACAATGCCTCCAGAGAGGCATTAAAAACATGCTAGGTGTTTTCCTGGATTTCCCAAACTCCCCGGAGACTCCCTGGCACTCTGGCTGCTTCCATATCCTCCTCGCTTAGGAGATGTTTCCGGCTGAGTGCTCCCATCCTGCCGCTCCCACGGCTGCCAACACACAGGTCCAGTGGAGCAGCAGCCGAGCAGCCGGAGAGCCGCATCCAGCCCTGGCTTCAGGACGAATTACCCAGGGCAGCCTCTGGGGTTTATCGCTCGGATTCCTACAAAATGTGCAGAGGAATGATGTACGAGCTTGAAAGGTCAAGAGCAGGTTTGTATCCTCCTTCCCCATCCCCGACAAAGGGATTCCAGCAGATCTCGTGCCCCCTAGTGTCATCCTGGCGAAGGGACCGGCACCGGGCACCGGGTACCACCTAGCTCAGGCAGTGCCCTTGCCTATCCCACAGTAAAGCTGGCTCCGTGTCCTGCTGGTACTCGAAGCACAGTTAAATGCCACTTCTGACAGTTCAGGTGAACTCGCTGTCACCCCAAAACACCCCTGGGGCAGCAATAGCCTCCCAGGTGTCCCCATGCCCAGCATGGTGCCACCTATGTTATGCCCCTGCAGATCCTCAGCAAGACCTATCCCACCAGCAGATAGACCAAGCGGCGCTGCTGGAGAGGGTCCAAGAGGAGGAGGCAGAGCGCATCTGTGGTGGACACTGTCCAGAATACAACTCCTTCTAAAAATAGATGGTCCCTGGAAGGGCACAGCCCTTCCAGGGAATGGGAACGCTCAGTGCCAGGAGATTGGAGTTTGGGGTGACAAAACTTCTAAGTGCATGAATACAAGACATCACTGCCTTTGCCCAAAGTCCCTGTTTCTTCCCCATGAGAGCAACTGTGGCATTGAGCTCTCTCCCTTAGCATGAGAAGCAGTGCACAAAACCATCCAAAAACTCATCATCCCTGCTTGCCTGCTCTAAGTGACAAGATCCAGTACCTCCTGGGGAAATGCCCATGCTGGCTGCAATACTAATGGGAGCAACTAGGACCAGACTCTGCACACAGAGCACCTAAACAGGAGGTGTGGGCTAGATGAGAGCACAGAAAACGTGTTGAGCCCATGCTCGTGCCTCAGTTTCCCCATCTGGCCAGCAGCCCTGATGCAGCTTGTCCTCTCTTGCTTTGCTGTCCCTCCTCAATCAGCTGTTAGCTTTTGTGGGGAAGGGCACCCCATGAACAGCACCTAGAGCTATGGACCTTTCAAAGTACATGCTGGCAGCACGCAAGCAAACCTCAGCAGCTCATCACCAAAATTTGGAGGAATTCTCCCCAGGGCACTGACCTGGGTATGCTGCTTTCTTCTGCAACACCGAGCAGGGACTATAGCTTAGAATAATGGGGAAGTAACTCAGTTCAGTGCTGACAAAGCATCACAAGCCCCAGCAGGGTTGAGAGGGGAGGAGGTATCCTTCCCTCATGCTGCCATGCCTGGTATACATCATGTTTAGGGCCAGGAATACGTCACTGACACAAAATGGACAAATTGGAGGGATTTCAGGAAAACGAGCAACAAAAATGATCAGGAAGCAGAAGGGATCAATTTACAAAGCAAGATTAAAAGAACTAAAGGAGCTATGATCAGTCTAGCTGGGCTGAGCAAGTACTGACAGAAGCAGTCAGATGCTAATCTGCAAATGGGATGAAAATGATACAGGAAGGAGTAATTTAGCATCTTCACCAGTAATGGGGTGATATTAAGGGGAACTTGGGTCTGAGAAGGTAGGGGGGGAAAGGCAATATAAAAACCCCTAACAAAACCAACCAACCAAAAAACCCCAATCCAAAATAAAACTCCTTTCCTGGTTGTGCATGGCTGTCTCTACCAAAACACAAAGTCTCCAGAACTCTTTCTTCCTAGGACAAGAATCCTTGGGAGAAACCATATCTTAATGCCTAAGAAGGTATGCACAAAAGAAACCCAAAAACCTAACCTTCCCACCCCTGACTCATGCTCAGAAAAGCAACAGGGCCTCCACGATAACCAGAGGACAGAGGCTTCATGACTGCAGGAAAGCAGCATTGAGCAAAGGCTAAAGCTGCCGGGAC
Organism: Dryobates pubescens; assembly: GCF_014839835.1. NCBI lineage: Eukaryota > Metazoa > Chordata > Aves > Piciformes > Picidae > Dryobates > Dryobates pubescens. Next base: position 86,498,974 of record NC_071657.1, on the reverse strand, counting down.
CGGTGAGAAGATGCCCACAGAAGGATGCCTTTGCACTCGTTGGTCTTCACGAGAGGGGGAAGGTGCCGAGATCGCTTCCTGCAAAGTCGCAGGAGTGAGCTCAGCTGCGAGCACTCAGATATTTACACACAAGCAGCACATTACTCAGCAACTCCCATTTGTCAGGCATAATGGCAGCGGCAGCAGTAATAAACGACAGAGCCGAGAGGCAGCCTCCCCAGGCACACACCCAGCCCCAGCCTGAGCTGGAGCAGGATGCATTCCTCCGGCTTGCTGGGGATTTAATTGAGAGTGCCTGTGAGCCGGGGCTTGCACCCACAGAACTCTTGTTGCCAGCTTCGGAGAATTGAGCACATTCCCAAAAGCTGAGCCTTGGCTGCAGAGTTCTGTCTGCATATATGTGCATCACAAGCTTTGCAGCTCCAGGAGGTAGCAGGGCTTCTTCCCTCCAAAGACCAAAAGGTGCTGAGCGCCTTTCATGAGGATAGGACTGAAGTGCCTCAGCCCCCGAGGCAGTTCAGGCAAAAGGTAATGTATGATTGTCAGATGTGGCTTGGCCTGCCCTGACAACAGGGTCTGATGAAGTTATCTAAACAGGCTATCACAAAGAATCTGCCAGGGACAGGGTTCTTATTTCCAAAGTACAGCCCACCTCAGAAAAGTCCACCCTGCCCAGAAAGCTCTGGTGTCAGGACCCAGTCCCAGAAAGATGCCCTGCCTGATGTGAGCAGCCCTTGAAGATCTCTAGGCTCTAACTCCTCAGGGAGGGGCAGGGCAGGGAGCCGGGAGCAAGAACGGCTGCTCCAACGCATCTGCACGTTTCGCAGCCAGTATCCCTGCCTCGCTGCCTGCACACACAGCCGGCAGGACCGGCAGCAGGCTGTGCAGGTCCTGTCCCTCACAGGGGCGAACAATGTCCCTGGACTGAGAAGTGGCACGGTCAGAGTTAAATTAGCAAATCCCTCCAGAAGTCACCAAGTTCCCGAGCAAAAAGCGATCTGAGGAAAGGACCTCCTTACACTACCCGACAAATTAAAACACAAAGAGACACGGAAAAGAAATCAAACAGCTTTGTAGGCAATCCTACTCCGGCAACCTGTGCTCTGTACAGACCCTACACGTGTCTATAAGCATGGGGTGGGGAAGAAACAGTCTTTCTAAAAGAGTGAAGGCGAAGTACCTATCTTTATACCAAAAAAGTTTAACAGATTAAGAAACTGCTAGAGGAGCCAGATTCTGTCCCCAGCAAAGGCAGCACAAATCAACTCACTCGCTGGTTGGAGTCCCAGTCCAGTTTTAAGACTGCAGTGAGGGAAGTCACCAAGATCTGCAAATGTCAGGGAGTTTATGCAGCAAAGGGATCGGTGTGTATTATGCAATTCTGGAAAGCAGCCCTCGTACTCACGCTCGGGATGAACTGAGAGCCCGGGGACAGCAGTTCCACAGAAGCGCCATGCGGCCGGTTTTCTTATAAAATCACACCACCCCCTCAAAAAACCGAAATAATAATAAAACAAATCAGCACTGCCACAGCTGAGGAAAGGGCAGGTTGCGCCCTTGGAGAAATGATGAAAAACTCTGCTCTCCCGCCCTGGAAACCCACAGGCTCCAGTTTACAAAGAGCCACCCTGCAAGCCTCAGCTCCAGCCCTGCTCATGCAATGCAGCAGGCAGGAGGGATCATCCCTGCTCAGCCTTCAACCTGATGCCGTTCGCAGCGTCCGCGATGCCCTCCTCGATGGGGACAGGGAAGGGGTGTCCCGCCGTGACTCTTCGCCGCGGACCCGCTGCCCTGTGGGAGGTCCGGAGCTGTTCCAAGCCCGTGCCCCCCATCCCTCCCCCGCCGGGAACGCCCGGCCCGCACAGACACAGGCACGACGGAGGAGCAAAGTAAGTTGTCCAAATCGTTTCCCCACGGGGCTCGCCCCTGCCTCGGCTGCCCTGAGGGGGTAGGGGGGAGTGTGTGTGGGGAGTGGCAGATACGCGTGGGCACTCTGGGGAAAGGTGCGCGGCGGCGGGGCAGAACACCAGACGAAAGGGGGGAAATGAAATCAAGCGTTCCCGCCCCCCCACACTTTTCTTCTCCCAGAAAAGCAGCGCCACTTAGTCGATGGATACTGAGGCTCGCCTCCGCAGACCCCCGCCTCCCCCGTCCCGCGGGTGGGGGAACAGCCCGCACCGCCCTCCGTCCCCAGTACTCACGGAGCCCTCCTCGGCGCCACTCCCGGCGCTAACCCCATGCAACCACCGACTGCTTCTGCACCGGCTCGGGGGCTATAAGCTCTTTTAAACTCCAGCACATAACCCATGTGACCGCAGAAGCCACTGGTAAGGAGCGCCGGGGAGCCAGCGATGAGCTCAGCCCGCACCCCCCGGCACAGCGCCGCGAACGCGCTCCCGGCCCCGCCGCGACGCGCGCATCCGCCCCACGCCCGCACACACATACACACGCTGTCTCTCTCTCTCTCTCACTCTCTCTCTCACACACACACACACACACACACACACACTCACGCGTGGCCGCCGAGGACATGCTGCACACACACGCATGCACACCTCGCGGATGCTGAGTCGGATGGAGGCACCTCACACACGCACATCACCTCCCTGTGCAAAGGCACACTCGTGAAAGCAGCGTGAGCACAGAGACATGCACGTACACACCAGCACAGCATGTACACGCTGCAAGTTCCCCCCAGTGCCGCCTTCGAGGTGCGTGGCCCCACACACAAGGCCACGCACATGCTGTCCTGCACAATGCACCCTCCACTCACTCTCTCTACCTGCTCATTAAGGGATGCAGACTCAAAGCCACTGGACTAATGTTTCCATACACACCTTCACTAACATTTCCATACACACCTCCACACACATCCTTGTACATGCCCCACTTGTGAGGCATGTACATAAGCACCCTCTCAGAGTACACAACAAAGGTGCCACAGACAGAAGCAGACTGAAATGAAAGCACTGATCTCACCTCTCTCACACACACAACACCACTGGATGCCAAGTGCACACAAGACTCCCACACCCTCTTGCACAACCAATGCAGGAGAGACATGCACCCACGTTTCCCACCCCAATGCAATCTGCATGCCAAACAAGCCCACCCTACTCATCCATCAGATGCCCATGATGGTGGAATCCTCCTATTTCTCACCACAGGTAATGGCCACAAGCTGTCACCTGTGAAGGATCTGCAGGGTGAAGACAGAAGACAGAGGTCCCTTTGTGCTGTGCACAGCAACTCCTGACAAGGCTGAAGTCTCAGAGATGGACGTGCAGCCAGGACAGGGCACCCATTCCAGCAGTGGCACAACGGAATTCAGGAGTGTCAGGGTTAGATGTGCCAAGGGGATACAGGAGCTGGGTGTGAGGCTTTGGTGTGCAAAAGGCTGGGACAGGCAGGCCTGGCTGGGCAGGTGCCGGCGTGTGCTGCTGGGGCACGCCAGCAACACGTGTGAGAAGGCAGAGCTGGCAGGCAGAGGGCTTCACTGTAAGCTGAGTTATGGAAAATTACTCTTTCCAAGGAATTGCTAAAATTAAAGCAGCAGTGAGGCCAAACAAGCAGGAGCCAAAGGGGAGGGTGAGAAAGGACGGTGAAGTGGCCTCAGGGCAAGGAAGGGCAGGGTGGGCAGCAGGCAAATCAGAAAACACTCACAGAGCTTCCACCGCTCCCCGACTCCTGCCGTCTACACAGGCAATTGGAAACACCAAGAAGGGGTGATTTGGGGAAGGTTGATTGGCACTGTGTTGACACTGGCTGATGAGTGTCATGGGGCAGGAGGTTTAGGGGTTTATAACCCTTCCCAGTCACATCCCATGCCTGGGTACTAGCATGCAAATAGCTATTTCCCCAGCCTGTTAGAGACAAATGCCCATGAAGAAACAGCCTGTTTGTGGCCAGGGGCTAGATGCCAGCAAAGGGCAGATGGTGGGGGCATTCTGGGGAGCACTACAACTCATTATGGGAATCATCTGCCCTGGTCTCTACCCCAGGGGCTATGGCAAGGCTGGGGTGCTGCTACCCAAACATCAGCATTCAGGTCAGCAGTAAGGAGTGTTTCAGCTTCCAGATATCCAAGCATTCCCAGCACAGATCCCCATGACTCAGGAAACAACACATGCAAGAAAACTCTGCAGAGAGGACTTGGGAGAAATACTCCCATTGGCACGTTCCCACTTTCCCTGCCATCCTGGGCTGCAGGAACAACAGTAGCCACAAAACTTTCTTTCTGATCTTTCTGTTAAAAGAAGGGGGGAAGAAGTAGGGAGAGGGATGGACGGGGACAGGGCATGACAAGGAGGGGAATGGGGTGAGAGGAAACCTACAAAACCTACAAAAGCCAATCTGTTCCAACCAGATATATGCTGATCAAATTAAAGATGCCACTTCTCCCTGTAGTCCTGGCCTCACAGAAACAATGTCACATAGGCAAAGGGGGCTGGGTGGAAGCCAGGTTTTGTCTAGTTTTTTATTGATGTTACTAAAAGCCACTATTAATTGGAGGGAAATAACGATGTTTTGTCTCAGACAAAGGTCCATAATAAATTATCTGTTTATTGTTGCTGGTTTTATCCACGGAGAATAACCAGTATGTTGGGACTCTGGGGGAATTTATGATAGATAATAGCAGATCCTGAGGAAAAAAACAGGACAGAAAACTAAAGGCAGAGAAAGGATATGTTCGAGGCTATGCAGCAGTTTGCAGCAGAGCTGGAAGATGACCCTCCTGCCCAAAGTGTCTTGAGCAGATTGAAATAGTCATGATATGGAAGAAGAGGAAAGAAAATCCCAACCCCCTTTTTCTCCATCTTCATCCCTGCAGCCCTCCTGGCAGGCAAGATCAGGGCTGAAAAGTTAGAGGTAAGAACTGTGCAGGAAGCCACAGCTCTAAGGTGCTGCTGGGAAATGCATCAGGGGAGCAGGTGGTTTTCTGGGGATAGGGATGGAAAGATGCTGCAGCATCAGCAGGTCCAGGAAGAGAGCTAGATCCAGGGAAATGATTCTCTAGTTTATTAGTCAGTACTGGCCAGTACCAGGCTGTCACCGTGGGCTGCTTTTTCCATCCCCTGTATCCTGGTGGAAGCCACTTGGAGAAAGCAATGTACTCATCACAAGCCTATATGCTGACATTCAACCAGGAAGCTATCATTAAAAAAATCACTCCACCCCATTATGTGCTATCCCCAGCAGTGGTGGTACCCCAAGCAAGACAGTGGATACTTCACAGCATCATGAACAGAGCTGAACCATGGTCATATCCTGAACTTTTTGGGCTGATCCTGACCCAATTGTAAAGGAACATAGACCCCTTGGATACCTGGGACCAAAGCTGAGGGGACAATATTTGCCTGGTTGTACCCAAAACTGAGTATACATGAGGCGAGAGTCTGAGCCAGTGTCTTTGCAAGATATTTGTTTGTTAACTCGTGGCAAACATCTGCCTAAATTGCTCACAGATTATTCAACCATTGTGAGAGCTGATTGAATGATTACTGGTGAATCATTTGGTCAAAGCAAAATGCCCAGATTCCTGGACTGAAATACTGGCATGCAACACACAGATGAGTTTCAGTCCTCCAAAATCCCTGATTTCACATCAGACCTTAATCCTGCCTTCCTTGCTCCTGGCTTCCCCAAAATACCCACCCCCTGCCCGACCCCTTGCCACCAGCGGGAGCAAGGTGAATAGGAGACGTGGGGAACCATTCCTTGAATTCCTGCTGGACTTCAGGAGAACAACAACACAGCAGGCTGAGCTAGGAGCCTTGTCTCTTGCCTTTGCACAAAAGAGTTTCTCCAGAGGGGAAAAAAAACCCACAACAATGGCAAGGAAACTACAGGGTAGGCAAAGAAAGCAGTTGACCTGGCATGCTGCAGGCCAGAAAAAAAGTACAAATGGTCTTGCAAAGAAGCAGGAAAAGATGGGAGCTATGGAGCCGACAAGCTTTTTACCAGCACGATTTAATCATCTTCTGAGCAAATGCTCCCCACGAGGAACAAGAGGGGAAAGCAAGATCATGAAAAGATTGCAGGCAAAGGAATTCTGCTGGTACTCCTGGACTGATTAAAATTCCTCAGGACTCATGGCAGGAGAGATTATTTTATGTAAAACTTCACCTTGTCTTTATTACATTTACCAAACTTCTTCCTGTGTAGATAGTGGAGAGCGGTGGGAGCTGCGTGCGAAGGACAGAGATGGAGATAATGAGTACAGGACTTGGCTCTAGCTTTCCAGCCTGTTACCCATTTGCCTGGGAAGGGTGATGGTGAAACCATCTGCATCCATGCACACAGCAAAGTGCAAGTGAGAAGAGGCCTTAGGGACCTCTCAGAGCCTGAACAGGGTGAGATGTAGCTGTATGTGTCCTTAGTTGCAACCAGGATCACAGGCATCAGGCGGTTTGGACATGAGTAATTAGTATGCCTTGAGATGCAGGGGGAGTGCAGAGGGAATGAGGTCCCACTGGTAAGCTAAAATATGTGGGTAAAGTTTCCATGTGCAGCAAGGTTGTCAGGTTTGGTGCACGGTGTTATTAAAGCACTCCTGGAAAACAGAGATTGGCATATGGCAAGACCCCTCACTGCTACTGCCGGGTAAGATTTCGATGACAAAGTACCGCCTGACACCTGTTATAAATAACGTCCATCCCATCACCCACTCAGCACATGGCCCACTGCTGCTAGCTTCTCACTCGGAAGGGGCTCAGCATGGAATGAAAGCCATATTTAAAATACATTTTTGCATATGTCTTTCTGAGGGAGGAACAACAGGAGAGGGGTTTGTGAAAGGTTTCTCTCAGCATTTTTTCCCCCCTTAGTGCCACAAGTATAACCCTATGTAATCTCAGTCAAGAACTGAGACAATAAAGCAATCACGTTTTGCATCACTGTTGCATGAATATCCTGGATTGCAGGACAGGTGTTGTAGTTCTCCTAAAACTGGGAAATCAGCACCATAATCCTGTGTATTTGTCAGTTTGGGTGTTTTCCCCCTGTGGATCAGAACATCTTATGGAGGTGAGCAAGTGCTGTCCCACTGTCATGGTTGGGGACCACGGAGGTGTCCAGAAGGATGTGGCTCTGACAAGGTGCACACAGGGTAGTGTGCATCTTCAGGAGGTGACCCAGACACCCTGCCTTAGCCCTTCCTATAGCAGGATTACACCCAAACCACCACAGCATCTGCAGTCACATAGCAGACGTGCTCTCATTGCCACCGAGAAAGCAAGGATACCTTGGTGGGTTTGTCTCTTGCCTTGATGGGGAACCTCTGCCACAAAACTCTCCCAGTCACCTGCCAGGTGTGGGCCTGTCCCAGGATGTGGCCCACGGTGGCCTGGCTGGTGTATCTCCCACGATCCTCTTGCAGATTAACACCTCAAGGCAGGCCAACATCTGTTGCAGCATGGCTCCTTGCTCTGCTTGTGGGGCTGGCTCTATCACAAAGCATCTTCCTTGCATAGAAAGCAGAAGTCAGAGATTAGAATGGTTTGAAGTTTTAACATTAAAAGGTTGAATTTTAAAGAAAAAAAAAGCGAAAGATCTGGTTTTTAAATGTCTTTTGGTGAGGAATTTGTAAAGCCTGGCCCTCATGATTTTCAGAAGGGGCTTTTTTTTGAGGAAGGAGGTTAATTTTGTTTCCTTTTCTTTCTTTTTCACCTTTAACTGAAGACCACAATTACTCCAGAAACTCACATTTGGGATAAATATAATATTGCGGTTAGAAAACTTCTGTGAAATGTCAGGAAAAATCAAAGGTGATTCAGTTTCAAACTCTGCAAGGCAGAAACACCTGGGAAATATCCATGCCAGGTGCAGGGAGTAGGGGAGGGAGTGGAGAGAGGGCTCTCCATCCCTGCCAGCAGCTCTCATGACTTCCCATTCACTGTATTCAGAGGGTTGAGCTGCAGTGGGAAATCACAACCGATGCCACCACCACTTCCATTCCTGTGATCTCTACTATTTGGCTCTCAATGAGTGTTAACCTTTTAAAGATGCATTGTGAGTTTTTTAAAGATTTACTAGGTTTCTCATCCTTAGCATTGAGAGTGAACTCCAGTTTGTCCAGAAGCTCAACCAAGCTAGTGACACCATCTTGGGCTAAGTCTTATCTCATCCCATAGCTACTCAGTGCCTCTATGTGGAACATTTCTGTGCCATGGGGATGGGTAGTTCCTGCAGTCACTAAGAAAGACAGTATGGACACAGTTATGCACCACATAGTCCATAGCAAAAGAAAAACACCCGCTCTTCTTCCTGCTCCTTCATCCTTTGCCATTTTCCTCTTCTGCTGTCTTCTCTATTAGCCATGTCCCAGCCGTCATTTCTTTTTGAGCCTCACCACTGCCAAGACCAAAATGGACAAATATTTGGTTTTCTCTCCCTTAACCTCACAAAATCACAGCACATTACACACACCTGCCTGTTTACCCCAGGTTGAAATGTTTCTGTTGTGACCCTTTAACACTGCTCTTTTTTTCCCCTTTCTTTCTTTTCTTTTTTTCTTTTTTTTTTTTTTTCCCTGTATGGATTCACTTGGCTCCTGCTCAAAATCAAGATGGAGACCTTTTCTTTGCAAAACATGCCAGAATGGGAATTTTTGACAAATTGCATGACTGTTTTTTATTGTGTCCTCAGAGCAGGAAGGGTACCAACAAATCCCTGTTCTCAAAACTTCACTTTTCAGAATTTTTGATTTAAAATGGTTTTTTCCCCCCCCTCTTCCCCCCAATACTCAAACAGCCTCAGCTTGGGAGCCTTTCATCTGAGCCCCAAACACATCTCTTTTTACAAGAGAACTGCTGGGTGCCTACTGACTAGGTTTGCATGATATTGCCTCTTTAGGGAACACTGGGACAATACATTGCTAGGAAGCAGAAATGCCAATCTTGGGATCATACAGTAACTATCTGCTGAGAAGACCCAGTGGTCCAAATATTCTCCCTGAAAACAAAACTCTTCAGCTGTGATTTCCTGAGAGGTGTTGCAAAATCTGGCAGGGTACAGAAAAGCCCATGAAACTTCCTTGGGAAACTGGGCCAGCACTGCAAAAGGCTGCTGACCTTTCTGTTCAGTCCAGGTGGAGATTCAAGCCCTCATGAGAAACAAAAAAAATCCACACCTCCCCCGATACTTTGATGCAAAACAGTGAGTGAGCAAAACCTCAGGTGCTATAAATTTTGATTCTGTGACATCCACTTCAACTAAACTTTCCACCTAGACAGGGGAGCCATTATACTGGCAGAGCTTCTTTGCTGAAAATGAAAAAAAAAACTCCCATGGAAGTTTGGGCTGATTTTGGAGCTGGAGGAAGCTGCAGTTGAACTATTGATGCTCTGGAGGGCTGGGGAAAGGGTTTGACATCGCAGACCCTCTACATGGAGAGGGCTGTCTTATCCTGCAAGGACGGGTGCAGACCTTTCCCCCTCTATCCCTATCTTAGCTTGAATGCCGATAGAAATGTGTCAGCTATTTCCAACCACCTCGCATGTACCCAGTGCCTCGTTAGCAGCAAGTTTCGTTTGGCTTGAAAGCAGAGATACTGAGCAGCGAGAGGGCGGCATTACAGGTGTCAAGAGGAGTATTTTTCCGGCAGGGTCTCAGGGGAAAGAGGGTAAAGTAAAAGCTAAAAGACAGTTTCTCGTATCGGCAGCTCCCGCCACCCTCTGTGCGCCGGAGATGATTCTCCTTGCTTGCAGTGCCATCTCCCGGCAGGGCCTGCCCGGGGACCGCCTGCTGATGCTCTGCGCTTTTGGAGAGACTGCGGGGGCCAGGGTGGGAATATTTTTCGTGAAGGTAATGCACAGCCCAATCTGCTACCCTCAGCCTGCCAGGGGCTAGGCTGAGCACCCAGGGGCTGAGCCTGAAGAAAAGAAAGAAACAGACAAACAAATAAAAACAAACAAAAAACCCTAAACCAAAATGTTAAAAAAAAAAAAAAATCCACCCAAAACAAACAAAATCAAAACACAAAACAAAACAACAACCACAACAAAAAAACACACACCAGGAAAAAACAAACAAACAAACCCAACAAAACCAAAAAACTCCACCAAAATCATTTTCTCAAACCTTTTCCTGCGTTAATATAATGAATGTCTCGCATGTGAAGCTTCTAAGTGAGAGAAGATATCTCTGGAGTACAGGATGACAGAGACTCTTGATAAATCTAATGCCTGAACAGAAGGGAAAGAGTGATAGGGAGATGATTCTGCTGCTCTGCTGTGCTCTGGTGAGACCCCACCTGGAGTACTGAGTCCTTAGCACAGGAAAGACTTGGACTTGTTGGAGCAGGTTCAAAGGAAGGCCACAAGAATGATCAACCTCACTACAAAAAGAAGCTGAGACATTTGGAGCTGTTCAGCCTGAGAAGAGAGGGCTCTGGGGAGTCCTTATTGTATCCTGACAATACTCAAAGGGTCTTTTTTGAGCAGAGGCTGTTGCAACGGGACAAGGGGTAATGTTTTCAAATTAAAAGAGGGTAGATTTAGACTAAATAAAAGGAAGAGAAGTATCGAGCAAGGGGCTCTGCAGGCACTCTTTGGAGAGCAGCAGTGTTATGCAGGAGGACGAGAGTTGAGAAGTACCAGTTTCCACCATTCCAAGTGGCTCTTGCTCCATCGAAAGTTCTGAATACCAGTTTTCATTGGGGACTGCCTACTTTGGTTAGGATTTTTGTGTGTTCTGATCTATGAACTGGCTACTGTAGCAGGGAGGTACTTGAGACAAGGTTTGGGTCCTGATGTAAAATGGCCCTGGGACAGCTGTGGAGACAGAAGAGGGGAGCAACAGACACCTTACAGGCAGCTGTTAAGGATGTGTTACCTGAAGGATATGCTACCCATCAGATAAGGCAGGCAGAGGCAAGAGAAGAGGTTAGGAACCAAAGAAGCAACAAAATTTCCTTGTGGGGCTGGAATAGGCCAGATCTCAGTGTGCTAGATCCCATCTTGTCCACACTAGTGGTCCCACTTGGGTCTGGCTGTGCCCAGGTCAGCAGCATGTCATATATGGATCCCACAGGCTGGATTCTTCCCCTGTGCTCCTGCTGTCTTTGAACAGGCCAGGCAGCAAATTCCAATTTGTAAATTTGCCTTTCTCTGCCTCTCAGCACCTCCAAAACATCTGGATCTTGTCTAGGACCAGAAAAAAAGATCCCTCCTCCCCCTTCCACCCTATCATCAGCACCATTTCAAACCCATACCCATGAATACGCCTTAATCCTGGCACATGGGGTGTAACAGCTCCTGCCATGCCACTCACTGCAGTAATAAGTGATAATAAATAACTGCAATGACCTCCCCTGTAGACCACAGCTGTACTTAGAGACCTTTGTGGAGGTCAGGGCTCTGGTCAAGGTGTGCTGGGTATTAATGGCTGTCCCCACAGTGCTAGTTTAAGTAGGGAAGGAAACAAAAGCACATAAACTCTTATGGTAATGGTTTGAGAGGTGAGCAGTGCAGTGTAAATGAAACTCTTGGATTTCCTCACCTTCTCTTCTGGCTCAGTGTTCTGGCTTTTCTTTCTAGTACATCCTTTGGGGTCTAGGATCCCAGAGCCCAAAAGTGGGTGTAGAAGTGGGTCCTCACTATCTCTGAAGCAAGCATAAGGCATCCTTTTATTGAAAGACTCAGTAAGTCAGCTTGACCTCTGTTTACAGATCATGATGACTATGAGAGAGTCATTGTTCTCTTGACCCTTCTGTATCAATACATGCTGTTTTCCTACAAGATGCACAAAAAAATTCCTGTGCTTGATGGAGAGTCCTCAGGCTGGCAGTGGGGACCAGGTTTGCATCAAGCATGAAGCTGGACCAGATGATCAAATTGGTCCTTGCTGGCCTTAAACTTTATGAATGATGTTTAAAGGCTTGGTAGCTCTGCTTCGGGCAGTTGGTTTAGCTAAAACCTTTTGAATTTCGATTGCTTTCCCATTCAACTAAATCCCAATTCAATTTCTTCTGGACAAGTTTATTATCTTGCTCCTGACAGTCAGGCTCTTTAATCTCTGACATTGTCTTCTGTTGGCCATATAGTTCAGGCTACTTCAGCCTTTTCCAAGCAAACCTCTGTGAAAAAGGCCATTTCAGGATAGGCAGCTCTGCCTGCCAGTTTGCACCCAAACTGTTTGTCAGCCCTGCCAGAAGCAGGCAGGGGTTGTGGAGTGAGGAGCTAGTTGGCACCATGATCAAAACCATGGCCAATACCCTGTATTCCAAGCATCCTTAAAACTAAAGCACAGAGACAAAAGACTGACAGGGATAGATTAGTGTTGGCTGCTGACAGGGAATCAGCCAGGCAAGCAAAGCAACTGAAAAAAAAAGTAGCAAGATGAGATGCGAATGCATTCAGATGCAGGGAACAATATTTTGTGTGCCAGTGATGAATGTGGCAACAGGAAAAAACTTTGGATCTAAGCACCCTGATATTTTAAGGTATGCCTCTGCTGCTACTGTAGCAGTAGGTGCTTGCAGATAAAGGGTGTGTTTGGCTGCAGAGCAGGGGTAAGGAAGGGAAAGCAGCTTATAAAAAACAGCAAAATTTTACAGTGGGGTTCTGGAGGCAGCTACACATGTGATGACCTGGTGGAAACAGTTCATTTGAACAGGAGAAGATGACACTTCCAGGAAAACTTTAGTGCTCAGAGTCTTGGGCACACTGACAGTCTATGGACCAATATTGGGGGACCTCTGAGCTGCACAGCTCTTGTGTTCCTGTACCTTGTATGTGTCACCAGATATACACAGGACTATCCTGTGCTTACACTTGGGGGGCGTCCTGATTTCAAAGCATCCACCACAAGTCCTACTGCAGCCCTGCCAAGCTGCCCAGGATACAGGATGGGGACTATAAATTGTCCACCACTCAGACAGCATTGGTGGGAAGACGACATACACCATAAGTTTTAAAGGTCTTTCTTCTGGGAAAGCCCTTCTCTACTTGAGCTCTCAGCAAGGAGCATCTCTTGATAAAACTCTTTCAGCAGCTCTGATGGCAGACTGAAGCAGAGCAGCAAACAACCCCAGCAGGAGACTGCTTAAGTTATTATTTTAATTAATTGCACATGTAGCTAAACTGAAAGAAAAATAGAGACGTGACACCAAATTATTCAAATCAGTTCCTGCCACTCACATACCACTGTTGCTGCTGCTGTCCCAGCATGAAACTCTGCCCTCTGCTACCTCCAGAAATGGCAGATGTGCATCTCAAGGTTGGCAAGATGTTGTCTTGCAACTTTTCTTGCTGTGTGAAAGGAATGAGAAATTGCAGATCTACTAGCGTGGTCTCACAAGGAGTCGCATTTCCTAGACCTAGAGAATGAACCTCTCCTGTGGAAGAGTTTGCATCTAAAAGCCTAACTCTTCACAATGCAGCACAGACTGCTTCAGAGTAGCTTCCCAGTGACATAGGGAGATGCTGGAAATGCAGCTCTGTAACCAGGAGGGCTCAGTGGGACCAACAGACCTGGGGTCCTGAAGTGAAACAACTTCAAAGCAATGCCCAGCTCTGAGGATATGCTAATCCAGCTCTGATCACTTGGGATGAGTTCAGAAGGTTAAATCAGTGCTTCAGGCTGGGAAAGGCGAAAGTTTTGTTTCATAGTAACCAAAAATGCGAAAATGAGACTGTCAGGCTTCTCAGGACTGGAACTTTTGAACACAATTCCCTCTTGGGAGCAGGTGTTGCCAGGATTTACAGCTTCCTGTTCTCCCACCATGGTGGCAGGCATGTCTATTTCTGTTCAGCAGTACCAGGCAAAAATCCCCAAGCAGCAGCCCTGGGGCTGTGACTCCGAAATGGGCTCTCAGTGAACAGAAATAGGGTGATTCCTGATTTCCTGCAGCAGATTTTACACAAACCAACAGTTCAGTGAGGTCTTTGGCTGATAACTCTGCTGGAGTCATATCAGAAATTTCATAGAAAGAAAATCTCCCATCTCTGGTCACCTCTGATGTGCCTGTGAAGAGCAGTGAGGCCACACAGCAGCGTGGTCATCCTAGTCCAACTTGGGTGTGCAGCAACACAAGATGCAGCTGTTTCCCCCATACTCAAGCCATCTCCCTGGTACCCAGTAAGGATGGGAGCTGCACCCACAAAACCATGCAGAATCTGTCCCCAGGGGACCTGCTGTCTGGGGCAATTAGATTGGTTTTATTCTATTTGTTTTAAACCAATCTAGTGCAACCTGGTGACCTGTCTGTGCTTCTGCACAGTTAACTTGGTGGGGCAGGGACCAGGATGTGCCCTATCATAGAATCATACACTCATAGAATCATCAGCTGCTGCTTCACTCTGATGGTCTAGCTGGTTAACCAGCCAAATTAAACTGCCAGACATGCTTCTCCATTTGCATTTCCCTTTGAAGTTTGCCTGTTGTATTTGAGACCTGGAAAAACTCTGCTGTGCCCCACACCCAGTTACTTTTTTCCAGCTATGCTAGTTAGCCCTATAGTAGATGTTAAATTTCCCTTAAATTCTGTTTTTGTCCAGCTGCTCAAATTGTCACATCAATGAAACCACCACCCCCCTCTTCTTGCATGTGCAAGTAATTTACTTGTCACATTATTCAGTTATCACCTGGCTACCTGCTGGTCCACACCATGAAACTATAAACCCTTCAGAGCACATACTGTCCCTGGGCTGTGCTATATGGAGACAGTAGAACAATTTTAACCATCCCACTTTAGAAGCATCTGGGAGTCCTGATGGTGAACAGGCTGACCATGAGCCAGCGATGTGCCCTTGTGGCCAAGAAGGCCAATGGTATCCTGGGGTGTGTTAGAAGGAGTGTGGTTAATAGGCTGAGAGATGTTCTCTTCCCCCTCTAGTCTGCCCTGGTGAGGCTGCATCTGGAATGTTGTGTCCAGTTCTGGTCTCCTCAGTTCAAGAAGGACAGGGAACTGCTTGAAAGAGTCCAGTGCAGAGTCATAAAGATGATGAAGGGTTTGGAACATGTTCCGTATGAGGAAAGGCTGAGGGAGCTGAGTCTCTTTAGCTTGGAGGAGACTAAGGGTGACCTCATTAATGTTTAGAAATACATGAAGGGTGAGTGTCAGAAGGATTAACCCAGGCTCTTCCTGGTAATGTCCAATGATAGCATGAGGGGCAATGTGTGCAAGCTGGAGGATAGGAGTTTCCATGTGAACATAAGGAAAAACTTTTTCACTGTGATGGTGACAAAACAGGCTGCCCAGAGAGGTTGTGGAGCCTTCCTCTCTGGCGGCATTCAGAACCCACCTGGTTGTATTCCTGTGTGACCTGCTCTAGGTGATCCTGCTCTGGTAGTGGGGTTGGACTACATGAGCTTTCAAGGACCCTTCCAACCCCTAACATTCTGAGATTTTGTGACTCTGTGATTCTGTAATGTCATGATCATTCCCCTTCTCCTGACGGCCTCTGTCCCATCATGGCTGGCTGCAGCAGAGCAGACTAGCAGGAATTTCCCATAGCCTTGTATGTTACCAGCTGAGGTCTACAACTTCGTAAGTGCTAGCTCTGCCCAGGCACACTGGAATGGAGAGCTAGCTGATGGATAGGGACTGTGCCTGTTTCCATTGTGTGCACACCAGCCTGTGGGGCTGAACATTCTTTTCCACGGCATGGTTTGCCCCTCCAAGAATACTGCTGTTGCTGTGTGGGTGCTGCAGAGCTGCAGTGATGCCTGCACCTGGGGGACCCTACCTGCTGCTGTACCAGCAACACAACATCAAAGCATTGTTTCACAGTTAACAGTTTTCTAGGTGAGGCTTTGATCACAACAAGTTTGATCCCAGGTCCCATTCTCCCCCTGCCACCTTCTTTACTGTTACAAAGATTTTTTTTTTAAATGTCAAGTTTTTATTTTTGAATCAGTGCCCTCCCAGAGCAGTACTAACACCTTTCTTTCCTGCAGAACTGGGCTCAGCTACTGCTCAACTCCAGCTTTGCAGGGACATTTTACCCTGCCCCAAATCTAACCTACCAGTCTGATGGCTTCTTTATAGAGGACAAAAAGCCCTAAGGCTAAGGTCAGAATTTCTACCACAGCCTTCACTGGAGTGATTGTCATTAAAAAATGTACCTCTTCAAGCTATCCCACAATTACCTGTTTCCCACAAGACTAGGGAGGTGATTGTCCCCCTGTACTCAGCTCTGGTGAGGCCACACCTCAAGTATTGTGTCCAGTTTTGGGCACCTCAGCATAGGAGAGATGTGGAGGTTCTGGAGCCAGTGCAGAGGAGGGCAATGGAGCTGATGAAGGGCCTGGAGAATAACTCTCATGAGGAGTGACTGAGGGAAGTGGGGCTGTTTAGTTTGGAAAACAGAAGGCTGAGGGGAGACATTATTGCTCTCTACAACTACCTGAAAGAATGTGCTGGAGAGGCTGGTGCTGGTCTCTTCTCACAGGCGAATAGTGGTAGAACAAGAGGGAATGGCCTCAAGCTGTGGCTGGGTAGGTTTCAACTGGGCATTATGATTATTTTTTGTTTCACAGAAAGAGTGGTCAGGCATTAGAATGTGCAGCCCAGGGAGGTGGTTGAGTCACCAGCCCTGGATTAAAGGTCATTCAGATGTGGTCCTTGGGGATATGGTTTAGGAGTGAACTTTGTAAAGTAGGGTCAAGGATTGGACTTGGTGACCCCAGGGGTCTTTTCCAACCTGAATGATTCGATGATACACACACACATAGAAAAGCTGCTTTCATTAATTCCTTTGGGAATTTGAAAAGACAGCTAGAAACATTTGTAGTCCTGCCTCATATGGTGTTGGGGTCAACAATGCGGTGAAGGACAGGAGGTAAAGGTTTTTTGGGAAGCTGGAGGGCTCCTTCCCATATGCATCACCACTGGAGCCCTTCAGCTGCCTCTTCAACTTCACACTGAGGCCTGTACCAAGCCCTTTCCCCATGGAATCATGTCACCCCAGACTCACTGAGATGCCAGGAGAAGCACAGTACCATCCTGGGATGTGGGGTGTATGTACTTCCTAAGCCTGTGGCAGTTGTAGTCTGTTTCACATGCAATGTGAACACAAAGTCAGCCATGCCTTCAAAAGCTGTTTTTCCCCTTCTTGAAGTGCTGGGGGAAACATCAGAAGTCATGCCAGGTCTACTCTCTCTCTCTTGTGATTAGCTCCAGAGCAAAACAGACTTTCCCTTCCTCCTATCAGTTTTTTACGTGTATCAGGGCTATTTACAGCCCCAGCCTTTGCTTTGGTCAGACTGTTGCTCAGCAGTGCCAGTAGCCTGCAACATGCCAGCCTTCTGCTCAGTGCAGCGCTACACTGGGTGTTAGTGATGCTACAAGCCCATCAGGACCTTGCTACAGATGTGCCTCAAGGGCTTGTACCGGACACTAGTCAGCTCTGCCCAGAGACGTGAGCAAACACAACCTGCTGTCGTCCTGCAGTGGAGTGCTGCATCTTCCTTCACACACAGGGCTGATCCAAAATGACAGGAACAGGCATGAACCTCTGTGGACCTTTTTAGCCCAGAGTCATTACTAAGCAAGGCCAAGAAGAAACCACTTTTCAGTGATGGCCTAACACCAGTAGCTCACCAGACGCTGTGTTCAGGCTGATGTTTTCCTCTCTTATCTCTCAGATGTTGAGAGATGAGGCAGGCCAAGTTGCTTGATGTGCTCCAGGCAATGAAGTGAGTCAGTGGCACAGGCACAAGAGAGAGCTGCTGATCTCCAGCCAGGTGCATCAACCAGTGCAGCGCCCAGCCTGCTGTCATCCTTGCTCAGTCTTCCATGGACAGACTGGCAGAACTCCTCTGGGCCTCTGAGCCCCACATATGATCCTCCTCCAACACTGGCAAGGCATACTGAGCTGCAGTTGAGTTGTATTGCTCCAGCATGGGAGGTGCACAGATGAAGTCTGCAGGCAGATTCATCAGTCACCATGGCTTATAACCCAAACAAGGTCATAGCAAATCTTGAAGGAAGCAAGGCAATCTTTACATTTGGTTTTATTTTATAATGATGAAATCCAGAAGGGCTTGAAAGGAGTGAAAATGAGATGCCCAGGCAGATCATGCTGAACTGGTGCCGTGTATCCCAATGTCCCAAAGCAGAGCAAGGGCTCATTCTGTGGTGCTGGCCAGACCCTTAGCTTGCTGAGTGGCCATCAGGCAATGTAACAAGCTGATTCAGCTCTTGCCAAGTTCACCAGGCTGCCAGCACAGGCTTACCAAACTTCCTTGTCTTCCTCATCTTCCTCAGCACCCAGAACACACTTTAGTACATGCATCGTAGTAACATGTCTTCTTAGGAGGACTTAGAAAAAGCTCACCTGTCATTTTTAAGTGGAAAACAACACCACAAGAAACAAACCATAAATAAATAAATGGAGGCAGAAAATGAAACCAAACCCCTGAAAATCAGCTCTATTATGGGACTTATCACAGACTTAACACAGAATAGAAGAGAAACTCTTCTAGTTCAGGCCAGTTTTCTCCTGCCTTCTCCAGAAAGTGGGTATCAAGATGAACCCAAAGCTCAGAAGACCAGGTGAAATCCAGCCCCAGCTACATGGAAGTGCTTTAAAAACCTGATTTTTTTTTTTCAGGGGAGCAGTGGCAGAAGGCCTTTCCCCCCAACGAGGTAGCCCTGATGGAAAGATGGCTCCAAGCAAGGGAAGGCTTAGCTTGGGACAATGCCTGTGCGTGGCTCAGATTTATTTCCAACAGGCAAATTTTCCAAAACAAAAGGAGGAGAAGCTGTTTCAGTAGAATCTGAACCTTTTGCCAGGAAGTGATCATTTTGGTAACATATTTGGTGAAAACATTCAATTTGAAGTTTAGATCTGTACTTTGTATTCTATTGTGACTCACTCAAAATATGTTATGCAATATATATCAGACACCTAATTTGCATGCTGAATTTTAATATCACAAAAATGCTGAGAAAGTGTCACTTCAATTTTCCAGAACAGCCCTGAGGAATGTGCTTGACCAGAAATTTACATTTTTTCATTCCTATTTGGATCAACAACAACAAAGAGGTCGATATTTCCCATGAAACAGGACTCTGGGGCTCCGACCTGCTCTCCTAGATAGTCTGGGGAGAGCAACTTTAAAGGCAGAGCAGGCAAAATACTTCTGATGCTTTCTGTTCCCCGTCCTGCACCCTAACAGTCGACATCTTCAAAAGAAACAACTCTTCGAAGTCGCAGGAAGAGCAAAATCCCTGAAACAGATCCACCGTGCCCCAAAACCATTCCTCTTCAGAAAGCACTCCCTCTGGGCAAATGAACTTCAAATAATTCCTCCCTCTCTCCCCCTCCAAAGAAGCCCTAATGACACCTTGTCCGTGAACTTAATGTGTTTTAAACTATCTCCATGCCTGGCCACATACTTGGAATGTCCCCTAAGGACTGCTAAAAAGTCACAAGCAGGGGAAAAGAAAAAAAAAGACAAAAGCTTGAGTCTGGGTCCCTGGGCTCCCACCCCCACAGAGGGGAGAGTTTGGCGGTGTTTTATGTTACCTTTTGCACACTAGGGCAAGGCTCCTGGTAGATGGAGCTGGGCATGAAAGTATCTCTGGGACACCAGGCTGGGTTTGAACTTTTCACCATTTCTCCCCCCTCCCCCCCCCCCCCCCCAACCGATTTTTTTTTTTTCTTTTTGGTCTGAAAAAAAGCCCTTCAGGAAATGATTTAGGAGCAGAGAGCATGGTCAGCTAATGGGCTGCAGCTGAGGCAACGCGGGGCTATGGTCCTGTCCCTGCAACAGCTTCCCAACTTCCCATGCACAGGGGGTTTCCCTTTGCACACACACATGCCCATACATGCCTGGCACATCCTGGCTCCATGGTCAGGCAAGCCAAAATACTGCCAGAAAATAGCCAAAATCCCCAAACCCTCTGAGTGGCAGCTTCCCTCCACGTGAGTTGTTGAGAAACAGGGACTAAACAATTCATGCCCTTCCCTTCTGGCACTTGCCATTTGTCCCTGAGTACATTGCTTTGCCCTTGCTCAATGTGCTCCCAAGTGGCTCTACAACAACAAACTAGTAACTACTGCCCAAAATGCAGTATGATTCCTGCATCCCCAAGCTGTGGGCAGAGCTCTGCAGTGATAGCAGGGAGACTTTGGGGAAGGGAGTATTTATGATTTTCCCTCTGTGGATTGCTCTCCCTTAGAAAACCAAGGCAGGCTTCAAGCATGTGCAGTACAACAGCAGCCTTTGCCAAGTGTTGTCTGTCTGGGAAGCACAAAGAGTTTGGGAGCCACAGATTGCCCCACATTCTCTCACTGCCTCTCCTTCACCCAGGTCTTGAATTATCATCTTAATTTCCCTGCTGCTTTAGAGAGGTGAATTGTGTCTTGCAACACCCCAGAGTCCTAGTGGTGAAATTATCTTTTCCTTTTGTCTTTTACAGGGACGTGATTGAGATACCGACTCCTACCTACATTGCTTCTTCAGAGTCCTTTTCTGCCCTTTAATTGCGAAGACGTCTATGACACAGGTGATGGGTAGGATATATGGCAAAGGCACGAGCTATTGGGAGGGTGACATCTCTGTGTTCTCAACTGTGCTTCTGCAAATAGAATCATTAAGACAGGAAAAGACCTCTAAGATCATCAAGTACAGCAGTCAACTGAACAGCAGCATGGCCGCTAAATCATACCTGAAACCGCCATGTCTCCAGAGGCATCTTCTCCAAGAAAGAGAACACAGAGCCTCCACAGTGGCACTTGGATTCAAACACACCTGTAGACATCTAAATGTGTGAGAAAACCAGTTATAACTCACGAGTTTCTCCTAGAAATTATTTCTTTTGAGCATACCTCTATTAAAGAAAGGCTCACGAGTGAAGGGCATTTTCCACCTGGATATCCCTAGCTTTAGGTTTGCCTTGTGTGGTGAGGGTGGATGGCTACTCTTCATCTTGACAATAGCCAAGAAATGATGAATCCAGTGATAAAACCCCTGGAAGCAAGTGGTCCATGTGGTACAAGAGAACCTGGACGTTGCAGAGACCTGATTTCTTGGCCATCATCCTACAGTACTTGGTGGTGTTATGGAGCAGCCCAAACCTCCCTGCCAGTTTTGTCTCCTCAGGCTTTCTCTATTTACTGCTGACCTAGTACTCTGGACAAAGGTTTCTGCTTCATTCAGAACCTTTCAGATTCCAAATTAAAACCTGCAAAATTCTCAAGTTTAAAGCAGGCAGCCAAAGAAGCTCTAGGGTAGTTTTACCATTTGCTAAAAATAAAAAAAGTGAAAAATCTAGAAAATAGTCATGAGAAAAACTGAAACAAATTCTTCCACACTTTAGAAAATCCTTTTCCCAGCTACCTCAACCCAGATGCAGCAAGAATCAAAGTGATCTGCAGAACAGGTCTTGGATTCTCTCTGGGCAGATGATTCTCCATACCCAAAGTATGGGGTTTTGACAGCAGGCAGTGAGGGCTGTGGGGCAGGATAGAGGAGGGAAATGACATGTACATATCTAGGGCAGATGGACAGATGTTGAACAAGAATTTGGCTTCTCTTTCATCTTTTCCACAGCTCTGTAGGCTGGACACAGAGCATGGTGCCTCTGAGACACTGGCACTGCTGGCTGGTGATGGCTGAGGAGCAGGCTCTGGGTTGTCACTGGGATACAAAGATGGAGTGAGAGACCTGAGGGAAGTGGGGGCTGTGACCAATTGAGGAGCTCACTTAGTACATGCACACCTGTCCCCCATCTGGTGTCAGCCTCTTTCTTCTCCACCTCCACCCTGATGGCATTGGGCAGTTCTGTTTTATAAGCTGGGAATGATTATTACTTAATTACCTTTATGTGTGCACTCTGTAGCAGACAGCAGCTTACTTAGCTATACAGACATTTTTCAAATAATATTACAGAACCATACAATAACCACTAAGTCTAATAGCAGGGTCTTAATTAGAGCAATGTAACTGAGTCCAATCAGGTTTTGCCCAACACTGAATGGGTCTCTGATGGGGAGCTGTCTCTTCTGGTTGTCCATCGTCAGTGAGTCTCTGGAGAAGTGTCCTCTCTGGTTGTCCACCCCAATGGTGGTCTTTAGTCCCTGGATAACTAGTCGTCCTTGTTCCAGATCTTGGCCTCCCTGTTTTCGTTGCTGGTTGGAACCAGACTCCATCCTGTATGGAGGCAAAACTGGCCTTGGTGTGTAGCAACCAGGCAGGTTAAATTAAAGGTCAGGAGTAATCCATCACACACTGATGTGATGGGTCCTTCCATTGGCATCCAGTGCTTCCCATTTGTGTAACCCTCGGGGTTTGGCCAATGTCATGGGCACTATACCAGTTGATGGCAGCTTCACTATTACAGGTTCGCCCGCCTGTAGCTGTAGCAATGAGTGCGTTGGTTTGCGCTCTGTCCCACCTAGCATGCCAATAGCGTCTACCATTGGTTCAGCTGGACAGAATGCCTTGATCTTGGGGCTACTGTAACTTCCCCATTGGTTATTTACAATATAAACCACATGGGCCAAATGCTTGTCCCAATTCCCTTCAGAGACATTGGCATGTCTCTTAATGAGGCCATTTGTCCTTTCAACTATGACATTTGCCTGGGGGTAGTATGGGGTATGGAACACCCACTTGACCCTTTCGCCTTGTGCCCAGTCGTGCACAATGGCTGCAGTGAAATACAGCCCGTTATCAGTCCGTATACATTCAAGCACTGGCAAAACATTAAACCAGTGTTTTAGAACTTTGATGGTCTGGACTCCTGTGGCACTACTGGTGGCTGTGGCCATGGTTAAGCCAGACACTACTTCTACACCAACCAGTATGTGTTTCTTTCCATGTGATGGTTTGAGGGGACCAGCATAATCAATCTGCCAGGTACTCCATAGAGTTTTATCCTGCCTGATATGTTGGGCTGTTAGGTTTGGATGATTGGCTTTGCCTTTTGTTGTGAAGCCACTCAGCCAACCTTTCCCAGTCTTTCCCCTCTATAGCAGTTTTAGGCTATGCCCTTAAAATTAAGCTGCAGATTTTGAGCAGAAAAGTAGAAAAATATAAACAATTCACTATTGGGTGTATAAAGGAAAACAAAAGATTGTTCTAAACTAATTTCATTGGCCAGAATGTGTAGGATGGATGCAGATGTACCCTAACAATTATTCACGTTTCACTTCATTCTCGTTCTTTTTCTTTTCTCCTGTGGGTCTAGCTGCTTTGGCTGTTCTGCTGGGGAGATAACGCTGGCCTTGCAGATAAGAACACTAACATTGCTTCTTGGAACTAACATTTCTCCTAATGGCTCCTCTTTTCTTTTCTTTTATTATAGGGGGAAGGAGGGGATTTGGGGTGGAGTGGAGCAGCTCCCCTGCTCTCTGGGAAAGCCAGAGGGGATACAGGGGGTTTCCATGTTATATTCTGCTTGCAAATACCTGTATAATATTGTAAATACTGTATATTTCGTACATATTCATTGCATTCCATTGTAGACTGTAGTTCTTGCTTGTAACTACAGCTTCCATTTGCTTCCAACTGAGCTAATCATGCTTAATTAATGTGAATGGGAAACTTTAACCCACTACACCCTCACTACTCACCACATGGATGTGTGCCAGGTCATCCACCTGCCGGTTCCACTTTGCAGCAAGGGTGTCTTGCTTGGAGTGTCCTTGTTATGTGAAGGCAAACTGGGCCTTGTCCTCTTCTCATGGTGGGACCATGAAATACATGTTCTTGATGTCCATTGTGGCCAACCAGGTTTGGGATTGTGATGAAGAGGTTATTAAATGTATTAATATGAAATATGAATTATGAAAATATTATTTTTATTAATTATCAAATTATTAATAAGTGATGACTCACTAACTTAAATACATGTTCTAGCGCACGTTCGTGAAATACATTCCATAAGTGGCTTAGTGTTATGATTAGGACTTAATTGAACTATCTACAGACTATTTCTATATTTATATAACAACGGGTGCAGTTCTGCAACTTGGCCACTAGATGGCGACTCGGGGGGATGCGGGTGGCTTCTGGCTACGTGCAGCAATATTATAAACTTTCTATATGTCAGCGATTACTCTGCTAGATGCGGATATTTTGAACTGAGTCCTAGTGGATGGAAAGCACGTGGAAGATACTCTGTAGCTGTTGTTTGGAGCAAGGTGGAGGTCCGGCAGACTACTGTCACTGGACTGGTTCCTAGTCAAGCTGGATGGCGGTGTTGGGTTACTGTCTCCTCTCTCCACAGCAATGGAGAGGGAATAATGGGACCTGGGCTTAGCTCGGAAGCAGGTTCCCTTCAGGACTTGGTTGATTCCCTCCAGGCAATAGGGATCTGTCCTGGTCAGAGTCGGCCCGTGGGGTCGGCCCTTGGAGTTGGCTCACACGGCAGGGTGGGGTGATGGTTGCCGATAGGTGGGCTCAGAGGTTTCCAGTCGGACAACAACAGCAGACAAAGACTATGGGGTCAGGCCGGCTATGGCGAATCTCAGGGCTAACGTAAATGGCCTCGGGGAGAGAATGTGGCTGCATTAAGCAGCAGCTTATCGTTTACTGGGCTTAAAGGAGTGGCCCAGGTTTGGTGCAGTATAGGCACAAACAGCACTTTAGTCTTCCCTGAGGTTTACAGGGCTCAGAGCGGCAAACATGGCATCTCCTCTCCCACTATGGCAGGGCTAGGCATATGGGGACTCAGTCTCTATCAAGTCTTTTCTCCCCAACAACTGGGCAGACCTTACCCTCGGGAGTTGGTCTAGTTCTCCGGTGGCACGGTGGGCTGTGACGACGTTGAGCTTCTCGGGCTCAACGAAGGTCCTCCCTCTGGAGATGATCCTCACTATTGCTTCTCACGATGCAGAGGCTTTCAGTATGCGTGCATGTATGACAGAAGCTAACAACAATAAGGTCAATGGCAGAGGCTATGGCTCAAGAGTTGTTCTCTTGAGCAAGTACAGAGACAAAGTGAAAGAGGGGGCAACTTGTTTACCAACTGGGGTGATACTTATAGATTCCTTGAGGCTGGGTTTGACCAGTGGGCACTCTCATAAACAACTGGCTTCAGCCTATAGAAAGCGTGAAGCTTCTTCCTGGAGAAGAGGAGACTCAGGGACACAGTCTCAGGCTGCACCAGGGGAGGTTCAGGCTGGATGTTAGGAAAAAGTTCTATACAGATAGAGTGATTGCCCATTGGAATGGGCTGCCTGGGGAGGTGGTGGAGTTGCCATCACTGGAGGTTTTCAGGAGAAGACTTGATGGGGTGCTTGGTGCCGTGGGTTAGTTGTTTGGGCAGTGTTGGATTGGTTGATGGGTTGGATGCGATGATCTTGAAGGTCTCTTCCAACCTGGTTTATTCTATGTATTCTATTCTATGTATTCTAGAATTATGCCCATACTTGGTATTTGCATGAGCACTGGGTGCATGCTGGCCTGGCTAATGCTTTGGCTTTTGTCTTCCTCCTGAAGAAGGGAGAACTTGTCCACATGCTGGGAGAAGATTCAATATCTGGGCATAATGTGCCTTCTCCACAGGGATGCAGCTTGAATGGCTGTTACCACAGAGGTCAAGCTTGGAACTGCTGCAGTGAGAGGGGCTGTGTTGTTGTTCAGTTGTCAGTAATCAACTCTTAGTAGCCACTGTCCATTAGGTGTCTGCACTGGCCAAACTGGAGAATTGTAGGGAGAGTGCATCCTGCATATGATCTGTTCCCTGTTCCAGGTCTGCAATTACTTCTGAGATGCCTTGTCTGGCTGCCACTGGTAATGGATACTGGTTAATGCAGGTGATGGCAGACTGGGGTAAAGCAGGAGCAATTTGCAAAGTGTTAATATAAACAGTCTTTGCCATAGAAACCAAAAGACCACAGGGAACCATCAGGGAGACACCATCTTTTGCTGGCTAGAACATCAAATCCTAAGATGTTCCCAGGGTAAGGCCTCAAGGCAACCTCCACCAAGGTGCTATGCTTGTCACTTGGGAGCCATAGCGTTGCCTTAGCCAAATGGCAAATAGTGGTTGTGCCTGGGACACAACTAATTTGGCATTTGAGCGGCAAGCTCTCTCGGGAACCGCACCGGGACCAGCAGCCTCGGAGGGCACCTTACTTTACTTTCCTTTCCTTTCCAGGCTACAGGAGCAGCAGGACCCTGGCGATCCCAGGCACTCAGTGAGGACCGGCATAGCCGCCTTCTCACATGCCTGCTGCTTGTGATTGTTACATCACCAGCAGCAAATTTAAAAACCCAGCTGGGGCTTTCAGGGGCTGCATTTCAGCAGGAAGCTGCTGTGCTCTCACTCAGCTGCAGCCGATGTGCCACTCCACTTTTTCTAGTTTTTGTCCAGTAGGTCGCGTGGCCAGGGATAGGGATGGTTGTGACTCGCAGCAAAAATGCCTTCAAAAAATCAGTGTTGACCCAGACTGGGATGGAACATAAGCAGGTAGGTGTCCAGAACTGGATGCAGTATTCAAGGTGTGGTCTAACCAGTGCAGTGTAGAGGGGCAGAATGACCTCCCTGCTCCTGCTGGCCACATTGTTCCTGATACAGGCCAGGATGCCACTGGCCCTCTTGGCCTCCTGGGCACACTGCAGGCTCCTGTTCAGCCTACCATTGACCAGTACCCCCAAGTCCCTCTCTGCCTGGCCACTCTCCAGCCACTCTGACCCCAGCCTGTAGCACTGCATGCGGTTACTGTGGCCAATGTGCAGAACCCGGCACTTGGATGTGTTAAATCTCATACCACTGGATTCTGTCCTTCTGTCCAGTTTGTCGAGGTCCCTCTGCAGAGCCCGTCTGCCCTCTAGCAGAGCAACACCTGCCCCCAGCTTGGTGTCATCTGTTAATTTACTGATGATGGACTCAATGCCCTCATCCAGATCATCAAGATATTGAACAGGTTGGGGCCCAGCACTGATCCTTGGGGGACACCACTAGTGACTGGCTGCCAGCTGGATGTGGCACCATTCACCACCACTCTCTGGGCTTGGCCCTCCAGCCAGTTCCTAACCCAATGCAGTGTGCTCCCATCCAAGCCATGGGCTGACAGCTTGGCCAGGAGTTTGTTGTAGGGGACGGTGTCAAAGGCCTTGCTGAAGTCCAGGTAGACTACATCCACAGCCTTCCCCACATCCACCAGGCAGTCACCTGATCATAGAAGGAGATCAGGTAGGAAAAGCAGGACCTGCCCTTCCTAAATCCTAAATCCATGCTGGCTGGGTCTGATCCCTTGGCCATCCTGTAAGTGCTGTGTGACTGCACTCAAGATGACCTCTTCCATAATCTTGCCTGGCACTGAGGTCAGGCTGACAGGTCTGGAATTCCCTGGCTCATCCAACCGGCCCTTCTTGTGGATGGGCATCACATTGGCCAGCTTCCAGTCATCTGGGACCTCTCTAGTGAGCCAGGACTGCTGAAAAATGATGGAGAACGGCTCGGCCAGCTCATCTGCCAGCTCTCTCAGCACCCTAGGATGGATCCCATCTGGTCCCATGGACTTGTGGGGATCCAAGTGGCTGGGGAGATCTCTAACTACTTCCTCCTGGAACACAGGGGAGCTGTACTGCTCCGTGGCTCCTTCTGCCAGCTCAGGAGGCCAGCTGTCTGGAAGATATTCTGTCCTGCTATAAAAATTTGAGTCAAAGAATGTGTTAAGTACCTCTGCCTTTTCCTCATCATTTGTTACTACATTCCCTCCGTATCTAGCAAGGAGTGGAGGTTGTCCTTGCCCCTCCTCTTGCTATTAATATATTTATAGAAGGATTTTGTTGTCCTTCACAGCAGAGGCCAGTCTAAGCTCCAAATGTGCTTTTGCCTCCCTAATTTTTTTCCTACAAGACCTAACAACATCCTTAAACATTCTATGGGTTGCCTCTCCTTCCTTCCAAAGATGGTACACCCTCTTTTTTCCCCTTAGTTCTTTTAGAAGTTCATTGCCCATCCAGGCTGGCCGTCTGCCCCAGCAGCTCATCTTCCGGCACATTGGCACAGCCTGATCCTGTGCATTCAAGAGTTCCTCCTTGAAGTAGGCCCAGCTCTCCTGGACCCCTTTGTTTTTAAGGGCTGTTTCCCAAGGCACCTTCTGAGTTAGTTCCTTGAGTAACCTGAAGTCCGCTCTCCGGAAGTCCAGAGTGGAGGTCTTCTTGCTGCCCCTCTTTGCTTGGCGAATACCGAAAATTCAATTATCTCGTGGTCGCTGGCCCCTAAACAGCCTCCGACCACCACATCACCCACCAGCCCTTCCCTGTTGGTGAAGAGGAGGTCAAGCATAGCCTTACCCCTGGTAGGCTCATGCAGCACCTGGGATAAGAAGCTATCCTTATCCTGGGATAAGAAGCTATCCTCCATGCACTCTAAGAACCTCCTAGACTGCCTCCTCTCTGCTGTGTTGAGATCCCAGCAGATATCAGGCAGGTTGAAGTCACCCATGGGAACAAGGTCTGGTGATCTTGAGACAGCCTTTAGCTGCCTATAGAATAATTCATCAACTTCTTCATCCTGGTTGGGTGGTCTACAACAGACTCTAACCAGGATGTCTGCCCAGCTGGTCTTCCCTCTAATTCTCACTCACAAGCACTCAACCCGATCATCCCTGATCTCTAGCTGAAAGGCCTCCTTGATGTACAGGGCCACCCTTCCACCGCTTCTCCCTTGCCTGTCTCTCCTGAAGGGCCTGTAGCCATTGATTGCAGTGCTCCAGTCATGTGAGTCATCCCACTACATCTCTCTGATGGCAACTACATCATAACTTTCCTGCTGTAACAAGGCTTCCAGCTCCTCTTGTTTGTTGCTCATACTTCTTGCATTAGTGTACATGCACTTCAGCTGGGCTGCTGGTTTCACCCCTGGCTCTAGCTTATCACCCTGCCTCACCAACCTGATCTCCTGAGTGGCTTTGCAGAGAGACCTCGACAAGCTGGACAGAAGGACAGAATCCAACGGTATGAGATTTAACACATCCAAGTGCCAGGTTCTGCACATTGGCCACAACAACCCCATGCAGTGCTACAGGCTGGGGTCAGAGTGGCTGGAGAGTGGCCAGGCAGAGAGGGACCTGGGGGTACTCTCAATGGTATGCTGAACATGAGGCAGCAGTTTGCCCAGGCAGCCAAGAGGGCCAATGGCATTCTGGCCTGCATCAGGAACAGTGGGGCCTGCAGGAGCAGGGAGGTCATTCTGCCCCTGTACACTGCACTGGTTAGGCCACACCTTGAGTCCTGTGTCCAGTTCTGGGCCCCTCAGTTTAGGAAGGATGTTGACGTGCTGGAACGAGTCCAGAGAAGGGCAACAAAGTTGGTGAGGGGTTTGGAACACAAGCCCTACGAGGAGAGGCTGAGGGAGCTGGGGTTGCTTAGCCTGGAGGAAAGGAGGCTCAGGGGAGACCTTCTTGCTCTCTACAACTACCTGAAGGGAGGCTGTAGACAGGCAGAGGTTGGTCTCTTCTCCCAGGCAACCAGCACCAGAACAAGAGGACACAGTCTCAAGCTGTGCCAGGGGAGGTTTAGGCTGGATGTTAGGAAGAAGTTCTTCATAGGAAGAGTGATTGGGCATTGGACTGGGATGCTCAGGGAGGTGGAGGAGTTACCATCATTGGAGGTGTTTAGGAGGAGACTTGATAGAGTGCTTGATTGCATGGTTTAGTTGATTAGGTGGTATTGGATGATAGGTTGAACGCAATGATCTTGAAGGTCTCTTCCAACCTGATCTATTCTATTCTATTCTATTCTATTCTGTTCTGTTCTGTTCTGTTCTAATTTTAATTAGATCAGCCTGTTCCTGACCCAGCACAGAGTTCTGCTGTCCAAGCCACAGGCTGACAGCTTGGCCAGGAGTTTGCTGTGGGGGATGGTGTCAAAGGCCTTGCTGAAGTCCAGGTAGACTACATCCACAGCCTGCCCCACATCCTACCAGATGACTATTCCCAGTCCCTTTGCCTGCTGCACATTTAAAATGCTGATTTGTGCACCAGAATCAACAAGGAATTTAATGGCAGTTCGGGTTGGTCCTGTTGGAATTAAAACAAAGAGTTCCAAATTAGCAGACCATTGCAAGGCCTGTGACAATCATTTCAGTACTCAGTATTTTGGCACCTCCTTGGAGCTTTGGTGATGAGGTGTGAAAGGGTTGTTCACAACAGCAGGGGAATCTGCAGTGGAAGAACTGCTACTATTACTCTGGTCACCACTGCTGCCACTACAACTTTGCTTACATTAACCAGTTCTGTTCAAAGTCTTAAGCATGATTGACTTAATGTGTCCCATGGTCAAGCTCTTTATCACATGCTCAGGTATCCCTAAGGAAAGAGCTTGCTGAAACCAGTCTCTAGTCGGTGAAGCTTGTTTGTGGCTGGAGTTATGTCCTCAGGTTTTCCCAGGGTGATGCCTGCACTGGCTTGGGCTGCTCTTTGGACTTGTGTGGGGAACTGCCTGTGTTTGGCGCACATCTTGTTTTTTACTACAAGGTGACACTCTGTGTCTGGTTTTGTGGGTACCAGTATGATATCCATTCCCAGAGGGTGCATGAACTGGATAACCAACAAGATCCCCATAATCTGCTAAGTCCCTTAACAGTTCTTTCCATGTTGGGATGTGCTTCCAGGAATCATCAGAGTACTTATTCCTTTTAACTGTCTGTTTAATCTGTTCCATTTGATCAATTAAATGTCCCTTAAAGACATTGGGCACTCCTCGAATGAGAGGTTTAAGCCTCTTGGGGTTAATGGTTGCGTTTCAAGGGGATGCATAGCTTGAACGCATGACATTTTTCTAACTGCTGCAGACAGTTCAGCTGAGGTCTCTATCTGTATGACCATGGGTTTCTATCTCTTGGAGGCATCTATGCCCCCAGCCCAATGAGCAATTGGGGCAGTCAGAGAATAATTCCTGTCAGGACCTGGACTCAGGAATACATTCGGCCCCCAGTCCATATCAGCCTCTTCAGCACTCAGGAAAACAAGATCGCCACCCATGGCCGAAACTCTATACAGAAAGTCAGTAATTGTTTCATTTGGTTTACAGGAGAATTTTTCCAGCAATTCGCTTAACTGAGTTGCAGAATAAGGGTGAATCTATGTTCTAGTGGTCCTGTGGCTGCTAGGGCTGTAGACACTTGCTGCCTAATGATAGGGCAAGCGTGCCATAAAGTGACTTCCTCCTCAGAGCTTGAGTCATCTGTGTTGCTAAACCTAGGGAAAGTCCCTGCTGGCCGAAAACTTGTCACTTGTCCGCAGCTGCTGACCATTCCCAGGTCAGGACGAGCTGGGTGGCTAGTCTGCAGACAGACTGGCTGCAGACTTGGCAAGCATTGCACAGCATAAGTGGTCACGGAGGTTGGGTCTGGACATGCAGCTGGCGGCAAAATGTATGGGGCCACACTCAGCAGTGCTGATGCAAAGTCCAGTTCATAATTCTTTACTGAAAAGCCTCTATCTCTCAGCTGAGCCATGGGTGAACTTATCTCACGTCCAGTGGCTGGGCTAAGTGCATGAATGACTGGTACAGTGAACTGAGCGGCTGAATTCGGAGCCATCTTGTGCGGCACGTATGGGCTCGGCACTGAATACGCTGCATGTGGAGCAGCTAAATTGCAATCCACCGCCTGTGGGACGTACAGGCTTGTCCCAGGGTATGCTGCAGGCAGTCAGCAGAGTGGCTGGTCTCGATGATGCAGGACCCAGGTGAGCAGTTGGCAGCTGGCTTTGTTTATCTTTAAAGACGCACGCCATGGCAAGGCTTGGCCGTGCTGTGTCTTGAGCTAAGGACAAAGCTGATGTGCCTTCAGCAATAAGCTGCTCAAACTGTTGTGCCCCTGCAAAAGACACCATTTGAGGGTCTGTCCCTTCAAAGCCCTGTTTGTGGGATTGTGGTTTAGGTTGTTCATAAAAAGATGGCGCCGGGGACTGAGCTCCAGCAATCTGGACTGTGTTGGGGCTGCACAGTCTGGAAGAGCTTTCATTCAAGCTTGTGGATGAGCTGGGATTAGAACCAGTGCTCAGTTCTGCGATTGCTCTAATAGCAACACCAGACTTCCTGATTTGCAGCTCAAATAAATCAGTGAGTTCTGTATGCTTTGTCTCTGACCTTTCTAGCTCTTTTTCCAAATGAAAAATCCTCTTCTTGAAAATACAGATTTTTATCTCTTAAGTCCTAAATTCAGCTAACCCTTGGACAATAAAGGCTCCCAAAATTATGGCGGGGATGCTATAAGCGTTGGCTAATTTACCAGCAATGTTCTCCGCATTTTTGCAATTTTGTTTCACCCATTCCAAGTCCAAGACTGTTAATTCATAGCCAAATTTGTGCAAAACCTTCACAATTGGGCACCGTGCTCGCTGCACCATATGATTTAGTTTTTATAAAATTGATAAGCCAGAAATATGACAAAATATGAGTATGATTTGTTAAACATAAAAAATTATTTTTCCAAGCCAATTGGATTCAGGTTCATTTGCCTGGTCAATGATAGGTTAATTACACAAACTAGGATGCTAATAAACAGTGGAATAACAGTCTAGAAAATTCAGAACTTGGAATACAGAGGAACAAACTGGAAACTTCTTATACACATGACACAAACAGCAATGCTGCCTTGGGTGGTGAGATGGACCACCTTGAGTTCACAACGGAGCTAACCAACAGGTAAACTAGCTATAAGCCTTAGAAATAACCAGGTAAATTAGTGTAAGTAACTCATGAACTGCTGAGCTGTTAATTACCAAAACCTTTGTGGGATGAAGCGATGCTCTGATTTCGTATTTGTAATCCAAAGGTCAGGAATAATCCAAAAAGTAGTATTCAAAATTAGAGGAAATGAGACAGAGCGAGGCATGTTGCTGTGGCAAAGATCTAAAACTATGCTGCTAGGACAAAAGAAGCTAATTGTTCTGAAGGTAGGAGCAAATAGGTGCTTGCCACCAACTTGAATCCCATTAATGAGTGGGGGGGAGAAGACAAGAGAGAGAGAGAAAAGGAACATGTGGGCTCTTGAAATCTTCCCCTATAAATTCCCTTTCTGAAAACTGAATGGCCCAAAGGCAAATTAGCTATTCAAATCCCACTAGTCAGTTCAAAATGTTGTCTGGCAGGCAAAACTGCATAGGCCTTTTCAAATAGCCTCTGACACGTGCAGTAGCCTCTCTGAAATGTGAGGCTAGGGGTCCAGCTTCCACTCCCTCCAGGCAGCCTTAACGGCGCCTGCCTATTGGCTCCTCAGTCTCAAATCCGGACCCTGCAAACAGGGAGGGAGGAGAAAGGGCAGTGGCTCAAATAAGTTTAGCTGGCTTGTTAATGCCTCTTCCAGGACATTTCCTTGGCCTTTTCCATCAAATTCACAGAATCACAGAGTGTTAGGGGTTGGAAGGGACCTGAAATGGTCATTGAGTTCAACCTGCCTGCCAAAGCAGGATTGCCTAGGGCAGGCTGCACAGGAACGCATCCAGGTGGATTCTGAAAGTCTCCAGAGAGGGGGACTCCACAATGCCTCTGAGCAGCCTGTTCCACTGCTTTGTGACCCTCACCATAAAGCAGTTTCATCTCATGTTGAGGCAAAACTTTCTGTGTTCTAGCTTGTACCCTTTGTTCTTTGTCCTATCATTGGACACCACTGAAAAGAGGCTGGCACCCTCATCTGGACACCCAGCCCTCAGATATTTATAGGTGTTGATAAGATCTCTCAGTCTTCTCTCCAAGAATGAACAGCCTCAGTTCTCTCAGTCTTTCTGCATAGGAGTGATGTTCAAGCCCTGCAATCATCCTTGTAGCTCTCTGTTGCTCCATCCTGGCCTGCATTAGGAATAGCGTGGCCAGAAGGAGCAGGGAGGTCATTGTGCCCCTGGACTCTGCATTGGTTAGGCCGCACCTTGAGTACTGTGTCCAGTTCTGGGCCCCTCAGTTTAAGAAGGACATTGAGACCCTCAAACACGTCCAGAGAAGGGCAACAAGGCTGGGGAGAGGCCTTGAGCACAAGCCCTGTGAGGAGAGGCTGAGGGAGCTGGGATAGTTTAGCCTGCAGAAGAGGAGGCTCAGGGGTGACCTCATTGCCCTCTACAACTACCTGAAAGGTGGTTGTGGCCAGGAAGGGGTTGGTCTCTTCTCCCAGGCAACCAGCACCAGAACAAGGGGACACAGTCTCAAGCTGCGGCAGGGGAGGTTTAGACTTGAGGTGAGGAGAAAGTTCTTCACCGAGCGAGTTGTTCGTCATTGGAATGGGCTGCCCAGGGAGGTGGTGGAGTCACCGTCCCTGGAGGTGTTCAAGAGGAGATTGGATGTGGCACTTGGTGCCATGGTCTAGTCATGAGGTCTGTGATGACAGGTTGGACTTGATGATCCTCGAGGTCTCTTCCAACCTTAGTTATACTGTGATACTGTGATCAGATCCTTGTCTCCTTGAACTGGTATTCCAAATATGGCCTCACCAGGGTCTTCCCTGGTAGAGGGGGAGGAGAACCTCCCTAGACATGTTGGACACATCTTCTTGATGCACCCCAGGGTGCCAACAGTTAATTAAATTAAGATTCTCTCTCACTGCTTGCCATAGACATCTGTTTATTAATTTTCTTCCAATATGCCAGCAGGGAAGACTTCTTAAGGTTGCCCAATTTCTTCCCCTTGCCTCCACCCAGCCCTGTCCTAATTAACAAAACATTGCATGTGATCAACACATTGGAGTAGAGGCAGCCCTGGAGATAGACCTCATCCTCACTCAGCCATCTCTCTTTTTTGGAGAAGTAAGCCAGGGCTCGATGAGGAGGCATGAGACTTCCACCCTTGCCCTCCCACAGAGCTATTTCCTCTCCACACTCAGCTCATTGGTGGGTGCTTAGAGAGCCTCACTGTAGCTGCATGGGTAGAAAGGAGAGGAGAAAAAAAAAAGATATTTTTTTTTTAATTGCAAAATTATGCTTTTAATTCTTTTTTCAAACTAAAAATACCTTCTTGTTTTAAAGTTTCCAAGCATGATGCCCTCAAGAAGCAAGAATGACAGATGATGCCGAGTACAGATGTTTTGCTTTCCTTTTTCTAATTTTAATTAGTAATACTTTCCACGCCAGAACTCAGAGATGCTTATTCGTGTCTCTGTGACTGGGTCAGGCCAAGACTGAAATGACCTGGGGCAAGGCCTAACCACCCTGCAGCACGGTGGTTATATTTAGGAAGGACTTATTAACCTGTTAGTTGCCATTGCCTATGTGGGCTTATCAAACTGCCCTCATCCTCTAAGGCCTCCTGCTTCCTTTGGCTACAGGACTTCTGTGCAGCCATCTCCCCATATTCTTCAGAAGGCAAACACCCAAACTGACCCCATTGTATGGCTCTTACCACAGCCCTGCCTCCACCTTGCCTTGCATATCCATCCATGCTACCGGGTTTTTTTTGCAGACTTCATAATTTCAGACATGGCCGTTGCCTTTCTCCCTGCAGTAGTCGTGTGTGGATTTGTCCTTCTCTAACTTAACATTGCAACATGCAACAGGGCAGCGAGGGTGAAGAGCCGGGCCCTAGAAAATAATGTGATATTTTGTGATAAAATGCTACCAGAAGGCTGGATGTGGACATAAATAGGGCTGAATTTATCCTGTCTTCCCTGGGCTTTATATCCCATGTCTACCTTGCAGAGCAGTGGTGTTGTTTCCCTGTATAGCTCTTGCTTCTCAGTGACATTCTGCTCCAAGAAGCCCTGTTGGAAAGCCACCTTCCTACAGTAAGCACCACAGTGCCTGTTCTACTGGCTTCTTGCATGCCAAAACATGTGCCCTGACCCATGTGGAGGACTCATTGCTTCCAGGGAGGGAAAAATGCAAGAGAAACTTTGATTTAAAACTCTGTCCTGATTGGAAGGTTTGCGGTAGCAGCCTGGAGCAGCAATGAGTTTATAGGAAACGGTGCTGCCCATGTGAAACCTGGCTGTAGGGAATGGAGAGATGTCAGGAAGAGAGGACAGACTCTGCAGCATCTGCTTAAGCATACTGTACAACAGGTGTTAGTCAGACATCCCTCTCACTGCCCCATCAGCCTACGCAAATAAATTTTAAAAGGCTTCCTTAGCTTCTCAGAGCACTTGCTTCACTCTGATTAAGGCATTGCTGCACAGGAACAAATTCTTGGAGCCAGAGACACCTCTGTGAAATGTCACCGTGGCAAACTGTGGTGGTGAAAACTGCAAAGCGAGAGAAAGAAATAATTATAAAGAATTGGGTGATGCCATTATGGTGAGAGACAGAGCCACATATGCCCTCCACCTGTGGCATGGATTGCAGCTCTGTTCCTCATCTTTCAGCAAGATGAGCATGGAAAAGGTTTAAAAGATACTGGCAGGAATGAGCAGAAGGCTGGGTTTTGCAGGGAGGCACAGCTACCTAGAAGGAGTAGCTGGGGATGTGAAAGGTGTCTGAGCAGAAAAGGTGTTCAAATGGGTGTTTGCAGAGCTGTGGACAGGTCCCTGTGGTAAAACAAACCCAAATTCCCCAGGATAGGTCACCTCTGCTCTGGCAGCTTGTGTGTACTTTGGGGGCTTGCCTTCTCCTGCCTCTTTGATGGAGATGTTGAAGTCCATCAGCAACTGAACAGAGCCAGGAGCCCAGCATTGGAGGATGAGTGGTCAGAAGTGGGGAAAGGCTCATATGAGTCTGGGGAAAGGAAAGAGATAAAAGGTTTTGCACATGGAGATGCTGAACAGCACAGTATTAAAAGAGCCCAGAAGTTCTGTAGCTCAGGAATGATATATGTCTAGTGAATGCTAATGAATCAGCCCTAATTGCAGAGATCTGAATCTCCCTAAGGTGTTGCACAGGCCACAAGACATCAATGTACAGGCACGTGTGTCATCCCCTAGACTCCTCCATAGAGCCAGTTCTTGGTTTACAAAGCTCCTCCATCATTTTAACCAGGCTGGCAAGGAGTCAAATAAAACAGACCCATCTGCCATAGCACCACTAGAGCACAAAGGCTTGGGCTGTACCAGGCATCTGGAGAAGGCTGAGCTCCTGGGGCTGGTGTACAAGCATGCTGCCCCCTTTCTGCTTTTCATGAAAGCCATGTTAAAATAAGCCAAGAGAGAGACAGACTGGGAAGGACTGGCTATGGCTCTCATGGCATCTACAGGAGCAACCGGCCCTCCTGGGTGGATAACCTGAGGTAGTTTCAGGGATATCTCAGGGAAAGCCACCTTGCAGGAGAGCCTGCCAAGTGTTCTGTAGCTAGGTGAGCCTAAGCTAGCAGCAGCCCTGCTTCATGTCAGTAAATGGAGCTGAAATCCTCTGCCTTCCCCAGGCCATGGAGTTTCATGTAATAGACCCCAAGTGCTCCAAAGCCCAGCCAGGTTTACACTGCGGGGATATGGCTGTCTGCCTTTTATTGTGTTTTGCTCTGCTATTTTATTATACTGCACAATAAAACACCAGCTTCCTCCTCTCATTAGCCATTTGCTTGTGCTTGAAGCTCACTGAATGTTTTCACGTGCCTGCAAAGAGAGGTGTAATCTGTTCTTTGGGAGTCGCTCCCCTCCCTGCAGACTCCAGCCTGCACTGCAAGCATGGCTGCAGCGTGTGTGTATGGCTGGCTGGCTTCATGTATGGTTGCAGCAGCAGCACTTAAAATCTGCTCTGAAAGTACATCCCTCAGGCTGCAGGGTCAAGCAGGCAGGAACTGGGAAGAGGGAAATTCATGATTATCTAGGTAACTCTAATTTGTCCTTTTTATCCATTCTCCTCCTGGATTAAATCAGGTATGGGAATTCATTAAAAATGGTGAATATGAATGTGGTCAGAGACATCATAGGTGGGAAGTGACAGAAGTAGGGTTCTCTAGCAACAGCAAATACAGTGCTTTGTGCTTTTGTTTGTTTTGTTTCATTGTTTTTATTTTTCTCCCCACTTTGCTGCTAGATATAGAGCTGTTGCTTTGTAGATTTTGGGGTTTGTTTGGTTGATTTTTGCTTTTAGCACTTTTATGATGCCTCTTAAATAAAAATGAGGTTATATTATAGGTGCAGCAGTCTAGCACTTTATGATGCCCCCTGGATTGTGGGAGGAAAGCAAGACTAATATGAGCTTTGAGCATCAGATGACAAAACCACACTGGCTTTGTATAGGGGTTGTACTAGGGGAGAGACAGAGCATCCATTTTCCTTTTGCTTTCCTTTTGCAAGGATCATAGGATCATTTTTACTGGAAAAGATGTTTCAGATCATCAAGCCCAGCTTGTAACCTAGCACTACCAAGTCACAAAAGCACAGAATCACAGAATGTTAGGGGTTGAAAGGGACCTCCAGAGATCATTGAG
This sequence comes from Dryobates pubescens, assembly GCF_014839835.1. Taxonomy (NCBI): domain Eukaryota; kingdom Metazoa; phylum Chordata; class Aves; order Piciformes; family Picidae; genus Dryobates; species Dryobates pubescens. The sequence goes on along the minus strand of NC_071657.1, from coordinate 86,460,769 downwards.
TCCAACTCCCCCTGCGAAGGCAGGATCACCTACAGCAGGCTGCACAGGAAGGTTTTGGAAGTCTCCAGAGAGGGAGACTCCACAATGTCTCTGAGCATTCTGTTCCACTGCTCTGTGACCCTCACCACAAAGAGGTGTCTCCTTATGTTGAGGTGGAACCTTCTGTGTTCTAGCTTGTACCCTTTGTTCCTTGTCCTATCACTGAGCAGCACTGAAAAGAGATTGGCACTTTCTCTTGACACCCACTAAATGCCATATCTATCTGTCTTTTAAATACCTCCAGAGATGATTACTTCTCCACTTCCCTGGGCAGCTTGTTCCACTGCTTAACTCCAACTGGTACAATTTGAGGCCATTTCCTCTTGTCTTATCACTAGTCACCTGGGAGAAGAGATCAACACCCACCAACTCCAACCTCCTTTCAAGAAGTTGTAGAGAGCAATGAGGTTTCCCTTCAGACTCCTGTTCTCCAGACTAAACAACCCCGTATCCCTCAGCTGTGCTCGTAAGACACATACCTTAGGCTCTTCACCCACTTTGTTGCCCTTTTTTGGACATGCTTCATCAACTCAATGTCCTTGTAGTGAGGGGCCCAATGAACACAAATTTGAGATGTGACCTCAGCAGTGCTGCATACAGTGGGATGATCACTGCCTTTATCCTGATGGCTACAATGCTGTTGGCTTTCTTGGCCACATGGGCACACTGCTGGCTCACATTCAGCAGGCTTTCAACCAACACCTCCAGATCCCTTTCCACCAGGCAGCTTTCAAGTCACTCCTCCCTAAGCCTGTAACAGTACATGGGATTATGAACCACATATCACTGGCCTTGGCCCATCGATTCAGCATGTCCAGGTTCCTCTGCAGACCCTTGCTACCCTCAAGTGGTTCAACACTCCTGCCCAACTTGGTGTTGTCTGCAAACTTACTGAGGGTGCACTTGATCCCCTTGTCCAGATTGTTGATAAGCACACTACAAAACATATGTCCTAGTACTGAGCCCTGGGAAACATCACTTGTGACTGGCCACCAAATGGATTGAAATCCATTCACCACCACTCTTTGGGCTCAGCCATCCAGCTGGTCTCTTGGCCAGAGAATTATGTGTGTAGAGGCAAAGAACTGTGTTTGTGAAGCAGATGACTACCATCAATCTACCAAACACCAGGGTGAAACAGGATTATAAACTTGCAAACATGTCCTGACACCTCAGCACATGAGCCAGCAGTTTGTGGCCCCCAGTGCAGACTGCAGTTGCCCCAGTAAGTGTGTCCTGAAGATCTGCAAAATCTCCCAGCCCCAATTTGACCTCCAGCAAGGACCGACAGTTCCCTCTGCTGGGAGGACGATGAAGAGAAGTCTTTTAGCTCATTTTTGCATCTGAGGACACAAAAATCAGATGTCCATTCCTGGAACATTCTCCACACAAACACCTCCAGAAACATCCTTTATAAGGCATCACTTCCCTCTCTCCTTGCTGTCCTTTTAGTTGTACAGAGGAAAAGATAATGCACAGCCCCTAACATTTAATCAGTTTATTTGATGGTGTTTATTTTCCTGTGGTAGAAATGGGCTATTTCCAGGAAATTTCAGCTTGTGTTGTTGGTGGGCATTATGGGTTCTGGTTTTTTGGTTGGTTTGCTTTGTTTTGTATGTTTGGCTATGGGCTTTTTCAGTTTGCTTTTCTGGTTGCAGTGAAAAGATGGGTGATGCTTTCCTAAAACAGCAAAGTAGAAATGCTTCCCATTTTGTTTTAGACCTCACCACTCATTTTTTAAGCTGATCAGCAGGATTTTAGAAGTTGGAAGATATCAACAACCAAACAGGACATCAGGCAGCTCCTCTGGTTCTCAACAGTTAGTTCTTCATTAGTCTGAAGCATGTGGTTATGTTTCTCAGTCAGATAAAATATCCTTTTCTGAGTTCTGTCAGCCTGAAATTCCATTAATTTTATCTGGAATGATTGGTAAGAACACTGGGGATATTTCTCTTTCCTTGACTGAATAAAGGAGGGGCCAAATTAAGAGGGATAAAGGGTATGCTGAGGAAACACAGATTTTGTATTGTCCATCAGGGACAGCAGCAGGGCTGGAAAGAGGAGGGTGCCTTAAGACATCCTTAAAAATCAGCTCAGCAACCAGCAGAGATGTTTAATATTTACCCACCTAAAGCAAGCTTTGTCATACCTTGATCCAGGGTGCAGAAACCCCATTGCTGAATCAGGTTTGTTGTTTCCTGACTGTGACTTCACTCAGTCATGGAGGCTTCAGTGGGTAGAATAGAATAGAATAGAATAGAATAGAATAGACCAGGTTGGAAGAGACCTTCAAGATCATCATGTCCAGCCTATTATCCAACCCACCTGGTTTAGTTGGTAAGGTGGATTGGATGATAGGTTGGACGCAATGATCTTGAAGGTCTCTTCCAACCTGGTCTGGTCTATTCTATTCTATTCTATTCTATTCTATTCTATTCTATTCTATTCTATTCTAAACCATGCAACCAAGCACCCTATCAAGTCTCCTCCTAAACACCTCCAATGATGGTGACTCCTCCACCTCCCTGTATAGCCCATTCCAATGGGCAATCACTCTCTCTATGTAGAATTTCTTCCTAACTTCCAGCCTAAACCTCCCCTGGTGCAGCTTGAGACTGTGTCCTCTTGTTCTGGTGCTGGCTGCCTGGGAGAAGAGACCAACCTCCACCCATCTACAACCTCCCTTCAGGTAGCTGTAGAGAGCAAGAAGGTCTCCCCTGAGCCTCCTCTTCTCCAGGCTAAGCAACCCCAGCTCCCTCAGCCTCTCCTCACAGGGCTTGTGTTCCAAGCTTGTAGCACTCCTGGCTCTGTGTGGCTTGTGCAAATGCAGACCTGAGAAAAAAACAAACAAACAAACAAAAAACAACAAAACCCAACTAACAACAACAACAACCACCAAAAAAAAAACCAAACCCAAAAAACAAAAACAAATATGTACACAGCTGTTTCTGACAGAAAGCAAGCTATTTTACTCCTGAAAGTGGATTTGGTGTGGACAGATGTACAAAAGCTTTAGCCTCTTGTCCATTAACAAAGAAGCAAACAGAACTATTTCCCTTATTAGGAGAGGAATGGAGAAGGTGGCTGTGTGATTGCCTGGCCCACATTGAAGCCTCAGCATGTGGCCTCAACTTCTGTCTCAGACAAGAACACAGACCTGGAAACAGCAGAGGGAAAGGTGACAGGACGGATCAGTCACAAAACAGCCCTGAACACAAATGACTAAATTAGTTAAGATTCTGCATTCCAGGAAAATGCCTGAGTGGAGATGTCAGGGAAAATCCAGCAGGTTAAAAGAAGGGAGCAAATAAAATATTTCTTCTTGACATTGCTTATTGTGCAAGGGCAAAGAATCAGGCTGGGGACACACCACCAGGTAAAGGGCTTAAAAAGAACACAAAAGAGAGCTTTTATCCCTCAATAGGTAGTTAAATTTTGGAGCTTGTTGCCAGTAAATCTTGTAGATGACGAGTGTTTCAATTATCTCCCAAAATGACTAAGCAACATGAGTGGGGGGGGAAAATAGTGCCATCAAGAGCAACTAGGGGCAAATATACCATCTTGAGAGGTGTGGGAGTGGAAAGAGTATGGCCATATGTGCTTTGTCTCTTGTGCTTCTCTCCAAAATTTTCATTAGTGGGAAATGGCAAAGTGCAGGTTTGGGAGGAGAAGGAGGTGGGTACACTGCCTGCTGTTATGGTCTTTGGTAGAAACTTGGAGGGGGCTTGGTGACAGATCATGAGGAGAAGCGGAAATAAGCATCACCTAGGCTCCAGTGGTAAAAAGGAAGAAACACAGATCCAGCCTTAGCTCACAGCTACCTTTTAGCTTGACTTCTTAACAAGATGTGCCGTTTGCTTTTAAGCTTTTTTTGCATCCACTAAAGATGGGGGCACTGTAACAGGGCAGTTGATAATGATGACCACAGTGAGGCTCACCAGAAGTTACTGACAGCACCCAGCAATGCCTACCTCAAACAAACACAGTAGGACAAGCATGTTGCTAGTAGTATGTCGCTCTGGGGCTTCCTTAGCATTGAGCAGTTGTATGTTTGCTAACTCCAACACTAATTTTGCAAGTGCAAAAGCCATTGACAGGTAGATGCCCAGCTGCATGGTAAATTTCTTCATGCTGTGGATCCCAGCAGATTTATTTCAGTTTAAGACATGACTGGGCATGGAGTCAGGAGCAGTGTGTTGGATCATCTCCCAATGCTCCACGTAATCATCAACCAGTGTGAACTTCATAGGGAGGTTGCCTCTCCCTGTCTAGTCCAGGTTACTGCTGCAATTTCAGCCCACACACCCCACAGCAGTGAAGGCTGTGCTCAGGAAGGCTCACACCACAGCATAAAACCCGTACCACAAGCAGGAGGTCATTAAAGCATTTCTAGCTTTGATATTTGCTGGAAAGTATCAGCTTGGAAGCTCAGAAGAAAGCTCTGGCATGCCAGGCTGGCACAGGCTAGGCAGCCCTTGGCCAGAGGAGCTTTCTGACTATGAAGCTTCATCACTCTGCAGCCTCAGAGACAAAAAAAACCCCATCACAAAACCAACAATTAAAAAAAACCCCAAAACTAAGAGAGTCTTCAGTCTGCTCAAAGTGCCTGTGTCATACCCAGAACATGATCCCCTATCTATGGTCCTCAGAAATGCCTCAGCTGCTTCATCAGTGACAGTATTTACATCAAGGTTCATTCACCTTGTTTAGGGCATGTCCATCCTGCAAAACAGAGCACAGCAAACCCACATCACGTAGTGAAAGACTCTGAAGCTTTACCATCTCCAGTCAGGTGCAGCTGGGTCTTAATAACCCAGTACACACATCCTGACTTAAATTGCTTAGATGGTGCCTAGACAGAAGGAACTTCACAGTCTGCTGCTCCAGTCTGCGCTAAGTTCTCCAACCAGGATGGAATTTGTAAGCACAGGTCTGTCAGTGAAGAAGTGGTCTTAAATCAGATTAGATTAAAGAGGGGAAAAAAGGAGATGTCCCCCAAATCATCAGACTGATGGGGCTCATTTATCCTCCCCTGCCCTGGCAAGCCCATCAGTGGGGTGGCTGCCTGCTAGCACTCAGTCACACATGGACAGATATAACAAGGAGTGACACCACTAACTGAAGGGAACGCAAGAGCTGTGACACTTCTTCACTGTGAGGATCATGGAGCACTGGAACAGACTCTCCAGAGGTGTTGTAGAGTCTCCTTCTCTGGAGACTTTCAAGACCCATCTGGATGCATTCTTGTGTGACCTCCTATGGTCCTGCTCTGGCAGGGGGGTTGGATTCAATGATCTCTAGAGGTCCCTTCCAACCCCTAACATCCTGTGACCCTGTGTGATCCTGTGATCCATGTCCACATCCCCTTCAAGGTGATCAGACTCCCTTCCTGAGATACCCCATGGCTGGATACCCCATGGTGTGGACTCAAGGTGTGGCCTAACCAGTGCTGAGTACAGGGCAGAATGATTTCCCTCCTCCTGCTGGCCACACTGCAGAGTACAGAGGGTAGAGGAGGGCAGCCAAGCTGGGGAAGGGCCCGGAGAATAAACCTGATGAAGAACAACTGAAGGAGCTGGGGATGGTTGGTTTGGAGAGGAGAAGACTGAGGGGAGACCTCATTGCTGTCTGCAACTACCTGAAAGGACATTATGGAGAGACTGGTGCTGGTCTCTTCTCATAGGGAATTAGTGACAGAGCAGGAGGGAATGGCCTCAGGCTGCCACTGGGTAAGTTTGGACTGGACATTAGGAAACATTTTTCATGATGGGTATGATGGGTAGCACCAAGGAGAAGATGGACAACAAGGCTGGGGAGAGGTCTGGAGCACAGCCCTGTGAGGAGAGGCTGAGGGAGCTGGGGTTGCTTAGCCTGGAGAAGAGGAGGCTCAGGGGAGACCTTCTTGCTCTCTCCAACTCCCTGAAGGGAGGTTGGAGCCAGGTTGGTCTCTTCTCCCAGGCAACCAGCACCAGGACAAGAGGACACAGTCTCAAGTTGTGCCAGGGGAAGTTTAGATTGGATGTTAGGAAGAAATTCTTCCCAGCAAGAGAGATTGGCCATGGGAATGTGCTGCCCAGGGAGGTGTTGTCCCCATCCCTGAGGGTGTTTAAGAAGAGCCTGGATGAAGCTCTTGGTGCCATGGTGTTGTTGATCAGATGGTGCTGGGGGATAGGTTGGACTTGGTGATCTCAAAGGTCTTTTCCAACCTGGTTGATTCTGTATTCTGTATTCTGAATAGCAAGAGTGGTCAGGCCTTGCAATGTGCTGCCCAGGGAGGTGGTTGAGTCCCCAGGCCTGGCTCTGTTTCCAGGTCATTTGGATGTGGTGCCTGGGGCTATGGTTTAGGGGTGACCCTTGCAGAATAGGGTTCTAGGTTGGACTTGATGATCCTGAGGGTCTTTTCCAACCTGAATATTTCTGTGATTCTGTGATTCTGTGGAGCCAGGAAAGCAGAGAGTATCCTGGGTCACCTGTGTCTGTACCAAGCACTGCCTGCCCTGTGAAAGGCGATTATTAGGTTGTTCTCAGCTGTGATGACAGCCTCGCCTCTTTGCTCTCACTTCTGCCTTTCCCATATTTCTAAGTCATAATGATCTCATCTCCTAACTGCTGAAGATCACTCCTTCTTTGCTCTTCCCCTCCCTGTCCCCCTCCTCTGCTCATTATGGGATAGAAATGTTATCGACCAACAATCACTGGATGTCAGAAAACCTTATCACAGAATCCAGCTGCCAACATAGCCTAAACGTGATTAGGAAATGCCAGTAAATTACAGGAGAGAGAGAAAGAGAGCAAGGGAGGAAACATTAGGATGAGCAGTGAACTGCAATTAACTGCTCCACATTTGGAAGACGCAGGAAATGTATGGAGAAAAGCAGAGCTAAGGGGTCATTGATCTCAGTAATTGAGGGGAAACTGAGAAATTAATGGTTTAATGGGGTTCAGCTGTGAGGAGTGTGTGCCTTGTAGGAGGGAGACCACTGCTGCTGGGCACAAGGCTTAGGACCCATCCTAATCAGATCACAGCACTAGAGGTACACCCCAGCCTTCCTTGGAAGTAACTTGTTTGTGTTGTCCAGCTTGACACCTGTCTGGAGAGGTCTTCTTATCTCCTGGACATGTTTAGACTATGTTTTCGAATTGGCATATACCTGTGACCAGACTTCTTTCCAAAGTAACTGGATACCAGGTCTTGCAGGTTGACTTGTCAGCAAGGCATATTGGGACCAACCACCTAATCAGTTAGTCATCTGATCAGGCAGACAGATCTTACATTCACCTTCCAGTACATAAAGGGAACCCACAGGAAAGATGAAGAGGCGGTCTTGCTCAAAGTGCAGTGATAAGAGAAGGCATTTTAAACTGAAGTAATGTATATTTAGATCAGATGTGATGGGTCCCTTCCAACCTGAACCATTTTATGAATCTGCATTTCTATGATTCTATCTTTAAAGACATATCCAAGAGCGACCTGGAGAGGGGTGAAGCCGAGACAGCTCAGACTAAGTCTGCCACCATTTATGCCATAATTCCCTCAGACAATATCATGTGGAAGATACTCCTCAATCAATCTTAGCACAGACTTACCCCACTGCCCTGAAATTCACTGAATAGTTGTTTAATATAAATAACATCCTAAGGGATACCAAACATACTGGAGAGTTGCCCATGCAGTTCCTACTGCCTATCCCAAGAGAACAAAGGTACCTTGCTGAAGGTCCTGTCAGAGCTAGACCACTGATGGAAGCCAGCAGCTCATAAACCCTGCCTTGTCATTCCATGATGCTCAAGTGATTCTACCATGCTATCTCCTGCTATGGTAGGATTTGATTGCTCTCACCTCAGCAGCAGATTGTGTGGTCTGAGGTAGTAGTGTCCAGTAATGGATTCTGCTATAAAAGCCTCTTTTTGAATGAAAATGTCTTCATAGATATTGCTGCCTCCAACCTGCTTGAAAGCAGGAATTGACATCAGCTCTGCATGATCTGGAATCATTAGAAACATCTCATATAGTAATCTTTCCCTCCCTCCCTCCGAGGCAGGATCAAGCATTTTTGGAGAAGACCTGAACTTTCACTTTCTCTTTTTCCCATCACCATTGCTTGATTGTTCCCTGTAAGCTTGTCTTCAAATATTTTGATCTATAGGAGCAGGCCTTAGACAATAGATCTGGATGCTATTCTGCAGGCCCATCGAGCCTGTTTCCATCAATCTTTTCTTCTTCCACATTCTTCCGTCTCCCTCAACCAGGGCCATTTTCATATCCTGGCCTCCTAATGCGTGCTCCACTTTTTCTAGGTCCTGCTTTCCACCCTGTTTCTGCTCTTTGTCTCACACCCTGCATCCCTCTGTTTTTTCATCCTGTACACACCCTCCCCACACTGTGAAAGATGCTGCAGAGAATGGAGCAGTTCTGGAATGGAAAACATGAAACACTGTACAAACATGTTGCCATGACCTGGCTGCTCCATGAGAACATTCCGACCTTGGCTCTCATCCCATGACAGAAGCAAGACATTTTAAGGCTGCTTGTACCCCTGAGAAAGAAACACTGACTAGTACAGCTCATGAAGACAACCACAGGTCCTTTGCTGTGACTTCCCTGTCATGCCATAGACATCAGGTCCTCATTTGGGAGCCATAACCCTGATGTGCTCCAAGCATACTTACTCCATTAGAAAGATGTCCAGGTCAGACTGCTCATCACCTACTAGATTAAATAGTCGCCTGAAAAATTCACAGGGCCCTTGGAGATGTCAGTATGTACTAGTAAAAGATCACTGATTGTCACTGCCACTCAGGCAGGCACCATGAGGCGCTGACCTGTGCTCCTCCGTATGCTCTCTGCTCTGCCTACAGCTGCTCCCACAGCCAGGAGCTGCACTGCTTGGAGATGCTATGCCTCCAACTGTCTTCAGGGCTTTTTGTGGCCACAAAAGCACAGTCTTGTCCAGGATTACCTTTAAAACCTGGACAATCTGGGTAAGGCTAGGGTAGCTCAGTAATTTTCCCTAAATGGACTAGAGTATGAGCAGAGAATCATTCTTTCTCCACACAGTCATTTCCCTAGTCTTTACAACGAGACACTGCCATTTAAGAAACAGCAGATCACGTTTTTTTGACCAGTCAGTGCATCCATGAAAGGTGCTCAGTTTGGAAAAAAGATACTCCCCCTCCCCCAGGAGATGACGATATTTCAGTCTTTCTAATTAAGTTCATGTCCCAGGCCAGCAGAATCTGGAAGATATAAATCTCTTTTCCCCTCCTTTATATTAAACTGAATTTAATGTTTGTGTAAGATAAAAGCGCTTATCGTCCTGGATGCCTTGGTTGTAGCCCCCCAAGGACACTGCTTAGGGCAAGCACAGAAGCTTGTCCTAGCCAGCATGCCTAGCTAGGCAAAGTGGCCCTTGTGGTTGTGACACTTGCGCTGCTGTGTAAGGTTGGAAAGTAGTGACAGAAGAAAAGCTGAAACTCCAAAAATCAAAATCCTGTAACAGTTTCTGTCTGCAAGTGACACAAAATAAGGCAAGTATCTAGATACCAACTACTGTTGGGAAGCTCTCAGGCCCAGAGAGCTTTGGAAGAAGGGTGGCTATTGATGAATAACAAATGGTTTATCTAAAGCAAGACAGCCAGCAGTGGATGGTGCCGTGCTCCTGTAGAAACAGTACCAGAGTATCACAGTATCACCAAGGTTGGAAGAGACCCCAAGGATCTTCAAGTCCAACCTGTCTCCACAGACCTCATGATTAGACCACTTGGTGCCACGTCCAATCCCCTCTTGAACACCTCCAGGGACGGTGACTCCACCACCTCCCTGGGCAGCACATTCCAATGACGAACGACTCGCTTGGTGAAGAACTTTCTCCTCACCTCAAGCCTAAACCTCCCCTGGTACAGCTTGAGACTGTGTCCCCTTGTTCTGGTGCTGGTTGCCTGGGAGAAGAGACCAACCCCTTCCTGTCTGCAACCACCTTTCAGGTAGTTGTAGAGGGCAATGAGGTCACCCCTGATCCTCCTCCTCTCCAGGCTAAACAATCCCAGCTCCCTCAGCCTCTCCTCATAGGGCTTGTGCTCAAGGCCTCTCCCCAGCCTTGTTGCCCTTCTCTGGACACATTCAAGGGACCTTGGATAGTGTTTGGTATGCTGCACTGAATGGAGGGGTGGAAGGAGGTAGTGTTTCAAGTGTAGAGACATTAGTCCTGTCTTTTGGCCATGAGAAGAAATATTCAATCCTCTAAATCTGGACAGCTTTGTCTTTTCTTTTGCTGTACCCTGGAAACTACCACTTGTGAGCCTGCCTGCACCCAGCTGGGACACCAGCTGGGCCTCTTGTGTTTGCATTGTCTTAACTGTCTTACCAGTCAAGCAGATCTTCTCTTTCTTTATGCTGCTGCAGAGAGGTTTGCTGACCACAGCAGCCTTCAAAACACAGGGTTGAAGCACCTAAGGGATCATAATGAGTGGAAACCCTGCTACTGCGTTGAAACGTCTCTGCTCCTCCAGCATCTTAAATGCTGCCCTATTGCCCTGCTCCTGCTGCTCCTGCTATGGTGATGGAAGGAGCATGTCATGGACCCCTGGGAACTTGGCATCCTCACTCTGCTCATGCCAAACAGCCTTCCCTACCCTGTGCAGTTATGAAGGTGTCACTGTTCATTAGGCCAGGCCTGCCATGTGGCAAACTTATGAAGGCCTCGAGGAGCTCAACAGTCAAGACAGTTTCAGAGGGGAAGCAGAAGCTTCCACTTGCAATTTTCTCATTCTTTCCCATCTCCTCCACTTCAGCAATGGGAGGGAGGAAGGAGAAGGAGCATACAATATGTCTGAATTACATCAAACACAGAAACTTCATTAACCATGCTCAAGAGTTATTATTCAGTTCTTCCTGGTGCTCCAACACTGCTTTTAGCTGTCCGAAAGCTTTTAAGTGAGGAGCCACTGGATATGGGCCAAATTATGTGACTGTGATGCTGTCCATGACCTCCTTCAGGCTCTCTGGACTTTTTACCTCCAAGGTGTTCCAGCTGACCTGTAAAATCAATATACTGGGACTGTATATTTAAGTGAGTGCTTGTCTTGGGGCTCTAAGACATAGATCATTGCTGGGTATTTCTGGAAAAAGACAACTGAGAAACAAGAATGAAAAGGGGGTAAATAGTGGTTCAAGGAGGGTGTAAGCTCATGATTTTGAGTAGAAATAACATAGCCCCCTTCCTGCTGCAGGATCAATCACATGCTAATGACATGTAGCCTGAAAGGTCCTTTTCACGTGTTTCAGTCATCTTGATGCACCAGCAGCTTCATGAGAGCGGAAGACTGAAGGTCCATCTCTTCTCTGAGTCATTCCTATCCCATGCAGATACAAAAGAGGCAGGGTCTTCAGCTGGTGTCCATTGCCATCTTTCTTTACACAAACCATTTGTTATTCATCAATACCCATCTTTCTTCCAAAGCTCTCTGGGCTTGACTAATACAGTGCTTGTTTTGCCAGCAGGAGCCTAGTACTCAAACCTCTGACTGGAGCAAAAAATGGTATATATTTTTCATTTGCAAACCCATAGTGACAGAGGGTGGATGTGGGAGATAGCAGATTTTTCTGTCTTTTATCCCCAACATCTGCATGCAAGACCTTCTAAACCTCCTTTCTCTCTAAACTCATAAAGCTGCTGTGATCCCAGTTTAGCACAACCTGAGATTGCTGTAGCCATGAGTGCTGCTACCAAGCAGCTAGGAAACATAACAGATAGCATCTCTGCAAACACAACTTAAGGCAGTACAAGGGTAGTGCCTACATGTGCTTGTTCTAATGTTGTATTAATTACTGCAGTTAAAGTAGTACACAGATGACATCAAGGCCTCTGTAAAACAAAGCACGGTGCTTGCTCCAAGTCTCCGTCTCCATCTAAAGGCCCAGACATACAGTCTGCCTTGAGAGAAAAAGTAGCAGGAAGTATTAAGTCTGTGTTACAATAGTAAGAGGAGCAGCTCAGCATGGCCCCATGTGTCTTTGCTGAAGACATCCTGGAGAGTGAACTGTTTCAGCAGCAAGCCTGTGGGTTTGTGCCTCCACTCTCCCCCTTACCCAGTAGAGAAAATCTAATTTCCCACCACTAATTGATGCACAGAGCCACTCAGCTCACTGAAATTACAGAGAAGAAAGAGGTTTAGGATTTTTTTTAGCTTTTTTTTTTTTTTTATTGGCCATCTATTAGCATTTTTAATTTGCTACATGAGGTAAGTTTCAAAAGGTGCCAGAGAGCAGTTTAAGAAATTAGCTGTTCTTAGCATTTTTTCTTCTTTCTGCCTGACTTGGGTCCTCAAAGCTGTAATTAAAACTAGGGAGCACTTCCAGTGCAAGACACTGCAGACAACACAAGGCAAGACAAGCTGGGGCCCTCCACAGAGTGTTGTGTTCCTCTGGGGCTTCTGATAGGAGTAAGGAGCATGAGAGATCAGAGGGGAGATGGTCATCTCAATCCTCTGTAGGTGCAGGAAACACATGGGCTGTGGAATGGGACCAGGACCCTCTGCAAGAAGCAGTGCTGGATTCAAGAATGAGTGAGAGGGGCAGACAGGCAATCTCCCTCAGTGGGAGAGTGTTGGTGTCTCTCTCCTACCATCTTACACCAGTCAGTAGATAGATGCACTTACTGGAGGAATTTCCCTGCTCAACTCGTCACTGGGAAATATTTCTCCTCCTCCTGACCCCAAATCATATTCCTTGACACTTTGTGGTACCTGGAGGAACAAAATGATTTTGCACATTCTGTCATAATGTGGGAGTGAAGCTTGATCATAGGTTGGGTCATTTAAGGCCAAGATCTAGGTTCAAGCAGGAGCAAATACCAACCTGAAATTATGAATAAGTTAGAAAAAGAAAAAGAAAAAGAAGAAGAAAAAGAAGAAGAAAAAGAAGAAGAAAAAGAAAAAAAGAAAAAAAGAAAAACAAAACAAAACAAAAAAACCCAAATGACAGACTTTCAGGACTGTACATAATGTTTAGCTTCCTCCTCATCTGCTTCAGCCCCTCCCTAGCTTTCCTTCTCATTCTGGCAGGTCAAATGAGACATTTTGGCTACCAAATCAAAACAGACTTTTCTTGTCTTCAGCTAATGAATGCCTTCCTCTCTCCATTGCCCAGCCATCCTGGGCATCCCAGTTCAGAGAGATGAGAAGAGGCCCCACTGCTGTCACACATGTCGCAGCTGCAGCTTTGCTCTTAACTCCTGCCACATGGTTGAGGACAGCAAGCACATATTCACTTATTCACCATATGCTACCATCTGTACTAAGGCAGGAAAAGGGTAGAAGTCTGAAGAAGAGAAAGGTATGTCCTCCTTCCAGCAGTAGGGAAGTGGCCAGGAGAGAAGCTCCAGACAGCTTTATCTGATGCTTGTTTTAGGATTTCTGTTAGAGAATAAAAGTGTATTTTGGAAGAAGACTGGGAGTGGAAGCAAATATTGGCTAAGTCAGGGACGGTAGAGGGACCACATGCATTCTGCATCATGAAGCAGATGTGCACAGGTGGGATGCTATCATTCGAAGAGACAGTGATCACCATGATAGAATAGAATAGCATAGCATAGTATAGCATAGCATAGCATAGCATAGCATAGCATAGCATAGCATAGCATAGAATAGAATATATCAGGTTGGAAGAGACCTTCCAGATCATCTCATCCAAACCATCATCCAGCACCAACCCATCATCCAGCACCACCTAATCAACTAAACCATGGCATCAAACACCCCATCAAGTCTATTCCTAAATGCCTCCAGTGGTAGTGACTCCACCACCTCTCCAGGCAACCCATTCCAATGGGTAATCACTCTCTCTATGAAGAATTTCTTCCTAACATCCAGCCTAAACCTCCCCTGGTGCAGCTTGAGACTGTCCTCTTGTTCTGGTGCTGGTTGCCTGGGAGAACCAACCTCCACCTGGTTACAACCTCCCTTCAGCTAGTTGTAGACAGAAAGAAGGTCTTCTCTGAGCCTCCTCTTCTGCAGGTTAATCAACCCCAGTTCCCACAGCCTCTCCTCACAGGGCTGTGCTCCAAACCCCTCACCAACTTTGTTGCCCTTCTCTGGACACATTCCAGCAACTCAACATCTTTCCTAAACTGAGGGGCCCAGAACTGGACACAATACTCAAGGTGTGGCCTAACCAGTGCGGTGTACAGGGGTAGAATGACCTCCCTACTCCTGCTGGCCACATTGTTCATTATACAGGCCAGGATGCCATTGGCCTGCCTGGCCACCTGAGTACACTGCTGGCTCATGTTCAGCCTCCTATCAACCAGTACCCCCAGGTCCCTTTCTGCCTGGCCGCTCTCCAGCCACTCTGACCCCAGCCTGTAGTGCTGCATGGGGTTGCTGTGGCCAATGTGTAGAACCTGGCACTTGGAGGAAATAAAAACTTGGGTGACTTTGCTCCACGTGGCTTCACCTGTTGAAATGTATGGACAGAGAGTAGCTTGTGCTGCTCACATGGATTTACTGGTTCTGGGTAGCTGTGCTTAGCTGTCTCTTTGGCAGTTGCTGTCTTAAGCAAGCAACATGATCTGGGTCATAAACATACAGGACCATCACTCCCTGGGAATGGCATTTTTAACTGTAGTTGAAACAACATCATTAGACTGTACACAGTGAAAGCTTCCAGGGTTAAGTCCTTCAGCTTGTGTCCTGCCCCAGTTTCTGCTCCTTGACTGCTGCCATAGTGGAGTGACTTGACTAATGGGTAAAGAGGACATTCTTTCCACCTTCCCTCATTCTTTCCCTGGCAGCCACCTCAGCAGATGAGACTGAGATTACAGCACTGGGCTCTCCATCAACAAAGTGACCTGAATCTTCTGGATTAACTGATGCATCTTCCACAGGTTATGTCTCCAGGTATAACAGTTCGATACAGATGAAGACTTCCCTTCTGTCTTGCTTCATGCTAAGCTTTCACTCAGCCTTTCTAAAGGACCTGGGCATTGAATCCACTCTTACATCAGGCCTGCACAGGAACATCCCTGTATCTTGCCATCAAAGAGAGGTTCTGTGACTTCTGACTGACTCTCTGCTAGCAGCATGCAATAGCTGGAGCAGGACAGATCCCCTCTGATCTATCTTCTTGCCTGCATGCAGGAACAGGGAGAGATGGCTCTGCAGAAGCTGTAACTGGTAGTGTCATTAGGCATGAGGCAGTCTGTGCAGTGACTAGGAGCTTCTGTATATCCTGCAGACCCTTGGAGCCGTGCTGTGTGTAACTGGGTGCCATCTGTTCCCATCTTCCCCACCAATTGTTCATCCCTTCAACATCCATAGGGCTCTTGTTAACACAGCTCTTCACTGATCGAATCCCACTATCATGCTGGGCTCAGTTTTTCTCTCCCTCCTCCTCTGAGGGGTCTTCTGGGGATTACTCCACCCTAGCTTTAATTAACATCAGGGAGAAAGTGAAAACATCTTAGTTGATTGTGACAGGGGAGAAGACCTAACAAACCCCAGGAGAGGAAGACTGACTGCTGAAATCAGAGCAGTAAAATCAGAAACCTCTGAAGCAAGGCTGGGCTGAGGCTCTGCAGCTGGTTAGTATTCAGCTGGAATGCTGCATTGGTACAGACAATGCATTAACAGCAAACCTGCTGGGTCAGCAGTTTTAGTTAAGTGATGTATTTGGCATTATATTGTTATTGTGTGCATTTTACACTGTTTTTATTTTTATGTTTTTGTGTCTGAATTTCTGTGACAGTTTAGTGCTGCTGAAAAGCACTCTATTGACAGCCTTGGAGATGGAAATCTCTGTCTATATGCAGAGCTGGCAGCATGTTAGCAGCCTGCTGGCAACATACTGGCTCTCTGCCTCAACTCCACTCACAAGGATCACCTTTAGAGATCAGGGAGCAGTACTGTAGGCTCTGCCAGCAGAGAAGGACAAAAGATGTATTTGTGGTGCCCAAACCCAGGCTCAGACACTCTGAAGCCAAATTTTCCAAAAGCTCTTGTGTTTTATACCTCACTGCACCAGAGGGAGTCAGGCACATCACACTGGGATTTCAGGATTGTTGGTGTGTCAGATGTTTTTGACCTACAAGCCAAAAGTCTCCTCTAATAGCAGGGTTCAGGAAATCCCATCTGCTGTAGAGAAGTTTCATCGTCAGTCACCCTCCTGTAGGACCAGGTTCTGTGCAAGAAAAAGCTGAGATCAGGTTTAGTTGGGTGATGGGTCAGTGGCAGAGTGAAGTCCCCCATCTCCTCTGGCTCTGATCAAGGGCACAGGGTGACACTGGTGCTGCTCCGTGGCTCTCCTCCCTTGCTCCTCTCCTTTGCAACACATTCTTTCCCCCTCACTCATAAAAAGCTGAATTGACAGGAGAGGAGAGGATTAACCTTTGCCACCCATGTAGGCTGCTGCGTACAAATATTTCTCTCCAAAGCATCAAGTAATAAATGAGTCTTCATCTTTGTCAAACACCTTGGAGTCCATTTGCCATGTCTCCCCAAAGGCAGCACAGCAGGGCAAGGTAGTGTGTGTACAGGAGGACTATAAATCTCTTCAGCACTGTATGGGCATTTTACAGCTTGCAGTTTTCACTCAGAAGTGGTTGTAAATAATGGAGGGGAAAATCTGCCACCTGTCTCCAGGGGAGGATTTATGTGGGTGTAAGTGCTATAGATCTTCATATGTATGCTGCTGCTGTAAATAAGCAAAGTTTAAGCAGTGACCAAGGTCCATCTCTCTCTCCTTCACTCTCTTTTCCATACTCTTTCACTCTCTGTTGTTTCACCTGTTTTTTTCCCCTCTGTTTCCCTGCTGTTAAAGACTACAGCTCACTCCTGAGGCAGGCATATGCCTGGAGAGTCGCTTGAAGAGGAGTGAAGTGGGTTGCTGTGATTGAGTATACATTTCGCTTTCACATTCAGCCCATGCAAAGGATTCAAAGGGAAGAGAAACTGATAGTTAGGATTCAGGACCTGCTGCTATGTACTCTTCAAATGCTCCTTTGAGTTCTTAGTTCAGGATTTTAATGATGCTGTTATTCATATGCAGAAGCATATGGTTTGCTCCACTCATTGCTCTTTTGCAGTATAGATGGCCCCTGTTTCAAGTCTTCCATCTCAGCGAGCTGCTGAGAATATCTGGAGGGATGTTAACTCTTTGAAGACCTCCTCAGGTATTGAAAATATCAGTCCATGCAGCATGCTGGGGACAGCCCTGGGATTTGTCTTGCAGTATACTTAGTCACCATAGGTAAAAGCTTTTAAAGAGGGCCATCGTGGTCAGGACATACCAGCATGGCTAAGAGGTAAGATACAGCCCTCAGGCATGGGCACAAATTGCAACGCAGCTTCACTCGTGGAAGTGACGCATGACCTGAAGTCACTGTTGATAGACAAAGCGAAGCAGCCCTCAAAGGCACTGCAGGCACAGTGCTTGTTTTCTACCATCAGCCTACAGTCTAGCTGGTTGTTGTCCTCTGCAACCAAGATCTAAGCAGAAGGTAACTTATTTTTCAGACTACATTTGGGAGCAGAGAAGCAGATCTTGGGCATACTGGGCATACTTGGGCATACTTTGGGCTGCTGGGGGAGGTGGTGGAGTCACCATCATTGAAGGTTTTCAGGAGGAGACTTGATGGGGTGCTTGGTGCCGTGGGTTAGTTGTTTAGGTGGGTTGGATTGGTTGATGGGTTGGACATGATGATCTTGAAGGTCTCTTCCAACCTGGTTTATTCTATGTATATGTATTCTATGTATACTGTGTTCTCAGGATGTACACACTGCATTGGAGGAGCACATGGCCCGTGGGTTTTGTTGTTAGGAAAGAGTGTCTGCTGCTGGCAGTGTTTCAGGAAACACACTCACCTGAAGTTACCAGTCACTGTCAATCCAGAAGCATCTTCCTTTCACACCTCTCTCCACAATGCTGCTCCAAAAACTCCTTGAGCTCCTCTCAAACTCCAGAAGAGAAAATGCAGATGTATGACCAGAGCCTCCCAGACATTCAGAGACTCCTATGATCCATTTGTATGTCTTGGCAGGCTGTACAGTAACCAGAAATTGTAACAGTACCAAAACTAGTCATCCCCACTGATGTGAGGTGAGAGCAGGTACCTGTTCCCATTGCCTTGGCACGGCACACATACAATAAAAAGGCAGACCCTATTCAAACCAGCTTGTAGCAATCTCTGCAAAGCAAGCACTGCCCTTCTCTTGTCCTTCAATATCTTTATAAATTCTACCCTCCCTTCCTGCCCACGCGGTATCTTACAGAAATCAGAGGAGAAACAAAGAGATGAGGACAATGAGACGCAGCATCCTGCAACAAAGAGCTCTGCGATCTCTTCAGGAGATCCCCATAGCACGATTAGCATCTCTTTACAGCAACATCGTCTCTCCTTCTTTTGCGTCCCCAGAGGAAGATATAATTGTCACCAAGTCAGAGAGTGAAACTTGATGAATACCGAACAGACATTCACCTGCTAACTGGGTTGGACTGGTCCCATACAAGGACTGATGGGCAATCACTTTTAAATAACGTTTTCAGAAGCTAAGGTGAGAAAAGAAAGGAATATCAGGGATCAGAGCTGCGAGGGCAGTGCAAGGAAACAGGGCTAGCATTAATGAGAAAGGACAAATGGTACAATCTGATCTGAGGGCACACATCCTACTGGCAGGCATACTTCCTACTCTCCTCCACTCCTACAAATTCAAAGCAAAAGTGGTCTCAGGGCAGTGGACATGAATGGCGGGACATAGCCCTGCCCTCAAAGCCACCCCTCTGGGCTTCCTGCTCTAACCATAAGTCTGGGTGAGGATCTGTGCCTTCAATCTGCATCTTGTTAGAGGCAAGGAGATCTTAGTTATCTTTGACTGCCTCATAATTTCTTTCCCACATCTCCACAAACCAGAAAACTCCTTCCAATGGAGACAACAGAACTGCCATTGCCAGTTTTCTTGTGTCACCATGTGATGATTTTAAACTAGCAACACTGCAAAATGTGTTAAAGGATGTTGATTTTATGAGATGATGTGGCTGGACTGAAATTTACAGCCAGTTTGTGGGCAGCTAGGACTCCGTCTTGTGACATCTCATGTTGATGTTTCCTATAGTGACTTCTTGTCCTCTGTGCAAGCATCCCTGAGTGACTGGAGCAAAGAGGCTCAATTAGAGGAGGGTTCTTCTAAGGGTGCCCTGAAATTACAGTGGTTTAAATTGATGCCCAGCAGCCAGGAGCTAAATTACAGTGCTTCAGCACTCCTGGCAATTGCTGTTTGTCCATTCATGTGCCAGGAGCTGATGGATCTAAACAAAGAGAGCTTCACCGATAGAAGGAGAGGGGGAGACATGTAGGAAAGCCATGGAAAGATTCTAATCCTCTCACCCTAAGGAATGGCTGTTGAATTCTGATGACATCATGCCACGTCTCTTAGAGGTCAATTTGGACAGGTCTATCACTGGCCCCAAAGGAAAAAGAAGTTTAATGGGACTTGGCCATCTTATGTGGGTAAGGAGACACAACTTCAGAACTAGTTTAGGAGGTCCACTTGGAGTTCCCTACATAAGAGTTATCCTTCTGGGGTAATGAAGTAGAGTCAGCATCTGAAATCTGTCTGTTGGTCCATCAGCTTTCCAGTTGTGCTGGGTGACACCCATCCTGGGGGAGGGCTGCAAGAGCCCTGCTTCCCCAGGGAACAAAAGAAACCTGGTCCAGGTGAACAGAGAGGGACTTGATTTCCCCCTCCCAGGAGGGGTTGCCTGGGTCAAAGGTGATCTATTCCACTCCTGCTTCCTGTCCAGCAAGCCTGTACAAAGGAAGGCACTGAAGCCATTTGCTCTCTTTGCTCCTTCCTTGCCTGTTCAAAAGGACCAGAAGCCGCTGCCAGCCTCCTGGCTCTGCCACGTGGTTGGACCTGGTCTTCTCCCTGCCACATCTATGCTTCTCTAAAGGACTGAAATCCACATACATCAAGGGAGATACAAGGCCATCTAAATTTGGTTTAGTATATTTTTCTACTCATCCTTATTCCTTACCCTTGTAAACCCTTCCTGTTACTGCTATAGACATATTTTGCTAAAAAAAATTTACTTCTCCTACTTCCAAACTGACTCCCAATTATTTTTTGGTAGATTTACCTCCTTTCCTTTTTCCCTACCTTTTTTTTTTTCTTTTCCCCTTTTCTTTTCCCTTTTTTTCCTTATCAGGAAAGAGGGAAGCGGGGAGCAGGGAGGAATTCTCAGTTTTCTACCATCTGAGCTCTTAAATTCCAGTTAAGGCTCAAACCATTGCACCAGTAAATGTTGCTCCTGTCTAGTCTTTGTGACTTCAAATTTATCTGCTACACATTCATTGTATGTGTCTTCTACTGCTTGTAGGCTCTAAATTCCTAGTGCCAGGATGCTTCTCCAGTATGAGTAGTTTTGGTAAATATTTGGAGAGAGGCGAAAATGCCAAGGGAAGCACTAGAACGGCAGCTATGTGAAGACAATCAAATAAGCTAACACTTAGATGTGGTGAACCTTAAATCAAGGTTTGAGAAAGGTCTGCAACCTTGTGAGGTGGAAGGGATGCAGTTTTCTGCTCCTTACAATGGAAGAATCAGGAGATGGTAGGTGGCAGGTTAGAAATAAAGTAGCTCCTTCTCCACAGCATGTCATTTGACTGCAGAGCTCCTTGTACAGAATACAGTCTGACTAAGGCTGGCAGGATGTCTGGAGCTCATCTTGTCTAATCCTTCTGTCCAAACAGGACAGTCTAGAGCAGGCTACCCAGGACTGTGTCCAGGTGACTTCAATATCTCAGTGGATAGGGATTCCTCTCTGCAAAACATATTCCACTGTTTGGTCACCCTCACTAGTGTTCAGAGGGAACCTCCTGTGTTTGTTTGTACCCATTGCATTTGGTTCTGCCACTGAGCACCACTGCAAAGAGTGTGGTGCTGATTTCTTTACATCCTCCCTTCAGATATTTATGTAAATCAATGAGATTCTCTCCGTCTTCCTCTCAACTTCTCCCATCTGGACCCCAGGCTGTCACAACACTCCAGGTAAGAGCTGGCTTTTCAGCTTCTGTTTTCCACTCTTTTTGTCTTAAAATATCTTGAAAAATACTCATTTTTTCCCCAGCAGCAGTTTATTTGCTTTTGTTCACAAAGCCATATTTATCTACAAAGGAAAGAAGTCAAACCTCCCAAATGCTTGAAATACGTGAACGTGGGGCTGGCAGGGACTTTTAGACTTGCCAGATTCAATCCCTGCTGTTGCAGCAACACATTACAACACCCTTTTGAAGCTGGAGTCCTCTCTCTCTTGAAAGCTGCTTGGATATCAGCCCCCCCCCCTCCCCCCCCTACTGGGCACATACTCCAAACCCAATTGCTCTGATGGTTTGAAACCCTTGCTGCTTTCTATCCCAGTTTATTCATGGCCAATTTATATATATCTGTTCTCATGCCAGTACTGTCCTTTGGCTGAAATAGCTCCCCTCCCTCCATAGTGCTTACTCCCCAGATGTGTTTATAGAAAATCATGCCTGACCTTTGGTAATATACCACAATTATTTTCTTGCTTGTTATTCTACAGAGGATAATGACTTGTGTCTTCTCCTCACAATTTAACTCCTCTGGCCATCACCTTCAGCTTCTTTCACCCTAGGTTAAAAGGAGCATGGAGTCTGTAAAAGACTGTTTTCCCTGGAAAATATGTGGCCTAAGAGAAAGGATCTCACCCCTTTCCTGAGCCTTTCCCCATGCTGGTGTATTCCTGGAAGGAGCAACTGTGTCTCAGTGAGCATCTATTACAAAACTTTGGACTAAAAGAGCTTCAAGATTAGCAGCAGCTTCAAGATTAGCAGCAGCTTCCAGCAAGAGCAATAGCATAAGAGGGAAAGGAAAAGGAAACTGCAAATTACTTGAAAATATGTAAATCTGCTCATTAAATAATTCATATGAATTGTCACACATGAAGGTTAAAAAAACCCAGCACAACACAACCAAATAACAAATAAAAAACCCAACAACAAACCACAACTTGGCATCTATATATATCCTTCCTCCATCAAAGCCATTCTGTATTGGCAGCTGCTGCTCTCTTTCATCCTCAGTTTTCTCTTTCTGCTCACTGTATTTCAACCTTCCCTTTCTACTCTACCATCTGATACTGAGTGGTCATACCATCAGACAACACTTTTCCCTCCTTCCCTCCTTTTTGTTCTGCATTCTCCCTTAAAGTGCTCCAACCTTAGTGGACTCAGTCTCTGAACCACCAGGAAGTGATAAAGACCCCATATCCTGAGGGCTTATTTCTGCAGCCTTTACTGGGTGAGAGGTGGGATGATTATGCCTGGACAAGCTTTATTTCTGGCTGTAACTGATGGGAAGGCTTCCATCATCTGCAGCTATGGCTCACCCTCCATCCTGCCCTATGGTGATCCCAAAATTGCCAGGACTGCAACTTAATAGAGGGGTGGGTCTGAGTACTTGGAAGAGCTGCACACTTTCCCACAAAAAAAGAATTCTTCCAGTGGGATGGGGATGAAGGTTGAAACTTAAAAGCAGAACAAAAGACCTGCAAATATTGGTTATGGAAGAAAAGAGTGTAAGTAAAATAGAGGTATGAGAAACCAGAGCTGTCATTTCTGGATGATGGACATTTGAAAGGGATTTCCCTCAGACATGCCACACAAATGGTTCATACCTTTCTTCATGTCACAGAGTTTCAGCCCAGTGCTGAACCACTCAGAAGATTGGTTTAATGTGTGTGTGTGTTCATTTTCCCTCCCTCCAGCTTCAGTCAGGCACTTCCCAAGTTTCACATCTTTAGGCCATGAGGAACTCCTCTGTAAGACCCCCCTTCATCATCTGCACCATCTCTAAGACCACTCCTTATTCTTTGATCCTTTGCTTACAATCGTTTCATACCAGTAGCATGTCCCTGCAGTCCCCACAGAAATGATGGGATTGTGGAAGAACAGGAGCCTAGTCTAGAGCTCCCCATAAAATTTTTTAAGATTGGGGGGGAGAATGAAAAAGTAGGAAAAAAAAAAAAAAGAAAACAAGCAAAATGTCTATTCCATATTGGCCTAGATCAGGAATAATAATTCTTTGAGACTGGTTTGGCACAATCAATTTTCTTCCTCTCATTGCTGACTGCTCTGTTCTTGCCTCGAACATTTCTGTTACCCTGGGATTGCATTTCTAAGTGAGCACTGAAAGGATTCAGAGATCTTTAGTTTTAGAATTCTAAAAGGTCTTTGGAACAATCACATTTAGAGTTGGGAAATCCATCAATCCCAGCCATATCCCAAGGCAAGTTTTGGTTTTGAGAAATGAGGATTTGTTTATTTTTTGGATGAGGGGGAAAATCACAAGATTTCCTGAACATCTCC
The DNA here is from genome assembly GCF_014839835.1 of Dryobates pubescens. NCBI lineage: Eukaryota > Metazoa > Chordata > Aves > Piciformes > Picidae > Dryobates > Dryobates pubescens. The sequence continues at coordinate 86,437,352 of NC_071657.1, read as the reverse complement.
AAACCGATCCCTTTGAGCCAGAGGATTTCATGGTGCCATTTCCTTGTTTTCTGTCAGTTAAAAGCAACCATGGCTAATGAAATGGATAAGCAAAATAAGAGTCAGCTCTGGGATCAGATACCACTTGTCTGGGCCACTCCAAACACACCAGATTTATTTCTGTATGAGGCCTTATATAGCTGGGCTCTTCCTCTGCTTGCACCTGGCTTTGGCAACATGTTGTTTTCATACCTGGATCACCAAGGCATTGACAACCTCGTGGGGGTTTGAGGCAGATCTCCATTTAGTAGACCTTTCTTCATTCTCAACAGTTATTTTCCCATCTGCCCTTTCACATGTTGGGTACAATGGCAGAGTCCAAAGTGAAGAGATTCAGTCACTTTTCTCTCTCTCTCTCTCTCGCTCTCTCTTTTTTTTTTTTTTAAACAAGACATGATCCATAAATCAGCCTACAAGTTAAAGAGTCACCCTGCAGAATATGCAGTGGTATGATGCACCAGCTGCTCTTTGCAGATGATAAAGCTGTAGATATAATGCTGGTTTAAGAAGGCAGCCTGTGGCTTGTAAAATCATGTGCCTTTGCACTCCCTCCTTGAGTATTTCACAGCGGGTTCTCTAAACTATTTGAACAGCTTCAGCAGCACAGGCTGCCTGGTCCATGGCAGCCACATCCACAAAGCCAGTAACCTGTGTGGATGTGCAAGGGCTCAGAACATGCTCAGACCTTACTGAAGGTCACAGCAGTCAAACGTCATGCCTGGATTCATTCAATATGCAGCGGCAAGCAGGAGCAGACTCAGCTTCTCTTTTGTAGGACCTTGAATTGTTTGATGTAAGGCTGTATGGATATCACTGCCCAAGGATGTGTTTGTCATATAATTAATATTAGCTCCCACCCTGGAGCACATTTCTGTCAACATGTAATAAATATTCCCTACCAGGAGAAGGGTTGGGGAGATCAGAACTTGAAGTGCTTGGATAGCTCTGCGCTTGTCATCACTTCCCTGCTGCATCAAGGCAACCAGTGATCTAGTAGACTATTGTCTTTTTTTTTTTTTTTCCCCTTTTCCCCCAAGAGTTTTTGGGCTGGATTGTGTTTTTTAACGATTTAAGCCTCTTTTGTTTTCCCTTTTGGAGTGGCCTCTCTTTTATCCAGGAGGAGACTGAAAGCCTGTTTTCCAGTGATTGCAACTGTAGTTGTGGCCATGCAGGGGAGAGGAAAGCTTCAGGGCAAATTTGTCTCTGTACCCAAACACAAGTGCCATGGTCTGCTGTTACAGCAGGAGACAGATTATTATTTTATTTTGTTTTATTTTTAATATATGAGAGGGAAAGAAATTGTTTATTCACTGGAAAACGTATGTGGGGAGAGAGTGTAATGAACTTTCAGATTAAAGTTGGCAAGTGTTTCCAAGACAAAATGGAGATGTTTAATCACATCTTCTTGCAGAGAAGGATGGATGTTGTATTTCAGCAAAATTTCTAAATGAAATGCCTCCATTTTTTAATGTTTCTCAGCTTGAAAATGTTCTGAAAGGGCTTAGCAAGGGATCTCAGTAACTGGTTGAAACTCTGGCAGAGCTTTCATTCTTAGCTTTTGGGCTTTAGAACTTTTTGATTAGGAGAAATGCTGAATGAGTCAAATCAGCAGGATTTGGCTCTGTCTGGCACACTTCCACTGGCCACCATCCCCTGTGTGAACCCAGAGCCATGAGCTTCAAAGTCAAGAGGACCCAGGATGGCCCTTCAAAGATGAGACAGGTTGCAGGCATATGCAGGCTACTGCACTGGGAGCTGGGACTGGATGCAGGAAGGGTATGCTCCATGGAGATGGTGACCCCAGACTGCGTGGTGACTTCCCTGCCCACAGCTTCTCACCATTCCAAGACTTCCATTATAATTGCACTGGAAGGATCCCAGAGCTGGTGTTTTCTGATGGTAGTAAACATAGAATGTTTAGTTGGTGCTCAAGGGCTGGCAAAGTAGCACAGACAGGTTGTGTAAAAAAAATAGAAAAAAATTTAAATCCCAAGCAAAACCTAGAAGAAAACACCAAAATAATCCCCCAAAACAGAACAAAAATCAACAAACAAAACTGCACACAGAAAAGATTATGCAAATGTTTCAGAGAAGATGGAAAAAGTAAGCATTCCAAACCAGCAAATAATTGTTTTCTCAGTCTCTTTTCTCTCTTCCCTTGCCTGCATGGAATAAAAAATTACATTTTACCACCTGCCTTGCTGAATTGTCCTTATACATTCCTTGACAATTTTCATCCCTCTGGTGGACATCAGCTCCCCAACACGAGGCAACCAGCACTCTGCTTTTCTGTTTTCCTCAGAAACAGGCATTTACTCAGTGCCACTGTGCAGATGTGTATGGCGGGGCTGATATGTGGAGGATAAAGATGAGTTTCAACCCATTCAACAGGGGAGAGGGGATGTGAAGAGCAAGAAATTACTGTAATATTGTAGTGGACATCAGGTGGAGAAGAGGAAATCCTGTTAATATTGCTGTTGACAGAAAGGCCTTGTGGTGTGGTGGTGGTGCTCACACCCTATTAGCCAGAGAAGACTGCACCCAGCTTCTGCACCAAGCCCCACAACGTCCAGCCCCATGCAGGTACCAGAAAAGTTGCCCCACCAAAATGCAGAATCTCTGTGTATGTATCAATCACCTATAAAGCATTTGCTTGCAAAGGCTGTGGAGGAGGATGTTCAATTGCAAGCTCATATTATCCAGAAGGGACATGGAGTCCCAGATGACAGTAAAGCACCAACCAGTGACGTGCACTGTTCACAGTGTACTAACCCCATCTTTTCTCAGCCTGACCTGTACAGGCAATTTTTGCATAAGCACTTCTGCCACAGGGCAGTTTTCACAGTGTGGACTGTCAGTGACAGCAGGTAGGAGGTTGTTTTGCCATCAGCTGAGGTGTGCAACATCCTCAGTTGCAGCCGAACGTCATCTTCTGCTCACCTGTTAGCTCTGGCCACACCACCCTGCACTAGCAGCTCAGCTGGAGCATAGTGCCTTGGTAAGGCGAAGCCACCTATTCTGGGGACTCAGGCTGATAATATGCACAGAAGGGAGCAGCTAGCAGCAGGAACAAGAGCACAATCCCAGATCCTCAGCCAAAATGTTCACCCACACCTGTGTCTTAGTAGTACTTTTAGCAATGGAAAAGGGAGCTTAAACTAGGTGACCTTCAGCACCTATTGGTGGACCCTTGTGGCATTCAAACTACCAGCATGAAACTGTCCCTTGGCAGCAACATCAATTTCCAGCCTTGATACAGATCATTTTGTTGAGCTTTGTCTCCTTATACTCATTTGTCTCTACTCTTCTCACAGAAGTCTTTGGGGATGCCAGGTTGCTTCTCCACCATGCACTGCCAGCTCTCCCAGCTTGGCAGCCCCCTGCCTCCATGAGAAGCCCACCATAAGTTTCCCTTTTCAGCCTTTGCCTCTGCCACAAGCCACTTTTGCACAGCAGTTACTCTATTTAACTCCAGAAGGGTTTGTCTAAAAGATCTGCCACAAATAAAACACCAATTGTACCACAGCTTTCTTGCACAAAGCAAAGGAAAAAGGAAACTTATGTTGAAGGTTATGGAAGAGTGCTCTGACAGAGAGCTGGTTTTGGCTATTGAACCCTCTCCATAGGAAAGTGTCAGAGGACACACTGCTTAAGTGATTTAAAGTCAGGCTAGACAGATCACAGTGGTTGTTCATGGCAAATAATAGAAATGAAGAGAAATCATCCCCTTTTTCTGAAGCCATATGACAAGCCCAGTCAGGGACTGGAAGAAAGCAAACTGTCTCTATAGGTGCATGTATCAAAACAGAGATATCCACATGTGCCCACACATTTAAGCCAGATCAGCTCCAGTTCAGTATCTGGCCACAAAATCAGTCTAGGGAAAATGGTGCAGAGGGGAGAAAGAGCCACTGGAGGCAGAGGAGATGGTGAGAGATGTGCTCATCTGTGTGGCTGGTAAGTGTTCATGGCCTGTAGCCTGACTCCCATGGTGCACACCCCAGGGACTTGTACTGCTTGGTGCTTTATTTTCCTGAAGCTGCGGGGGGAAAACAAACATACAAACAAAAAAACAATCAACCAACCAACCAAAGCCCAAAAAACACAACAAACAAACAAAACCCCACAAAATCCCCACCAACAACCAACCAAAGCAAGCTGTTTGTTTTATTTATAACCCTTGTGATTTCATGGCTGAACTTGAAGATGCAAACCCTGCCAACTGAAAGGCCAGCAGACAAATCAATAGATCCAACATCTGCTCAAAGCCTCTGTATTTGGGGAGCTTTTTCTCATCATTTTCAAAGGTGCAGGACAGATTTACTAAAGGGCAGAAAGGAGTGAGGTGGTGAGCAATGCTAAGGAGAGGTGGAGTGGGGGTTGCAGTTGGACCACATTGATGCCAACATGAAGATGCTAGCACTTATGCTTCAAGTGCAGCAGCAGTTAACACCTAGGCAAGCTGCCAGGCTGTAATGAACCTGTACCTGGGTTATAATATGGGCCCTTGCCTGCTGCTGGTCCTCTCCCAGGCTCTGTGTGAAATGCTCTTTTCCTTGCATTTGCTGCAGATCTTGCCATTTCCTCAACAAAGACAGCTTTCAGGGAAGAGTCAGAAGAGGAAAGAAGGCTGGATAAATCTCTCCTCATTGCAACTTGCTTTGATCTGAACAAAGGGGTAACCCTTAAAATGCATCCTTGGTATCATATTTGTGTCTACCTTAGTTGTAGATGCTCAGTTTGACTCCGTTAAAGCTTTGTTGGAATTGCCATTTTACATAGGTTTTCAGTTCTCTTTACTAGTGTTCACTGGAGACCAGGCTCCTGAAAGCGTGTGTGTGAAAACCTATCAATCAACCACCCAGGTTAGTAAGCAGAGAAAAGTTTACAGCTTGCAAGTTCCTCAGGTGCAGCACGCTTCAGTATCTGTTTTATGTCAACCAACAAAATAGTGTTGCAGAGCTCTGCTTCAAAGGCAGCCTTGTGAGACAGTGGGTATAATACAGTGGCTGGGGGATTAATTAAATGCAACATTACAGGAAAAGCATGCTGTGGGCAGGATTGGCTGCACAGTGCCCAAGGGATGAAGCATCCCTTGCACACAGCAGGCCCCAGGGATCACAGAGCCATAGAACAGTTTGGCTTGTAAGGACCCTTTAAAGGTCATCTAGTTCAACCTCTGTGCAATGAGAAGGGACATCTTCAACTAGATCAGATTGCTCAAAGCAACCTGACCTTGACCTCGTGGTGAATGGTGCCACATCCAGCTGGCGGCCAGTCACCAGTGGCATCCCCCAGGGATCAGTGCTGGGCCCCATGCTCTTCAACATCTTCATTGATGATATGGATGAGGCGGTTGAGTCAGTCATCAGCAAGTTTGCAGATAACACCAAGTTGGGAACAGATGTTGGTCAGTTAGAGGGTAGAAAGGCTCTGCAGAGGGACCTTGACCGACTGGACAGATGGGCAGAGTCTAATGGCATGGCATTTAACAAGTCCAAGTGCCGGGAGCTGCACTTTGGCCACAGCAACCCCATGCAGAACTACAGGCTGGGGTCAGAGTGGCTGGAGAGAGGGACCTGGGGGTGCTGATTGACAGCCACCTAAACATGAGCCAGCAGTGTGCCCAGGTGGCCAAGAGGGCCAATGGCATCCTGGCCTGTATTAGGAATAGTGTGGCCAGCAGGAGCAGGGAGGTCATTGTGCCCCTGGACTCTGCATTGGTTAGGCCACACCTTGAGTACTGTGTCCAGTTCTGGGCCCCTCAGTTTAAGAAGGTCATTGAGTCACTTGAACGTGTCCAGAGAAGGGCAACAAGGCTGGGGAGAGGCCTTGAGCACAAGCCCTATGAGGAGAGGCTGAGGGAGCTGGGATTGTTTAGCCTGGAGAAGAGAAGGATCAGGGGTGACCTCATTGCCCTCTACAACTACCTGAAAGGTGGTTGTAGCCAGGAAGGGGTTGGTCTCTTCTCCCAGGCAACCAGCACCAGAACAAGGGGACACAGTCTCAAGCTGTGCCAGGGGAGGTTTAGACTCGAGGTGAGGAGAAAGTTCTTCACTGAGCGAGTCGTTCGTAATTGGAATGGGCTGCCCAGGGAGGTGGTGGAGTCACCGTCCCTGGAGGTGTTCAAGAGGAGATTGGACGTGGCAGTTGGTGCCATGGTCTAGTCGTGAGGTCTGTGGAGACAGGTTGGACTCGATGATCCTTGGGGTCTCTTCCAACCTTAGTTATACTGTGATACTGTGTCTGAATATTTCAAGGGATGGGAGATCTACTGCCTCACTGGGCAGCCTGTGCCAGTGTTTCACCAGCCCCACTCAGAAAAAAACCCAAAGCCTTCCTTGTATCTGGTCTGAATCTGCCTTCTTTTAGTTTGAAATCATTACCCCTTGTGTTATTGCAATAGGCCCTGCTAAAAAGACTGTTTCCATCTTGTATTCCTCCTTTAAGTACTGAAAGGCCACAATGAGGTCTCCCCTGAGCTTTCTCTTCTCCGGCCTTTGCTCGTGAGAGAGATGTTCATCTCTCTGAACTTTTTGTGGTCTTCCTGTGCATCCACTCCAACAAGTCCATGTCCTTCTTGTGCTGAGGACTCCAGAATTGGACATAGTACTCCAGATGGGGTCTCAGCAGAGTGGAGTTGAACATCAAAGTCACCTCACTCAACGTGCTGGCTGTACTGCTTTTATTGCTGCCCAGGATGCAGTTTGTTTTCTGTGCTGTGAGTGCATATTGTTGGTTCACATCCAGCTTTTCATCCATCAGTACTCCCAAGTCCTTCTCCACAGGGCTGCTCTCAGTTACATCATCTTACAGCCTCTACTGATCCTGCCCCAACCTGGGTAAAGGACCTTGTGCTTGGCCTTGTTAAACCTCCTAGGATTCACACAGGCCCACTTCTCAGGCATGTCCAGGTCAGGAACAAGCTTCTCATGCCTATCCATGATCAAGTGGCAAGGCTTGTTCTGGACTTGAAGGCTGCATTCTTTCAGGAGATACATCACAGGGCTAACCAGCTTTGTGCCACAGCAAGTTAGGGCAGGTGTCCTTCTTCCAGCGCCCTAGCTGACCTAGCTGACCCTCCTGTACATTGAAGTTGGGGTTTTATGCTCTTGAGTGCACACAGGCATGCTCTAATTTGCTCACACTGATAGATAGTCTCTCTAGATAATCTCTCTAGCAACACTATTTAGTAACATTGAGCACATAGTGACACAGCAGTGACAGTGGCTCAGGGTTTTCAAGCAAAGGGTCTGGGCTGTGTCACTGCTGAAGAGTGATAAAGAGATATGTTCTGCTACTGCAACATCTCCCCAGGAAGTAAATGTTATACGGTGGCCACCAGCTGCTGATTTCTGGCCCGCAGACAGATCCAGCACCCTCCTGCTGGGGCCAGAGTGGCTGCATTAACTCACAGAGCATGGCTGGTGGGATGGCTGGTTGGCTTGGTCAGCTTCTGCGGAAAGCTCCGTGGCACTGATAAAGAACAGACTCCTTGTTGTGGTACACACACATAACAGCAGTGCTGTCTGCCAAGCTGCCCGTTCCCATCGTAGCCTAGATGCAAATCTTCAGTCTTGTTCTCCCAAGAGGGGGGGAGGTAAAATGTTGTACTGGCTTCAGCTGCAGTAATTAATAGAAAGGAACCCCCAGCACAATGAATGAGAAGGACAGGAAACATACAGGAAGCTTTGCCACATAATTAAAACCAGAGCAGCAAAGATCAGAAGCTGCTTCTGGTCCTCCCTATTTCACAGCTTTCATTTTAAGTATCCTCCTATCCCTGTTGGTTGCTCCTCTGCTCTGACAACCCATTGCTGGTTTCTCTCTTTTCTGGCTGTCCCTTGAGTTGGGCTGTCCCCTGAGTTGTTTCTGTCCTTGATTACTTTTATCCAAAGCCTGCCAGGACCTGTGCATATGTACATTTTCAAACCCTAACAGTGTGTACTGCAAACCAGGGCCACCCAGGAGTGGAAGGAAGGAGGTCACCTCTAGTCTGGGTTTTGGTGTTTTGGGGCACAAGCAAAGCTGTGTGAGGACCTCTTAGCAGCTATGAGAGGCAGATCTTCATGTATCATGTGTGATGGAGAATAGGTGAAAACATTGGGGAAGGACATTTTAGAGTGGATAGACTTTCTCTAGAGTCCTCCTGCAGCTGGTCCCCATGCTCCATGCTGCCACTGATGCCCTTAGCCTCTTATCAAAGCTATGTCATCAGTCTGTACCCATTTACCCAGCTCCACAAGTGAGGTCAGTGGATACAAGTGAAGAGTTTATCCCACTCAGGGAGCTTTAGAATGCCCCTGTGATCCTTCCCTCCTGGAAACACTTACTGAGGAAATTAATGGGATTTGTACCATCTGCTATTAGGTAGTTTCTTGAGAACACTTCATGCGCTCTTCCATTCAGCTCAGTGTTGCACCCTATGGTAAAGTCTTGTCTCCTTCTGGACCATGGAGAAAGTATCTTATTTCAGTCCATGCACACAGCTTTCCTCAAGATGTTTCTCATTGTAAACTCCTTGGGGAACTGGTATAGGTAAGCCCATGCTGCTTCATAGCATCTGCCCAGCTCTGTTCCCAGGTTATGCCAGCATATCACAGAATCATAGAAGCATAAAACTGTTTTGGGTGGAAAAGACCTCTAAGACCACCACCACAGCCATTAAACCACATCCTGAAGTGCCATGCCCATATATTTCTTGAACATCTTCAGGGATGGTGACTGCCTGGGTAACCTATTTCAATGCCTGACCACTCTTTCAGTAGAGATATTTTTCCTAATATCCAATCTAAACCTTCCCTGACAAAGTTTCAGGCCATTTCCTCACTTGATACCAGGGGGGAGAGACAAAAGTCCACCTCACTACAACCATCTTTCAGGTAGTTGTAGAGATCAGTGAGGTCTCCCCTCAGTCTCATCTTCTCCAGACTAAGCAATCCCAGTTCCTTTAGCTGTTCTCTAGACTTGTTCTCTAGACCATTCACCAGCTTTGTGGCTCTCCTCTGGACACAATCCAGCAACTCATCGTCTTACTTGTAGTGAGTGGCTCAAAACTGAACACAGTATTTGTGGTGTAGCTTCACCAGTGCTGATCACAGGGACATGATCACTTCACTACTCTTGCTGGCCACACTGCTCCTTTATACATGCTAGGATGCTGCTGGCCTTGGCCACCTGAGCACATTGTTGGCTCATGTCCAGATGACTGTCAACCAACACCCTCAGGACCTATTGTGCCAGGAAACTTTCCAGTCTCTGTCCCAAGCCTGCAGTGTTGCATGGGGTTGGTATGAGCTAAGTGTAGGAATCACCACTTGGCTTTTTTGCTTCTCATACAATTGACCTCAGCCCATTGATCCAGCCTGTCTAGATCTCTTTGCAGAGCCTTATACTCTCAAACAGATCAACACTGCTAACCAGTTTAGTGTCATCTGCAGACTTACTGAGGGAGGAGTTCTTAACCCAGCAAAGCATCTGACTATAGAATAGAATAGAATAGAATAAACCAGGTTGGAAGAGACCTTTGAGATCATCGTGTCCAACCTACCATCCAACACCACCTAATCAACTAAACCATGCAACCAAGCACCCTATCAAGTCTCCTCCTAAACAACTCCAAAGATGGTGACTCCACCACCTCTCCAGGCAGCCCATTCCAATGGGCAGTCACTCTCCGTGTGTAGAATTTCTTCCTAACCTCCAGCCTAAACCTCCCCTGGTGCAGCTTGATGCTGTGTCCTCTTGTTCTGGTGCTATCCACCCATCAAAGTCAGGAGCAGCCAAATTCTCCAGGAGGATGTTCCAGGAAAGAGTGTCAAAGGCTATACTAAAGTCCAAGTAAACAACACCCACAGCCTTTCCCTCATCTACTGAGCAAGACATGTGGTCATGGAAGGAGATCAGGCTCATTAAACAGGACCTGCCTTTCACAAACCCATGCCGACTGGGCCTGATCATCTGGTATCCCTGTGCCTGATGCATAATGGCATTCAAGAGGACCTGCTCCATCACCTTCCCCAGCACTGACAGGTCTGTACTTCCCAGGGTACTCCTCCCAGATCTTCTTGTAGAAGAGAACTATGTCTGTCAGACTCCAGTCAGCTGGAACCTCCCCACTTAGCCAGAACTTCTGGTAAATGATGGAAAGTGGCTTAATGAGCACTGCCACCAGCTCCCTCAGTACCCTTGGGTACATGCCATCCAGCCCCATAGTCTTACGTATGTGTAAGTGATGCAGATGGTCACTAAGTATCTCATGTTGGACTACGGGGGCTTCATTCTGCTCCCCATCCCCATCTTCCAGCCTAGGTTGGGCATTGTCTTAGTTTTAGAGCAGGCAGAAGCTCCTTTACCCCTCCCCAAAGGAATAAAAGAAGAATGCTCTACACAGAATTGGAAAGAATTGGAAATTTGAATGGAAGTACTGTTCAAAACTATGTACAACAATACAATATACACAAGTTCCATATTCATCCTCAGCCCAGTTCTTTCCAACCTGGCCTTACCAAAGCCTCACTAGGCCAGAACCATCCCAAATCCTTCCCCCTAGCAGGCCAAAACCCCAGACCTCAATGTCCATCCCCCCACAGCCCCATACCTCCCTACCCAGGACCAAATGACACAGTGAAAATTAGCCAGGCCACAAGCCTCAACACCCCCAAACACCAAACAAGAAATAGCAGTCCACACTGAGAGCAAGAGAGGGGGGGAAAAGGGGGCAGAATAGCCTGTGCTGTCCATATATACAGGGGACATGGCAGACATGATAGAATGAAATAACAAAAGATTCCACTTTCCAGTATCCACTTCTGCACCATCTAGTCCCTCTGGAGGACTATATTCTCTGGTTAAGGCATCCAGTCTTAAACCCACAACAGGTATCTAATGAACAACTGATGTCACTACTAAAGGCTGACACAAAGGTGGCATTCAGTACCTCAGCCTTTTCCTCATTCTTGATGACTATGTTTGCCCCCTGAATTTAACAAAGGATTCTGCTTAGTCCTGCTTCTGTTGCTAATATATTTGCAGAAGCATTTCTTGTTCTCTTTTACAGATGAAGACAAACTGATTTCCAGTTGGGCTTTGGCCCTTCTAGCTTTCTCCCTGCATAGTCTCATGACAACCTTGCAGTCCTGTAGAGTGTCCTGTCCCTTCTTCCTTTTCTCCCTAAGAAGCAACCAAACCTCTCTAGTTAGCCAGGCCAGCCTTGTTCCTCACTGACTCATCTCTCAGCACATGGGGACAGCCTGTTCCTGTGCTTTTGAGACTTCCCTCTTGGGCAGTGTCCAGCCTTACTGGACTTCCTCCTGGCCCCTCAGGATTGACTCCCAAGAGACTTTGTTCACCAGTCTCCAAAACAGGCTAAAGTCTGCCTGCTGGAAGTCTCAGGTGGCATTTCTGCTGCCCATCTTTACTTCTCCAACAACAGAGAACTCTGTTGATTGCTGTGCCCGAGATGACCTTCAAACATTACATGGCCCACAACTTCTCTGTTCAGAAACAGCAATGCATCTTCCCTAGTTGGCTCCTTCAAGTTATTTTCTACACACTCCATGAAGCTCTGGGTCTGTTTCCTTTATGCTGTGTCATATTTCCAGCAGACATCAGGGAAGTCAAAGGTCCCCACAAGAAGAAGGGCCAGCTATTATGAGACTTCTGCCAGGTACCTAAAGAATATTTCATCTATCTCTTGACACTGGTGGGCTGGTCTATAACAGACTCCCACCAGGATATCTCCTTTGTTGGCCTTCCCCCTGATTCTTACCTGTAAACATTCAGCTCTATCCTCACCATCATTTGAGCAGGAATGGCTAAGTCACTTTGCCTGCCTGTTCCTGCGAAGCAGTCGTGAAAAGCAAAGAGACAATTCATTAGAAATTCAAGCCCATGGGAAGGGTTGTTTGGCTTCTATTTCATGGCAGAATCCACTCACATCTATGATTTTCAGCTTATTATGCCATGCTGCACAAGCACTTCTTTACATACAGGGATCAGAAAAACTCAAGACCATCAGAACAACTTTATTAAGTCAGATCAAAGCCCAGATATCTTAGCATCCTCATCAAAGTTGATGTGTAGGGAAGACATAAAATCATGGCAAGCAGGTAAGATGCTCCACTCCTGCACTATTATCAGGCTACAAATATTAGAGGCTTACAGGATTGATCCTCGGTGGCACTCTCTTTCATGAACTCGTTCAATCTCTCCTCAGACCCAGGTAAAATTTTAGCAGCCACAGCATCCTCTGGCAAGGAGTTCCCCAGCTAAATGAAGACCTGTCACCTCTGATTTCTTTTGAATCTGTTCTGTGCCAGCTTTGTTTAATGCCCTGCAGCTCCTGAGTTGTAAGAAATCTGCAGACAGAACACGGGTCCCAAGATTTTCTCTTAAAACCTCCTGCAAGGTTTGTCATTTCTGCTCTTTACAGAGGCTAGCACATGAGAGACCTCAGGCCATTCCCATAATATAACCACCAAAGCAAAATGTTCTACCTTTGTTCCTCTTCACTGCAATACACCCCATCTCTGCTGCTCATTGTTTTAAGACTCTTTTCTATTAATAGCAGAAGCAGACATGCCATTTCAATAATTCTATTCAAATTAATGCCTTTCATTATACTCCAAACACAACATCAAAGGCTTAGATTGCACCCTGGCCCTTTGTTAGACAGAAGGAGTTCTGGTATAAAGATTTCCATCAGAAAAGAATTTTGATGGAAGAAAGCTTTTTTGTCCATCAGGAAAGACGAGTTTCTTAATGGAATTAGAAGCTTTGGCTTTCGTGGATGAGCGACTGAGGCAGCCTAACAGATCCCTCCCAATGGCAAATTCATCTCCTAATTTACTGTGATAGAAACATTTCACTGTTGGGCATAATTTAATTTTACTGTGTTCTCTTATATGATAGAATGGCCTTCTCTCCCCCAGGACTGCCAGGTCCTGGTGTTGGCTGGCTCAACATGCTGTGTCTTGGGAAGAGCTGGGACTGCACATTTCACTTTGGCCACGGCAACCCCATGCAGAGCTACAGGCTGGGATCAGAGTGGCTGGAGAGCTCCCAAACAGACAGGGACCTGGGGGTCATGATTGACACCCGCCTAAACATGAGCCAGCAGTGTGCCCAGGTGGCCAAGAAGGCCAATGGCATCCTGGCCTGCATTAGGAATAGTGTGGCCAGAAGGAGCAGGGAGGTCATTGTGGTCATTGAGCCACTGTACTCTGCATTGGTTAGGCCACACCTTGAGTACTGTGTCCAGTTCTGGGCCCCTCAGTTTAAGAAGGACATCGAGACACTTGAACGTGTCCAGAGAAGGGCAACAAGGCTGGTGAGAGGCCTTGAGCACAAGCCCTATGAGGAGAGGCTGAGGGAGCTGGGGTTGTTTAGCCTGGAGAAGAGAAGGATCAGGGGTGACCTCATTGTCCTCTACAACTAGCTGAAAGGTGGTTGCAGACAGGAAGGGGTTGGTCTCTTCTCCCAGGCAACCAGCACCAGAACAAGGGGACACAGTCTCAAGCTGTGCCAGGGGAGGTTTAGACTCGAGGTGAGGAGAAAGTTCTTCACCAAGAGAGTCATTCGTCATTGGAACGAGCTGCCCCGGGAGGTGGTGGAGTCACCATCCCTGGAGGTGTTCAAGAGGAGATTGGACGTGGCACTTGGTACCATGGTCTAGTTATGAGGTCTGTGGAGACAGGTTGGACTTGATGATCCTCGGGGTCTCTTCCAGCCTTAGTTATACTGTGATATTGTAATACTGTGATGGCCAGCAGAAGATAAACTACAGAGACCACTGTGTCTGCAAGGATCCTTTTTGAGGCTTTGCCAGCCATCCTTCTCCACTGGCAGATGCAGCCAGTAAAGAGGCTGATGACTAAGCCCAGCTGAAGGCTTCTCCTGATGTGCAGTTGTGTCAGGTCCCAGGCTCTGACAATGACTTTTTGCCTTTTAATAAAAGAAGCACTAGGGGGGTTTGGGTCATTTGCATGGTGCCTCCACCCATTTGATTAGGGATGTAGAGGGAGCAAGTAGCTCAGTATCTGGGTGCATGTTTTTGTGTGAATCACCTGCAGCTGAAGAGCCATCCACCTCAGGCTTCACTCTGGGACCATTCAGCTATGTGGCTCACGCTGCAGAGAGTTCAAAACAGGCTCTTCTCACATGGCCAGGGCTGGATCTTGGCCCTTTGCAGCATCACACTGCAGTTTCTCTCATTCTTCCATACACCATCTCCAGAGGCATCCATCGTCCCCCGCAGGCTCTCACACCTACCTTGCTGCAGTCTATAAAACAAGCTGGATGTGCTCCATCCCAGCCAAGACTGAGGTCTGGAAAGGCTGACATCTCCCTGGGTTTAGGCTTCTTTGTGCATATGCTTTTATTATGCAAATTAGTATTAAATGTCCTTGTAAGTAAAGGAAGAAACTGCATCTCTGTTCACTGGAATAGGAATGGATTCATACATTCCTGCTATGTAATAAATTCTGGTTTTCCAACTTTGCTGTTTTCTTTTCGTCAGTGTGGTGGTGAGAGAAGGCCCAGTTCTCCCTCCCCTACAAGGAAAGGAAAAAAACCATGGCCAGCCCAGTTGGAGAAGCAAAGGATACGCTATATTTACAAGCAATATGGAATGCAGGTTGTATATACATAATATATATACAGTATTTACTATATATATACAGAAATATACAGCAAAGAAAAATAACACAACAAAATTCCCTCCTCCAAACAGAGGAGGGTTCCTCCCCTGTACCCCCCCTCTCTCCCTCTACCTCCCTTTTTTCCCAAAAGGGTTAGAGAGAGAAAAGGCAGTTATTAAGGAAGAGAATTCTTATTAGGCCTCCAAGTGCATGCAGGATTAGTGCTTATCTGGTATTCAAGGAGAAAACTCCGGCTAGTTGCTCAGAAGCAGACAGGCTGGAAAGGAGAACAGAGAGGAACTGAGAAAGATTCCAACTGCACTAAAACTTAAAGCTGCATTCTACGAATCTACCAATGAAATTCGTTTAGACCTATCTTTGTTTTCAAAATATTCAGCCAGAGTGTTCCAGCACTGTCCCTTTCTTAAAGGCACAGCCTCAAACGGTCACAGTCAGGAACCTTCAGTTGGTTTACTCTTTTTGGTTTATAAAGGCTCTTAATGAAGCCCTATTATTGAGCTAAACAGAAACTTTTACTTCATTATGCAATTGTAGCTAAGCAGAACCTGCTAAAATGCTTCTCTGCATTTTCCTAGTTAAAAGACCCAGTCTGTGTTTGAAACAGCAAAGGTACTGACCACACAGTCACTCATTCCGGCCACTGGTAGCATGGAAGGCACAGCTGCATTCAGTTCCTACACCTGGGAGCTGTTCCCTCACCTCATGTAGACCCACTCCATTTTGGATCCATATGTGGCTGTTTATCGTATCTCAGCCATTCTAGTATGTGAGCAGGCCTGGAAAAGAAGCCACCAATTCCTTCATTCATCATTTCAGTGGTTAATCAGTCTCAAGGTGAAAAATTTGTGCTTTCCTCCTGAATAGAATTTTGCCTGCCTGAATTGAATCCTTGCTGCTAACCACCAAGAGGTAGATGGTACCATCCTTGTCTAGATTAAAGAAAAGGTATTTATTCTTTCTGAAGGTGTTTACACAATTTATTTACCCCACCCCTCTGTATATTTTTCAATCATCTGCCTTAGGTGATTTGCCTTCATGTAACAAGACCTTTATTACTAGCCCTCCAGCCTTGCTCTTCCAAAGCCTTTCAAACACATGCAATGAAAGCAGAGCCAGGGTCCACCCTCTTCCTGGGGCCACCCTGGGAACCCCACTCACAGCCCTGGGTTTCAGCCTGAAATCTCTTGTGCTCTGCCATCAACCACATAGTTTTAAAGCAAAATTTGCATTCAGTAAAGCAAGTTTCACTTTAAAAGCTGCTGAAAGGATAGAAAGCTTTGCTCTAGATTACATGGCCTTAAACACGGCCTTTACTGGTGCACCGTGAAGCAGCTGTCCCAGTTTAAAAATCTTTTTCTTTATCTGAAAGAAAGATATTTCATTTCTTTCTCTGTCCATTTAGTTTGATTTTTCTCCAGATGTCTTCCCATGGTTCACCGAGAAACATTTAAGCAAGCACATAAATGAAACGTCATCTTTTAAAGACCAGATATTGTCCCTGATGCCTGAACGGCAGATTAATTGCTATGCTGTTAACTCATTCTGTGGTGTGTGAGAAAGTCTTTCTATCTGTATCAGAACTAATGCAATGGTTTATAACCCTGGGAATCCAGTCAGAGACTCCACCACACACAAAAACAAAACAAAAACAAAAAAAAAAACACAGAAAGGAGAGCAAGGAACAACCCTGCTAATTCCTGCATCATTTACATAATATCTGTGTCAACCAGAGCACATCCCAGTCCTGACTTCGTAAGATGAGTAAGGGACATCTTGTTAAGCCCCCTTCTGGTTATCCCCTGAGTTTTAACATTTTTCCTAGGGTGACTGCATTTCTGCTTCCTACCACCGGATTTTTATCTGTCTTTTTCCAATAGATTAAAGTAACATTTATTTCCCTAGACCTTTTTTCAGTGCGCAGACCCATAGGCCATGACCAAATTGCCTCTTAATCTTCCCTTGGATAAATAACATAAGTGAATTTTTCACCAGAAGACAACCTTCACCAAAACCAAGTAATTACAGCAAGCAATTTTCTCATCCTCTTCTAATTAATTAAAGCCCTTTTTTGAAAGTAGAAACCCAGAATTAGGCATAATACTAAACAAAAAGATAGCAGCCCTCCTGCCTACTGTCTTGTGTCTGAAAGATTCGAAGACATCATTCACTTCCTTCCTTATAGTACTGCAGCCTTCAGTGAACGGACTATCTATTATGAACCTTCAGTCTTTTCAAGAGTGACTGCCTTCTGAGATACAGTTCCTTGCCTTCATTTTAAGATTTGCAGGTTTGGATGTGAAATTCCTCAGCAGGGTCTGCAATAGAAGAGAGGGCTTATTAATGGGAGCAGCGGAGACGCCTGAGGAAAGAGTATTTCATTGTATGAGATTAATGTTACATCCTGAATGTGGTGTAAGCCAGCTCTGAGCTGATGCAAATGGAAATGGCTAAATACTTCTCAATCGACCTGTCCAAGTGAAACTCATTTTAAGTCTCAGAGCTGTCACTCAGTGAGATGACCTGGACACTGTGCATTCATTTGTGCCAAAGCAGTGTGCTATCAGTGTCACTGGGAGATGAGAGAAAACTATTGCTGGATTTTCCTTTTCTACAGTTATCTTGAACTGGTGTTTCCTGAACTTCTGGATTGATGGGTCCTTCTCACATGTGAAGGTTTCTTATCACCAAACATAAAACTGAGAACACAAAGCATAGGATTCATCTCCTACAACTTTAGTTAGGTGTCTAATCACTGGAGTTCTCTGAAATAAGGGAAGAATTTTTTTTTCAGGCATCTCCAAAGACTGAGATGATGCACTTTTCAGAAGCACTTCTACATGGAAGAGATGAACTGCACCTCAGCAGGACTAGTCGCTCTTTGTGGGTAGTTGTATAATTAACGTAGCTCAGAGACACAGCCTTTCGCTGCCTAAAGCTGAGTAACCCACATTTCACCCTTCACATTAGTCTGGTAAACTGCTATGATGGTGTCCTGGCCATCCTGACTTTCAGTAGTACTGGTCCAGCTTACTGCAGTCTTATTCTAGCCTGTGATATCCTCAGATTAATGTCACACCTGATCTGCAGCATAAAGATCACACTACACACCCAGCTGCTACTTTCTGAGCCTGTAAAGGAGACCCAGGACTGCACTTTGCTACACACTATCCTCCGTGGTGTCTCACGAGTTAAAGCAGATTCTGATCAGCAGCAGATTCTGCACGTCACCCTTGCTGTGATCAGCACCTGGCAGAGAGAAAATGGCTTAAAGAAGACTCTGAAAAAATTAATTGCTGAAATTTAAGTGACAGAATTATAATTATTATAATTGCAATAACTGATAGTAATGACACCTTTTAGCATGCTCTTGGGGAATAGAATAGAATAGAATAGAGTAGAGTAGAATAGAATAGACTAGAGCAGACCAGGTTGGAAAAGACCTTCAAGATCAACAAGTCCAACCTATCACCCAACACCACCTAATCAACTAAACCGTGGCACTAAGTGCCTCATCCAGTCTCTTCCTAAATGCCTCCAGTGATGGTGATTCCACGACATCCCTGGGCAGCCCATTCCAATGCCCAGTCACTCTTTCTGTTAAGAACTTCTTCCTAACCTCCAGCCTAAACCTCCCCTGGCACAGCTTGAGACTGTGTCCTCTTGTTCTGGTGCTGGTTGTCTGGGAGAGGAGACTAACCCCCACCTGGCTACAACCTCCCTTCAGGTAGTTGTAGACAGCAATAAGGTCTCCTCTGAACCTCCTCTTCTCCAGGTTAATCAACCCTAGCTCCCTCAGCCTCTCCTCATAGGGCTTGTGATCAATGCCCTCACCAACTTTGTTGCCCTTCTCTGGACTCGTTCCAGCAAGGCAACATCCTTCCTAAACTGAGTGGCCCAGAACTGGACACAGGACTCAAGGTGTGGCCTAACCAATGCAGAGTACAGGGGCAGAAGGACTTCCCTGCTCCTGCTGGCCACACTATTCCTGATGTAGGCCAGGATGCCATTGGCCTTCTTGGCCACCTGAGCACATTGCTGGCTCAAGAACTTGCATTGCAGGCCAGTTCTGTGAGGTGCTCTCTAAACTCACAACAAAGGGATTTTCATGGAAATGGGGGCACATACTCATGTGCAATTCCTGTTCTCATCCTTTGCATTGTCTCTCAGCCACTGGCAGAGGTAGGCAGCAGTACTGAAAGGACTGGCTTTGGGTCACATGGAAGCTGTTCTTTCCTAACACAAGGTATGAAAAGCTAGGAAGTGGCAGACATTTAAGGAAAATGCATGAAAACAAGGAGATCAATTCCTGACAGTGGCCTTTGGGCCCAGGCAGCCAGGTTTTACCAATATTTGGGTAAATATCACAGCAAAAGCCAACATGGTGAAGGGAATTCACAAAGGCAAGCTCTGCTGAGGGGATGACAGGATTGAGAGAGGATGCTGGGTGGGAATTCACTGCCCTGCTTTGGATGATGATGGGCAGCCTCAAGCAGCCCTTGCATGTGTGTGCACTGAGGCAAGAATGGTGAGGAAAGATGCTATGGGGTGCAGTGCTGCCTCTGTGTCCCCAAAGGCCATCTGCAGAGGGCAAAGAAAAAGGACACCATGGCAAAATTTTCTGCTGTATGTGTTTTCAGCCTAAAAAAGGAGTTTACACTGTGCAGCTCTTATAATCATGTTTTAGAAGCATGGTGAAGAAAGGGCCATTTTGATTCAGGGAATCTGAGTCAGACAGCACAATTATGTTAATTGGGTTTGACCTCCTGCAGGACCTGATCCATGGAATTACAGTGGTCCCACACAGCACACATGACTAGGCACTGATGTGGGATATGCACTTTCAGAAAGTCATCCTGTCTTGACTTCAAGACCTCAAGTGATGGATAATATTTTCCATTCTTGCAAATTGCTCCAGTGGTTAATTGCTCTGTCTATTAAAGGAAAAAAAAAAAAAAAAAGAAAAAAAAAAAAGGCAAAAAAAAGCTGCACCTTATTTCCATTTTTAATTTTTTTCAGTTTTGGCTTCTAACCATTGGACCTCATTTCCTTTATCTGCTCCATTAAAGAGCACTGTAATATCAAATATCATCCTCTTGTGTAGATACCTACAGGTCAGATTGCTTTTTACCCTTCACTCTGGTAGGCTAACTAGAATAACTTTCTTCACACTAATTTCCAAGTTCTTTTTTCCTAGTCCTCCCCTCATTTTTACAGCTCTTCTGTTCATTCCTTCAATTTTTAACATCTGTCTATAAGCTGAGCACCAAACTCAAAGGTGAAATTCAATCAAAGATCTTAGCTTTATGCACCAAGAAATCATGTTTTATCTCAATCTTAATGCAACCCCATCCCAGGCAGGTAAATAGAACCATCATAGTATCAGTCAGGGTTGGAAGGGACCACAAGGATCATCTAGTTCCAACCCTCCTGCCATGGGCAGGGACACCCCACACTAGATCAGGCTGGCCAGAGCCTCACCCAGCCTGGGCTTAAACACCTCCAGGGGCGGGGCCTCAACCACCTCCCTGGACAACCCATTCCAGGGCTTCACCACTCTGATGGTGAAGAACTTCCTCCTCACATCCAGCCTGAATCTCCCCACCTCCAGCTTCATTCCATTCCCCCTAGTCCTATCACTATCTGATATCCTGAGAAGTCCCTCCCCAGCCTTCTTGTAGCCCCCTTCAGATACTGGAAGGCCACAATTAGGTCACCTCGGAGCCTTCTCTTCAGCTGTTTTGAGTTTCATTTATAGTTGTTTTCAAAACTGTGATGTTGAAAAAGGCAGGGGTTTTTTTCTGTTTGAAAAAGGATTTTCATCTCTTTTGAGAAGACTTTATGGTTGCCCAAAAGATCCTGTGACAAAAACATGAACATAACAAAGTCCTAAATAAACCATAACATAAAAAGGAAACAAAGCCAGCAAAGGAAAGATACAAAGAATTAATCTGAAAATACGCAAGGAAGTAGTTTTTGTCTTCCTGGTACTCTTTCATAGGGGAAATCAGGCTAATGAAAGTGGGAACTTGGATCTGTTTTTTACAGGCTTGCCTGTATTATAAAAATCCTCCTTGTCTTAAGGTGGCAGTGTGTTCTGAGGTCCTTCGGAGGTCTTTGGTTCAGCAGGACTGTGAGGGATCCTGGGGTGGGTGAAGCCCTTGAAGCATCAGAGCCCTACAGAAATCAGGTCACTCCTTAACAGTCAGCACACAGGGAAGACCATGAACACAGCAGACCCAGAAAACTGCAGTTCCTGAGCCTGCCAAAACCTGCGAAAGAGTTAATACAGCAAGTGGGATAAAGGGCACTTCTGGACATAATTTACTTGGATTTTTCTAAAGGCTTTTTGATGGAGTCCTTCACAGGAGACTTTTAAGGAAAATAAATATCTGCGGGGTGAGGGGCAGCATCCTGTTGTGGGTCAAAAACTGCTTGGGCAATGAGATACGAAAGGTTGAGGTGGATGAATGATGCTTGGAGCATGGGGAGGTCAAATGAGAAAGACTCAAGGGAGTTTGGCTTTGAGAGGGGTGTGACTGAAAATATTTGTTAATGCGTTGGAGAAGCAAGAGGACAGAGCAGGAGCTGAAATCTGTCCAGGTGATATCAAACTATTCAGGGTTTTATTTGTAAATGTAAGAAGGAAAGAAGTCAATGAAGGAAGGCAAGAAATATGAAGGATTGTGAGAAACCCTAGAAAGATTTGATCAAACTGGGAGAAGGAGAAGCTGGAGTACTCTAAGTCAGATAAATGCAAAACTGAGCAGCCATGGAAGCCTGTCTCTACTTTACATGGGCTCTGCAGCAGTGACTTGATCTAGCAGAGTTCTCGTAAGTGAGAAAAAGATTACTGCCACAGCATGTAGCAGAAGGAAGAGCCAGCACTGGCCAGCAGCTGCTAGAGATGAGAAAAGACAATTTAAAAGCAATCTCTAAAAAAACTAGTGCACAAACTGGGAAGTGAAGATTTTAACCCAGCTTCAAGAATGAGTCTTTCTTCACTGTGACATCAGAAATAGAAAAGGATGGAAGGAGAGAAAGACCTAGAAAGGTAAAAAATTTTGGTGTAAAGCACATTGCTGCCATTCTGTATCACTCCTAAGGGTGTGAGACAAGTGTGAGGGCTGCATGTATGCTGGGTCTCTCATGCCACCACAGACACAAGGACAGCTCACCAAGATGCGTCAGAGTAAGGACAGCCCAGCCTCCAACTTGCACAAATCATTCAAAAAGTGGTCTGAGGCTGGACTCATAAAACACTTGAACATTTTAAAGTATCTGTCCTGGGGATAGAGGAGAGCTGTAACCCTCATTTTGCTATATGCCCAGAGATACCCAGTGATTTTAGCTGTTCATTGTGAAAAGGGCTTTGATAGCTCTGAGAAGATGACCCTGCTGCCCCAAACACCATGGTAACGCTCAGAGCCTGAATGGGAGTCTTTTTGCTGGTGAGGAATAAGGTTGCAGAATGAGAAAATAATTAGAAAATACGGAAGACTTATCTTCAGGTAGTGTTATATGGCATGGACACAGTTGTTTCCTCCACATGGCTTGCAGTCTGGCTGCAGCATGTCTCTTGGCAATGGTATGTCTTCTGGCCATGGTGTGTTCCTGGATATGTTTTTGCCTGCTGGCTACAGCATGTTGGCAGGCTACAGCAAGGACGAAAAACTGGCATTGCTGGGCTGACATTTTGCATGCCATCCTACTGCACATTCTGTATACTGCAAAGGTCCAACCTGCCCTGTCACAAGCTGATGACAGTTTTCCTAAGGTGATTTCCTCTTGCTCTTGCCAGAGAATGACCACAAAGTCTGAGTTACCCTGGTGGTGAGGCACAGATCAATAGCTTCAAAGATTGCAATAGTGTGAAATCCAGGGCTACACTGGCATTTTATCCACAACTAGGGCAAATGAAATAAAATATTAAATAAAATTTTCCTGAATTTTTCCCTGACTCAGTTTTTCCAAATAAAGTTTTTCAATATTTAACATTTTCCATTTTGCACCACCTATGAAAGTAAATAACTTTTCTTGGTGATGCCTGACTGGAAGGGAACCAGCATTTGCTTCTGAGTGTCCAAGGCTCTCTTGAGCATGCAGTCCCTTTTCCCTAGCCTTCTGTTTTCAGGCATGTTTTCTGTTACTGTTCATCATCCTTCATATTTTGCAGTTTGCTCAAATACATCCTGAAAGAAGCCAGAAAAATTGTTCCTCATTGCTATCTAAGTTAAAGGTCTGAGATGCCTGTGCTGTCTCTTGGCCAGAGCCTGCTTTCCAGCAAATACATCACAAGCAGCAAATAACAGCCTCTTCTGGGCCTTCAGCACTGCCATTCACCAGCATGACTACCAAGACTTACTCTTTCAAAGGTGTCTCAAATCCTGCTGTTAGAGCTCCTCACCTCCAGACCCACTGGGATATCATTTGCTGCTATTGCTGAGTTTGCTTTGAAGCAAAACCTCTTGATGCATTGAGTTTCCAACAGGCAAATGACTGCCTCTGGGCAACACAAAACCCATCTAATTCAAGTGTAGGCAGAATTGCTATAGTACCTCACCACTTCTCAGTACTTATCCCTGCGATGTCCCTGCAAAGCAGACAAGTGCAACTGACCTTCTTTTGTGGATAGGGCACTTAGCCTCTCTCAACCCCAAAGTGCTTTGCTCATGGGCATCAACAAAACTGGTTGAGTAGGAACTTATCCCTTCTTACTTCTTAAACTCCTCTTCACTCAAGTTCTTTACAGTACTTAAAGCATCTTTTAAATGCTGATAATAAAAATGTTCCAGCTGCTACACTAGAAAACACACAGATAATTCTTGCATTTTGCTGTTTGATACCATTTCTGTGACAAATTCCAGCCAAGGTCAAGGGTGAGAAGCACTTTCCTGCAACTACAGCAGAAACATGTTGGCAGTCAAAGCAGATGGTTTGTGTCTCCAGTGAGATACACAGGGTTCTCATTTCAACAGTTTTCCTGCTCTAATGCAGCTTCCTTAACAAGTTGCATCAGTCTTGTTCTTTATCCTTAGAAAGCCTTCACAGTGTCCTCAGAAGAATCAGTTTATTCCACGGCATATCACTGGAGGAATGGCTCTCCAAGTTTAGCAGCATGATGTGATAACTGGAAACAAGCAATAACAAGATTATTTAAGCCATAGCCCCCACTCTTCAGGTGTGCTGTCAGGGCCTGGGGCATTCAAACTCCTTCCTCTCCCCTGTCTCCTGATTTCAGGAGCAAGCAGAAATTCTGATGGTGTTTTTTGACATAACCTTTAAAACCCAGGCTCAGACCTTGCAGCCTCTCACATTGTGCTGACCTTTTTGCTGTGGTAGAGCTGCTTTAGAGCACTGATGGAAGTGCTGAAATCTTAAGGCCAGATGGGAACATTGGATCAGTTTTTCAAACCAGCAGTACAAGGCCTACAACAGAGTTGCATCCAATTATGCCAGCACGGAGCCCAGGAACATGTGATCGTTGCAACTGCTTGCAGAAATACTAATTATCTTTCAGAGGATATTTACATCATATACCTGATACATTAGCCAACATATGCAAGTGTTCTTGTGTGCAAAAAACATTAATATGTAGAGGGATTCAGAATGGTTTTGCTGTCAGTGTACATTTCAGTTGAGAGTATTAAGAAAATGCTTCTGAAATGAAAGTAATCTTTTCTTTCCAAACTAAATTCCTGAAAACAGTATCTAGGATCTGACTCCTTGGGAAGAGGAATTAATTTTTGTTTGTTTGTTTAAACATTAACAAAACAAACAAATGAAAAAAAGAACCAACTTCAGTTACTTTCTCACACTGCGACCTCAAGAGAGCAGTTCACCTATCAAGTGGAGTTTTCAGCTCTTAGCAAGATGTCCAGGACATTCCAGGCCTTCATAAGGGTGCAAGATACTGATCCTTCCATTTTATCTATTTGCCCCATGCAGATGTCTTGGGTCCTTGGGAGCGCCAGGGGCCATCCCTCCCACTGAAGTAAGACATGTGCACTCATTACAGCAGAAAATACAGAGCAGTTGGGGAGCTGTACTCTACAGAGAAACTTGCTGATGGATGCCTCCACCCTTGGCTCACAAATAATCTAGAGACAGTCATTTTAATTCCTGTGAGACCTTCCATCCTCAGCCACGCCACTCCACACAAGCCATTCAGATGACAGTGTCTACATGATCTGCATCAGTATTTAGCTGGTCTCAGCCTGCCACTGCTTCCAAGGAAGCACATTTGCAAAACACCTGCTTTACTTCCCTGGGCATCCAGGAAACAAGGCACTGCAAGGTGCCACCCTCCCTCCTAAAACTGCTGCACAACAGTGCTGGTGAGTGACTGCAATTTCAAGCACAGGCAGGGAAGCAAACATCTCCAACATTTTCTACCCTTTGTGGTGCAAGCAGCTGGTTCCTCTTCTCCCCTGAATGTAAAGCACCCAATTGAGTGCCTTAGCCACTTTCTCTCCCCAAACCATTGGAAGATATAGGAGCCTCTGGTCTTAAGCATTCTCATCCCCAAACCTTGATGCAAATTAATTGAGACAATGGACATGCCATGTTTTAAGAGTAAGTGTCTTGTCAGGTTTTTGCAGTTACATCTTTTCCTTTACACAGGGATATTCCTAGGACACTGAAATGGGGCTGCTGGTGTGTTCATGGGAGGGATACCAGAGAGGTGTTAGGAACAGGGTGGCCTGACAACACCCTGGCTAGAGGGCATGATAGGATGCCCAGAACAAGCATGATCCATCTGCCATGTTGCTGCCAGCCCTGGGAGGGGTTGTGCCTCAGAAAACTAATAAAGTGCATTGATCTCATACTGTATGGTTTCAGCTCTTGGCCCAGCCATCAGAACCCAGAAGGCACACCACTCTCACTATGCTAGGTCTCCTCTGCAGTATGAACCAGGGCTTCTTTGGCAGATTTTGATGGTCATGATTCATCAGCCTGTTTTCATTATGGAAACTTACAGCATTATCTCAGCAGAGCAGGAGACCAATGCTTCTCCATCTGTGGACACTTGTCCAACACCTGCAATGGTGTGTTGGTGTGGAGAGAGCAGGGCATCTGGAGAGCAGCCAGCACCCCTGAATGCCTGAAAGATAAGCCAATATAGTAGTATTTTGGCTGTGACTGAGGGGTTCAGCCCCATCCTTGGCACTATTCGTTTTTTGACCTCAAGTTAAAACTAATAGGTCTCCCATGCAGAGCACAAGGGTCACTCATTTCATTCTCTCCCACTCCTCTCCTCTTCAGCCAAATATCCCCTGGATCTCCTCTATGGCTGCATGGGAAGGAGATGACAAACCAGTGCCACTGAGAGAACTGATTACTCGTTTTCAGTCAGTTACACTTGGAAAGGTTCTGGAGTAGAAGGTGAGGTTTCCTGCAGTCATTCCTTCACCAGGCAACCCAGTGAGATGTCTCCAGGGAAGGATGTACCTGTCATGTTTGCAGAGGGGTCAAGGTAGTGGATGTACATGGCCTTTCACAGGAGAGGTGATGAGGCACATGACACCATCCAAACCTTGCTGAGCTTCCCTCTCACACCTAGAATGCTCCTTCACTTGTAGGACTGTTTGGATTTGTTGGGTTTGTGGCTGCATCTTGGATGTAAAACAATATGCTGGTGGTAAGGCAGGCCACCCAGAGAGCAGTTTCTTCCAGCTCATGGTTACCACATTTTAAATTCTTAGAGATCATCTTCAGCACTGCAGTTACAGATCTCATTGAGTTCCACAGCCCACACACTTCCAAAAGCGTGGGCTGCAGTGTGCAACGCTGTTTTCCTAGGAAGCCTAGCCAGGAACACTGCCACCTCAGAACAACATGAACATGATGGCTTTTCTCATTGCAGATCCCCAGGAACATCTTCACTAATGGGAACAGTTGACAGCAAATTAATTTTTTTTCCTGGCTTGCAGTACTGCTGGATGACATTATTTTTATTAATAACATATTCTACCATGCTGGAGCCCATGGGTCACAGCCTACTCCAGCAGACAGAGGCTCAGAGCTGATGGCAGGTGTCAGCAGACAGGGAACCAGTCTAAATGAAGTCATCAAAGACTAAGAAAGAGGAAAAGCAGGCAAAGTCAGGGCTGCAAGGGAAGGAAAGATTATTTTATCAGGCAGGTGAGAGGGGAGGGAAGGGGGAAGCAGGACAGACTCCATATGAAAGCATCAGAGCCCCTTTCCTGAACATCCAGCTGGCACTTGTCTTCAGCCTCAGCTGCTTGCATCGGAACTCTTACTTCATTTTCAGCTCCCACTCGAATTTTCAGAGAGATTGTTTTCCCCATTGCTTCCTTTCATTTCTCTGGTGCCCCTCAACCATTCTCCCTCCATCACCTAGTGCTGGGCTATGCCAGCTAGCGAGCGTTCGTAAGACTCAATATGAAACCTTTGGCTAGGTCCTCTCCAGGCTGCCCCTGGTCACTTTCCCTCTGTGTAGGGGACATGGGGCTGGGGAAATTGAATTAGCCCATTCACATCTTGCCCAATCCCAGGCAAGCTGCTCTGCTTTCCCCATGCCCCAGCTTCCCCAGCTGCAGAGTGGCCGTGGCACACACTCGCAGTGATCCAGCGAGGCTGGGCTAAACGTTCTTTGCAAATTGCTTTCTAATCCCTGGAGTGAATGGCAAAGTGTGATTAATATGACTATTTATTTTGCAGGCATGCAGGAGGTAAAGGTGGAAGTGCTGAGACATATATTTGATTTGGCAAATTAACACATCATAAGACATAACCATAAAAAATGCACAGCCTCCTAAAATCTCTTCACTATCCCCCTCACACAGACACACACACACATCCTTGCTGGATGGGCTGTAATGAGAGAATGAGGTAAGAGTGTTGTCAAGATAATCTTCCCTGTTATCTTTCCTCCATGTAATTGCAGGGATGGAAATTCCAAAATAATGTATTTTTCAGCCTTCAGGCCAGGTCTACCCAAGGCTGCACAGCCCTGGTGTTTCCAGGCATTTGCTCTAATTAATGACTGCCACCCACCATGGAATTATTCTCCATCCCTCTTCCTTCTGTGGGCAGATCACCCTCTCCAAGAGAGATGTGCAGCAGAAGAGAGTGAGTGCAAGACATCGCCTCTCTCCTGAGCAAGGGCTGCCCTTGAATTTCCTCCCCAAGACAAACAGATTGGGCTGGCCTAGCTGCTCATGGAGATCTTGGCACAGCTGTTGATTTCAGAGAACTCTTCTTTCCAGAGGTCTGTTGACCTCCTTGTCATTTGCTGGGAAGTTGATGACAAGATTTAATATTTGAGCCACTTGGTTTGTCATAGAGATGTCCCTCAGAGGGGCCCCTCCAGATCAGCATCATGACAGGAACGTTGCAGAATCACAGAATGTTAGGGGTTGGAAGGGACCTCCAGAGGTTATCAAGTCCAATTACCCTGCCAAAGCAGTATCACCTAGGGCAGGCTACACAGGGACACATCCAGGCAAGCTATGAAAGTCTTCAGAGAAGGAGACTCCACAACCTCTCTGGGCAGCCTGTTCCACTGCTCTGTCATCCTCACCATAAAGAAGTGTCTCCTCATGTTGAGGTGGAACCTCCGGTGTTCTAGCTTGTACCTATTGTTCCTTGTCCTATCATTGGGCACCAACAAATAGAGATTGGCACCTTCATCTTGGCACTCACCCCTCAGATATTCATAGATGTTGATGAGGTCCCCTCTCAGCCTTCTCTTCTCAAGACTAAACAGCCCCAGGTCTCTAAATCTTTCTTCGGAGGAGAGATGTTCAAGTTCTTCAATCACACTCGTGGCTCTCCGTTGGACTCTCTCCAGCAGATCCATGTCTCTCTTGAATTGGGGAGCCCAAAACTGGACACAATATTCCAGGTGTGGTCTCACCATGACAGAGTAGAGTGAGGAGAAGCTCTGTGGACTTCCTGGACACAATTTTCTTAAAGCACCCCAGGATGCCATTGGCCCTCTTGGCCACAAGGGCACATTGCTGTCCCATGGATAACTTGCTGTCCACTAGGACTCCAAGGTCCTTCTCCATGGAGCTGCTTTCCAGTGGGATGACCCTAAGAAGCTAAGAGTCAGGGGTCATCAGGTCCCACCTTCCCAGAGTTGGACACTGTGGTGGTTTTGCACCAAACAGAATATGGGATTTACCCCAAAAAGAGTAAATAACCACACTTACTTAAAAATTGGAAGTTAAATGAAAATAACATTTACAAAAGTAGATTTAATACAAAACTAAACTAAATAGAAAAGGTAATAAACATATACATATACATACATTTTACACAACAGTAGCTCAGACCCCCCTGGACAAAGCCTGGAGGCTGTTGCACAGCTAACAAATACTGTCTCTCGCTGTCCCTGCCACTGTTATTACCACAATCCAAACAAAGAGAGGAGCAGGAAAACAAGCAAAGTGCAGAAGGAAAGAAGGGAGAAAAGAGAATGAAAACAAGCTGTACTTCAGATTATATAGAATTTTGCAGGGCAAATGGGAAGGGATAAAGATGTCTTACAATGTCCTGTTCAGCCCGTTGGGGATGTTCAGCCCCCCTGGATTCTGTAACACTCTGGAAAACTTTTATTTACAATAATATTAGCCTAAACCTATAACAGACACTGAAAAAAGCAATTAATTCAGAGCCAATCACCTTCACCTCCCTGTCCTATGCATGGAAGGCAAGTTTTGCACGAGCTCCCTGCTGTAGGACGAGGTTGATAATGGAACATTAAAAGCTTATTTTTCTCCACAGATGGGAAGGAGAACCTGTTACAACAGATCAAATTTCAATACTTAGAAGCTGGAATTTCAGCACTGGTGCTAAGAGTAGGAGAGCACTGCCAAAACTCAGTATGCCTGTGCCTGATACAGGTTGCCATGTGGTCTTTTAGGGCCAGAAGTAGAGAGCTGGAAGATGAGACATCTGGCACCGTAATCTGGGCTTAAGTTTTGAGTTTCCATGCTAATACAATGGCTTCTTTTCTACACCACCAAGGCTGACATGGAGTTCTGGAGAAGTCCTTAGCAAATGCACATATCCTAGCTGAAGCATCTACTGCTTCTCACTTTGAGGTGATCACCGGCCAGATGTGTTTTGCAGAGAGGTCCTGGAGCAGGATGAAAGTCTGGCTGCAGTGGGTGAGAGCCAAGGATGCATCTCCAGGCAAAGGGGTGAGACTGCCCAGGTTCAAACCTGAGCTGTGGCTTCACGCTGTGGTTATCACTGCTGATACCACTGCCTGGCTTCTTGTGTGTTTCAAATCAGGCTATGGCTGTGGTTGTGCAACTAGAAGATCAAATCACTCTTGTAATTAACAGCCTAGGTTTTGACACCTACCTTACTGATCATGGCTGGTGAGAACTGATTTCTGCCCCTGACAATTTTTCAAGCACTGGTCAGGGCTGTGTGAGAAGCACTTTTAACTAATGATAATACCATCTAGGTTTGGAATAAAATACCAACTTAATCCTAAATCAAGGACTTTTCCAGTCACAGACTGCTGCAGGTCCACTAATAACCATATTACATTCCAAGACAGAGCTGGATGCTTCTCCCTCAGATAACCTGTCCTAATGCTGTTAAGAGCAGGCAGCCACATATTCCTCACAGCCCTGGGACCACACATGTGGCCAAAGGGGCTGTGTGGCTTTGCACTTCTGCAGGATTTTGTAGTGAGCTGATGGCAGGACGTATCCTCACCTGAGCAGCCCAGTGGTGGAATTTATGTGGTGAGTGCTGACTTTCTAAAAGGAAATGATCACAGCAGCTTCTTCACCTGATTACTGGTATGGTCGGTGTTGCAGAGGCTGAGGCCAGCTGGGGTTTTGCTACCAGGTCTAGCTGGATCAATCTGAAAAAGCACACCTTTATTTTCATTCAGCCCGATCAGGCTGTGTCAATCCAAAACCAGAGAGAGCTCCCATTACTGTGCAAGCTGGGGACTGACCCTGGTGCACAAAAAGGGGAAACAGCATTAGTAAGAAGGAAATCTAGAGCCTATCTGCAAACACATGTGCTGCTGCCAATAAGGAGGGGAAGTATTTTGAATTCAGTTGAGGGTTTCTCTGGCTTGGGGTGACCTTTAGAAAGCCCAAGTCCCGTTTCACCGTCTCCAGCAGAGCTGGCGTTGAGCAGGCTCTCCGTTCTCATCATTTTTTTAAACTTTGGTTTTTTTCAGTTGAAATATTTATGCAGGTTTTTAGAGGGTGTAGCTTTCATCACTCCAACCAAGAGGAAATGGACAGATCACAAAGCAGGCTACAGTATATGGCCCTGGGGATAGTATGGCCTTTGGTAACAGTCCTTCCCATGGCCTTTCTCCTCAGAAACCTAAGAGCAGGAAGGTTTATGAAGCTGATCCCATCAGACCCCGTGGAGGGACTCAGCCTAAACATCTGAAGGATGAGGGTTCCAAAGAAAAGGGAGTAGAAGAAAAGAGGTTGTAGCAACAGCTTGAAAGAAGAGGGAAGATTAGAAGAAGAACATAAAGGAAGTCAGAGAAATAACACCATCTCATTTACCACTCAAGCACACAGTGTTTGTCATATTAAAATAAAAACAGTGAGAAGTGATTCCCCAAGGAGACCTCCTTATCTGACTGCATTAATGCAAGATAGACCCTTGTGTGGATGTAGGCAATAACAGAGACAGTCACAGACAGAAACACGCACACACAAAGGATTGCCTTGAGAATGAGAAGGGAACAAGGCAAGAAATCTTTAATCTACACTTGCAGAGCAATAAACAAGTGTGTTGACACCTCTGTGCTGCCCACAAAAATGGACACTAGCCATTTCCCCCCTCCTTCTCCTCCTGTAAGAGAATGGTCCTGGCAGTGAAGAGCTGCCTCTCCGCGTATCCACACAACAGTTTGAATTCAGCATGGAAAGTACCTTGCAGGGTACCAGTGAGAGAAATCTCTTGCAGAAGTGGCCATACTGAAAAAGCCTGCAAGGATTTTATAAGCATAGCAAGCCCCAGGACAGCATAGCCATCCTCCTTTGAAATTCAGGGCTTCAAACCTGCATGGCTGTAGTGGCTCTGTCGCCTGCTCAGCCATCCCTGGAGCCACACCCACTGCCTCCTGGAAGCCAGCATTTGGCTATGCCATAGGTTCGGCTTGGACCATCTTCCCTGCATCAGCTGATGCACTGTCTCCCTTTAGCACCCTAAAATCCACTGCTTTACATTAATCCTGAAGCTTTAGCTGGGATCCAGCTGGCTCAGCCTCTACTTCTTTTTCAAGATTTTGTCAATCTTGCCCCATCTCACCTCTTTTCTGAAAGCTGGGGAACAGAGCGAGGCATTCTCGATACCATATAATAGCAGGACCCTACAAAACTGATTGCTGAGGTCACCTCTGTGCAGCACCTAGGAGTGGGCTGAGATCAGTGCTGAGCCCGCTGCTTACTTCCTCCAATACTAATACATAACTAGCAGCAACCTTGCTGCTACAGCATTGGAAAATGATATTTTAAACAAAACCTTTTAAAAGGCAACAGAAACCAAGCAAGCAGATGTCCTAGGAGCTTGACAAAAACACAAATCCTCTTCAGGGAGAAATTAGCAAGCAACGCTGCTGGCTGGATCCAATTTATTAAGGTCTCAGAGCAGACAATCATGAAGGAAAGAGATAAATAATCATCAGAGAAAACAATTGCAGATCACTTGTGACATAATCAGGAGACCAGTTTCTCAGGGCTGGGGAGAGGGGATGCCAGGTCTTTCTCTCATTAATCAGAAATAAAAGCCAGAAATAAGTGTCTATCTCTGCTCTACAGCAGTGCTGCAATTGATTGTTAATTGTTCTCTTTGAAGATTATTTATCTTTTTCCCTTGGGATCATTCCTTCCTCCTTTCTCTGCTTCTTTCCATAAAAAAGAATGACCCTAATGTATCTTGAAAGGAGAATTTGCAGAGTAGGAGACACTTTGCAGTGTCACAAACCCCAAGCAGCTGGTTGGGGAAAGAAGTTACCGATTGCGGTTGCAGTTTCGTCTCTTTAGTGGCAAAGGGCAGATTGTAGCTTTAAGAAAGGCATCAGAGAGTTGATAGATGGGAAATCAAACTGCATTTTCTTCTCTCTGTCTCTTGGTACTCGTGGGTTAGGGACTGTGTGATGAATGGAGCAAGGTTTGGAACCCTGAGAGTGCTAATTTGGTAATGTTGATAACAGCAGGGTCCTGGCAAAGACCTCCCCAAACCTCTTGATGCTCAGCAAATTAAGTGAAGTGGCATCTAAGAGGGAGTCTGGGGTTTCTGTGGCTTGGGGCTATATTATCTTTTCAAATATTTTATTTAAGACTATTTTTACACCCTTCTTGTATTCCAAAAATCTTACACTGGCTGAACTATCTTATTATAGATGTCAACCCAGTAACTAGGGATGACAACCAGAAACTGTTAAACTCTCTTTAAACCCTCTTTAAACCCTTTGCCTAGCAAAGAATGGGAATGAGAAGATGCCAGGGATGAGACCACTAATAGTCAGTGCCTTTGGGAGGTAGCATGAGATGTGCTGTACTTGGAAGGGTAAATACTTGCCCATAGCCTGGTCTCCACACCCCTGCTGCTGCATGGAGGGATTGGCATCCTGAGAGGATATTCACGCCTGGACATCTGTGTGAGACTTGGGGTAAGAGGGAAAGAGTGCAGCAAAATTCTTCCCTTTCCTGCCTGGCTGGAGGTAGACAAGGGAGCCCAGAGAAGTAGTTGCTTTGCTCAGTTCCCCTGGCACGGCTTATTTCCAAACATGGGGCTGGCAGCTACTAAGTTGTTCCTCACTTGCCCTGCCTGTGACATGCCCCAACATGCTGCAGTAAAGCTCTATTGGTGTCCAACTCACACAGGCATCGTGTGTTTATTTGTTCCTTCTTTCTGGCAGGACTTCTGAGTCTGGAATGGCATATTTCTTCCCTTTTCTTTGCTAGACCATGCTTGCTCATGGCACCCAGTAGGACTGGTGTGAGGACCAGCTGCAAATAAGTTTGTGCTAGTACGCTTCTGTCCTGGCAAGCAGCAATGTGGGCACCTTGTATGCATCATGGCCAGTGCCAAAAGCAAGGATTTTTTTTTTCCAGTAGGAAAATTCAGCCTAAAGGCTGGATGCTATGAAACTCAGAAAGCCACACTGCAGTGGGGAAATCATCCTGGCATACATCAACCAACTCTCACCTTACTATGAGCAAATGGTAGGGAATAGCACTGAGGAACCCCAGTCCATTATGGGAAGGACATGGGGAAGGTGGTGGTGAGGAGAAGAAACATCTGTTATTTTTACCCAGGCTTATTTTCCCCTGTCTGTGAAATGGAGATCATCTATCTACCTGCTGAAGGGTTGGCAAGACAAGATCTATTACTGGATGGAGGTACAGAGGCCTTGGACTAGAATCAGCCAGAGAAGGGCAAGAATGGCAATTGCTATTAGAGAAGAAACTCCCAACTGTGGAATCAGCATGTCTCATCAGCCTTTAAAAATGAGCATCCCACAAAGGAGAGCAGCCCTGGAAGAAGCCAGCTGCGATAAGGCAGCTCTCCATCCCACCTGCTCCCAGCTGTGGAAGACAGCTTTCTCTGTCTTCAGCATCCACAGTCCAAGCCAGATTGTCTGGGGAAAAAAAGCTGCTCAGCTCTTGACATACAAGCAACCTGCAGCAACTCTTTGAAAAATCTGGCTCCCTGCTAACTTCAGCCTGGAAAGCATACGTGCTCTGGTTCTCCCTCTCTACGTGGTTACACACAGAAATGCTGTTTTGCAGGATGTGATACTTTAGAAAAGAACCTTGATCTTTCACTCAAAGCTCAGAAGCCAGCCTGCTCAGAATACAGTCTCTGCAGTTGGAAAAGGGTGTTAACTTGATTTCACCTCTTGCTGTTTCCTGCCAAGATTTGGAATAAGGGGAAACGCACTAAAAGTGCCCCTTCCACTTGTGTTTCTCAGTTTGAAAAAGTCATTAATTTTCTTTTTACTTGCAAAGGACATTTGAAAAGGGGGGGGGAGGGAGGGGGAAGTTTTGAGACTGAAACTTACAGTGGTAAAGAACCAAGTGTGATCACATTCTTAATGGGAAAATTCAACAGGTTCTTGATTAGAGCTTTAATGAAAATCGAAAGATGCAAAGTAGCCAGCAGCAGAGAAGCCAGAGAACTCAGGGTGGGCAAGGGGGAATTGACCTGGCTGAGACTCATTTCAGCTTCTCTGCACCAAAAAGTAGTTGTTGGCTGTTGGCCAGCCTCAAGCACTGCTCTTTTCATTTAATTTCTCACAATCATTAAAAATAAAATTAATAACCTTGGTTTCATTCCATTTCAGGGGAAAAAAAGAAAAAAAAAAAAGAAGAAGAAAAGAAAAGGGCAGGGGGGGAAGGCAGCAGGCTTTTAACAAACATATTTTCCCCTGTAAAATTAAAACTGTTGTTTTCCAGCTTTTCCAACAGAGGAGGTGACAAAGTAGTTGTGGCTTGGTGTAAAAGCATGTCAGCTTTACTACATATCTGATGTGTGCAGAAATCTTCCCTATAAAATCACCCAAAGTGTTCTGTACCAGCAAATATTTGTCTTCAGCACAGCAGTTAAAGGGATTCTTCTGTAGTTCTGTGCACTGAGGTCATTCGAGTCCTGGTACAACAAATACTGCATCTAATGAAAGAGAGCAGCTCTTGATCTCTGGGTAAAGGCAGACAAAATCCATTTGCCATGGTAAGTCCGGAGAGGGAAGAGAAGAACAAGCACCGAGTGAACAAAAGGAGCCCCAACAGTATGTGGATCCCAGAGAACAAAAGCAGGTGAGACATCAAAAAGGACTGTGAGAGAAGAGCCAAAAACAACACCAAAATCACACGAGAGCTCTCTTACACGTGTGCCTGGCTCTATCTGAGTGATCTCCTGCTGCCTGCAGGGGTAGCAGAAGGGCAGGTTGTGCTCTGATTTTTCTTCACCAAGGTGAAAAGTGTCCCACTTCAATTAACTGTTCTCCCGGAGCTTGTGAGGTCACTCTGCATAGAGATACAAACATTTGAACTACACACAAACTCCATCCGGGGGGCTCCCATTGTGTCTGTGTCTGTGAGCACCCAAGACCTCCTGCTCCTGGGGCTCATTGGAGTGATGCTTTAAAATACAAGTGACTTCAGGTGGTGGTTCCCTTGCACATCTCTGCATTACCTACATCTATCAATAGCCTTGCAGCGGCTAGGGAAACTGACAGTGGTGCTTGAGAAGCACCTGTATGAGTGTCATTACTTATGATTGTCCTTTGAACTTCATCAGGTTGAGCAACTAAATGAACAGAGATAAAATGGCATTTGGCACCTGTGTAGCCAGGGCAGGAACTCTGATGGATGTGGAGGCATGGCACATCTCTGTGCAAATGCGGGGTGAGCTGAAGAGGTAGTGTGGGGGAAAGACACAGAGCCTTAACCACCACTTAACGGTGCATGGGAACATGAGTTGGCACCGTATAGCTGAAGGATACACACACAACGCTCAGCTTTGGGGAGCAAATGCAGCTGCAGGGATATCTATTCCAACCAGCATTGCGCTGCTCTCTCTGCCTAGGTGCTAGCACTGCTAAGCTGCAGACTAGAGCCCTGAACCCAGTGGTCTTCAGCGACTACAGAGACAACAGGCAGGCTTTGTCACCATCCTGTAATGTACATGATGGTTCTGCTTTTACAATCTGCAGAAGAAACTGTGTTTTATACAACATTGCCTGTCTCTTCAAGGGTGTGAAGCTAGACATAGTGTCTGGCAGGCAGCACATACCCAGCTTACTTCAGTCACACAGGCCCTCCATCAGATTCCTCCCCACAGTACTATGACTATCATGCTGGTGACGAATCATCCCACTCAGAAAGCTCAGTTGGAGAAGCATCAGAAGATGCCAAATGGCAGCAAAGAAAAAGAGGGTACATCTTCCATGCAGATGCCCTTGTACCACAGTTAAAGGGGAAACAAAATCCCATATGAAAGAGGAAAAATACAAAAAATGTAGCAAACTGTGATGGGTTGAGATCGACCCCCTCCCCACCACAGGCAAAAAATGAGACTCAGACAAAGGGATTGCAAAAGTGGTGGAAAGTTTAAAAGAAAAGTGATAAAATGTTTACAGAGAGCCAGAAATGCAGTGACAAAAGAGATCACAAAGCAGACCATGAAATATCCCATTCCCACCTGAAGGTACACCCAAGACCCCCCAGGGCTCTTTCTTCCCTACCCCCCCCCCCACTCCACTGCTAGTCTAGTCTCAGCTGGCCAGATCTGAGACTGCCCATCCCCCCAGCCTTGGGCCTAGCTAGGCCCAAAAGGCTGGGAGACATCTCACCCCAGTTACTCTCCCCAGTCAGGGGATTGAGACAGTCATCAGCAAATTTGCAGATGACACCAAGTTGGGAGCAGATGTTGATCAGTTAGAGGGCAGAAGGGTTCTGCAGAGGGACCTCGACCAACTGGACAGATGGACAGAGTCCAATATGATGGCATTCAACAAATCCAAGTGTCAGGTGCTGCACTTTGGCTACAGCAACCCCATGCAGGGCTACAGGCTGGGGTCAGAGTGGCTGGAGAGCTGCCAAACAGAGAGGGACCTGGGGGTGATGATTGACAGCTGCCTAAACATGAGCCAGCAGTGTGCCCAGGTGGCCAAGAAGGCCAATGGCTTCCTGGCCTGCATTAGGAATAGTGTGGCCAGCAGGAGCAGGGAGGTCATTGTGCCCCTGGACTCTGCATTGGTTAGGCCACACCTTGAGTCCTGTGTCCATTTCTGGGCCCCTCAGTTTAAGAACGACATCGAGACACTTGAACGTGTCCAGAGAAGGGCAACAAGGCTGTGGAGAGGCCTTGAGCACAGCCCTATGAGGAGAGGCTGAGGGAGCTGGGATTGTTTAGCCTGGAGAAGAGGAGGCTCAGGGGTGACCTCATTGCTCTCTACAGCTACCTGAAAGGTGGTTGTAGCCAGGAAGGGGTTGGTCTCTTCTCCCAGGCAACCAGCACCAGAACAAGAGGACACAGTCTCAAGCTGCACCAGGGGAAGTTTAGACTTGAGGTGAGGAGAAAGTTCTTCACCGAGCGAGTCGTTCGTCATTGGAATGTGCTGCCCAGGGAGGTGGTGGAGTCGCTGTCCCTGGAGGTGTTCACGAGGGGATTGGACGTGGCACTTGGTGCCATGGTCTAGTCATGAGGTCTGTGGTGACAGGTTGGACTCGATGATCTTTGAGGTCTCTTCCAACCTTGGTGATACTGTGATGCTGTGATGCTGTGATACTGTGATACTGGGTGGAAAAGAGGAAGTGCCAGACCCCCAATGAGATCTTATAGAGGAGCAGGGTATTACGGGATGAAATACCTGGTTTCCTGTGTCCACCCACTGGGCTGGATTCCTTTGGGACACAGGAAGTGTCCCTCATATGAACACAGCAGAGGGGACCAGCCCAAACTGCTACAGAAACACATCCTTCTACACTGCAGCTGTCACCTGAGAGTTTCCCAAAACTTTCCAAAACTAGAAACCAGCAGTAAAGACATTTGTTTAGCAGCTTGGCCCTGATTCTTGAGGGGTAAATGATGCTGGGTCAAATGCCCAATGTGTCTGTAGGATACTCTATGCCTCTGCAGGAGCAGAGACACACTGCAAGGTGGCCGTGGAGTGCTGATGCTTTAAACACCTGAAAGTGTCCAGATGGACAGTGACAGGGGGAGTGAGACAAAATGAATGCATCAATGCATGCCTGCAGTGATGGCAAGGTGTCTGAAGGATAAAATAGTTCTATAATAATTTATAGCTGAAGGTCAGTGGTGTAATTGAGGTGCTCCCTTGATTTACCTGCTTGTGGCTGAATCTCAGGCAAGGGTGGGAGGCCTTCACATCCACTGAGCACCCCATCTCAGCCTCCTCTGCACCCCCAGCTGGGACCACCCTCTATGGAGCAGAGTTAGGAGGCATCACATAGGATACAGCAGATCCCACCAGGCTCTTGCCTCTGCCCTGATCCTGGCATGCCTCAACCCTTTGCAGCTGCCACTTAATGAGGATGAAGAATGAAGGAATCAACCCTCTCTCACTAAAGGGTTGTCCTCAAGACTACATAGTGAACAGCAAAACCAGACTGCTGGAACATGTCCTTGTCAGTCTTGTGACAGTGACACAGAGGACTGCTGAAGTATTTGGGGACCCTCAGCACTCTGTGGTGAAATGTGGCTCAGTTGGTAGCACATAAGACCCTTAATGGGAAGGTTGTGAGTTCAAGCCTGCAGTGGCCAGTAGTGGCCCCCCTACTCTAGTCATGAGGTCTGTGGTGACAGGTTGGACTCGATGATCTTTGAGGTCTCTTCCAACCTTAGTGATACTGAACTACTCTTAAGGTGTTTGCTCAGGGTTGACATACCTCCAGCAGGGACATGGTTGGGCTGGGCTAATCACAGAGAGAGACCTCAGGCTGGCCTGAGCTGTATAACAGGACTCTGAACAGTACAGACCCAAGCATCTCTTTACTGGAATTTCTCTTCCTGTAATTACATGAATAACTCAGTGATTTTTTTTTCCAAGTTCTGAGTATAAACCCCAGCAGTTATCTTAAAATGCTTACCTTTGAGAGAGGCACTGCAACTTGGAGTGGTGATGCCAGCCAGGTCTGAAACCACCCAGCAGGTGGGATCAAAGGAGAGAAGGCAACAGAGCCTTTTCTGTGAAGCCAGACCACCTCCTTCAGGGTTGCCTTAGAAGAACACAAACCCCTTGGACAGCTCTGGTCACCTCTGACACAAGAGCTTGTGTCACAGCTTGCTGAAAAGACGGAGTGGATGTGCTGCTGAGAAGCAGAACTGCAGGAAGAAACAAAAATAAAAACAGCACAACCTCCTCAAGTAAACTGCCCCAGAATAAACTGGCACTAGCTGGGCTGAGATTGTAATGTCTTAGCACCCTGCAAGGGACCACTAGGGAGGAAATAACTTCTTACAATGAAGCATGGAGATGTTGTGTGAAAGGCATAGCAGGATCACTTGGTTTTGAAATGCCTCGCAGTTACATTTCACAGCCTGCTCACTAAATGCCCACACCCGGGATCTATCACACTTGCACAGACCTTCTGGTGTGACTCCAGCCGGATGCTGCACCCTGGACATCTTCCAGCTCATTAGCTAACATCTGCCTGACATGATGTTTGCTTTCTCACCCTCTTGCAACAAGGAAAAGCCTGCTAAGGGAGGCTGTGTTTGCCGGGTTTGTTTTGTTTTGGAGGGGAGGAGAGGGTGTTGGGTCACTTTCCTTTTGCTAAAAGCTGCTGGCAGAGGAGGCAGCCTCTCTTTTGGGATGCCTGTCCTTTTACACAGACAGGAACCTAAGGCACCAGTCCCTGGAGAGCAGTGTTTGAGAACTGTGTTATCACTCAGAGGACTCCTCCACCAGCTCCAGGATATCACAATGCTGCATCCTTGTTCATCTGTATGGGTGGTATCTCATCCCATGGTGCTTGATATTTTTGCCAATGTATTGAGACTGTTACTTCTCTGTGCAGTCTGAGAAAGCCTCTTTCAAGCTTTCTGTTATCTGGATTTCAGCTGAATGCTGGACCAAACCCCACCTGTGGGCTCAGACTTGCAGGTGAATGACTATGGGGTACCAGCTTCCCATGTATCAGCTGGGTACTGGTAAGCATCAGCATCAGCTTGGGATAAATACAGCAAGGGGATCTCTCACACACCTTTACCCACACATACCAAGCAAAGCTACATCACAGCTGTCATGGCTCAGCTTTGAATGGATGCGTTCTTCAGTCAGAGTCCAGCTCTGTGTGGAGCAGACCTCCTTCTCTCTTACCACTAGCCAAGAGCAAACACACAGGCTCTTTGATGGCTATGTCTCCACATCCTGACCGTCTTCCCATCCAAGAGCTATTTGCAACTGATACAGGCACTCCAGCTCCACATCCAGCAGTGCCTCAGTGAGCTACACAAAAGCCACCACCACCACATGCCTACCAGATCCTTTATCTAGCCTCAGTGGCCAGGGCAAGTGCTTGACATAGGCTTGTCTGCTGGGAAACTCAGGGAGACTAGCATTCCCAGCAGCTCTTCCCTGCTTTGGTCCCCAGCTGGCATCTGCCCCAATTCACACACCCAGAAATTCAAGGTACACTGATCACTCAATGCAAACAGAGAAATCCTGGTATGAAAGGTGGCCCTGAGGTCATCAGGCATTTCCTTGGTGTTGTTTGTAATTACAGAGGCAAACAATCTTGCAATCAGTGCTGCCAAGGCCTCCCTGAAAGAGACCCTAATAGCCAATTGGCTTGTTGATGGAGCACGGAAGAGCAGAGAAGTGGCTCTTTCCTCCTATTCCTCTGATTCAGTTAACGTGTTTCTGATTTAGCAGGCAGTAGGGCTGGGGAACATTTGTGGCAGTCAGGGCTCTGTGTTCCTGGGAAGCCTCCCATCAGTGAAGGACAAGCCCAGGCATCTTCAGCTGTTTTCTGCTTTGAAAATTAATTCATCCGTGGTGGAAGGTGGGAGGCAGACCAAGTACAGATGCTGTGGCATTGAAGTAGCAGGTACAGCACTGTCCTGAGATGCCTTTTTCTCTTCTGACCTGATGATCCCTAGCCAAAGGGTTGGAGGGGAGCTCAGGTCTGAGAATAATTTCACATCAGTTGCTCATATTCCCCCAGCCTGCATTTTCTTACACCCCGTAAGTCCATCTCCATTGGACCTTCTCACAGCATCAAAAGGTTTTGCTTCAGTCCAAACTTTCTGTTGTTCCTGTTTGTTTGTTTGTTTAATTATTGCTCTGTGGAAAATTTCGAAATGGCAACTGTTCCATTCCTTTTGGGGAAAAAACAAGCAGAAACTGAAATGTTGGGATTCCCCTTGGAGCAAAAATCCCATGTCTCAGTGGGAGAGGTCAGTGCCTTGATTCGGCTGGAGCAGGATAGAGCCAGGGAACAGGGTTCTTAAGACATAGCTGGGCTCTTTAGCAAAGGCTGCAAGGAAGCTTTCAGTGGCCTAGGCATCTCCTGCTCTTATTGCTCAGGAAACAGAGCCTGAGACCCACCAGTAGCTCCCAGTGCTGGCACTACAAGGCAGTCAGAATGCAGAATAAGCTATTTCTAGGTTTCTTTTCCAGGGTTCAGAAAGTTGTCCTCTGTTTCAGACAGAGTTTTTCTGATATCTACTCTTTTTGTGTCCTCCTTTCACTCTTGACTACATCACCCCAAGTATGATGACCTTTTCTTTCTCCTCAGTCTCCTCTGGGGTCTCATATCTTTTCTCTGCTTTCTCTGTAGAGCTTTTTGCCCTTTCCTTGCTTGCAAAGTCTCCTTCATTGCTCTGCTGGTGCTCATGGCTTTTAGTGAGATGAAATAGGGAGGTGCAGTGGTACCTCCCCCCACACCTTTCCTGCCAAAGCCTGAAACGTTGAAGCACTGTGCCCCTACCAGTGCACTGTGCAAATTCATATTTCACCCTGCTCTCCACTGTTCTTACCAGCAGCGAAGAAACCAGCAGTGCCCATTGCCACTTGGTGTCAGAACTGGTGCAGTGCAGGAGGAGCACACAGGTGCTGCTTGCAAACAAGAAAATGTTGCCATGGTCAAGGCTTCCTATATAGGAAAAAACATCATGACCCAACATCTTCTCCAGGCTGGCTCTGCTGTCTTTTGTTCCCTCTAGCTTCAGTGGGGTCCAGCACACCATCTCACTTGGATGTCTTCAGAGCCTCTTCTCCATCCCTAGACCTTCTCCACCCCTAGACCTTCTTCACCCATAGACCAGCCCTGTAATTCCCCACCCTTTTCTGCCCCTCAGGGCCATTTCTTTACCCTCTTCTCTAATCATTGTCACTTAGGCCTGGCCCTGCTGTGGTTTCAGCATGGAGCTGCTGGCCTGTAGCACTGTAACTAGCTGTCCCAGGACTCAGCAGCAGCTCCTCTGAGAAGACAAATCGGTCATTATGCATCTGAACAAATAGATTTCATATTCCAAATGGAGAAATCTGTCAGCAGCTCCATTCCTCTGGGAAGCCATGAATGTCAAGCCATTTAAGAGCCCTTTCCTAATGATGCCCCTGGTGAGCAGCCATGAAGACATATAGCCCCAGAGCTCAGCAAGAGTTTGCTGGAGACTATCAGGGTAGAGGGGAAGATTAGGAGGTATTAGCACAGCAGAATGGCTTGTTCCAGCACGTCCTCCAGAGTCCTGCACAGCAGAAAAGGAGCACAAGGCATGGGCTCAGATTAATGGCTTCTTCACAAGCTGGCTTTGCCTTCTGACAGAGGAGAAAAATGATTGCACACACAGAGACAGACGTACACGAATGAGGGGAGATGGGGCCGTTCTGCCTGGCTTGTACATTTTGTAATGTAGAGCCTCACTAAAAAGAGGAGGAAAAGATGAAGTAGAGCGAAGGGAATGTGATCCCTCTCTGACCTACTGTGATGCTTATTGACTGCAGACCCTGCCTGCAGCTCATCAAGATTTGTCCTGGCAGTAGTCCCTGTGCCACCTACATACTCTAAAGGGTACCTTTCTGCAGTGTTAGGGGATGGTCACCCAGATCTGGCCTCCTCCAAAAGCACATAGGGGGTTAATATGGGCTGGAATCCAGCCCTCACAGCTGTCTCCACTGGGAGGAAGCAGGTCTCTCTGCTCCCAGAAGAGCGTGAAGAGACAACGATGTCTCAAGCCTGTCCATATGGCAAGTCCATCCTTTGGCTTTTTTCCATTGTTCACACAGGTGCTCTAACCTGGAAATTGAACATTTCACATTGAAAGCAGGCAGGATGTAGCACTGCCCTGGACAGATAGCCCCTCCTATGCCCTTCTTTGCCAGATTTGGACCAGGTTTGCAAGTGGTGTCAGACACCTCAAACCAGAGCTTTTTGGCAAACTGATGTTTTCCAGGATATAACACTGTTCTGAGTGTCAGTGTGTATTTTGGAGAGCTTTCCCATCAGACATTAAAAACTAGTTGTTGCAGTCTGGACAGAACAAAACAGAACCATTCACACCAGGTAATGCTGACCAGAATCGAACACCTGGCAGCAAGAGGCATGGGCAATTTTAATTAACATTCCCTAACACCCCCGAAAAGATGATAACCCCACTGATAACCACTGCCTGTATATGAACAGTGGCCCTATCTTCTTCTAAATGTGTGTTCCAACCTGGGTGTTATCTCTTTGGATGAAGCCATTTGTATTAAGAGAAGAAAAATGCAAGAATCTAGAGGCCACCTTTAAAAACACATTTGCTACAGGGCCTTGCAAAATCGTACCTGGCAAATTAATTCCAATTGGAGTGGATACAAGCTGAGACACCTGATGGAAAATTGGCTTAAGGTGTGCCAACACAGAGCCATGATAAACTACAGGGGTCTGAGCGGGTAGGGAGATGTCCAGAAG
Organism: Dryobates pubescens; assembly: GCF_014839835.1. Lineage (NCBI taxonomy): Eukaryota > Metazoa > Chordata > Aves > Piciformes > Picidae > Dryobates > Dryobates pubescens. The sequence goes on along the minus strand of NC_071657.1, from coordinate 86,393,263 downwards.
GTGCTATGGGGATCGATGTTAGAGCAGGTTTAGTTTAACATCTTTATTAATGACAGGGAGGTAGAAGTAAACAACACATTAATAACAACCTGGGGTGATACTAAACAGTGCAACTCCCTAGACAGAACCAAGAAGAGGAATTTGCAGAGCAAGGTCTGTCCCTGCAGAACTGCTTGCTTTTTGTTATCAAGGTCAGGGGATAAACTGTGGACAGGAGTCTAGATGAGGAGCACAGTCAGGACACATGAGATGAATACCATGAAATATTGAGAGACAGCAAATTTGGGAAAATCACATGCCATAGCCCTCTGAGAGCCTCTATTTTAACTCACGAAGGGGTACTACATGTATTTGCAACAGGCTGTACAAAATACCCTGTGCCTACACAGCTAGATGTTCCCTTGGAGATGTTACACTCCTCCAAGGAAGCTTCAGGCAAGTGCTTAAAATTAAAGGTGCTGTCTTACCCAATTCCAAAGGTATTTCACAGGTGTTAAAGAACACTGTGTCTGTAAAAGGGATAGATTAAGTAAGCATGAAGTGATCAGTAACATCACCACTTTTGGAAACTGATGATTACTTGGTATCAGCAATTGCCATTTAATTTCATTTGTGTCATCTTTTGGAACACAGTCCTGACTGGGGAAACACATATACATGCACACTCAATGCTTCAGAGAAACTAATTTTTCACATCTCAAGGGAATTATGAGAAAAACTGTTGAGGAGGAAGATGAGGGGAAGAAAATGAGATGTCAAATGTTGAACAAGGGGAGATGGTGCAGGAAAGAGCTGTAAAAGTGACTGAGAAGCTGGAAGAAAAACAACCTTACAATGAGAGACTGAAAAATCTTGATCTGTTTAACTCATCAAAAAGAAGATTGAGATTTAACTGATTGCAATGTGTAAGTACCTTCCCAGGAAGAAAATACAAGGTGTGAAAGGCTCTTCAATCACATGGGGAAAGGAACAAAAGAGCCAACAGCTGGAAATTAAGGTCAGACGAATTCCAGTAAGACTTAAGGCCCTGATTTGAAGCAGAAAATGTGACCAGACATTCAGTCAAAATCCCAGAGATGTGGTAACTTCTGGGATGTGGTAATTTCTTCACATCCTTAAAGCAATGGATGATTTTCTTTAAGATGCTCCAGTCAAGTACATGTTGCTGGATGCTCTTCAGTAGAAATCAGATGCAAGTCCCAGTTCCACGCAAGAGGGCTGTGCTATAAAGGGGTCATGACAGATGACCTGTGATTTTCTTCCAAAATTACTTGGCTGGAAGAAGATGTTTAAATACCTTATGTTGCATCTCATTCTTTTTAATTCCATAACTGCTGGCATATTCACTGAGCAGTTTATTATATCCTTTTTACAACCTCAACTCCACATCTGCATTCCTTTTGTTTCGTCCTGTCTAGATAATGCGGAGTATTTGGTTTTCTCATGTTTGTTATTTGAGTGACTGCATTTCCCCCCACACTGCTGTCTGTCATTTCAAACACAGCCTGTGTTTCCCCATGCATTTTCCACAGCTGTGGTTAAAATCTCCATAGGACAGCTCCTGTTTTATTCCCAGACCTGCAGGAGTCTGTTAAAGAAGGAAATTTAAGCTGTGCTCCCTTTTAGGAAAGCTTTATTCTTCTATGTGCTCATTAAATTTCTTTTCAGTCATGAAGCTTTTCTGCAGCACAGCCTCATCTTCTCTTAAGCAAGACAGCCTGCATTGAATGCACCTCCTGAGAGGTTCTTGCTGACTCCAACTACAGCTAAATGCACCTTGACTTAAGATTGAAGGAGGGAGTCAAATGCAGTGGGAGGGGGAAGAAGTGGATTTTAGAGACTGGGACTCCAGGAGGAAGCCAAAGTGGAGGAAAAAAAGCTGAAGGTTGGTTTTGCTGTTATTATTTCAATCATCAACAAAGGTAAGGTCAAGAGTATGGGTAGGCTTGATTCTGCACTCCATAAGGGAGCTGTCTGAATGTGAGGCTTCTTGCTTACAGGTCTTGTGCAAGGAGACATCTGGAGGCAGGACCCACCTGGATCAGACCTCTCTCCTGGGGACTGTGCTTGTGTGACTTCCTGGACACCATAAAGTTGCTGGAAACATGAAGGCATTTCAGAAATGGGCAGGAGTGATGAAAGGTCTGTGGGGAAAGGCCTGAAGGAGGAGCGGGGCTTGTCTGCCTGCAAGTACTTGTGAGGAGGGGGAAAGGTTATTAAGGGTCCCTTTGTGGTTTCCCTGAGAGGAAAGGAGTGAAATCAAGCGAGAAAAATTGATGTATCTGAACATCAGGAAATGCTTTCTGTCACATAGATGGGATCATAGGGAATAGCCTGCTTTGGCATGGGATGAGGACATGGTTGCTCAAGACATACTTGGTGAGTCTCTGAGATCAAAGGGAAATGTCATTTTGAGGAATCAATGTCTCAGAGCTGTGCCAAATCAGGACTGCTCCAGCACGCTATATTACAACAACTGTCCCACTGTGTTGGTGTCATTCAGAGGGTATTCCTGAGAGCTCTGTTTATCCCTAGGACTTCAAGGTTCCTGGTTCTTGTAGACTGGGAGGGAGACCAACCCTTCTTGTGGTCTTCAATCCCAAGCTGCTTCATCCTGCAGGACCTTTGGATGGCTCTGTTCTCCCATGTCTCAAATATGTAGTGAGGGAGATGGGCAGGAGGAAGCAGGCTCACCAGGGGTGCTGGACGTCTTACACTGTTGCCCACATGAATGTCCCTGAATTGTTGCTGGATATGGTGGATGGATAGTCACTGCTAGCTGGTGCACCTCCAGAGGTGTGAATAGCAGTGACCTCCAAACTCTGCTGTGACCATTAGACTACTCTGCTTTCCCCACCAGGTTTCCCATGGGGCGTGTTGGCTTCCTGTCTTTCCTTCACCTTCCCTTGCCCACTGGCCCAGCCTTTTGGGCTTGATTTGACTAGGAGTAACCACTGGTGGGTTCCTACAGAAATTCTGTTTGCAGCCACCAGTATTACCAGCTCTCCAGCAGATACATCTGTTTTTCAAATAAGACCTATTGGTGGCATGTCTCTTATCTACCTTTTCCTCCTTTGCAGCCATTCTTCTCCTCCTAGCTTCTCCCAGAGTTGTGTTGTTGCCATGGTTACTCCTTTATCTTTAAAAGATACATTCCCCACACACACCAATGCAGAGTGAAATTCCCAAACTTCACCCTCCATAGAGAACTGCTTCCTTCTAAAGTGGCACTAATTGAGCATGAAATGCTATGCAGCTAAATTACACCATAATTTATTCAGCATTAAATGATTTAAGCAGTGGCTTTGAAGTGCTGGGAACAAGAATCACTCCACCTTCTTTACCTCCTCACTCTGCTGCCTGCACCATGTCCAGGAGCGTGCCAGAGTCTAAGGATTGCATCCTCTGAAGAAAGACCAGCCCAAACAGGACAGCTGATGTTTCACAGTCTGATTTTTTTGAGGAAAGCCAACAGGTTGGCTGTAATTGCAGCCTGACCACTTCTCCTAAGAGCAGTAATTTCCAAATGGGAACATATCTGAAAACTGCACTGTGCAGAATGTCATCAGCATCCTGCAGGGAGCTCAGTCATTTTAGCCTGTCAGACTGACATGGGGAGGATGAGAGCTTTCTTCTTTGAAAAGAGGGAACTTCAGAGCAGTTTGGGCAGTTGGAAACCGGTTGGCAAATTGCATCACACTGACTTTTTCTTCATTTCCAGGTTACAGATCCTTTTCTCCAGTCTGACAAATCCCCTCCAATGTTGCAGAAGAGCATATTTCTTACACTACTCTTTCTTTATGGTTAGTTGTCCTTCAGCAATTAGGAAATCACTTGCTCTTCCTACTAAATTTAAGTGAAACACCATTTTGAAGGAAAATTTAAAAAAAATCAATTTTAAAATGAGTAACCAAGGTGTTCCAAACCTTCAGAAACACTTTTCAGTGTCTTTTTAGACAGAAGGTATTTGGTAAAATTGATAAAAGTATTAGAACTACCCCTATCAGTCCTAAGTGTGGATTTTATGAAGGAAAAGAGGAAAAGTTTTATTCATTCATTAAAAAACAAACTACAACAAAACAAGACACCTGCTTGAAGTCAGAAAGGTGACATTTTTGGCATTCTGTGTAAAAGAGTCTGGAGACATGCATTCTTCTAAATAAGGAAGGGTGAGGCTGCATCACGAATATTGTGTCCAGTACTGGGGCCCTCAGTTGAAGAAGGACAGGGAACTGCTTGAAAGAGTCCAGCACAGAGCCACAAAAATCATTAAGGGAGTAGAACATCCTCCTTATGAGGACAGACTGAGGGAGCAGGGGCTCTTTAGCTTGGAGAAGAGGAGACAGGGTGACCTCATTAATGCTTATAAATGTGTAAAGGGTGAGTGCCAAGAGGGTAGAGTCAGGCTTTTCTTGGTGATGCTCAATGACAGGACAAAGGGCAATGGGTGGAAGTTGAGGTGTAGGAAGTGCCATGGAAACATGAAGGGTGACGGTACACTGGAACAGTTTGCCCGGGTGGGTTTTGGAGCCTCCCTCTCTGGACATATTTAAGTACCAGTAAGGTAAGAGGTAAAAAGATCTAGAGCAGCTTCTAGATCCACTCCCCTCCCCCACATTTTTCTTTTTTTCCCTTTTCCCTTCCTAAAACATGGGAACTAGGACCAGCTGGGACTTCTTCAAGCTGAAGAACAAAAGAGGACAAGGAGCCACTGCTCTGTAGAAGTGGAAGAAGTGCTGCAAGGACTATCAGAGGACTCTTCAGTCTGTGTAAATCCTAGTTAATGATTTAGGACAGGTAGGATAGGAGTCCAGTACATCTAAATAGCATGGATGAGGACAGATGCTTTTCTGTTCTTTCTGAGACAGCAGCACATAAACCTAGATGAAAGCATGTTCATGAGTTGCAAAAGGGATTAGCTCTTCATATATGAAGGTTAACTTGTGTGATTTCTTGCCAAAGAATGTTGTAGGTAGTGCAAGCTGTTAAGTGTTATCAAAAAACAGCTGAATTATTTGATAGGGCAGATAATTAATCAAAAGCTGTTTAATCCTGGAATGATGTTTCACCACAAGCTTGACAATCATTCCCAGGAAAAAGTCATGGTGTGTTGGCCCTGGTTTGATACACACACTTGAGGACTTGGCTACATTGGGGTAGGTTATATCTTTATTCATGATCTGGATGAGGGCATTGAGTCCATCATCAGTAAATTTTCAGGTGACACCAAGCTGGGGGCAGGTGTTGATCTGTTAGAGGATAGAAGAGCTCTGCAAAGGGACCTTGACAGGCTGGACAGATGGACAGAGTCCAGTGGCATGAGATTGAACACATCCAAGTGCTGGGTTCTACGCATTGGCCACAACAACCTCATGCAGTGCTACAGGCTGGGGTCAGAGCAGCTGGAGAGCAGCCAGGCAGCAAGGGACCTGGGGGTACTGGTTGATAGTAGTCTGAACATGAGGCAGCAGTGTGCCCAGGTGGCCAAGAAGGCCAAGGGCATCCTAGTATGCATCAAGAATAGTGTGACCAGCAGGAGCAGGGAGGTCATTCTGCGCCTGGACTCAGCACTGGTTAGGCCACACCTTGAGTCCTCTTTCCAGTCCTGGGCCCCTCAATTTAGGAAAGATGTTGCCTTGCTGGCACGTGTCCAGAGAAGGGCAACAAAACTGGTGAGGGGTTTGGAGCACAGCCCTATGAGGAGAGGCTGAAGGAGCTGTGGTTGCTTAGCCTGGAGAAGAGGAGGCTCGGGGGGACCTTCTTGCTGTCTACAACTACCCGAAGGGAGGTTGTAGCCAGGTGGGGGTTGGTCTCTTCTCTCAGGCAGCCAGCACCAGAACAAGACACAGTCTCAAGCTGCACCAGGGGAGGTTAAGGTTGGATGTTAGGAAGAAGTTCTTCCTAGAGAGAGTGATTGGCCATTGGAATGGGCTGTACAGGGAGGTGGTGGAGTCACCATCACTGGAGGTGTTTAGGAAGAGTCTTGATGGGGCACTTGGTGCCATGGTTTAGTTGATTAGATGGTGTTGGATGATAGGTTGGACCTGGTGATCTCAAGGGTCTTTACCAATCTGGCTAATTCTATTCTATTCTATTCTATTCTATTCTATTCTATTCTATTCTATTCTATTCTATTCTATTCTATTCTACTATTTTCTTTTCTATTCTTTAGATGTATTTAATATGGGACTCCCTGTGGTACTGTCTCAAATGATTCCCATCCAGTGGAAAAGGGGTGTGAAGGTATTTGAACCCCATCCCCATTTGAACCCCAGTGGTGTGGACACTGACAGCATGTCAGACCTCCTACCAGACCATGCAACCTTCTTCTGTTGAAACAGTATTTCAGTGGAAATGGTCAATTCATCCAAAGTAAAATGTTCCATTTTTGTCTTTGGGAAAAAACTTAGAGGGAACCAAAAAAAAAAAAAAAAAAAAAAAAAAAAGAACACTTTGATATGGTTGAAATGTTTGAAATGTTTTATTTGGGTCTTCCTGTAGTGCAGTGTTTCAAGATGACTTCTTCCTCCATTTCAAAAAGGGAAGTGCGTTGTAAGACCAAATGAAAAATGAAAAAAAGAAGAAACTGAAGCAGAACCCTGGAGTCATCCCCACAACTTTTCTTCTTCCCCTGCTGTTTTCCTTCAAGAAGATGGTTAAATCTCCCTCTTTTTTGTTCCATTCTGGAACAGAAAACCTCTTTAAATCACTGAACTTTCCCCAGGTCCCCACACAACTGCTTCCTGCTCTTTGGGATGACTTCTGTGGTGGAAGCCAAGATATCAAACCCAGGTTATCTTCTGTGTCTCCAGCTGCCCCAGATAATCCTCTTGGCCCATGCTGAGCTCTACTAAAGAGACAGAGAGCTGTTACAAAACTTGCCCATCCTTTACTAGGTAGAAAGAGAAAATGCTGGGCTTCATGTCTGCCCAACAAATGTCTTTCACCACAACAAATTATGCTGAAGATAAGCTCTGAGTTTTGCTCCTCGAGATGCAGGAGGCAGTGCCAGCTCTGCAAGCTTGAGAGCAGCACAGGGAACAATCAGGTATCCCATGTCACAAAGCCCACGTCACATATATCCACTTCACCAGGACGCCAGCACTGACTGGGGCCAGCTCTCTGTCACTTGTAGCATTGTCCCCAACTTATTTTGCCATGATCAGCTTATGTGTGACAGGAATGCACTGTTCAAAGCCCAGGGTCAGATAGGTTGCCCTTGTGCTGATGGCAGGCAGGAAAAGGACCTTGTATTTTGCTGCCACCCAGCTCAGCTCTGTGAACTGAAGGAAGATGTTTGTTTCCTTGCCTCGTCTTTTCTGCAGTGTTTGGAAGCCCTTTGAGGCAATATTTTCCACTCTGACCTGCTTCATTCCATGAGGTGTTTCCCAGTATAGAGAAGTCTTCTAGCACCTCACCCTGTGAGGTTCTACTGCTGGTTAGCATGCAAAATCCCAGCCAGCAAATAAACAACTATGTTAGGCTCAATACTGGCCTTAGAAAATAAAACAAGGTTTTTCCATTTTTTTAAAGCTTGCTTTAACAACACAGTCAAAATATGTTGGGGTTTTGGTTTTTTTTTTTTTGTTGGTTGGTTGGATTTCTTTCCCCCCACAGAAGTAAAACTTTGGATGAATTTAAAAGGTGAAAATCATTCTTCTGGCCCAAAGAAAGTGTCTTGTTTCCTTTTAGAGTTTCCCAAAGAACCCTAATTTAATCTCTCTAAAGAAAAAATAAAATAATCAGTTTTCATGTGGAAAAAGTGCCATTTTAGTGCCATTTCAGTGCTCGTAGAAGGTCTTATTTATGACTGAAACAGTGCAATTTTTCACCCAAATTAATTGACAAATTGACACAAGGTTTCAAAATGTGCTAATCACACCAAACTGCAGAAAGCTGCACCCATAGGGTTTCATTTCCTTGCATTCCTGTGCCCACAGAGGTGCCATGCAGGGAGCTGTGGTGCTGCCATGAACACAGAGTTAAGAAGCACTGAGAGCTGAGAGCTGCACTTCTTTGGGGATTTTTAAAGCAAAACAACAATCTTTTGAGAGTGGAAGTCCAGCCCTGGCAGAACAGATGTTGTAACTTATCACATTTATGGTGGAAACTTGAAGGCCAAGAGGGAATTCAAACGGCAAATAGTTAGCAGCTTAAACCCAAATAACGAGAAAGATATAACATGTATCAGAAGACTGAAGGAAATGGATTGGTCTGAGGGAGCAGCAGGGGGTAGAAAGGAGCAATTAAAGAGCAGGAGGAGGAAGAAGAGGCGGAGGAGGTCATTGGTGAGGGGCCAAGTGAATCCTTTAAATATACAGGGGTAAAAATACATAATCTCTCATTAAAATCATCTGCTATTCTGGAGGACCCGAGTGTAACATGCACTTTATGTACCTTGCAGAAATGACACCATGAGCTGAGGGCAGGGTTACAGGGCGCTCAGATCTGCTTTAATTAACTGCCCCAAACTTCATTAACTCAGCAGGTGTGTCCTTATGCCCTTCCAGAACGATGAAAACCAGCCAGAAGTCAGAGCTCTGAAGTGACAAGGGTTGCCAATCTCAGCTGAAACTCTGGGATACAGTGCCTGTGCTCCACAAGAGGATGAAGAAGGGAGGTACACACCCTTGCAAATTCCCTGTGTTGCTCTTACTAACAACTCACAGCGGCTAAACTCTCGAGTTTCGCCTTACAGGCTGCCTCCCTTTTCTCCCCCTTAAACACTTTTGTTCCTGTGACGAATTGTTTGCCAGCTAAGCTATTACTTAACAGTCTGCTTGTTAGCTTCTATCAGCGGAGCTGAATAGGGGATTGTTTATGAGGCTAAAGTTTTGTGCGAGGCTACAGAGCTGATCGGAGCCATGGAGGAGATGTCTACAAGAGGGTGTCAGGGTACAAAAATGCCTCTGGCAAATTGCAGTTTCCTAACCAAGGCAGCTGGTAGTTAAGCACCAGCACCATCCTGTAAGCCCCAGTCAGTGATTTGCTCAGATCTAATATTAATTTCATGCTATATCCTACAGTAAGAGAAGAATGTATTGTGAAGCTTTACTAAAGGCTGTTACTCATAACGCTGCTTACTGAAGTCTCTCATCTTCCCTGTAATTAATCCATGCTAATTTCCTTACCAGCTGAATACACCAATTTGGAGTCCAAAATAGAATCGTAGTTTGTTCATGGATTCAGCATGTTGCAAAATACAGCTCTCCTAGGGAAAAAAGGGGGAAAAAAGGAAAGGGAAGGATCCAGACAAGATCGTACGAATGTGAGGTGCTGAGCACCATGGGTTGGAGAAACGCATCACTGAGCCCCGTGTCTGCCTCCTGTCTGCAGGATCAGGCCCAAGCAGCCAGACTTCGCTGGAAATCCCTTCCACTGACAGCATCTTTCCACTTTGTGCTATTCCACCCTTGCTTTTATCAGCATGAAAGTGGGAAACTATTTATTCCTTTAACCGTAGTTGCTCCTATGTGTCATGATTAAACCGAGCTTTATCAGAAGATGTAATCTCTTTTGATTAGAATGGGAAAGAAGGGGCTTGGGGAGGTCCTGGTTCAACGGGGTTTTGCCTAATCCAGCACAAGCTCTGGGGAGCTGGGGAAAGAGTACAGTGGAGATTGCCTTCAGGCTGCTCTCAGAAGTTTTTCTTCCCACCAGCACCACAGCAACTCAGTTCCTGCTGCAGTTTATGGAATATAGGGTCACAGCTGAAAGGATCGAAAAGGATGCAGAGCCATCAGTCATTTCCCTGTGCAAAACTAGTCTTTCTCCATCCCTTCCTGGTAGACATTTTATTCTCAAAGATTCTCTAAAATAGCAAGTCTCCCTCTCTCCAGACAGTCAGCAAACACTTAATTCTTGTCATTTTGATTTACTTGTATCTTACTTGAAATCCCCTTCCTGCCATTTAAACCTGTTTCTTCTTTCCTGTCCAATGTCTATGGTTCATTCCCACCCTCCCCATAGCCTCATGACTACTCTCCTGCCTCTATTCAGCCTTCTCTTCCTCCCAGCTCCATGATTTCTGTTTCTCTCTATGGGTCATGTTGGAGTGGCACAGGTAGACATTCAGACACAGACATTACAAGAAAAGTGAGCACTGAAGAGCGTGCACATGGGGTTGCACATCCACACGTGTTCTTCCAAGCATGTACACTGCATCCAACATTTTTATCTATAAGCATCCTCTGCAAAGCCACAGAAGGTACTGAAGGTGCTGTCAGCAACATGGGTCTTTCCCAAAGCCCCAGGTGCCATGTGCTGTGCAGTCCTTGTGGAGAATCCCCTTAGTATTCAAGAGCAGAAAAAATAAGTGAAAATAATTGTAAAAGTCTCCCTGCTCCTTGCTTTCATATGTGGCTGTGGCTGAGCAGGAGAGAGACAGCAAAGAGAGTGGCTCTGCACCCTCAGGCATGATAATGCATAGGGTAGATTTCAGGGAATCAGAGGAAATTTTGCTAGAAATGTGGCGTGCAAAGAGGTACTGTAAATTCCAGCTGGTTTGAATTTTCTCTGTATTTATAAAAAATAAATTGATACTTTATTACCTAATCAAAGCAGCTACTCATGCGTTTTCGTCTCCCCCTCCCTCCTAAAATTTAGCACGGGTCTTTCAAATGTTAATATAGAGCTTGCAAAAGAACAAGAGAGCCTTTTTGTAAGACTGTTTAAAGGACGTCTTAGAGGATGCTTAATAAAGAGGCAGCATGGGGTGGTGTCTGAGTTGAGGGATTGACAGTCAGGATCCTTGCATTCCTTCCCACCTCTGGCACAGCTCCACATCAAATGCTCCTTTGCTCTGTGACTCAGTTTCCCCCGCTACAAAGAGGTACTAAGCCTACCTTTTTGTGTGCCTTGACAGAGCACAAAGTGCTATCAGAGAGGTGAAAACTCTCACTGGTACTGTCAACCAGCCCTGCATCTCCTGACCCACCATCCCCTGCCACATGTTCCTTGCAGCACTAATTTCTGCTGCCCTAGCCCAGAGCTGAACCTAGGCTCTCTGGGAAATTTGTGCTGTAAAATGGAATGGAATGGAATGGAATGGAATGGAATAGAATAGAATAGAATAGAATAGAATAGAATAGAATAGAATAGAATAGAATAGAATAGAATAGAATAGAATAGAATAGAATAGAATAGAATAGAATATACCTGTGCTCAAGGACTTACCAGCCATCCATTGTAAAACTCAGGACTTCTTGGGTGCAGCCTGGGGCAGGGAGTAGCTCCTCACACAGGTGAGATGATGTTGCAGAACCTGCTTTCAAGGAGAGGTCTACTCCAGATTTTAGCTAGCTATGGTAAGTATGTCAAACTAACCAGGCTGGCTTTGCTGGCATTGCCAATGTGAAAAACGGAAACAATGAAAGCACATGATAAACTCTGCTTTTACTCACAGATTCCACTGGTAGCCAAGTGTCACTGACAAAAGAGTGAGGAGTCATGTTTTCTTTCTATATGTGCAATATGATGGACAGCAAGGGTTAGGGTTTTTTTTGCTTTTGGTAGGGTTTTAAGCAGACAGTTCCTCACTCTGGAGTAGCTGTGCAGCTTGGAGAAAGAAACCCCTGACAAAATAGGATAGAAACCCTTTTTTTCCGTAGAAAATTTTTAGTAAGGCAATGATAAATACTATCTTTTGTTTAGCTTCACATGTTAAACCAACACGAAAGGAACCTCAGCATCAGGTGGTTTTATTACTGATCGTGTTCTCGTCACTGCTTTTGCAAGAGCAGATGGTGACATCAGCCTGGGACCAGCCACCCTGCATTGCCATCTGTGCCCCCCGCTCACCCTCAGCCCCAAGCACACCCTCAGAACACATTAACTGCAGGCACAGTCTGAGCCCCGCAAGTGACTTTCCCCAAAAGACAATTGGACAAATTTCAGTTTATTATTTTATAAGGACAAAAGAGTGAATGGCCCCTGCACAAGGGAATAAAAACCTGCAATAACTCTGAAAGGAGCTCTGAGAAAAGCTGCTCTTGAGGGCAAGTTCATATCCCCTTACAGAAGCAAGACAACTTGGGCAGCACCCTCAGTTGTAACTGGGAGCAAAGTTCCATTCTGTAAAATAGAATGCAGAAGGCAAACGTCCCTTCAACATCCTTCTTCAACCACAGACAGACCCATTTTCATCCTCGATGTTTCTCCCTTTGGTATTGCTCGCTGATGTACAGGGACATCTCTTTGCCTCATCAATGCTGGGTCTGTGCAAACACATCCATGCCTGTGCCCGGCTGAGCACCTCCACCAGCGTGTACACAGAGCTGTTCCAGCAGAGCCACAACCACAGCCCAGCACAGGACTGTGATAACTGTAATATGCAACTAGGATAGAAACTCTGGTCATCAGCTGGACAAGAGCAAGTCATCCCCACTCAGCATATTTGTTTGGATAAATTATGTTTTATTTGTCTTGATGTGTTTGATAAGGAGAGACACGATGGGCAATGAAGGGACTCTGAAGAATGTGCTTTGCCACAATTACACTGATATCAGTCTCCTGACCTGGAAGAAAACTCTTCTCATGTTGTATAGACAGGACCGAGTTGAACTTGCTGGCCAAGTGCTAGGCAGAAGACAGAAGACAGCAGTTGACAGAAGACCCAGCATCTCCTGCTACAGCGCAGTATCCAGTCTTCACTGTCTGCAGAGGTATTTGAGTACCACCCAGGAAATATAATGAAAAAGAGCAATTCATACAGCACAGTGTGACCATGTTTCAAGATCTGCAAGGGGGTCAAGAAGATGTGCTCCCAAGAACACACAAGTTGTCCTCATGGGATGCAACAAGCTTAGGAGAAAGCTGGCTTCAATATTAATGAAAGTGTGGAGGTCCTCATGTCAAACACATGGGGCATGGAGACACTATTAAGTCACTATACAGAAAGAAATGAGGACCGAACAATTTCATGAAGCTATGCAAGAATCTTGTGCTTCAACCAAAGATGTGTTCTATTTGCCAGACTTACTCCCCATCTATGCCTTGAGTTTTCATGGCTCTGCAGGGCAGACCAGAGATATGTCTAAGTGGTGGAGAGAAGAAGATAGAGGACAGTCAGCACAGACAGACCCTTCCTGAAGAAGACAGGAAAAGACCAGCATCTGAATATTTAGCCAAACATCCCTTAATAATTCCAAGTCTCTTTCCCCATCCCGTTGACTCATGAATCAAGTTGAACAATTTCAAAACCCAGCTGAGCTTTGTCTTTCATCTCACGTTGAATCCACTGTCTGCAGACATTTGTTTTGCTTTCATTTATTCCAAAATCCTGGCCTGAGACATAGAGGGGGATTTTTTCCAGTAGGTGCTTGTGTGGCAGGGAAAGAGGAACTCAGTTAGTGACTCAGATTCACACTAACAAGGAGAAATTAAAACCTAACGTGACTTCATGCAACTAAAGGCAGTGAAATAGGTGCTTGATCTAATCAGTGCTTTCTGAAGGAATTAAATGTGAATCTATTTTAGAATGCATTTCACTGCAACTTAATGAGGGTAACGGGGAAAAACCAATTGGTCGTGTAATTTGGAATTTCAATAATATAAACAATAAATGCTAATTAGGAACATTCTTATTAATGTCATAAAATTCTTGGATAGATTGTACTTGCATAATTAAAATTTGACAAAGCTGCTTGAAGAGCTTGAGGCCTGACAGCGGTTGCTGGGGCATGACAGGGTGTGGAATGGCGTCTGTCCTTGAGGCGGTTTTGCTGCAGGGAGCCAACAGATTCTGGGGAGGATGGAAAAGCCTAAGAAACAGGACCACTCCAAGATAGCTCTGATCTTCCAGAGCTGTACAAAGAAGAGAACACAGAGCTGAACACCATTTATTTGTACTGACAGAATTTATTTCACATCCTTGAGGCCACCGTTAGCACAGATAAGGAGTCTTCTCTCCTGCCATATATCTGAAAATTACAGATGAGTGAGCTGTCCCTCAGATCTGAGGTCCAGCAGCCCCTCCAAGTAGAGTGCCAACTTCTCCAAGTGTCCTATCAACATTTCTCAACATTTTTCAACAAAATGTGGAAAAGAATAATAAAAAATTGTCAGTATTTATTGATTCAAAATTCTAAGCAAGATCCTCTCCCAACCACTCCCCAATTTTTATGTTCACTTGAAAATGGTGGTTTTCTAGATTTAAGTACATTAGCATCACTTCTTCTTGCATTGTTCCTTCATATTATTACTCCTTCCCTCTCTCTATTTGTTTTTTCCATGTGAAAGAAATGGAGATGAAGAAACAGAAAACATTTCGGGACTGACTAAACTGGGATGTATCTTATTAATATGGCATTGTGAAGAAAAAATTGCTATTGCTGCAACAACTTTTGGAATCTTACAAGGCATTATTTGTTGTTGAAAAGTCTGGATTTTTCTTTCCCTCCACAATGTTTTCTGTTCTCAATCAGGCCTCCCAGCACAATCACCACTGCAGTTTCTCTCCTGCCAGAAGGGACATTTATTTACACATCCTTCAGCACAAGCAGTAACTGGCTGCTTCTCACACCTACACCCTGTGTGTTCAGGACAGTGCCGTGCATGGCTCCCATGGGCTCAGTCCACCTCCTCTGAAGCTGAAAGAGCCGTTCAGATGGTGGGTGACCTCCTACCCCAAGCACAAAATTCTCCCTACTAACTTGCTCTTTGTGTGCAACATATTTATTTAACCATGTGGTGGGGTTTGCAGGACTCAGATGCCAAAGAACTGCAGAGAGAGGTGGCAGCTCGTTCTGGGTTCAATTTTCTTTTTTTGCTGTTATCCCAGAAAGTGAGAGGGAGTTGCAATTTCTTCACTTCCATCAAGAGCCATTTGTGACCCAAGTCATCACTCCCTAGGATTAGTCCATTCATATTTCCCCACTGCTATGGGAGCAAAAAGAAACTGATGACCTGTGAGCGGCAGGCACCCCTCTCTGGAAAGATAAAAGGGTGATGCCAGGCTCTTAGCCCTACCCCCATCTCAGCTCCCTGCCTTCAGGACTGAGTTAAGGGACAAAAGTGTGCAGGAATTGGTACCATGTGCTCACGCCGCCTTCCCGGAGATTAGCCCCATATGGAGAGAGAGAGCCACATTCCCCTCCACTTGGGATGGGGGTTGATCTAAATGTATAGCAGGCATATTTGGAATATATATGACAGCCCAGGAGATAGACTTCAAACGTCACCAAAGCTGGCCCCTTCTCATTGATCTTTGAAATATACAGCCTGGCTTATTATGTTGTAAATACACTTTTAATACAGAGTGTTATGGTCTTAAAATATGTTCCTACCTGACTGTAGAGTCTACTTTTACTCACAATCAGCCTCCTTGGCTGTATTTTAAATGTATAATGTATGGTACAAGGTCAGTCCACCATTAACCCTGTAAATTGCCCTGCCAATTTAGGGCTGGATGCAGCATTAAAGACATTAAGATATGCAGCATCCTGCCAAAAGAAGACCCTGAAAGGAGCAGCTCAGCAAGATCCAAAGTGTGGCTGGTGGATGTTTGCTCTTGTCCAGGGTTATTTCTACAGGTAATATAATACCAACAGTTCTCAGTCTTAGGCACAAGAACTTTTAGGAAGGTCTTAATTCTTTATGCTTTAAGCATCAGTGGAAAAAACATGGGACTTGCCTGGCAGCTGTAGTCTCATTTTGTCCTCCAAAATATCTGCTAATTGCTGTACAATCCCAGACTGCCCTCTAGTTTGAGTCAGTGTGATAAAGGATCTCAAGGCTGGAGAGATCCAACTGACACCCCATGAGCAACGCATCACTTCATCCTTTCAATTGATTTTTCCCAGCTCAATTATGGAAGTCAGTCAAGATTGTTGAGAACAGGCAGATGGCAAATTTCCCCCCAAATATTTTGAAGTGTTAGTGAAATATTAGAGATACCTGATATTTAACTTTGGTAAGTAATAAATGATTTTCACAGAATCACAGAACACTAGGGGTTGGAAAGGACCTCAAAAGATCATTTAATCCAACCCCTTGCCAGAGAAGGATCGTCACATAGGAACACATCAAGTTGGGTTTTGAATTTCTCCAGAGAAGGAGACTCCACAACCTCTCTGGGCAGCCTGTTCCAGTGTTCTGTCACCCTCACAGTAAGAAAGTTTGGTCTTATGTTCACATGTGGCAGAGTAGAGGGAGAGGAGAACCTCTCTGGACCTACTAGCCACACCCTTCTAATACACCTCAGGATGCCATTGGCTTTCTTGTCCATAAGGGCACATTGGTGGCTCATGGTCATCCTTCTGTCCTTTTGCCCCAGAGCTCCTCTCCTACAGATCAACCCTCAACCTATACTGAGATACATGAGGTTGTTCTTTCCCAGATGCAAGACTCTACACTTGTCTTTGTTGTATCTCATTTAATTTCTTCCCAATTTTGTGAAAGAATATGCTGCAGAAAACAGGTTGGGATCAATTGATTGCTGCCAGTTTTGGTTTAAATTCAAACAGCAGTAGAAAATAACATGTCTACATTGAATGTTTCTGAGGACAGATATCACAGGATGAAGGGAACTCTGTGGGGTAGTCAACTGCATGGAATAGTTCAGTGCCTGAATCTAGTTACAATGAGTTGCAATTGCCATCTAGAATTTCCTTCACAGAAATCAGACATCTCATACAGAATGGCTCTGTGGTAACAAGATGAATCCAGTCCCTGAATGGCTGCAAGGAATACAGGATGTAGGAGGTATACAAGAAATGGGTAAAAGGGCAACAAGCTGCACTGCACAGGTCAGAAAGCAAGGCATTATGCTGACCCTGAATTCCTATGTGCTTTAAAAATTCCAGTGGTGGTAAAAAATTTGCTTTTCAGAAAAGATTCCTGCAGCTTTGCTGAAATTCTGCTAGAATTACCTGCCACAATCATCAGGACTGGAGGCAGACAGCACAATAAATAGGGACTGCAAATTAATGTGGCTGAGATGGCATCAACCTCTCCACTTCCATCTATCCTTCACCAAATGGATATATAATCCTATTGTCACATTAACAGAGTAATTTTGCATGACATTATCTTACTTCCTGCTAGTGAAGAAATAACCAGAATAGAAGAAAGCAATGTGCAGCTGTTTGCTTTTCTCTTGTGTCCTGTTGCTCCTCAAAGACAAGCAATCTTGTGAAGCTTGTCAATATCTGGTGCTCAGGTGCACTGGCCAGTCAGCATGGACAACACATTATTGGTTAAATATAGCCCTTTACTGGAAACTTGTGGATCTTTCATTCACCTTGATATTTTGCATGTCTTGCAGATGTTCTCTTCCCAGTGTACCTGACTCCATATATCCATTATTATGGGTAAGGTTCAAGAGCAGCACACGTGTGTGACAGGTTGAGGCTGACCCCCTTCCCACCCCAGGCAAAAATAAACAACTCAGACAAAAGTGGTGGAAAGTTTAAATGGAAAGCAGTGAGTGTTTACAGAGAGCCAGAAGCACAGTGACAAAGAAAATCCCAAAGCACACCCAGAAACATCCCATCCCCACCTGAGGGTACACCCAAGACCCCCAGGACTCCTTCTTCCCTCCCTCCCACTCCACTGCCAGAAATGAAATACCTGGCTTCCTGTGTCCACCCACTGGGCTGGACTTCTGGACACAGGAAGCACCCCTCATATGAACACAGAAGAGGGCACCCACCCCAAACTGCTACAACGTGACACTGGGGGCCTTGTGACACAGGGCTGCAGCAGGGAAGGACCCTTTCTCAAGGGCCACTCGACCAATGATTTAGCAACCACTTGCCTCTGCCTTGGGTGGCTAGAGGAGGCCAAAGAGGAAGGTGGGAATCAGTCTTGGGATGTGAGACTGGAGAAATGTTAGAGTCTTGCCAAGTTGTGCTTTCACATTTTTCTGCAAGTTGATAAAGTGCTTTCTTTGCAATGATGCATGAGATTCCCTCATATCATTTGACTCTCAGAGCAGGAGCTTTTTAAGGAGAATATCAGCAAAAGCAAATGTCTTCAGAATCTAAATCACACAACCTGGTGAGGCTGTGACTAGAGATGTACCTTCCTTCTACATTTGAGGGAGGGTTGCGTGTTGTTCAGCCATACACACCTCTCCTTAACCCAGTGACCAACCAAAATCAGGCCCAGGCTCAGCAGCAGATTCTGCACACTGTATTGTCTTGCAAGAAATAGATCTAAACACTTCTCTTCCCCTTCCTGCTAAATTCCCAGTATATCTCAGTTAAGAATGCTCAGAGGTGATCCTTCAAATGCTGTTTTTCTTGTAGATGATTTCCCCAGCCCACCCCCAAAAAAACTCAGCTTCTTGGGTAGGAAAATGCCAAGTGGGTTAGGAAAAGGGCTTTTCTTGTCTTGTTAGTTGCCAAGAAGAAAAATACATTTTAAAAAGCCATAAAAGTGTAATTCTCCCCTACACACATTCCAATAAATCAAGGATAGCTAAAAGGATTTTCTTCAGTGAAAGAAAAATCATCATTTCTTGCCCTATACAAAGTGTGAAAGTTTTAGCCTGAGCAGAGTAATTTTTCAGAGAATTATGATCATGTGAAACCAAAGGATTAGAAAGAAAAGCTCAATGTAACCCAAGCACTGGCTTTTGCTATTATGAAAGCTATAATGTATGAAACACTACAGATGTATGGGAAATATATTCCTTTCCATGAGGGGAATTGTCAGAGCCTAGTGTCTATGAACCAAGATTGATTACACAGAAACTGTTTTTCCAGTTGACATTTATTTTGCAGAAGTATTAATGAGGAAACAATTCCTTTTCCCCACAGTTCAACCTGAGGTCATTCCCCGAGTCTGTTATCAGCCTAGACAGCCCATATGAATGTATCTAATGCATGAACTATGGTAGTTATATTTGGGGCATATTGGTGAACCTAGATTTCAACCTCATTTTGAACTACCGTAACTGAGCGAAGAAGTGTTTCTTTGGCATTAGCTTTATCAGCCTTTCTCTAATCTCCGAAGGACCGCTGTGCATCTGGATATGCACTGCCTGTGCCTATGGCAACTCTTTTAATTGTTCTCAAGAATTTCTGCTCTCATTAATACAGCAAGAAATCTGTAGCAACTCTGACTGGGAAGAAGGTCATTAGACCTGGCGCTTTTGCTGCAGATGCCTGGTTTGAGGGCAGCCTGTGCTCGCCGTGCTGAGATGAGCACCAGGATTTTTGTTGCAAAGGACATAAAGTACACATGATGATGACTCTGAACTGGCAGCACATTTAGCTTCAATGGTTACAGCAGATTTTTTCAGAAGTCTCCCGAACCATAGTAGCAAAACACATTACTACTAGCTGAAGTGAGCCTGTGAGGACATTAATGAAATGGTAAGCTACAAACCATAGCAGCAGAGGGGTGGGTACTAGGGATACCTAGCCAGCCCTGTGGCAGGTGGGATCATCAGGGCACATGTGGTGTATTGGGTAACTCACAGGCTGGACACTCATTTTACAACCTCATATCCTAGAAAGATTACTGAAAAACGTCAGTTTTGTCTTCTCTTCCTCTGCACCTGGGGGTTTATACTAGAAATGCTGAAGTGTAACTCCTGAAATCTGTGAGTGCCAGAAGTGTTAGAAATTTCTTTTTATAGACAAGCAGTGAGAAAGGACATGCAGCAAGATACAGGGGTGAGCTACACAACACAGAGGACTCATTCCACATATTTTTTGACATGTTAATGCTTTCTTCTTGATCTGCAATGATCTGTCTGTTCCTTCCTGATCTTCCTGATCTATCTATACCTTTCACAGCCAGTGGAGAGAAACAGATACCTCCAGGTAATGGGGGAAATAAGTCCTTCTTCATACAAGGGTGTTCAACAGAAAGGGTGAATTTGCATCAAAAGGTATTCCACAAAAAAGAGATATCCCAGAAGACAAGTGCAGATTAGATGCTGACCTTTAGGTAGCTGCATCTGCTGAAGAGAAGACAAATATTAGTAGATACTTGTTTTTGCAGCCTTCCCCAGGAGGGCTGTAGGAAGATGTGGCTAACTTCCATGACCAAAACAGGATTTAGATTCTGAGCCCTGGATGATCTTCTTCTATTGTCTATGTGTGCTGTGGTGACCACCCTCTGCAGCTGTGAAGCAGTAGCTTACAGTGAAGCAAGTAACCCAGACATCTAAAGTGATATTTCCTCTAAAATGTCCTCCTCCCATAGGTGAATTTTCAGATAATACAGGATTTATGCCTCTGCCCTGGCTAGACACAGACAGCCTCTGGTGGTGAGAAACAAGGGGTCAAGAAGAAACACCTCAATAGGTAAGTTCTTCCACAGAACTTAGCCACCTGCTCTCTGGGGTTTCTTGCCCAGTGACCAGCTCATATGGAATCACTAGTTAGAGCAGAGAGTTTGGACCAGCTGTTGTGAGTAGTGCCTGCCCTGACAGGGGTTCCTGCTCTCTGTCTTCAATCCCCAGGCTAGCTGTATGAGCATGGTCATTGACAGACCTTGTTAATTTGGGTCCTGGAGAAAAGAATTGTCCTGGGTCCATCCACAGCTGAACATCCATGTGACTTAATCAGGAAGGGGAAGGCAGGAAAAGGCCCAGGATTTTCCTATATACAGGAAAAATGTAAGGGAGGTGTAAGCCAAGTAAAGCTAGCAAATTCCAAGGGAACCAGGCAGCACCTACCTCCCTTCAGCCATTAACAAGAACCTGACGCATGCTATCCAGAAGACCTCTGTTGGAAGACAGGTTGTTGGGTGGTCACAGAGCACCAGGTCCCATCCACGGTGCCCTGCAATGCATTCCTTGCCATGACAATGGGATCAAACTGAGGGCATGTTAACAGACCTCTGAGGGGGAAAGTTCAGGTCCAAAACACACCAGAGAGAGGGGAGTGGATGTTTCATTACAATCCATTCTGTGATTTCTTGATTGCAGCAAATACTTTGAAGGAAGAGGGATGTGGAGCTTTCTCTGCTGTCTTTACGGAGGAGGCTTGAGGACGTTCAGCTGCTTACTGCTGCTGCTAGGCTGCATGCATAAGCAGCAGCCTGCAGCCCCCAGAGAGGCTGAGCCAGCCCTAAATCCACTTCAAAGCAGAAAAGAACATTACAGTCTGTGCGTGATGATCTTAGATTCTCACACGGCTCTCCCACTCCAGTTTTATGGCGTGAAGCACACAGCCCTTACGACGGCAGTTCAGCTGCATTTTTCTTGGCGAGCCTGTTCCCGTCGGACATCATTCACGCACTCTTTGGAGTGGAAACGAAAGGGAGAAACAAGTGGCCCCCTTGAAGTTCTGCTCAGTTGGGCTGCTTGTGTTCCTGAAAAACACATCTACCTTTTTATGACTCCCCAAGCTCGCATTCAGGGAGCCTGGCTGGCTGGTTGTGCATGGGGTGTGTGGAGGGGGGTGCATGTCCATGTCTGATGATAGGAAATACACACTTGCATTCTGCACTCCTGCAGGCATGAGGGGAAAGGTGAGGTGGGTACAGGGACTGGTTTATGATGTGTGTGCACATACAGGAAAGAGACTGAAAGCAGAGCTACACAAAAGGAGGGAGATAGATAATGACAACATGTGAGGAGGAAGATTATTCCAAAGTCAGATCCACGGAGCACTTGCTCTTGTCCCCACTGCACTCTTGTTCTTCTAGGCAGTCTCACCACACATTGCTCTCCAAGTGCACATCACTGACATGGGCACAGACTGCATCACGTACCATCAGCAGGACTCTGCTCACGGTGGCCATGTGAGCAGTCAGGGCCATGATGGTTCTTCTTCAGGTGTATGGGTCGCTTCCTTCTGTAGGTACACAGGACATGATGGTCTTTAAATCTGCAACAAATAGTGCTCAGCACTGAACTCTCTGCAGCTGCCTGAAGCCTGTTAGGATCAATGGAAAGCCTGATGACTAGTGTGACCTTCCTGCAATGGAGCCTTCTGACAGAGGAGATTCAACTCCTTATTTCCCTTGATAAAATCCAAGCCACAAGAGAGTGGTGCAGAATAGTTTGCTCTTGGGGGATGGAGTGAGCACTGCCTTTGTCAGAAATAACTCTTCACTTTTAAGTATCAGATGTTTTATAGAATTATTTTTCTTTCCAGCTTGGCAATGTCCATTTAAGGCAGCTTAAATAAAACTTGGCCTGACGCTGAAGCTGAGAGCTGATGTCAGAGGGAGATTTAGCTGTTTAGTGGCAGAATGTTTTAAGAATAAGCTGAAATGTCCAATATAATTTTTCTGGTGGAAGAGATCAAATGTATCCAGAGGTATTTGATGCCACTCCTGTTTTCTGCTTTGACATATCAACATCAGGACTTGGCAGGCTGGTTACACCTGGATTCTATCTCTGTGAGTTTAGTATAGATCTGAACTAAGGCTGTTTCTCTTCCGGATGTGAGCTGTGTGACTTTGCACCTTCTTCCTTCAAAGAGGACTCCTGAAAGATTCCCAAGCAGCCAGCCAAGGGTTAGTCACTCCAACCCTTCCAGTTTTTGGTTTCCTGTGCCAGCATAAAATCAGACATTAATACCTGTTTGCCTGAATACTGCCCAGGAAAATGGATATGTGTTAATGATTGGTTGCACTGCCAATATGCATGAACATGTGTCACAGGAAGGCCATGTCCAAATATGTTTGCACATGCAACCACATCACCATCCCAGACTGCACACTGACGCAGCCATTATACAAGTTCTTTACAGTGAGGGTGACAGAGCACTGAAACAGGCTGCCCAGAGAGGTAGTGGAGTCTCCTTCTCTGGAGACTTTTAAAACCCACCTGGGTGCATTCCTGTGCAGGCTGCCCTAAGTGATAAGTGATCCTGCATTGGCAGGGAGTGTGGACTCACTGATCTCTTGAGGTCCCTTCCAACCTCTAATGTACTGTGATACCCAACCTTGCTTGCATGAGTATTCAATATTGTTTTTCTCTCACTTCATATTTGCATTCAACTTTGCTTGTTGCTTGCCTTGCTCATCAATACAGGCACACACATTTCCTTGCCCAGGGTGCATGGAGAGATTGTAGCATGAGCATTTACATACACATTCGTACCTAATGCATTTGTGGACAAGCCTGTGAACAAGTATTTCTCTTCCAATGTATCTCTGAATACGAGTGCTCACATGAGTATTCTTTTGCCAGCGAATTCTTAGATAAATCCTCATCAGTTCATATAAGAGCAAGTCGTTCCCTTGGGATTTGCCTGCCAATACATAGCTGAAGATACACTCGCCTGAAAGTTCATATCCACATGGGCTCTGCATGCAAATGAAGGTTCAAAGAATCTCACCTTGTGGTTTCTTTTTTTACATACACCTTTTCAGCTTGGATTTGACTGCAATAAGTATTCACAATAAAAGAAAGCAGTGGGGGAGGTGAATGCCTTCAAAGCAAATCATGGCTCTTATTCAGATGAATAGTGCAGGAGTCTTTTTTTCTGATACTGTCCTCCCTGCTCTTGTGATATGCATGTGACTCTATAGGTTTCCATTCGAGGCCTGAGGAACTCTGCTAGTTCCCCCCTGCTGCCCACAAGCCAAAAAGGCGATAAGGGAATATAATGAACACAAACAATGGTGGAGACTGAATTTCTCTCTCTTTTTTTTTTCTTCTTCTTTTTTTTTTTTTTTCTCCTCCATGGACAGGCAGGACTCACAGATGTAGGAATATTATTGAATTCCTTTGGATACATTTGATCTCTCAGCCAAAAATGTATGTGGGACATTTCCGCTTATTTTTAAAACATGCTGCCACAAAACAGTAATTCAATTAACCAAAGCTCCCACTGATGTCAGCCTTGAGCTTCAGCCTGGCTGAGCATTTCTCTCTGCTGTGAGCACAAAAGCCACCTTAAAGGGGAGCGACCAGTCTACATATGTTTGGAAAGGAAAAGCCTTCATAAAATCTTTCATAATTTAAAGTGAAAGCATGTAATGAGTGGTGTGCTGCCTATTATATCTACCCATGTGCAAACTGGCCTTCCCCAGTTAGGTTGTGATGTTCCAGCCCAGCTTCAGGTGTGTCTGGAGCCATGAAAGGTGTTTAAGGCTTGCGCTGGGGTACCTCATTGTGCTCCTCTCCAGGTAGCCTGCTTGCCTTTGCTTCTCTCTCTCCTGGCAAAGAAAACAGAAAATTCAGCATTGCTGGTCTGTGTGGTCTGCTTCATTTTTGTACATTGACTGAAGGATCCAAGTTCTTCAGGACAGAGCTGCTCAAAAGACATTACTTTCCCTGGAATAACTCTTTCTTACTCCTCTCTCCCCTCCCCAAACCATTACCTTGGCCATGTGTTTTGTAAAAAGCACTTTTCACAAAACCAACATCTTCTGTGAAACAGAACCCACCAGTTCTCTTTTAATGCAACATTAAATGTGAGGTTTTAATCTCATAAACCTCAGGATATTCAGAAGTTTCTCTTCCCCCAGAAGCTTTAGCTCTGCCCCCTTGTGCATATGCCCTCTAATAGGAGAGCTCATCAAATAAGCACATTAAAATACTTCCCAAAGAAATCCTACCTGTGTAATTTTGATGCCTCTCAGGTTGCAGGGAAAAGTGCAATTTAAACATAAGCCAAAATCAGACAATTATAGTTACTTAAAAAAATAATATTAGAGATACATTATACATCATCCTTTGGGAATATGCAATGGGATAAGGAGATAAACTCAGACTGAGATGCTGCAGTGGCAATGTGTTTGAAATAGCAGATGAATTAGAAATTAAATCAGGACACTTGCTTAGATAAAGCCAAGCTGAGATCACTTGAAAGTTGTTTCTGTTGTCATGGGTGTTTGGAGCCATCCATGAAATGAATCTCTGACCATCCCTGATGAGCAAATTTCTACATGAAAACAAAACAACAAACAACCACAAACAAAAAACATAAGCATACCTTCTCTAAACCTCTTTGCCTGGAGTACTATCTGAGGGCAAGAGGGTATGCAGGATGCTGCCAAGTCTACTCCTGCTCTGAAAGGTGTCCCTGACTCTGTGGTTCATCATGCAGATGGTGGGAGGCAAAGCAGATGGAGCTTATCAGTCCGCACTGCTTGATGTGGTTGAGCTGACTCCCAGCATAAACAAAGAATTTCCTCCTGTGCACATGTACACATCTATATATGCTCAGAACAAGCTCACACTTGTGGAAGAAATGTCCTGTGTCTCAGTGGCTGTAAGCATGGTCCCTGCAGCCCCCTGATCTGACAGTTCCAACCTCCTGCACACACTGTGGGTTGCTCAGGCAGGCTGGAATTATGGAATCAGTGTAAATGTGGAAATGCACAGTCAAATCATGTTGTGCTGGTCCACTGCAGAGAATGGTCAATAGAGTACCTTGGAAGGCAGTCCTGAAGTGCCAAGGAGTCCAGGAAGGCTGGACACTGCTCAAGAGGGAAGTCTCAAAGGCACAGGAACAGGCTGTGCCCACATGCTAAAAGATGAGTCAGTGGGGAACAAAGCTGGCCTGGCTGACTAGAGAGGTTTGGTTGCTACTTAGGGAGAGAAGGAGAGTCTATGGTTGTTGGAAAAAGGGGCAGGGCACTCAGGAGGACTACAAAGTTGTGGTGAAGCTATGCAGAGAGAAAATTAGAGGGGACAAAGCCCAGCTGGAAATTTATCTGGCTTCATCTGGTAGAATCTCTGCTCTTTACTGGATACATGGCAGAACACAGTTGTCAAGGATGAGGAAAAGACTGAAGCACTCAATACCTTCTTCAGCTGAGTCTTTAGTTGGCTGGATATCCAGCACCATGGACTAGAAGACAGGGGTATGGAGAGGAACAACAATCCCATAATCCAAGAGGATATAGTTAATGACCTACTGTGCCACTTAGATATACACAGTTCTATGGGGCTGGATGACACACACCTGACAGTAGTGAGAGAACTGGTGGAAATGCTCAGAAACCCACTTTCTATCACGTCCCAGCAGTCCTGGATAACTGGGGAGGCAGATATGATGCCCATCTACAAAGGCCAGAAGGAGGATCCAGGGAACTACAGACCTGTCAGTCTGACCTCGGTGCCTGGGAAGATCATGGACAGATCAGGCTGGATGTTAGGAAGACATTCTTCATAGAAAGAGTGATTGGCCATTGGAATGGTCTGCCCAGGGAGGTGGTGGAGTCATCATCACTGGAGGTGTTTAGGACGAGACTGGAAAGGGTGCTTGGTGCCATGGTTTAGTTGATTAGCTGGTGTTGGATGATAGGTTGGACTTTATGATCTCAAAGGTCTTTTGCCACCTGGTTAATTCTATTCTATTCTATTCTATTCTATTCTATTCTATTCTATTCTATTCTATTCTATTCTATTCTATTCTAGTATCTTTATCAATGATCTGGACAAGGGAATTGAAAGCATCCTCCACAAGTAAGACACTAAACTGGGATGGAGTGTTGGTCTGCTTGGGGGTAGTAAGATTCTACAGTGGGACCTGGACAGGCTGAGGCCAATTGTATGAGATGCAAAAAAAGCCAAGTGCTGGTTCCTGCACTTTGGTCACAACAATCCCATGCAACACTACAGGCTTGGGGCAGAGTGACTGGAAATCAGCCCAGCAGGGGAACCTAGGGTGCTGGTTGACAGCTGTGTGCTCAAATGGCCAAGAAGACCAACAGCATCCTGGTCAGTATCAAGAATAGTGCAACCAATAGTAACAGTGAGGTGACTGTCCCCCTGCACTGATGAGGCCACACCTTAAGTATTGTGTTCAGTTTTGTGGCACTCACTACAAGAAGGACATTGAGTTGCTGGAGCAGGTCCAGAGAAGGCAATGAAGCTGGTGAAGGGTCTGGCGAACAGGTTCTTAACAGGCCTTATGAGGAGTAGCTGAAGATCATAATATTTTTTCTGTTGGAAAAGTCCTCTAAGGTCATTGAGTCCAACTGTTCACCTAATACCACCATGGACCATGTCCAGACAAGTCATTCTTTTTTTGGACATCTCCAGGTACAGTGCCTCCACTCCTTGGGCAGCCCATTCCAATGCCTGACCACTCTTTCAGTAAAGAAATTTTTCCTAATATCCAATCTAAACTTCCCCTTGCTCAGCTTGAGGCCAATGTTTTGGCAACTGTTGGATGCATCAGGGCATTTGTGTATGACCCAGGACAGTATTGCCATTATTCCCACTCCCATCCTCCAAAGCAGAATAACAGAGTGAGCTGGCAGAATACCAGCATTTCTCTGGTTCTGCTGGACATGTCAGGTCACAGTCTCTTTCAGGCAGTAAGACAGGATCTGTCCTTTTAGCTTTTGGAGGTTGGTATCCACAAATCTTTTTGTCACCGCTGGAGCTGGTGGCCCCAGAGCTGCCTGAGTCCAGCCTGTCCAGGGGCTGTGGTGGCTTGAGAAACTGAGGCAAAAATGTCTGGTGCCTGGTGCCCTGCTAACCCAACCATCATGAGAGGAAAGACATCCTCATACACGGCACTGGAATCTTCCAGCCTCCAGCATTATGTCTCTCTGAGCTGGCAAGGCAAAGTTGCATTTCAGAGGCAGAAGTGGATGTTCATGCGAAGAAACTACATTCAAAGCCCTTTAGTTATCCAAGGCAAGGTAAACAGCTGGACAGGCTCCTACCGCAGAAAGGCTCTTTCCTTCTTTCTTCAAGCTCAGACAACTTCATCATGGCTAGGAGAGAACATTTTGCAAGCTGAGACTCTTTGGGGAGTGGGATCCTTCTCTTCAGTATACTGAAAGTTTAGATCAGTTGCTGAGGTATCCTCATAGTCCCCAATGCTACTGTGTTGGGCAGTCACTCTATGACCCTGGAAAATACTCAGATCCTTGCTCTGGGGGAAGACATTAGGATACTTAACATCTTACAAGGTACTTACATGCCATGGCATAGACAGTTCAGTCTCTGAACCCCCAGGAGCCTGCCAAGGGGTGCCTGGCCAGAGCACGGAGCAGGAATTTCTCCCCACCAAAATGTACACCTCCTAGGCAAGGAGAGAAGGGATCATGTAATCATCTTGAAACGTCCAGAAAGCTTTGTGGTGGATTGAGCCAAATCAGGAGAGTTCCAGTGGGGATAGGAAGGTAAAGGGATAAAATAAAGGATCACAAAACCACCAGCTTTAGAATCTTCAAATAGTTTCACTTGGAAAAGACCTTTAAGATCATTGAAGAGTGAGAGATTTCTGTGGCTGAGCAGAGGCTGAGAGTCCTTGGCTCATGAAATGGGATAAAACAGCCACACCGCCTGCTTTTCTGAAACCAAATCTTCCCCAGCTTCACATCTCCCCACACTGAGGGCTCTCCTGCTTTCCCTTTCTCCTTTTTTTTTTTTTCCTGTTTTTTTTTTCCCTTTCCTAAGAAAGAAAAAGGAAATTTGTTTTAAAAAATGAGAGGAAGGCCAGAGTTAGCACTGTTTTCCCAAAGTGTTTCCCCCAGGGCCCTTGGTGCAGCATCAGATTTCCTTTGAAATGGCTATGTGGGAAACACAGTTTCTTGGGTCACTTCCCAAATGAAAAAGAAAAAACAAAAACCAAAAAAGAGACAAAAAAAATTAAATTGAAAAATAAAATTCAGCATATGAAGAGCAGAAGCCAAATCACAGCAGCTCTCCCTCCCATTTATTTCTTGGTTGTAGAGAGGAGTCTGAAAGTGCTGCTAGGAGCAGTAATTTTGCATTACTATGTTCCTGCTTCTAAATGTCTTCCTGGCTCATTCTCAGGATTAGCCTTTTTGCCCTTTTTCCATTTAAATTCCACTAAGATTTGGGGCATCATTTACTTGCAAGCTGAGTGCAGGAACAGACAGCTGACTGGAGGCAATTCCTGGAATCTGTTCCAGACCACCAGAGCAACTCAGAGAAGAGGATGAACTTCTTTCTGAATACTTATTTGTGACCTAAGAAAGACAAAACTTATTATCGTGGGTACAAGCACACATATTTCTGTCTTGCCATCTGCCTCTGCTCCTAACCAGTCCTTGGTTGTCATCTCTTCATTGACCCATTCCAGGAAAACATCCATGTTGCTGCTCAACCCTGTATCCCACCCAGCTGCATGTGCCCTGATTTCACAGCAGCTGTGCTTGAAGGTGCAGTGAACCCTTGACAGCTGAAGCCTGAGCTCTCCATGAAGATGTCATCTGCCTGTAAACATTGCCCAAATTTCTCCTAGTGCCTGCTGCCATGTGAGATGCCTTCTGCCACCTGGCCATCCTGGCAAGCAACAGACAGTGTCTGTCCTGCTTTGATCTGCTGTGCACAGATTTTGACCAGGAGTAGGCTGAAGTGCCTCGGATAGTCTTATTCTGCCAAAGCTGACACAATAAAGCAAAGGATTAAGTTGGCTGGGGTCAACACTCCAGAACAGTATACAGTCCTGCTTGAACTCTGCAGGCAGGCAGGCAAAGTGTGTAAAATCAAAGGCAAATAAAGCTTTTTCCTGATCAGATCATCCTTACTTTTCCCACACAGAAGCTGTATTTACAACAGTGCTGGCTTATATGATGGAAAGGCACCAAAAAAAAGACACCAGCAAAAAAAAAAAAGACACCAGATGGACTATCCAGGACAATTTTCCTTGGGCTTTGTTTATATCACTCTCGTAAAATCCATTTTCTTACTGGTTGTCCAGCCAAGAAAATGTGCAAAACACCCAGCCTTAGTGAGACTTGCAAGTTTATAGTTCTGCTAGGCTGGCTTTTCCAGGCACACAGAAAGTCAACCCTGCTTGCAGTGCCTCATGGTTTCTTTGAGGGCCTTTGTCACATCTGGGAGCCTCATGGCTACCCTGAATCTTGATTTTTCTGGTCCAGAGAGCCAGGACCCCTCCTGACCTTGCTGGTAGTTGTGTCAGAGTGAGCACCCTCAGTCCTGATCCCAGATCACCTTATGAACACACAATCTGATTCCACTGACATGACATATTTGCCTGCTATTCAGCATATCTTGCTTCCAACAATGCCTCACCTCTGCATTTCACAGAAGTCTTATCAGTATGGACATAGTTTGTCAGAAGTTGCCCTTTTTATTTAGTGGTTGTTTAGTGGGGTTTTTTATTTGTTTGTTTGGGGATTTTATTTTGTTTGGTTTTGGTTGGTTGGTTGGTTTGGTGTTTTGGTTTTGGTTGTTTGGGGGCTATTTTGTACACATTGTTGAAGTTCTGGAAGTAATTTGGTCACACTGACCACACCTGTGTTCAGGAAGTCCAAGTGAAACTCTGCCTCAGATCTCTGAAAAAGACCTGGGTGAAAGATGTCTAGTACTCTAATTCAGCCTCAATCTTTTGATATCTAAATAGTGGGCTTTCAAACCAGCACCTCAGCTGAAATAATTTACTACTTCCCCAGACATTTCAAGCCCCACAGGAATATCTTTAAAAATGTCTAACAATTTTATTCACTCATGTATCTCCCTCTGGTACGTCTGTCCTGTTTGTTAAAAAAGGACAGCTCTTCATGCCTTGTTGTTGATTGCATCAAATAGTGAAAAATAAATAATGATCAAAACCAAATGTTGCCTGTCTTTAATTAATGGACTGTTGAAAAGGACATAGAGTGCCAGGATGTTTATGGAGTTCGCCTTAAATAGAGCTTGCAACTTGATTTGTATTTTTGAAGGTGTTGACTAGAAGGTTTCAGTCTATGTAGAACACATTTGCTTTGAATATTTAGCTAGGGCACTCAGCCTCTTCCTGTTGGTGTCTTACATCAGTAATCTCTTCATGGATATATTAAGCTTAGTCCTGGCTGGTTGCATGGGCAGTTCTGGTTCTTGCTAGCTGGTGCTTGAGAAAATGGGCTGCACAAAAAGCATGAAAAGTTCACTAAAGTGAAACTCCTTGGATATGCTATCTCCTTGGAGAGAATAAGCATAAAACCAAAGCATTTCTGCCTGCTGGATAGGTTGCAAAGAAAGTCTGGGAGCTTCACAGCACCTTTGGGATCACCAGTTTTAACAGAACTGAGAACTTTTGCAAGTTTCTGATCATCCTTGTGGGGAAAAGCAGTGAATCTGTACAGACACGAGAAACCCAGCTGGCTGGGCAGCTAAAAATACATTTGGCTTGGCATCTTTCCTTGTGCACCAAGACTGCATAAACCTTCATTCTTTAGAGAAATGCATGCAGCTATGAAATCAGAGCTGCTCTTTTGTGTCACTGTGGGCTCCAAAATGAAATCTACCTCTCTATGTGGTATTCTTAGAAGCTCACAGGAACAAAATTATGAGATCAGACACACACAAAAAAAGCTGCTGGCTATGAAAGTAGCTTCTCTCCATGGCATCATAGTCTTGGAGGTGCACAGGTTTCAGATCATTTGTTCAGAGACCATAAGAAACCTGTGTGTCCATGAACCAATGCAAAATCCATTAATTGTTGTTATTCTCCAGTTGCAACTTTCTCCTGACATCTTGTCTGGGCTCTAAAAATGGCAAGCCTGATAGATAAGCCATCCCATAACAGTGAGCATTGTGACCCTGAAGGCAGTATCAAAGAATGTACTATTATTTTACCACTCTGTCATTTTGTCAATGTCAGCCTGAATAATGACTGCTATCTTGCTTCAAATTCAGTCTACCCTGAAGTTCATTCACCATTAAGATCGTGTCTGCCAAGGAGAGTGCAAGCTCAGCTATGAAATCCCAGTCCAAGAAGGACATTTGTTTTGTTGTTGATGCGGTGATACACCAAGCTATACATCAGCTCAAGTGACATGCTTTCAGATTAAGAGCAGCCACATCAAACTTTTAGGTACCCTCAGCCCAATACCAAGCCCATTTTAATAATGGCCAGGCCTTTCCAGTGGATTTGATTAAGAATATAAGGATGGGAGCACATACCCGAACAAAAAGCCCATTAGAACACTGTCTGATCTCTGGCAGTGGCCAGCAGCAGATGCCTTCATGGAAAATATATGAACACAACAAGGGTTTAGTGATATTTCCCCTATGTACTCCAGCAACTTATATCACACAAACATCCTGAGGCATCTGAGCACATTGTGCTAAATAGCCAGGGGTAACATACTCCTCCATTAATTTGTCCAGTCACCTTTTAAACTCTCGTGAACTCTTATAACCCACAGCAACAAGAAGCAAAGAGTTTGGCAGCTTAATTATACGTTTGAGAGGAACTGCTCTCTTCTGTTTTGAGCAAGTGAATCTCTTTGAATGCTCAGTGTGATTGACGTGACTTGGGTGCTATGGCTGGAACAAAAATGTTCCACCTGTGTGAGAAGCGTGGTTGCTCAAGGAGTGCATTTATGTTCCCACCACTTATTTTCAGATGCCACAGGTCAATGTTCTGCATTATTACCAGTAGTGAAACTCAATCTGATGTGTTCTGAGAACTATTTAAAGTGTTGGAGTGGGATAGGCATATCGTACCTGTCTATAACACCAAGCCAATTTGAATAAGTTAACCGTGACTTGAACCACCCACTTCAGACTCATTGCCTGCTGCTGAGCTGACTTTTATTCCTTCCATGGATTGAAATTTGCCTCTAAAGAATCAAAGAGTGTGTCTGTCAGCCACAACCTGCTTGTTTCACCTGCAATTAGAGTTGTTTCACCTGTAATTTCATCTTGCTTTGCCAAAGATTTCTCATATTCCTTCAGCTTGAAGCCTGATAAGGCATCTTCTGGCATCCTTACAGACCTTAGAGAACACACAGCAGTTGCAAATTGTCATTATTGAATAGTCCTCTGACTCGTAACTCATATTACCTGCATGAAGCTTGAATTCCTAACAAATCTCATTGGAGCCAGGATTATTAACACCCAAGGTCATTTTGACTC
Organism: Dryobates pubescens; assembly: GCF_014839835.1. Taxonomy (NCBI): domain Eukaryota; kingdom Metazoa; phylum Chordata; class Aves; order Piciformes; family Picidae; genus Dryobates; species Dryobates pubescens. Next base: position 86,360,550 of record NC_071657.1, on the reverse strand, counting down.
ATTCAACAAACTGAGTCAAGCAACCTTCAAAAAGGACTTAGACTAACAAAATCCATCTTGTCTTCCACCTGTTGCTAATGTAAAAGAGTTTTTCTCTCCAGCTACCTAGGTTATCTCCTCTCCTTGGAATGATATTCAAACTTGTGGAATTTCTGGTCACGCAGATCTTGACTACAAGTGAATCTTATGAAATGGATGTATTCAGTCAACAGCGAATGTCATACATCAGCAGAACTGTCCTGAGAAGAGTTATAAAATATCTATGATCCTGATAAGAGTTCTTTTAGACTCAAGAGTTACTGTAAGCCTGGGGGTCTTTCTGAGGAAGGTGGAATAATCAAGAAAACATGAGAGTTTGTATGCTTGATTTCTATATGGACAGCTTTCCCTCTCCTGACCACTCATGTTCAGCTACATACATCTCTACAAAGTACAAAAGTCCTTGGGGGCTGCATCAAATCACCTGCTGAAGTGCAAGAACTATTCAAGTGTTTGGTTCCCTGGACTCCTTTTTGTGATACCCAATGAAGACAATTTCTCTCTGAGAGATGTGTGCTGTGACTTCAGAGAACAATTTCTCAAGACTGAAAGCATGAGCTTAACTGACATGGGGACAACGTGTATACATATATATACACACACACATAAGTACAGTATGTATATCTCTCAGAAGAGGTTTAATGGGGTTTTATGTGAGCCTAAAAGCTATGATTTCATAATAAATAAGAACAGTGCAGTTTGGGCCAAGCCCACATTTTAGTCCAGTATCGATATTGATGTATTAACCCTAGAACAGCAAAGAAAAAGGACATGAAACAGAAATGCAAATCAATATAAATGTTAAGATAGAAAGTAGAGAGAGTAAAAAGAAGATGATAAAATTGACAAGGAAAGATCCAAATTATTGAACAGAAAGGGTTTTTTTTGGCTAATTAGGAAAAAGAAATACTGGAGATGTCATGGGCCAACCATGTGAAGAGAGAAAAAAATGTGAATAATGATTTAGAAACAGCAGAAATGTTCAATAAATATGTTTGCTCTGATTTTGGAAAGAAAGAAGAGGATATGTTTATATCACACAAGGATGTTGAAATACTTTCCACTCTACTAGCAACAAAGAAGGAAGTTAAGCAACTTCTTCTAGGGATAAACACATTTTATACAAGCAGGATCTGCAAACTTGCAGCCAAGAGTCTTCCTAGAACTGGCTGAGGAAATTTCTAACCTCTTGACATCAGTCTTGGATAACTCCTGGAGCACTAGGGAAATTCCAGAAGAGTCAGAGCTCTCATTATGTGCTAGTATTAGAAAAGAGAAAGTGGTCTGACCCAAGCAGCTCTGGAGTGGCAAGTCTGACATAATCTCATCACAGTAATGGAAAAACTAATACAGGACTCGATACAGAATTAACACATAGGAACATAATTAGGGCCAGTTAAGACTAATAGAAAATAATAGCAACAACAACAACAACAACAATAATAATAAACAAACAACCAGGTTGGAAGAGACCTTCAAGATCATTGTGTCCAACCCCTCAAACAATCCAACCCACCTAAACAACTAACCCATGGCACCAAGCACCCCATCAAGTCTCCTCCTGAACACCTCCAATGGCGGCGACTCCACCACGTCCCCAGGCAGCCCATTCCAATGGGCAATCACTCTCTCTGTATAGAACTTCTTCCTAACATCCAACCTAAACCTCCCGTGGTGCAGCCTGAGACTGTGTCCTCTTGTTCTGGTACTGGCTGCCTGGGAGAAGAGACCAACATCTGCCTGTCTACAACTTCCCTTCAGGTAGTTGTAGAGAGCAATAAGGTCACCCCTGAGTCTCCTCTTCTCCAGGCTAAGCAACCCCAGCTCCCTCAGTCTCTGCTCATAGGGCTTGTCAAACATTCTTTGATGAGATAAAAAGTTGGGAAGATAAAGGTGACTACTCAGCTATAATATGTTTAGACTTTCATAAAGTTTTGATTTTTCAGGTCATGACAGTTTGATTAAAAAGTTAATGTGGTGCAACACACATAAAGTGTTCCTCAAAGTGTTGCCATGGGGGGTTGTGGGGATCTCCTTCTCCAGCTATATTTGAGACCTGCCTGGATGCGTTCCTGTGTGATCTGGTGTAGGTGATCCTGCTCTGCATGAAGGTTGGACTGGATGATCTTTCAAGGTCCCTTCCAGCCCCTAATATTCTGTGATTCTGTGAAATGGATTAAGAACTGCTAAAAAAGTAGTTGTTTATGAGGCATCTAGGGAAGATGGGGGTGTTTCTGAGGAGGCAAAGTCTGTAAGGAATTGGTAGGAAGTCAGGCATGACTGTCTTGTCATCCATGATCTAGGAGGGAAACCAAAAGTGCTACTAATGAAGTTATTGGTTGACACAAAGATTAGCAAGATGGTTGGTGCTTACAAGGACAGAAGAGCTAGTCAGAGCTAGAGACTGCCCTCCCACAGGAAGAAACAAAGTTGGATATCTTGGGCCATGGTATGTGGGAAGTACTTACAGCATTATGTGCTGTCTCTAGAAAACAGAGAAATGGGGAGAAAGTTAGAGTTTGTAATAGGCAAACAACTCCCTCTTTTGATGGCAAATTTATTATGTGGTATTTTGGCAGAAAAAGAATAGAATAGAATAGAATAGAATAGAATAGAATAGAATAGAATAGAATAGAATAGAATAGAATAGAATAGAATAGAATAGAATAGAATTAAGCAGGTTGGAAGAGACCTTTGAGATCATTGAGTCCAACCTATCATCTAACACTATCTAATCAACAAAACCATGGCACCAAGCACCCCATCCAGTCTCTTCCTAAACACCTCCAGTGATGGTGACTCCACCACCTCCCTGGGCAGCTCATTCCAATGGCCAATAACTCTTTTTATGAAGAACTTCTTCCTCACTTCTTCCTTCTCCTGTAATGGTGCACACAAGACTTAGCCCAGGGTGGAAGATGGCAAACGCCCCTTCCTTTGAGGCTTAGGGCCAAGCAGAGAAAATTAACACTGAGTGCCTGTTTTGGCATGTGGCTAGCTGGATTTCTTGTCACGGGTGGGTGAAGCAGAAGTGCAAGTTTTCTGAATTGCTGACTACAGTTTAAGGACACAAATTCTGTTTATTTTCCTTGTTACCTACTGAAGTGGGTACTTGCCCTCAGACTCCTTAGATTAGTGAAAACAAGATCAAGCGGCTTGTTGAAACAGCACATCCACACCCCAGTGGGGATAACATAAACTTTCACGTGCTGTTCAACACAGTGAGCATGGCATGACAGGAACCAGTATCAAGAACCTGAAGTCAAATACACGTTTGGAAATACATACCAAATTTTAATTCCAAATTTGAACAGAGAAAACACAGAGGGGAAACACAGTATCACAGTATAACTAAGGTTGGAAGAGACCCCAAGGATCATCAAGTCCAACCTGTCCCAACAGACCTCACAACTAGACCATGGCACCAAGTGCCACGTCCAATCTCCCCTTGAACACCTCCAGGGATGGCGACTCCACCACCTCCCTGGGCAGCCCATTCCAATGACGAATGACTCGCTCAGTGAAGAACTTTTTCCTCACCTCAAGTCTAAACCTCCCCTGGCACAGCTTGAGACTGTGTCCCGAGTGCTCATACACATAAGCCTCTATCTTCTGATGTCCTCAGGCCATGAGTTACTATCCCAGAAAAAGTATCCCAACCACAAGTTATTGACATAAACTCAGAATTAATACATAAAATTGATAGAGAACTCCTCAAACACTGAGTTTGGTCATCTAAGAGAAGATTCCTATACTCTTACAATAGGGGTCCCCTCAGTAGTCCAATCCTTTAGAAATGTCGGATTTTCAACTCACTGCATATTTCAGAAACCATGAACGAGATTCCCACCCATGAAGGTAAACAGCAAGAAAGGAAAAAAAAAAGAAGAAAAAAGAGACAGCAGAACAAATGGGAGGAGGGGTAGAATGGCTCAAAGAATGGATTATAAGTTGTTTTTTTTAAAGATCAGATGTGAGAAAGAATAGGAGAGTAGTCAGTGCCCTTTAAATTGTCCATGTTCACTTGTTCCATATTCACTTGTGGTGTGGTCCAAGATGCGTTTTACCATGTGGCACAGCTCCTCGACTCTGGATTGTATCTTTCTTTCCCAAAATGTATGTGAAATAAATAAATGCAAAATGCTGAGGACACAGGAAGTGCTTACAGTCTCATCACTTTCCCCGAGTGTTTGATTTTAGTTCTACTTGGTAGTGATCTTTGCAGCTCTTATTTTGCAACCTATGTGAAATCTGGTGTTTGGTCTTATTTCAGTCCTGGAGAGTTATTTGCATCCCACTCAAAAATCTACAAAATGCATTCTTTTGTTGATAATATCAAGCTTGAATATGCATAAGAGCTTGAATGGTCTTTCCAGCACTTAACATGGAGATTCACAATTAGGGATGAAAAATACCTTGGGTGGGTGAATGTAAGTCATCTGAAATGGGTAGGGATGATCTTGTCTATGCACATTCCAGAGAGTCGTTATCCAGTGGTGTCTGCTCACCATCCCCTCCCTTGGCAGCTATTGTCTGGGCAAAGGGCAAAGGTGATTTTATCTTTATTGATCCACATCAAGAGGGACAAGATTTAGCCCCTTACAAAGTATCTCAGGATACCCAAGACACAGGGCTTTCAAATACTGTGTAGGACCTAGCAGGAAGCCCAAAGGGATCCTGCAGGGTCCAAGTGGGTGTAGACTCTTATGTGTGTGTAAACTGAGCCACAGCAGATGCTATCAATGTAAGAGGTGGTGCATCCATCTCTCAGTGGATGTGTATGCACCCTGCTCCCATGCATTCACCCACACAGCAGACATTTATGTTCAGACAAGAGAGTAGAGAGCAATTCAACTGACCAAATCTCAGAGCCTAAGACAAGGTAGGAGAAATACCTCTCTGAACTCACATAGGCAACTGCATAACCAGTTCCTATGTACATGAAAGACTCAAGAATCTTAGACTGGAGTTTTCCTTATCCCATAGTTTATAGCCTTCCTGGATTACACACTTCACAGACTATGCATCATTCACTTCACTGCTCTCATTTTGTTGCCTTCTTTATTCATATGTGCAAGTTACCAGTCACCCTAGTAAGCACACCTGTGATCTTAAAAATCCAAGAATCATGCCATCCAGAGTAGGCTTCTATATAAAAAGTTCCTCTCCTGCCTGCACCCCTTCAAGCCACCACCGTTGTACATCCATATGTCAAGATTCTGGGTGTGAAGTGTACCAGCTTCTTGATGGGCCATCGTGCTTCCCTGATTGCTCAGACAGATCCCTCTGGTCTCCTCCTCTGGCCAATGTCCTTTTACTACTGGGAAAACAATGATCTGTAACCGGAGCTGGGAAGCTGGAGTGCACCAGATTGAACACGAGAAAACAGCCCATAGCCATTAGAGCCCATCCATGCCACTTCCCTGTGTAATCACGGGATGGGAGGCACCAGAGACCATTCATATGTAAAAAAAAAATTGAGGAGATGAGCAGAAATAAATAGATATTCATCCCTTCCCAACATGGGCTTTAAGTGCTTTATTTATGTCTGGTGCAGAGTCCAGAGAGGTATTGCTTCTCTTCAGGCGGGGACCAAGCATTTTAATGCATATGAACAGCATGCTGACTTCATTAAAGGTTTCGATTAACGCCAGAAAGGACCCACTCCAGCAGCTGCATTTATCACTAGGGCGACGGCATATTTAGAGAGAGTGATTTGGTAGGTCCTTAGCATAATCAGAATAGATGAACCTAACTTGGAGAAGAGAAAAAAAAAAAAGTTGTAGCTTTTAATAGACCCATAAGTGTGCTATGAATATTTATCATGCACATCCTTTCAGCGGGAACATGATGAGGTAGCAAGCAGATGTGGCACAAGACAGTGGGCAGGGTCATTCAGCAATGCGTGCCCTTGTCCACAGGGTGATTTCTGTCAGCAAATGGGGGCTGGCATACCAGACTCTCCATCAGCTCTGCAAACTGTCCCCAGGAAGGTGACATAGCCTACTTACTGGTAGGAAACCTGGTGTCTGTCCTGTGCTCAGACACTTAGCTCCAGCACATGATTTAGACCCCAGAGGACTGAGGATCTGGAGGTGTCTCCCTAGGATTTGCTGAGATCAAGCATGGCCCTGGTGTAGTCTCTTCAGCTAGAAGTCTGCAGGTAGATACTATGACTCTATTCATGAGCATCCCAACATTGTTCAGCTCCGTGGTGACAGCTGTCATTACACGTGGGTCAGACCAAAGATCTCATGTCACATTCCCAAAGATGGTCAGCAGCAGATACCTGAACAAGATTAGAAGAATAAGGCAATCTTACTGTCCTAGTCATAAGCAATCTGTGAGTGAGGCAGATCCTGAGCTACTGATGATATATTGGAAATTGAAGATGCACTACAGATTCTGCTCTGCAGAGCATCTGCTCTTCAACAGATTTGCTCCTTCCTTCTTTTTCTTCTCTATTCTTCATCTCTCCCTAGGCTCACTACTACCTTCCAAAGCAATGAGGAGTTTTCCTTTTCCATTTATATTTTATGCCTTGAGCTTTAGAAGCTTCAAATTAGTGGTCCTAAAAAAAGTGAATACTGAATGGAAGAGCAGGAAAGAAGGGAAGAAAGAGAAAGAGAGTTAGCAAAAAGAAGTTGCCCTTTGGGAACTAGAGAATTCAGTGAAGATGATAAGAGGGCCAGTTTAACTGCCAAGGCATTGGTGTGTGTAACTCTGTGAAGCTGTGAGTTTACTAGAAACTAGGACAGTGGTGGTTTAGCTAGAAAATATAGTAAAAAACATAGGAGGAATAACTAGAACAATGTTTCCAAGAAGAGCATTTTTTTACTTGCTTAGGGAAGGAGGGCAGAGGGGACTGGGATGGGAAGGGGCAGGGGGCGGGGGTGGAAGGAGTGGAATCCTATTGAACTTGTGGGGAAAAAAGAACCAAAACACCCACATGGAAATTTTCATTAATTTCTGGAGATCATGATGTCAAATTAAGAGGTGAAATCCTATCACCAAAGTGTGAAGCAGAGGGATTTTAGCCAGTTGTAAGGGCAAATCTCAGTACAGATTGAACGCTGAAGCTTTCTGCCAAAGCTTTCTGCGTGTACAAGTCACTGTAACAAACACAACTTTGTACAGGTCTCTCTGTCTGTATACAGAGGCAAAGGTGCAGATACAAACAAAGATCAATTTTTTTTTAATTTACTTGCACCACTAAAGATGTCAGTTTCTGTAATTCTCCCTGCCTCATTCTCTAATATACTTGACCTTTAATAAGCAGGACTTATGTCTTGACAGCAGGGACGATTGAGAAATGCAAGGAAATCCTGGCTGGATTGAATTTTTAGTCCATTTCATTTCTATCCGCTGCTTACAGCCAAGCCGTACGTGGATCTCAAACTAAAGATGGCAATTTGGGAGGCAATTTTCTTGAATTGCAGGTACAGCAGAATGCAGAGGAAAGTAATGGCAGGATCAGGCAGTTAGACATGGCATAAACATTTAAGCTACCAGTTAGATTTAATGGATTTTCATTCATTCACTTTCTTTCCCCCTCTTATTTGAAAAAAATAAAATAAAATAATCCATGAATGAATGGGGGGACAAAAAACAAACAAACAAACCAACCAACCAACCCAGCAACACTCCCACGCCACCCCACCCCCAATAAAAATAAATTTAAAATCCCCACCAACCAAAACAAGACAAAACAAAACAAAAATAAAGAAACAAAACCAAACCCCAATCCTAACAGAACAGGTCAACACCTTACTGATAAAGGGCAAAATTTCTGCCTTTTCAGTTCCCAGTGGAGTTGGTTTGCTCCCATCAAAAGAAACATCTCATTGAAGCACCTACTAGTGAGTGAAGAAGAGATTTCAGAGATGCTACAGTGAAGTCACTCCCATTTCCCATGGGAGAAAGTGCACCCCATGGGTATGTAATGCATAATGGAGAGCGTGGGGTTGTGCCATTAGTGTGACTTCTCTGATCTGATTGGAGTTTGTGAACCAGTGGCTTTTCTCATCCTTCTAAAGAAAACAATATAGGCAGCACTTCATATTTCACAAGGATTGTGTAGCTTCTGGATTGTCCTGCTGAGGATGTGGTATGAAAATTGGCCTTGTAAGAAATGAGCATACATCCCTTGAAAATCACATCCCTAATGTCTTGTCATGATGTCTCAGATCCCTTCCCCAGAGGAGGCAATCAAATGTTTTTAAATGCCCACTGAATAATGGGGCTTTGCTCTCATGTGAGTTTTCTGGTTGAGTGCCAGCTTGGCATTCAATCCTGAAGCCTCAGGAGGCCATGGGTTGCTCTGCCATGTGGGTACCAGGAGATGGAAAAGGGCAGTGCCCCTCCATCTGCTGGAGAGTCTGGAGACATGCCAGACAAGATGTTGAGTGTGCTGAACTTGCCCTGACTATGATGATGAACAGGGAATGAAATTCAGCAGCAGTCAGAGCAGTTCCACGTGCTTGGAAACCAGCAGTACACCTCTTGAATAGCTCCCATCTGTTGAGCTCTCATCCTGTACTGAGAGGAGAAATGCACCCAGGTGCATAGAGTCAGGATTTCTCACAGGACATTCCTCTGCTCATCTCTACCAGTCATTTCTGTGAACCTCAACTGCTGTAAATGTGACCTGAATTTGAAACAGATGCAATGGTCCAGAAACTTGGACTTCCAGATACAAGCAAAATTGTGTCCAAGGTGTGTGCGGTATTTCAGGAGAGAGGCAGGCAGACCTTTTGGCAGCTGTCCAGGAGAAAACAGTGAAAACAATGTAAGAAAAGATCAAAGGCACTGGGGCTTTTTAGTCTTGAAAAGAGAAGCCCAAGACATGGGCACATATTTAAAAGGCTTAAAAAGCTGTTTCAAATCAGAAAGGAATTCTCTGTGGACACTGGGGATGGGACAAGAAGTCCCGGCCTAGGAGGGAGGTGCAGGTTTAATATTAGGAAATCTCTGACACTAGGAATAATGAAGTGATAGGACAAGTTATGTGGCAAAGAAGTGAATTCTTCATTTCTGGGGGCATCTCCCAAAAGGTTAAACACTTACCTGTCCAGGAGGGAATGCACACTTGTTATCACCTAACTCTATCTCCTCCTGGCACCTGGCTTCTGCAACGGACTGAGAAACTGTGGTTTCCTAAAAGAAATGCCTCTAGTCAGGCAGTGGCATTATTATTGGCAGTCCTCTCCCTTGGATGATTTTGCCACAGCAACTATTTTTGCACTCAGGACTGACTCCCTTCCACCAGGAAATTCCTGGGGTGACCTGGTCTGAGGGACAGCCCACAAGAAAAGATTGCACCAGGGCTTAGCTTGTTGACAGTAACTCCTGGAAGCTTCAGGATCACGAATGTTTGCAGCTGCCTGGTTCCAGCCGTGCACAAGACACTAACAGCCTGCAGTGGGACATACACCAGCAACAAGTGTGAGAAGAATTAGGGCTGTTAAGCAAGAGTAGAATCAGGTCTGTGTTTCCTTGTGGAGGACAATTATTTGATTCAAAGCTGGGACACTACAGACACAAGCTTGCCTGAGTTGTCCTTCTCTGCACACAGCAGGGATAGAAATCTTTGCAGTCTGGAGATGAGGCCAACGGGTGTGCTGGGCACTGCTCCCCAGCTGGGTGCTGGACCCTCCAGCCAAAACCCCAGTCGCACTCAGCAGGCTGTTGCTGCAGCCAGCAAAAGCACAGAAAAGCCATGCAAGGCCCTTTCAGTGACTGAGAGGTGCTTGTGCCATTTATTCTGTGTTCCCCACTCAGGAGCTGCAGTGTTTGGAAAAGAGAGGGAGACAAGAAGAAAAGGCATGAATGGCTCACAAGGAAACACACACAGTGCATGGAGGGGGAAGTCAGTTTGTTTCAGTGCCCAGAGCACTACACATGCAAACACTAATTTACCATAGCAGCAGGCACAGATGGGCAGGATGTTTGCACATCCCACAAACACACACAAAAGCACACATACTCACCCCAACCATACAGAAACAGTCATTACCCCTGCGTATACAGACACAATGCCTGTGCCCCTACCAGTGACACACATGACTTATCAGCACAGCTGCCATATTTGCAGGCAGACAGCAAGTGCACTCACAACCTTGCACATTGCAGACACACAATAAATACCACATAGCATTACACATGTGAATATGTACACACAAATGTACATATGCACTGTAACTTGTGTCCAGTGGTTGCACAGAACATCTCCAGTTGTGCCCAGGAAGTCTGCTTTTGGTGTAGGATTTGTTGCTTACTTGCAGACATCATTGCCAGGTACACAAAGACATTTTCCACTTGCCTTGCACTTGTTGACCACCTCTGCCCCAACAACAGGTCCCACTTTTCTGAACGGCGTCTTGTGTAAGCCCCAAAAAATGCCCACATGGATTTACAGCCTGCAGTTGGCAGCCTGATACAGTAATGTCTTTCCTGTAGCTTTAATAACTTTTAAAAAATCTGAATGTGTCTTTCAGAAAAAAGTTGCAGCTGAAGAGTCAAGAAATTCCCAGGTGAATGCTGCACGGGATAGCTTGAACTCTGCCCATGTATGAGTCCAATGTGAGAGGGCGAACAGGATGGAGGTCACTGAAGCTCCAGCATTGCTGAGCAATTTAATTCCCTCCCAGGGCTACTCGGCTCAGCTGGAAAGTTTTCTGTATTGACATGAGCACCATTTATTTTGGCTGCACAATGCCGTCTCCAGCAGCCCTGTGGATCCAGCTGCATCAGGAGGGGAATTGCACACACAGCCCTGCATCCCCGCTGAGTACCAGCATCATGGCTTCACCTGGCTGTGCTGTGAGAAGACAGTCCAAAGGATGGGGTCAGGCTGCCCCAGATGTGCACTGTGGAGGGAAAGATTGTTGCAAAGTCAAATTTTATCCTTGGCAGTGGAAGTCCTGCTTCATTAGCTGTGCAACAACCAGTCTGCATGAGGCAGATCTGAATAGCAATTTGCCACCGCAGCTCCTCTTGGCTTCCAATCAGACCACTTACCTGGGGGCCAAAGCCTGCATTCAAGAGCCTCACTTAGAAACTCCTGTTTCAGATACTCTGCTGAAGCATTTCCATCACAGAAATCTCCACAAGCTGCAGTCTCAGCAGTGATGCTAAGGGCTGAATGAGTCACAAAGGCTCAATTTCTCTGCCACACACTTGGGGAATAACATTTGCTTGTTGACCCCTACCTGGAGCTTTTCAAGGATTAGTCACCAACACAGCCTGGCTGAGGATAGGATGCACAGCTAGTGCAAGCATTTGCTCCCAGAGAAGTTCACTTTTTGCGGTTTTTAGGTTTGCCCTTTACAGATCCATACAAGAACCAGGCACCATCACTTTTGTTTCAGGAGGGAACAACCAAGTCCAAAATCGGACAGACTGTGTAGGAAAAGGGGTTTGTCTTTGCTGACATGTCTTCTGCAGGGTAAGAAACTGTTGTTCCCTGGGGCTGGGTGTTGATGTCGCTTCTTTCACTGGTACTGAAGTCAGTCACAAACACATATGAGAAATAAACCTGCCAGGACAGAAGAAAACCAACAATGCACAATCATTTTTTTCTGAAAGGGTGAAAAGCTGAGCAGCACATTAATTCCCTCTTTCTAACATGGTGTCACAAGACACAGGAAGCTTTGTGAAAAACAACTGAAGAATAATGATTTTTGAAAGGCTGGTATTTGGCAGGTGTATCTCCTTTGAAAAATGTCCCTTGCACTGGGACACCGCTTAGGTATGAGGTGCAGACCCAAAGGATCATCAGCTATAGCATTAGTTATTGTCCTGGGGAGGGAAGGTGTGGAGATTTTTTTCAAAATGGAGGATACTAAACTAAAATTGTTGCTCCCCACTCATCCTGCATTTGGATGAACCTGCTAGGACATGCTAATCCTCTAAGGGCTCAGACATGCTGCAAGAACCCTCCTCCCTGAGCGAGTTACCCAATGCATGTGACCAAAGATGCTGATATTACAACTTGCCTCTCATTTGCACTCACCTATGTGTGTGCAGCCAGCAGGCTGCATGTCCCTAAGTGGAGATACCAGGCATAAGGCTAGCATTGCATATTTACCCTCAAAGCATGCACTGAGTAGTCTCAGTTGTGGGCCTCAGTAGGTCTCACATAGTTTCTCTGGGTCTATAAGGCTTCTTGATGTGTGCAGTAAGCCATGCACAGTATCAGCTCTAAGCCACATCTGTGGTGAAGGCACCATATGTCCAGAATTATGGCCCTAATGCAGGAAACTTGTCCCAGCATGTGTGGACACATCCCCCTCTGCTCCTGAGGGAAGCAAAGGCCAAGGCATCAGCCAGGCAGCACAAACTCCCTCACCTGCCTTCTAAGGGGTAAACAACTACATGCACTGCATGGGATGCTCATGCTAATGCCAAGAATGGGCATAATTCTAGTTTCACACTTTCTATAGGCTAAAGCTGATCGTTTACAAGAGTGCCCATTGGCCAAATCCAGCCTTGAGAAACTTTTAAGTACTACCCCAACTTGTAAACAAGTTGCCCTCTCTCTCTTTGCCCAAGCTACTAAGCTCGTTGCCTATGTGCCATAGCCTTTCCTATTAAGACAATGCTAGTGAGTCTTCTCAATCCCACGTGCAAGCAAACTAGTGGCCTCTGCAAGACAAGGAGAAGCCAGCATCTGGGAAGGCCTGTCAAGCCTCAGCCCAAGAGTCTTCAGAGGAGGGACCCTTGCTGAAAGCCTGAGAAGCCACAGCATTGTATTTCCAGCCCCAGTGGTTGGAAGAAGAACCCGATGTGTCTTCAGGAAGACTGGGCCCCTGACGGTAAGACTGCCCAGTTGAGAGGGAAGGGTCTAGCCAAGTCAGGCAGTCCAAACGTCTGCTACAGCCTTAAGTAGCAGATTAATGAGCTGCACAACTCTGTGTGTCAGCTCAGAAAGCAGGAGCAAGTCCTAGCCGCATGCCTGTGTGACCCTGCCATTGCGGGCAACAAGAGGAGCCACCATTTCACCACTCAACGCCCTATGAACCTGAGCGAAACCCAGAGCACCGTCCGTGCCTGTGCTCCAAAACCAGGACCACTCCAAGAGGGTCCTGCCTGCTCCTTTGAGCCAAGCAAAGGGGAAGCAGCCACTCTGCACAGCCGCGGCTCTTCCCTGGGGCCATTCGTGCTGGCTCTGAAGTCTGTTGCCGCAGGGCCAGCCTCATCTGGGGACCAGCCCTACTGGCCCTACTGGGCCAACCCCGCAGGGCTGCTCCCCACTGTCCAGGGGGAGCCACCTGAGTCCTGCAAACGGAGCCTCTTTATCCAGCTAGCCTATGTTCTGACCCCTCTCTGCTGCCGCAGGAGGGACAAGGTTGCCCACCAGCTGCTCTGCCGCAGCCTAGCACCTAACCTCTCTACAAACAAAGACACAGTATACCTTCCACATGCTTTCCACTTGCTAACACTCAGTTCAAAGCACCTGCACCTAGCAGCATAATATTTCCAGTTCAAGCCTCTGACACATTGTAATACCCTCTGTATAGAGTTAAGCAAGCCCTATGAGGAAAGGCTGAGGGAGCTGGGGTTGCTTAGCCTGGAGAAGAGGAGACTCAGGGGTGACCTTATTGCTCTCCACAACTACCTGAAGGGAGGTTGTAGACAGGCAGAGGTTGGTCTCTTCTCCCATGCAACCAGCACCAGAAGAGGACACAGTCTCAGGCTGCGCCAGGGGAGGTTTAGGCTGGAGGTTAGGAAGAAGTTCTACACAGAGAGAGTGATTGCCCAGAATGGGCTGCCCGAGGAGGTGGTGGAGTCACCATCACTGGAGGTGTTCAGGAGGAGACTTGATAGGGTGTTTGGTTGCATGGTTTAGTTGATTAGGTGGTGTTGGATGATAGGTTGGACACAATGATCTTGAAGGTCTCTTCCAACCTGGTTTATTCTAGTCTAGTCTAGTCTAGTCTAGTCTAGTCTATATGCTATTTTTACATGTAATTTACCTGAGTTAATACTTATAAAGCAGCCGTCAACGTCCTGTCGAGTCGCCGCCTGGTGGACAAGTGGCAGAATTGCACCCTTCATTCCTTTAATTGAAATTAATTCTGTAAATATTCTAATTGGTTCCAAATTGTAAATACTAACCCATGTATGGGATGCATTTCACAATCGTGCACTAGAATATGTATATAATGTAGTGATTCATCAGTTATTTATAATTTTAATAATAAAATTAATACTTATATATTTCATATTTCATATAATAAATTAATAACATCTTCATCACAGTAATGGTGCAGTGAGCAGGGTGCACAGCTGTGAAATATTTCCATAACTTGGGATACAAAATTACAGCCCCAGGTTTGGAGTGGGCAAACCAAAATTGCAAAAATCCAGAGCACATTTTTGCAAAGCTAAGCGAACCCAGCAGCCAGCACACTGTCCTGATGGCATCTTGCATCATACAGATGCTGGAGGAAATCAAAACTTTTTGACCAAAAGGTTTTCCAATTGGAAAAGGAACTGTCAAAGTCAGAGGCACAGAGCCAGCGACTCCATGGTTTATTCAGGCTGCACATAAAAGAAACCATGTCCGCCTTCAAGGCATAATGGCAACCAAATGCCACCTGCAAAGTATTCAGGGTACACGACCCATGAGAGCCAGACTCTCCCATTCCACTTGTTCCAGCTGACAAGCAGAGCCTAGCTGACTTTGATTCAGCAGCCACCCAGTACCAGTAAGTGGGCAGCGTTAGCTCACCCTCACAAGAAAGGCTAACAACTACTACAACAGTTTGGCAAGCCAGACCAGGCTCCACACTCCCGGGTAACAATGAAGCCACCGGCTTCAACCAGCAATGAATCTCCCTAGGAAAGGTGAGATACAACTTAGTGTTGCTAGGCAACCCCCAAGCCAGCAGGGGACCAAGCTCCCCACAGCGTGGCAGCCCAAGAGGTAACCAGGGAAACAAAAGCTCCTCCAACAAGGTAGCCAATCCAACTTGGCAACAGCTCTCACAGCAAGGGAGCTTCCTGTGATCCCAAAGGCACACAGAGCACCAATTCAGGCTCAGATTCCAAATGTGAGTCTAGCCTACAGTGGCGCAGCAAGCTGCAGAAAAGCCAAGATGCCACAGAAGCCAGTAAGGCTAAACCCAGCAGCATCCTGAGACTAAAGCCCCAGGAAAAGACCTCCAAAAGGGAGCGTTCTAACAGGAACCACAGACCCAACAGGGAGGAACACCAGCAAAAGGCACATACTGCTAGCTGTAAAGTGATACCGCAAGGCCAGAGAAGGGAAGAGCAATGCTCTCAAGCCTCCCCTTCTGCCAACCTGGGCAGACACAGACACTGCACTGGAAAAGGACACCCACGAGGTTCATGCAGCCCCAGTAGAGGGAAAAAAAACACACTCTGATTCACCTGACTTGCCAGACCCATGGTTTGAGCTATTCATCGACATGGGGTTCCCCAATGAAATTGCATTGCCCATGCCACCATGGCAGAAGAAGGAATTAGTGTGAACCTCAATCACTGGGCTGATCCAGTTAGAGGATGAGGGGGATCCTCCCCTGTTTTGATGTTGAGGAAGTCCTGTCACAGTGACAGAGCCCATCTCCATCAAGGGGGTGGGAAATTGACAAACCCCACAGACACTTTGATAGCTTCAGCATCACACATAGAGCCAAAACCATCACTCGGTCAAGGGGCAGAATTGCACCATTTGTTCCTGTAGTTGAAATTAATTCTGTAAATATTCTAATTGGCTCCAAATTGTAAATACTAAATCACTTATGGGATGTATTTCACAATTGTGGACTAGAATCTGTGTATAAATTAGTGTTTCATTGGTTATTGATAATTTTACTAATTAATAAAATTAATATTGATATAATTCATAATTCACATTAATAAATTAATAAGCTTTTCATCACAACATCTGACAGCACCCACATTCCAGGAACATCCTTCTGCCCTCCATCATGCAGTAGGTTTTCTACAACAGCACTGTGCCAAGGTTTACTTCTTACAGTGCAGGAGACGTAGTGCATTCTTCTTTTGAAGAGGCATAAGAGACCTTGAATGACCTTTCATAGGCTGAGCTTCCAGCTGAGGCCTTAAAAGCAAGTGCTACTTATACGCTGCAAACTTCTGCTGCTGCAGGCATGTTGATGTGGTTGTGGTGAAGGGTGACCTCCAACTAGAGCTACCCTATGGGAAATTCCTGCTATAGATATGTAATCTGAGGAGCAATGCTGCACTCTGCATGTGGAGCTTGCTTTGTAACAAAATCATTGTTATTCTGGTCTGAGCTGAAATCTTGCTTGGGATCAGCATTGCCTAAGACTGGCGTTTTTGTGAGCTCTTATTTTGCAGACGTTCAGTCCCTGTGTGGATAAGAGCCTCACTAGTAAATAAAGCCTCTGTTCTGTGCCCCTTCTGCTTGCTTTGGTACCTTTGCAGGAAGACCATTAAGCTATTGGAGATGAGCCAGCAATTCAGAGCCAAATCAAAGCCAACAGCCCCAGACTGCAACCTTACCGTTTTCCAGCATAACAGGCTGCCTGCAGGCAAGTTCAAACAAATGCTGCTACGGTGCCAACCTTTCAATACAGGTACAAAACAGACCTCACGGTTCAATACAGCCATATCACAATCTGACATACAAATAACTGGTTTGCAGCATGAAGGAACAAGACTAAATAAATATTCTAGAAGGAAAAATTAAGCTTGTTTGGAGAAGGAAGTGGTTTCCAACTTTCCATGTAACTTTGCAGGAAGGTGGGCTGGGCTTCCTGAAAAAAGAGAAGCCATGAAAATGTGAATCTGTCTGGCTATGAACAGCAACAGAAGTCTGAAGCACATGTCTGCTATTAAACAGAACAAAAGATATGAACTGATAAGCCCACTTAAATGCGTTCATCAAAGCTAAAGCTCCACATAAGGCAGAAACACAGGGAGTTAGACTTAAAGGCCCAAGATACTTGGAGAGATTTTGCCAGCAAGGGTAAATGGCCAGAACTGATACGCACTCCTCCTCAGCTGGAAAAGGTCACTGCTAGCAGTTACATGGCTTGGGAGTGATACTGGGGGAACTTGCAAGAGGCCACTGAGGGGTTTTCCTTCATGACCTAAAAGCCCACACACAACAGGCTCAAGCACTATCTGTATTGTTCTACTAGCAGTTGTACCCCAGGGAAAACTACCTCATGGGGATGGGCTAGAAAGGCACGTAGCATTTCTGTTACTTCAAGGGTGAAAGTAGAGGACTTCACTCACTTGGCAGGTCAATGCTGGGATTGCTCTTTCTCTCTCTGTTTTATATTCCTCCACGCTTTGTCTCAGCTATATAGCCTAGGAGTTGTGCTAAGAACTGTTGTATCTGTACATAACAGCCACAACACAAGTTTGTGTTTGAGCTTTTGAGCCTATCAGTTAATAAATAAATAAATAAATAAATATTAATCATCAAGAAAATCAAAACATAATAGCAAGCTAAGCGTACAGGTGCATATCTGAGCACTCCCAGCTGGACCAATCCGTCTGCGTGCCAAGCACAAATAACTGAGACAGATAAGCAGCAGACACTGTGGAGAAGAGATTAAACAGCAGACAGCACGCTCAGGAGACCCTTAACCTGGTGAAGAATAAGAGACTTCATGTTGCTTTTTACAGACGCTGGTACCAGTATGGAGATCTGACATGCTTAGAAGAGAAACCACAGCTATCAGGAACAACAGGAAGGCCTGCAGCACTGAAGGCATTTACACTGCAACAGTAAACAGCCCAGGAGAGCTACTCATTACAGATGATTTCTGTATCAATTGCTGGTGATGTCACAGATCTCAAAGATGAAGTGGGAGGACAAGTCCTCTGAAAGATTCTGGTACTGGACCTGATGGGATCTGATTTCCTAAACCATCTTAAAAACATTGTTGCATGGGTGTCTGTTCCTAGTGTAGGCAGAGAAGTCTTTTGTGAGCATTGAAGGCTGCATGTTGGAGCCCAAGGAAGAGTGCTGGATTTTCTGTACTGTTTCTACCTCAGGACGTGGTTTAGATAATAGTTTTGTTCCTTCCTATCATGTCCAAAGCCTACCAGGTTGTTATTTTCACAGTGGAGCTCTTCAAAGTACAGGCCTCTCTAAGCTTAGCAGCCAGCTTTCCCAAAGCAGGAGCTGCTATTGTGCTTTAGAATACATAGAATAAACCAGGTTGGTAGAGACCTTCAAGATCATCGCATCCAACCCATCAACCAATCCAACACCACCTAAACAACTAACCCATGGCACCAAGCACCCCGTCAAGTCTTCTCCTGAAAACCTCCAATGACGGCGACTCCACCACCTCCCCAGGCAGCCCATTCCAATGGGCAATCACTCTCTCTGTATAGAACTTTTTCCTAACATCCAACCTGAACCTCCCCTGGCACAGCCTGAGACTGTGTCCTCTTGTTCTGGTACTGGCTGCCTGGGAGAAGAGACCAACATCCGTCTGTCTACAACCTCCCTTCAGGTAGTTGTAGAGAGTAATAAGGTCACCCCTGAGTCTCCTCTTCTCCAGGCTAAGCAACCCCAGCTCCCTCAGCCTCTCCTCGTAGGGCTTGTGTTCCAAACCCTTCACCAACTTTGTTGCCCTTCTCTGGACATGTTCCAGCAAGTCAACCTCCTTCCTAAACTGACGGGCCCAGAACTGGACACAGTACTCGAGGTGCGGCCTAACCAGTGCAGTGTACAGGGGCAGAATGACCTCCCTGCTCCTGCTGGCCACACTGTTCCTGATGCAGGCCAGGATGCCATTGGCCCTCCTGGCTGCGTGGGCACACTGCAGGCTCATGTTCAGTCTACCATCAACCAGCACCCCCAGGTCCCTCTCAGCCTGACTGCTCTCCAGCCACTCTGACCCCAGCCTGTAGCACTGCATGGGGTTGTTGTGGCCAATGTGCAGCCCCGGCACTTGGATGTGTTCAATCTCATGGTGTTGGACTCTGCCCATCTGCCCAGCCTGTCGAGGTCCCTCTGCAGAGCCTCTCTACCCTCCAGCAGATCAACTTCTGCCCCCAGCTTGGCGTCGTCAGCAAATTTACTGAGGATGAACTCAATGTCCTCATCCAGACCATCAATAAAGATGTTAAAGGGCATGGGGCCCAGTACTGATCCCTGGGGCACACCACTGGTGACTGGCTGCCAGCTGGATGTGGCACCATTCACCACCACTCTCTGGGCTCGGCCCTCCAGCCAGTTCCTAACCCATCGCAGTGTGTTCCCATCCAAGCCATGGGCTGACAGCTTGGCCAGGAGTTTGCTATGGGGAACGGTGTCAAAGGCCTTGCTGAGGTCCAGGTAGACTATATCCACAGGCCTCCCCACATCCACCAGGTGGGTCACCTGATCATAGAAGGAGATCAGGTTGGTCAGGCAGGACCTGCCCTTCCTAAATCCATGCTGGCTGGGTCTGATCCCTTGGCCATCCTGTAAGTGCTGTGTGCTTGCACTCAAGATGACCTGTTCCATAATCTTGCCCGGCACTGAGGTCAGGCTGACAGGCCTGGAATTCCCTGGCTCATCCAACCGGCCCTTCTTGTGGATGGGCACCATGTTGGCCAGCTTCCAGTCATCTGGGACCTCTCCAGTGAGCCAGGACTGCTGAAAAATGATGGAGAGCGGCTTGGCCAGCTCCTCTGCCAGCTCTCTCAGCACCCTAGGATGGACCCCATGGACTTGTGGGGATCCAAGCGGCTGAGGAGAGCTCCAATCTCCTGCTCATGATGCTCCCTGGCTCCTTCTGCCAGCTCTGCAGGCCAGCTGTCTGGAAGACGTTCTGTCCTGCTAGTAAAAATTGAGGCAAAGAAGGTGTTAAGTACCTCTGCCTTTTCCTCATCCTTTGATACATTTCCCTCCATGTCAACCAAGGAGTGGAGGTTGCTGACCTGTTCCTTATGGTATTCCCTCCTGCAACTAAGGGTATTGAGGAAAAAATTATTTGAGCACCTGATCCGTCAACCAGATCTCCCAGGGCCCTGAAGTAATTTTTGATAGCCCTGGGAGTTCTGGTTACATCATCATTCCCTATCTGCATAACTAGTAAAGGATAGTAGTCAGAGGGCTGTACCAGTCTGGGCAGTCTTCTGGTAACATCATTAACTTGGGTTCCAGGGAGACAACAGAGTTCCCTATGAGATGGGTCTGGCCGACATATGGGGCCCTCCATTCCCCTCAGAAGGGAATCACCAATAACAATTACCCTCCTCTTTGTTTGAAATACAAGGACAAGTGTAGAGTCTTGCATCTGGAAAAGAATAGCCCCAGGTATCAGTGCAGGCTGGGGACTGACCTGTTGGAGAACAACACAGGGGAAAGGGAGATGGGTGTCCTAATTGAGAACAGACTGACCATGAGCCAGCAATGTGCCCTTGTGGCCAAGAAGGCCAATGGCATCCTGAGATGTATTAGGGTTAGGCTAGTAAATCAGAGACGTTATTCTGCCCCTCTGTTCTGCCCTGGTGAGGCCACATCTGGAATTTTGTGAGCAGTTTTGGTCCACTTGGTTCAAGAAGGACAGAGAACCGCTTGAAAGAGTCCAGCACAGAGACACAAAGATGATTAAGGCAGTGGAACTTCTGCCTGATAAGGAAAGTCTGTGGGAGCTGGGTCTCTTTAGCTTGGAGAAGAGAAGATTGAGGAGTGACTTCATTAATGTTCATAAGTATGTGAAGGGCAAGTATCAGGAGGACAGACCCAGGCTCTTCTCAGTGATGTCTGGTAATAGGACAAGGGGCAAGGGGTGCAGGTGGGAGCACAGGAGGTTCCATGTGAACATAAGGCCAAATTTTTTCACTGCGAGGGTGTCAGAACATTCCTGTGTGACCAAATCTAGGTGATCCTCCTCTGGCAGGTATTTTGAACTAGATGATCTTTTGAGGTCCCTTCTAAGCCCTAATATTCTATGATTCTGTAATTCTGTAAGTGCTCTTTCAGCACCCTAGTACATCTAAGGGGTAGTTTATACAGTCCTGATGACATTGCCATTCTCAGGTACCTGCCTTCACATCACATCCTTGCTTCTGCAGCCCTCCCTCCAGCAGTGCCCTAATTAACTGGAGCCACAGCAGGTGTGTGAGTTCCTTCACCCATAAGATGGCATTATCAGCTTTGAGGATCATTGAGGAGATTGGCAGAAGTCCCTCAATTGCTGTGAGGCTGTCAGTGGCAAAAGATTGGAGCACTGATGTGGTAGTGCACATAAAACCCCCTGGACAAGAGTGTCCCAGTTCACAGTAAAGGTGTTCAAAGACACACACAGAGAAGGATGTTGAGTTGCTGGGACGTGTCCAGTGAAGGGCAACGAATTTGGTGAGGGGTTTGGAGCACAAGCCCTATGAGGAGAGGCTGAGGGAGCTGGGGCTGTTTAGCCTGGAGAAGAGGAGACTCAGGGGTGACCTTATTGCTCTCTACAACTACCTGAAGGGAGGTTGGTCTCTTCTCCCAGGCAGCCAGCATCAGAACAAGAGGACACAGACTCATGCTGCACCAGGGGAGGTTTAGGCTGGATGTTAGGAGGAGGTTCTATACAGAGAGAGTGATTGCCCATTGGCATGGGGTGTCCAGGGAGGTGGTGGAGTCACCATCATTGGAGGTGTTCAGGAGGAGACTTGATAGTGTGCTTGGTGCCATGGTTTAGTTGTTTAGGTGGATTGGATTGGTTGGTGGGTTGGATTGGTTGATGGGTTGGACATGATGATCTTGAAGGTCTCTTCCAACCTGGTTTATTCTATTCTATTCTATTCTATTCTACTCTATTCTATTCTATTCTATTCTATTCTATTCTATTCTATTCTATCACACAAACAAAAAGCTTCAAAGAAGTGGTATTAGAGGGGGATGATAAAGTTTTGCTGTCTTAGGTGATAAACACCATCGGTGGCTGCATAATAGGTAATGTGGGATTGGCACAGTCCCAGGGCAGATGTAACATGCCTGTGAGTATGTGTGTGTGTGACTCCCCATAAATCCGTGTCTGACACTAGGACCTTTGTGAACTGGGTTATAAATAATTAGCTGGACATGTCTGTATTTCTTTTTGCAGCACCACCGTCACTAGGACAAAAGCTGAGGTCTCCTGCACTTGTGGTGTCAAGAATTGCATGGCCAAAAGGGGCAGGTGATGGTTCAGGCAGCATACGCCCTCACTGCAACCTGTCCAGACATCCGGTAATGAGTCTGGCAGTTTGTACTCAGCCAGGAAGCCTAGACTATCATATCTGAAGAAATCCCTAGAAGGTTAATGCAATATAACCCTTGGCAGCTTGTTCCTGGTATGAATGAGGTCTTATTTTTTGAGGAATTTATTATTAAAGTGAATAAAGAACAGTCATCTTTCCGAATAAAAGCTGAAGGTAGTCTCTGATTTATTTCTCTTGATGCATTTGGTCATGTTCTGTTGTCTTTTCAAATCTGTATTTTTTATTACATTGACATGTTTCTCAGGTTTAGGTTACATTTCTAATAAATATCCAATGCCATGTTGATTTCCTGTATCATATTTCATTAGTCTTAGAGAAGAATGGAGCACCATTTTTACAAAAAACAGCAGTCTTAAAAGGCAGTTTCTAACACAGGGCTTGTCTGCATTTAGCAAATGACAGCTAACTGTGCTAACAGTGCTGGTATTGTTAAAAGTGGTGCAACCTGCCTTTGCATGGACTTGGTTATCTCAGGATAAAGGTGCCTTATGCCGGTATAACTATTTCCATGTGTGAAGAGGAATAACTCCAAAACTATAAATCAAAGGCTTTTAGTGGCACAGCTTTAACTGGTAAAAATCACACTGCTAATGGAGCCATGGCTGAAACAGGGAAAGAATTCTTGGTCTAGAGAGAGAAATTCCTGATGTGCAGGCCATCTGTGTAGGGAAAGAGTTTTAGAATCCCTGTCTGTAGTTCTGCATCAATATTATAGTGAAGTATATTGGTTTGCTTTGGTCATGACAGTGCAATAAGCATGGAGAATATACTCTGTCTCTGGACTGGGTTGTGGGAATAAAAGTATGGACCCATTTACTCTAAGTGTTGGTGTGCCAGCATGGGAAGAGAAGAGCTCTGGTCCAGGTGCCCCATGTTAGCTCAGGGCAGAGCTGCCCAGTGCTGAATCCCCAGTGCATTTCCCACTCCATCTCCATAAGGGAAAACGTGAAGTCTGAAGACAAAGCCCTTTGTGGCAACCCTCCCCCAAACAGAGGACAAATCTTTCAAGGCTCCTAAAAATGGTGTTGATATTGGAGGGACAGGGCAGTGAGTGATGGGAAAAATAACAAGTGAAAATGGGGTGGTGGTAGTAGACCTCATGGTATAATTTCCTGCAGGTCATGCTCAGCTGAAGGCCTGAGCACGTTTTTCTCACTACTATGCACATCCACTATTGGACTACAACAAGAGTTCGAAATATTTGTTAATCAAATATACTCCCCATGAAAAACTGCATCATCCTCAGTATTTTCAAGGATCCCTCTCAGAGACATATCTCTTATTTTATTAACTCAGTTGCGGGAGATGAAATTCCCTCTTCCTTAATTGCTCTGCTCCAACCACCCCTGTTACTCTTCGGGAAAGAGGCCGACAATAACACTAATATCCTCCCTTTTTTTTCCACTGTTATTTAACAAGAAGAGCCTTGAAACCATCGCTCCTTATTTCCCAGACCTAGTCGGCCGATAGGAAATAATTAACTCCTATCTGTTCTGACGGGCTGGTGGCTGATGCGTAGCCCGTTCCAGGTAGTTTGTTATTCCTGCTTTATCGCCTGCTGCAGAAGGGCGGCTGCAAGATTGTTTAGCAGAGCTCTGCCTGGGTGTTTATCACTACAAGTTTGAAGAAACAGTGCTAGTAATGATTTAATTCTATTTTATTATGTTCTTAAATAAAGGGTATTGTTTAGTCTCAATGATGCAAATGACAAATCTTCTTGGACTCATTTCACTTAACGAGCAAGATTGTCTTTTCTGCAGTCTGTGCTGCAGCAGATGATCACACAGAGACACCCAAGGGATGGAGAAAGCTGGGAGCTGCTTGGCAGCAGAATCAGAGCTGGAGCTGTGTGAACTGCCCTCACAGCTCAGGTTGGGGAGAAGGTAAGAGAAGGTCTGGAATTTAACCAAGCTTGCAATCAACTACTGCATGAAAACAGCATTTTTTTCTGATCATCCCAAAGGTCCCCTTAGCTCAGCATCCAAAAGTAGCCAACAGCAGATGCCAAGAGAGGAGCAGGAGCATGAGCCAGCATATCTAATTGATATTTTTCTCTACCTTGTGACTTATGTCTTGGGACTTGCTGCCACAAAGGAGCCTTCCATTGGTGTCTCCAGGAGCCTTTTTGAACCCATTAAATCCTTCAGCACCCACAACATCCCGCAATCTACCACCTCCTAATTTCACTAATTGTCCCCCCAGTACTTGTGCTGGAAAGGACGATGAACAACTTTTCTTTGCATTCACTCCTCCTGCCACTCAGGATTTATTATCATCCTTCCCTCCAGCTGTGACTGAGAAATAATGTTGCTAAATCTCAGCTGAGGTAAAAATGCATTAATCACTACCTTGATTAATTACTGAAGGATCATTTCCTCTCTATGATACATGGAAATCCCCAGACTTCTTGAATCAGAAGTACACTCAAGGTGTTCAGTGTCACATCCATCATCCCCGTGAATGTCAGTGTTGACAGAGGCACATGTGGCTGCTCAGGCATCCTCCTTGCAATGCTAAGAGATGCATAGTCCAACTTCTACATTTCTCAGCAAGGTGTGTTTTAGCAATCTGGCAGCAGTAAAATATCTCAGGTTTGGAAAGTTATCCCATGATGATCCTATCATTCCCAGTCCCATGGTGAGAGTTCTATCTTTATAGCATTTACACCCTCAACAGCTCATCTGTCACACAGGAAGAACTATGTGCACACTAGAGACTGTCCTCAAATCTTTGGAAATGCTCACAGAAGACAAGATCATGTTGCAAAAAAAAACCCCAACCAACCCCAGCTTTCACATCTTCCTCTGTTGAACACAGTCTGGACTCTGATCCACAAATCTCACATGTCTGTACCCCAAGAATCTCAGTATGGGAGGCTTTTGTCCATCCTCTTCCTCTACAGGGCAGAGATTTTTACTCTCCAGGACTGTCAAACTGGGGCTAGGCACAGACATAAAATTCACTCTGACAGAGGGAGGAGGGTGATGATACTAAAGCAGCTGTCAGCATGTTACTTAAAGCCACAGAGAAACAGCAAAGTCATGTCACAGGGAGGATTCATCTTTTATCTCTGTTCTGACTTCACACAGCTTGTCCCTCCATCCCCCACAGTTTTCCATCTTATCAGGCCCTCTGCCTGATTAACAGCCAAGTAGTCTAAGGTAGAGGACTGGAGAGGTGGCATAACATCTAAGCAGCAGATCAGAAAGATACCTTTGGCCAGAGCAGCTGCCCTAAAGCAATTTCCCCTTGGTGCTTAGCTCCTCTGCCCCTATGCTGAAGTTGCAGAGGGATCTTGGCTCTTTCTTTATTGTGCTCTCTAGCTGCCAGGAAAACATAGACAGTGATTTCCAGGGTCTGTGAGGTACCAGAGCCAAGTCCTGGTGCAGGGCTCAGGCTTCTAGCGTTGGGACATGCTTTTTTGAAGCACACGTTGCTCTGCACCTGAAAAAAAAAGGTGGACCTCGGTATCACAGTATCACAGTATCACAGTAACTAAGGTTGGAAGAGACCCCAAGGATCATCAAGTCCAACCTGTTCCAACAGACCTCACAACTAGATCATGGCACCAAGTGCCACGTCCAATCTCCCCTTGAACACCTCCAGGGACGGCGACTCCACCACCTCCCCGGACAGCACATTCCAATGACGAATGACTCGCTCAGTGAAGAACTTTTTCCTCACCTCGAGTCTAAACCTCCCCTGGCACAACTTGAGACTGTGTCCCCTTGTTCTGGTGCTGGTTGCCTGGGAGAAGAGACCAACCCCCTCCTGTCTACAACCACCTTTCAGGTAGTTGTAGAGGGCAATGAGGTCACCTCTGATCCTTCTCTTCTCCAGGCTAAACAATCCCAGCTCCCTCAGCCTCTCCTCACAGGGCTGTGCTCAAGGCCTCTCCCCAGCCTTGTTGCCCTTCTCTGGACACGTTCAAGTGTCTCGATGTCCTTCCTAAACTGAGGGGCCCAGAACTGGACACAGTACTCAAGATGTGGCCTAACCAATGCAGAGTCCAGGGGCACAATGACCTCCCTGCTCCTGCTGGCCACACTATTCCTAATACAGGCCAGGATGCCATTGGCCTTCTTGGCCACCTGGGCACACTGCTGGCTCATGTTTAGGCGGGTGTCAATCAGCACCCCCAGGTCCCTCTCTGTCTGGTAGCTCTCCAGCCACTCTGACCCCAGCCTGTAGCTCTGCATGGGGTTGCCGTGGCCAAAGTGCAGCACCTGGCACTTGGACTTATTAAATGCCATCCCATTGGACTCTGCCCATCTGTCCAGTCGGTCGAGGTCCCTCTGCAAGTCGGTCGAGGTCCCTCTGCAAATGCGGTGTTGCAAATGCCTCCTTCACAGATGCTTTGTTGGGTGCTGAACCAAACAGATCCTGATGTCTGGTCAGGGTTATAGTCTCTGTGTTGTCTTCATCAAGAGCTATGAGAACTGCTATTGATCGTGCTGGCAAGAGGGAGAGAGAGGCTGAAATGGCTCGGAAGGACTGCCTGGGAAGGCAAGGTTTAAATTCACAGAAAACAGAGGGAGTTTCAGGCAGTTTTCTGGTTACCTGTGCCCAGTGTAGTTGTGAGGCATGACTCCCAAAGCTGGGCCCAGCAGGGAGAGCAAATGAGTGAAGTCTTCAGAGGTGGAGCATGGCCATTGCTAGCTCAATTTCCAGAGGACAAGCAAGTGAAACAAGAGAACCCCTCTCAGCTTACCCCTTAGGAAACAGACCACAACACTTTTAGGACACAGCCTTTCCCTACTAGGGCAGTATCTTTCCTACCAATTTCCTACCAAGCCTAAATTTCCCAGGCTTGTATCTGTTAGCAACCCAGCAAGAGCTGTTCTGACAGCGTAACCCAGAGGTGGTGTCTGATTCTGCCAGACACAACTTGGATGCAGTGAGCTGTCTGCTGTCCCTGGGGCTGTTTGGCAGGGAGGAGGGAGGAGCAGAGAATTTCCAATCAGAGCCAAGAAAACTAATGGATACATTTCTTTTCCCAAGGCAGGCAAATTATTTCTGCTCGCAGCTGACCCCTCAACCACAAAAAACACCATAAAACAGCAAGAGTGTGTAAAAAATAAACACAGCCATGCATCAGCCTTCCGGATTCCCGTCCCTTGAGCCAGAGGATCTCAGGCAGGGGGTAGAAGGAATGTGGTGTTGCATCGGGAGCCATCAGGATGGGTTCAGGAACAGGAATGTTTTATAACTGGCTTCTCTACTTCACTAAAGAGCAGAGGGAAGGGCAAAGAGCATGAGTGATGATGGCTCATATTGCAAAGGGAGAAAAATTTGAATCTAATCTACATGGGGAAAGAAAGGGAGGCAAAGGCCAGAAGGATTCCACACTACAAGAGGAGTCTGAAAGAATACCAGAATCAGACTGCAGAAATCTAATATATGCTAAGAGACATTACTGTTCAAACCAGCTAAGACATCTTGCCCTGAAGACCAGCAAAATCATAACATGTTTTGGGTTGGAAAGGACTTTAGAAGTTCTTCAGATCCAACATCCCTGCACTGAGCGAGGACACTTTCAAGTAGATCAGATTGTTCATATCAACAAATAGGAACATAGCCATTTTAGCTCACTAACAGGGCTTGGGGCTATCCCCAACAATTGATTACAACAACCATTCTTGCTTCATGAGATTGGGAGTAGGAGGTGCCATGTGGCTTTGACCCCCACTGGAACAAAGAAACATGAATGTCAAACTAACCAGCTTCAGTATGGGAAGGGGCTAAATCTTTATAGGTTTGCTCCTGAACTCCCAGAGACATCCACCCCAGAAAGCTCACAGGGTTTGAGATGACACAGGAAGATTCACCTGACCCCAGCTAGTTTCTACCAGCATCTGCAACTTGTTTGATTTCCAAAGATGCATTTTACCTTTGAGAACTTCAGGTGCTTAATCACAGAAAGTAATTCCACGCCGCATGCACTGAGGTGAGCATTGCAAGCTGTTTGTGCAAGCACCTCAGCCAGCAGCACAGAGAACTTTCCAGCCCAACAGTCCCAGTGTAGTAGTAAGTGTACTGTATTCCTCCCAGTCTGGTGCCAGGCACCTGGGTTTCTGCAGAGAACTGACAGATAAAGCTGCTAGCTGTCTTCTGATTAGCTCCACATAACTTCCTTACAGCCTGAAGAGTAAAATGATACTTCAATACCAGATCTTATTCTCTGACAGAAAATATTTTCCTTAAAAAGCCATTTTGGAAAAAGAATAAATGCTTGCAGCCAGTGGTGGTGAAGGGATGGCAGTAGCAACAGGAGGGAACATAACTAATTATGATAAATTCCCTGAAACACATAACCTACTTTTTTTTTTCCTCAGTTTTCTCTCAATTACATCACTAAATGTATCTTAAAAATGCTATTGTTTTTCAAAAGGTCCAAAACAGATAAACAAAAGCAACAGATTCTTTTCAAAGCTCAGTTCAGTCAGTAGGAATTAGGAATTAAACCTAGACACAATGCAAACAACATGGTGGTTTATTTGATGTCCTTCTTTGTGAAGCATAACAGCCTTCAGCAGCAGCAGCCCCAGGGCAGCCCCAACAGCCAGGTCCCTCCTCTGGCTCCTGCCCTCTCTGGGTACCACCAGCTTCTCTGGCTGACTGCAGCATTGGCTGCACTGCACTACTGGAGTGTGTTTTGATGCCCATTCTGTCAAGCTGGCACCGTGACTGCACTGGTACCCTCCTTCCCTTCCTTGTTGTTTTCAAGTCCTGGATGACTGTTCAGACCAGAAATGTCAGTTTGCAAATACTGCTATAAAATTTCCAATCCAAATGGACTACTCCCATGATGGTCAGCTTGTAGCACACAGATGTGTGTTGTCATTCAATATCACTTTCCTCTTTTTAAGCATTTAACTCCATAACTTGTATTGGTTTAGACTGGGGGTTAAAGTTATTTATGAATTTTAAAAGCAGCTATTCACAGCTCCCACAAAGCTGAAGATTCTAGGTTCCTAGTCACCTACACCTTTTGAACACACTTTGAAATATTTAAAACATTGCATTTTGTTGTTCAGAGGGTGAAGTGCCAAA
Source organism: Dryobates pubescens (assembly GCF_014839835.1). Classification (NCBI taxonomy): domain Eukaryota; kingdom Metazoa; phylum Chordata; class Aves; order Piciformes; family Picidae; genus Dryobates; species Dryobates pubescens. Next base: position 86,331,243 of record NC_071657.1, on the reverse strand, counting down.
GCATGTGGGGCTGTCCACAGTATGCAAACTGATCTGCAGAAAATGCTCACAGAGCAAGAAGCTAAATCCAGGTTTATAAAATGTACTTGGAAGGAGCTCAGCAGTCCAAATCCCAGTGCTAACAGAGCAGTTCTGGGTCGATTGCAAATAACAGAATCTTACTGTTCAACCACAGTGCAATTCAACTGAGCTTTGTCAGAGGGTAATTCTGGTGTCAGGTATTTTCATGAGACCCTACTTGACATTTTGGCTGGAAATCTCATGACTTGTTTTGATATTCCAGGACAAACCATGCTAACTGCATGGATTTCCTCTACTGCTTTGAAGGACGTCTCTACACACACAGGCAGAGAGTCTTTGGATGAGCCCTTCCTCCTGACTCACCACTGCCAGGACACACAGCATCAGCCTATTGAAAGTATGTTGCTAGATCCAAAATCCCCTGGGAGAAAGCCACTGTTCTGGAGCCTGCAGAGCTGCATCCTTCCAGACACATCCTTCCAGTTTCCCAAAGCAAGGCAGACACTGAATACAACACTTCTGCTGAGGCTTTTCCAGAGCAGAGGAGACAGTATTGCTCTGCCCTTGACGTCACTTGACTTGCCACCACCTCGCTGAAGGTACTGGTGTTAATGAAGGTTAACAACAGAATGCCAGCACAGGAGGTCTCACAAGTGATGCTGCTTGCCTGATCAGGATTTCAGGCACCAACAAACCATACAGCAAGACTCTCTCCAGTGCTAGGTCCCCATATGTAAGATGAAGCAGGTAGCTGACCCACCATGTCTAAAGAAAGCATCCATGTGACAGGGAATACATAGAATACATAGAATAAACCAGGTTGGAAGAGACCTTCAAGATCATCGCGTCCAACCCATCAACCAATCCAACACCGCCCAAACAACTAACCCACAGCACCAAGCACCCCATCAAGTCTTCTCCTAAAAACCTCCAGTGATGGCGACTCCACCACCTCCCCAGGCAGCCCATTCCAATGTGCAATCACTCTTTCTGTATAGAACTTTTTTCTAACATCCAGCCTGAACCTCCCCTGGTGCAGCCTGAGACTGTGTCCTCTTGTTCTGGTACTGCTTGCCTGGGAGAAGAGACCTACCTGGAGGGAAACCTGTGTCCTAGATGCGGTGTCTGTGCTGGAACCTGCCATGCTCTGTCACCTCCCATGACATAGGGACTCAGCACATACATTGGGAGGATTTGTCTCTGCTTAAGGGCACAGGAATGATACAGAGAATCTTAGAGAGAAATGGCAACATTGAGCACAAATTAGGAGAGATTTAGCTAACTGTCTTGACCCAGGTTCTGTCTCCTTGTCTTCATCCCATCTACCCCACACACCATGTGCTACTCACCAAATGATGTCCACCTAATCTCCTACAAGACAAGGACCAATCAAAGCTAAGATAACAGCAAGATTCTGAGACAAAACCCCACATCCTGCAGAAAGAGTTGTTCCCCTACTCCCCACACTGGGTAGAGTGAAGGAACAGCTCTTCTGACAGTAGGCAAGTGGCAGCTGACTGTCACCTTCAGAGACAGTCATGGACAAAGGAGATGGCTGCATCATCCAGGGGAGCAGCAAAGAGGCCTTCGGCTTTGACAGCACGGGAGCTGCAGCAAAGTGGCCCACTGGAGAGTCATTTCCCAATGGAGATGGTAGCTAATCCCTGGGATTTATCAAGTAAGTATGTTTTCCAGTGCCCTGTGGATGCACATACCTATAGATGAGACTTTAACATCAGAAGCATGCGCATCATCCACCCATTCCTGCATCTCTCTCATAATCCTACATGCTCTCTTATAACAGGCAACTTCTTTGCCCTCTGGGCAAGAGGCTTTTCCTCTTGTGGAGGAATATCTCTTTACTAAAGTGGTGTAAAACCACTTTAATACCCTAATAACATTTGCTCTTCACTGTGAGTCTGAGCATCTTCAGGAAAAGAGGACACAGAAAAGGAAGGGAAGGTTTGCCACATGTTCCATGCCAATATAATAAACTTTAGCAAATCAATGAGGAAGGTGGAATAGGCAGTGCTAGAAACAACAGAGAGGCAGAGGCCAGAATCCCAAAGTCAAGAGACAGAGGATTTGCTGTCAGCTGTTGAGCAGGGTAGCAAGGAGCAGACAGCCACAAGGAAGCATGGAAAGATCAGACTGGGAGGCTGCCAAGGAAAAGAGAGAGCTGCATTACATCTTATTTGTCTTTAAACAAAGTGTTCTAATTGCTAACAAAGGGATTTCAAGCAAATTGTAGTAAAACTGAGTTATTCTGATCAATTACACAGTCAAGCAAATTACAGGCATCTGAAATATTGCCAGATACAGAAGAGAGATGGGGAAAGAGGAGGAGGCATTGAAGAGAGAGTGGGGGAGGCAGTAATTTGAGGGAGGAAAATTACTTGATGGCTTGATAGGAGAATTATTAAGCATAAATTTGAGATGTAAGTTGTTAATCTGAATACAAAATCAAGGGAAGAAATTTAAATTGTGTTTTAATGTTGGTGAAATCTGAGCAGGGGCAAGGAGAAAAAAATGTACAGATAAGCATTACAGACAGATGTTGTAAAGGTGTTTGCAATAACCATTGCTAACCACAGCAAGCTGAAAGCAAGGCATGACCCAGAAATGGTCATGTTGAGGACACTGCACCAGTACTGACCTGTTATCAAGCCATGTTTATACAACAGACCTCCTGCTTGATTCACAGCTTCTTCAAAGCACTTAACAATGGGATAGCTTTGTTGCTGGAAAAGACACAAGGGCCAAAACCCTAAAGTAATCAGAGGGACACTCCAAGGCTACTTCTTTAGCCTTCTCACACCTTAATATATGACTGACACTTCTTCTGCTGTCTGTTTGGTGGCTTTGAGATGGAATCATTCATTGTGTACTGCATCCAGAGCAACTGTTAGGGGTGTCATAGGGGACACAAGCCAGATCCCTGTCTTAATGGAGCAAGAGTGGAATCTCACCATAGCACACAACTGCATAGCTGGTGACTCTAACTTAGGAACAATATACTTCAGGATGAGTGAAATAATTAATCCCCATTCCATTCCTGGAGATTCCCAGCCACACTGCTGGGGTCTTCAGGGAGCTCATGAAACAGCAACCTAAACGCTGGCATATTTGGGCATCCCCAATTCAATTTTTCCATATATGATGAGATCACTTTGTATTGAATCAGCCCACCTGGCTGGGCTGCAGCCTGCTCAGTATGGCACACATACCACTGGCAGCAGGATTAGGGGGCAGACCCTCGCTGTTTTGTATGAGACACATATGGACAAGTCACACTACTCAGGCTTGGCAAAGCACAGCTTCCTGGCTTTTAATCTCCAGCCTAGTGCTAGAGCTAGATTTATCTCCAAGTGTGGAAAACCCTGTGCAGACACTGAGTCTCAGGAGAACAAGGAAGTGGTCCTTGTTTGGAGGCCCTTTATAAAGCTGCTGCAAAGGCAGACCAGAGAGCTCTTACCCAGGAATGAAACACTCTTCAAGCCAATTACTATACATGGTTCATAACCCTGCATCTGACAGAATTAGTGGATCGTTGGCCTGAAGGGCTGCAGAGAGATGGTTTTAAAAAGAGGGAAAGACCAGAGACATCTTTAATCGTATTTATTTGTTGCAAAACTCCAGAGCTCATGGACTTTTGGCAGTTTGGAAGTTCTGAGCCTGAAGAAGAGATAAGAAAAAGGATTAGAGTATTACATGGTGATGGAGTTCATGTGTGTTGTATTATTAATGTTTGTACAGCACTTTGAAAATGAAAAGCACCGTAAAAGCTCTAAGTGCTCTCTTTAGTAGGAGCTGCAGAAGAGGAACTTAAGTCTGAAAGGACACTTCTCAGTTATCAGTGTTCAGAGAGCTTTCTGTTTTTTTTGAGAGGATCCCACAGTCAGTTGCAGCCTGAAGTGGCAGATGAGTTGTTCAAAAGCCAATGCAAGGAAATCATAAAAATTCTTCAGGGTGCAAGGAAGAGTACTGTCTCATGCATAAAAAAAAAAAAAAAAGCCACTTAGCATTTTTAGCATGGGAAGAAGCCATCAGATTCACTGGTCTCTTTCTCTGCAAGCCACCACAGCACTGTTCTCTGTGCCTGATTTAGCTAACCTTTCTTATAAAGCCCTTGGACAAGTGGCCTCCCCTACATTGTTTAGGAAACTCCTGCAATGGAGGGAAAACCCTGATCTGAAGAGGGTAAAGAAGGCAGAAATTCCCAGGAGGATTCATCACTTCTGACCTACACCAACCAAGTTACACAATCTTAACCTGTCAGTGAGATACTGCCAGCATTGAAAGCCAGGATTTCAGTTCTAGACACTACAGTTTTGCTACTATGGTTTCACCAAGGCAATGACTCCCAAACAGTGCCAGTATCTTCACACTGCTGCAGTCTCCCGTCCAGAGCCATCCTCTCCCCATGCTGCTTGACAGACTACAGACATGAACATTTTCTTCCAGTGATTCCATAGACAGATCCGCAGCATCCCCACTGACAACCCTGAGGAGTCACCTTTGTCAACACAAAAAAGACCTAAGTGGCAACAGAGGCTGTGGTCAGGTGCTGGTTGCATATAACCCCATTCCCCAACAACTGGCATGTTCATGTTCCCTGCTGCTTGCCACTCTTTCTGACAAAAAGAGTGTTTGCAGTTTTGCACAGACCTTTCCTCACGTATCAGTCCCTGTATCAAAGACTTTCTTCATCCCCAGACAGCACATTTTAACCTCAGCATTAAAAATCTGTGTTTGACAGGAAGGGAAGAACCAGCCATTTTCTTTGTCCAGCCTGTGTTTGTAGCCATGCATTAACCTTCACAAACTCAGTTCCTTGGAGCATCAGACACACATTAGGGCTTACCCTTGTCAGAGGTCCCAACCTGCTGAGACCATCCAGGGCCCCTTCCTTTTTTCCCAGCTCCCTTCCCATCTCCCACTAACCAAAAAGAACTTAGAAACTCCTTACTTTAACTCAGCCTCTGGTAAGAACCAGGCTGGAGCCTCCCTGCTCACAGTTCTTGCAGCAGTGGGCTGTGGTATTACCTAAGAGTGGTAAGTCATAGTGATAAACGTGGTTATTTCACCTTTCACCTTTCCTTCAGTATCTCAAATCCTGGTGCTGAGGAACAGCCAAACAGGAGCCACTGCTTGCCTGACCTGCAATGTGACAGATGTTACATATACTCAGAATGACACCTGCACCCCACAAGAGCTTCTATCATGTATTTATAGCCCACTGCCACTGCCAGATTTATGTCCTTCAAATATTTGTCAGCTGTTATCCCACCCGCCATGCACATCATTTAACTGAGCTTGATGTATGTAAGCACTTTTAATCTTTCCTCATGAAGCATTCCCCCATCCCTAGAGCCTCAGATCATATTTGTAACTCTTCCTTGAGACAGCATCAGTTTGTCATTGCTGCTCTGATAGTACAGTGAGGAGCATGGCAGCCTGAGCATGGAGGCAAGGTGATGGGGAAGGATCATTTTCCATTTCATGCTAAGGTCTCTCCCATGCTGCCAATCCTAAGGGTATCTTAACATGTTTGGCTGCTCTAAAATGCCTATACTTTTTACTGGCCACTGATCTTTTCCCAAACTGTCTCACTGCTCCTGCTAAAACTCCAGGTTCTGGATTATTTAGTAGTTTACCTGAGGCCAAGAGGGATTTAATTTTCTTTACTCCCTGTCTTTCTAACACCTCTGGAGTCTCTTTCTATTATTACCCAGTCTGCACTGGCATTTATAATGCTTCCCATCCGAGGCAGGAGAATGTGATTAACAAGCTGTTTACTTCTCCTTCCAGATCATTAATAAATATGTTAAACAAGACTGCTACCTTGCTGAGTGATGCAAAAAACTGAAGAGGCAAGTAGCTTGCTGTTCAACTTTATGCTGTTTTCAACTCATGCCAGTGAGACTCCTCCAGAGCAAATTCCCTTCCATACCTGATCTGAAATTAATTTCCCCAATGCATATGCTCACACCCGTTCGCAGCAGCTCTCATCAGCCTGGTGATGAGACACCAAAGCTAATGTCTGAAGAAGGTATAGCCATCTGAGTCACCTGAGTGTGACACAGGACCTACATCTCATTAGAGAGCTCATTTCTTATTCATGGAGTGAAACCTTTGTGACGTCTCATCTGTGGAACCTCAAAGCACTACCAGTCCCTAGTATTGTTCTTAAACAGCTTATGTCCCAAATTTTATTATCAGTAGTCCTGGGGCATGTTTCTTTGCAAGTAAGATGAAATGAATGTTCAGCACTGAAGAGGTGCTACAGCAACAGAAGCTCAAGGCACACAAGTGAAAAAAATCAGTTCTTTGGTAAACACAATTTTTTAACTTCCTTTGAATTTTTTCTCCAACACTTGCCTATGCCAGCAAGGGAGATTTTGGTGAGGCTTAAGAAAAGCTCCTGTGTGTGGAGGTAAGGCCCTGTTGCTTGAGGTCTGTATGTGCAGTGGGAGAAGAAGAGCTGCTCCTGCTCCAAGGCAGTGAGCAGCCTAAATAAGCACCCTGATGGTGTCCTCTAGTTCCACGATTACATGATGTCCATGGAGCAGTCCTTCCAGGATCAGCTAAGATTGCTTCAATCACTGTTACCTACTTTTACCCACAAGTATGGCTTTACCTTTTCTTCTCCTGCTGGAAAGAGTGCTCATTGGACCCCAAGGACAAAGACCTTCTAGTCTCTAATCAGGTTTCTTGGCGACTGCCATCGTAACTCCCAGAGACAGAACCAAATATAGCTGCACCACCAGTTTCCACTTAACATGCTGCTTGCTTGTGGAACATGATAGCTCTGGTCAATGGTAGACTTCAATACTTTGTCCTTATTCTGATTCAGAAGGGAAAACAACTATTTGTATCCTCATCCAAGGGAGGATGTGTGTCCTGGGGCAACTCATTCGGGGGTATACACTGTCAACTCACAAGTCCCAGGCAGCTGCAGGGGTCTAAAGGGACATTGTCTGCCCAGGCTGCATGTCCTTAGTGATGACTGTCCAGTGAGACATGATGAGCAGCTGAGGCAAAACTCCCTGAAGGTCCCAGCCAGCCTGACTCCTGCCATCTTGCCACCGGAGAGGCATCTCTGCAAAACACTGCAACATCCACAAGGTGAAAAATACAACTGAAGTGTATTTCATTAGCATATATTTTTTTTTTTAACCAGTCTCTAATGAAGATGAGGATGAAGAAAGGCAAAAGCAAAGCAAAGTAGAGGGATTCAGGATGGCTGAGAATACTCTTATCTTAAGTTAGCTAACAGCAAAGCTGGAAAGTTCATCACTTCAATGATTTTTTTTTGTTATACATTTGATTATTTTTTTTGTGTACTTGCTGTCAGTAGTGCTGTGGACATGGGTCAGTGGTATGCCTTCTTCTTCTCAACAGCAGAGCCAGTGAGAAGGGCTGTCCAAGACTCCTTCAACACTCGGGAGTCACCTTGGACAGGGAGATGGGTTTGCATGTTTGTTTTCTTAATGGATAACTAACATTGCAAGCAGCAAGTGACCTGGGAGAGGAGAGAAAGTGTGCACACAGCTCAGCCTCCAAGATTTTCCCCCTGGGCAGCTCAGGCAGTTTACTAACCTTGACAGCTGGAGGGTCTTTAAAGTGACTTTTGCTTTCCTCATGCTGTTTGTTGTTGGATGGTGCCCGACGGATGCCAGAGACGCGCCTCAGTATTTCCCCGCCATCCTTGTTTAAAGACCAATTAGTGGGTGCCAGGTTTGTTTTGCAGCCAGCAAGCTAGCCACCCCAGTGATTTAACAGCTGCAATTTGCATTTACAGTTGACTTTGAACAGCCACTTTTATACATGCTTGGTAAAATAATGGTATAATCAACCTAGGAAAATCCATTAAAAGGGTGCGGATGTTCAAAATGTGGAGTACGCAATTAGGAAACCCTCTGACTGAAATTACTGCTGAGATCTAATTCCTCCTTATATGGCTCATCTCTACAAGGATTTGAGAGAGGATCAATTTTTTTTTTTCCTCTAAGGTCTTGTCACCAGGAGTTTCAACAGCTTTCTAAATTTTACTTTTTTAAAGGGGGGGAAAAAATGTGACTGGAAAAAAAAATACAAATATTTTGAATAAATGGGGAAATGAGGAAAAACCTCACATGGACAATTTTGGAAATGCTGTATTTTAATAGTTTCAAAACCTTTTGTGTCAGCATGTGTTTTTCCCTTCCTTTTCTTTTTAACCTCTGCTCAGGTCATTCATCAAAACAAGGAGACATTTTGAAACTTGTGATGTTTTATTTCTTCTTCAGAAAAGACACAAATATTTCCTCCAACATCCAAATTCTCCTTTGCAGCCACTTCTCAAGTTAGGTAGTTTTCCAAGCTACTGGTGCCCAGAAAAATAAAACAAAAAAGATTTCCTCCACTATTCTCCATTCTCTCACACAAAAGTAGTTAAAAAGACATTTTTCAAGTATTTGTCATAAACAGTGTTTGATCAGGTGTCCATACACTGCTTCATGGGGTTGTTTGCACAGGATGGGTAACATTCACTGGCTCAATAGCTAATGCTTCTCTTTATGCTCATCAGGTAGATTTTTTTCAGACCTCTTTTGTACCCTGTTCATCCCTTAGATTAATATTTAAATTTATGAACTTCGCTCTTGCACAGCACTTGAGTGCAGCAGGGTTCTGGTCCTGCCTAGCTGGGGAGAAAGACATGCTGGAGATGATGTGATTGAAAGCAGCCCTGCAGAAGAGGGCTCGGGGGTACTGCTGGTGCACAAGAAGCTGGTCATCTCATTCTGTGATTCTTTTTGGTAGGGACTGTTGCACCAGAACAAGGGGTGATGTTTTTAAACTAAAAGAGGGAGAATTTAGATTTGATATGAGGAAAATATGTTTTACCATAAGGGTGGCAAAACACTGGCAAATGTTGCCCAAATTGGTGGTAAATGCCCCGTCCCTGTATCACAGTATAACTAGGGTTGGAAGAGACCCCAAGGATCATCGAGTCCAACCTGTCTCCACAGACCTTACAACTAGACCATGGCACCAAGTGCCACGTCCAATCTCCTCTTGAACACCTCCAGGGACGGCGACTCCACCACCTCCCTGGGCAGCACATTCCAATGACAAATGACTCACTCTGTGAAGAACTTTCTCCTCACCTCAAGTCTAAACCTCCCCTGGCACAGCTTGAGACTGTGTCCTCTTGTTCTGGTGCTGGTTGCCTGGGAGAAAAGACCAACCCCCTCCTGTCTACAACCACCTTTCAGGTAGCTGTAGAGGGCAATGAGGTCACCCCCGAGCCTCCTCTTCTCCAGGCTAAACAATCCCAGCTCCCTCAGCCTCTCCTCATAGGGCTTGTGCTCAAGGCCTCTCACCAGCCTTGTTGCCCTTCTCTGGACACATTCAAGTGTCTCGATGTCCTTCTTAAACTGAGGGGCCCAGAACTGGACACAGGACTCAAGATGCAGCCTAACCAATGCAGAGTCCAGGGGCACAATGACCTCCCTGCTCCTGCTGGCCACACTATTCCTAATACAGGCCAGGAAGCCATTGGCCTTCTTGGCCATCTGGGCACACTGCTGGCTCATGTTTAGGCAGCTGTCAGTCATCACCCCCAGGTCCCTCTCTGTTTGGCAGCTCTCCAGCCACTCTCACCCCAGCCTGTAGCTCTGCATGGGGTTGCCGTGGCCAAAGTGCAGCACCTGGCACTTGGACTTGTTAAATGCCATGCCATTGGACTCTGCCCATCTGTCCAGTCGGTCAAGGTCCCTCTGCATTCCCTGGAGACATTCCAGGTCAGATTGGATGGGGCTCTTAGCAACCTGACCTGGTTGTGGATGTCCCTGCTCAGTGGTGCGAGGCTGGGCTAAATGACCTTTATAGGTCCCTTCCAACTCAAAGCATGTTATGGTTCTGTGTAACATGGTGCCAATGTGCTCTGCTTCAGAGTTGTTAACACATGAACTTTATCAAGCATCTGTTTTGGATGTGAGCTGACTCACTTTGCCCTGGCTCCTCTAGCAGAGCCCAGGGCCATGCCTTTCATGATTGTAGAATGCATCAGATCGGAAGGGACCCTTAAAGGTCATCTTGACAAACCCTCCTGCAGTGAGCAGGGACCTCTTTAACTAGATCAGGTTGCTCAGGACCCCATCAAGTCTGACTCCACCACCTCACGCACCACAGAAGGAGGTGCAACTCACTGGGGTGCCTCAGCCCGCACATCAGCCCCAATCAAAGCCCTGGGTACGTCATCGCCCACTGCCTGAATCTTCCTTCAATGGGATTCCTGTTGCATCTCACCCCCATCTGCCTTCACCAGGACCTGATGCAGTAGCCCCCTGTGAGCTCCACAGACACACTATTCTTGTCTGCTCTGTGCTTGTGTTAATAAATATATTCTACCTTTCAGGGCCTCAGGTGACCTTGGGGCTCTTCACCATTAACCTTTCTGTCTGCTGAGATTTGGCCATTTGCTCCTTCTCTCCCTTCCCCATCTTATCTCTGTTTTAATCCATGCCTTGGCTATTCCTCTCATCCTGTGGTTACCGAGTTTCCTTAATAGTCTTATATAAGGGACTTTATCAAAAGTCTTTTGAAAGCTTAAATAAATTACAGGCATGGCTCCACCATTCCCTGTTATCTTGTTAACCCTTCTGGAGGATTCCTGGCTCCAGTTAGAGAGACAGAGCTGCTGGCTGCCTACAGGAGTCCATTGCTAGCTCTGCAGAAAGCTTCTGAAGCTCACCCATGTGCCCTGCTTGATCCAGGGGGATTTCTTGACATATTGAATCACCTTGCTAGTGCTATCTCTGGAAAAAAGAGCTGCTCCTGGGAACTGAAAAGCCACTCATCAACCCCCCTCACTCAATATATCATGCTGTTTGGTGAATTTGGGAGTATTTGATGTGATTTTCATTTAAATTGTATAACTGTGAATTGACAAGTATTATATAGCAAAGGCATTTCCAAGCAAGAGAAGGTCTTGTGTCATGCAATTATTGAGGGAGCACACCTCAACAATTTTTCAAAGATCTCTTTAGAAATAATTTTGAAGCAGAAGGAATACATGTGAGATGAATTCAAGTCTTCAATGGAAAAGACATTTCAGGAATTTGGAACAAATGGTTATTCCCCCAGCTGTATGTTTCTGCCCTTCCTTTTGCGCTTCTGCTCAAGATAAGTTACAGGTCAAGGAAGCACCCTTGTTACTGGATGAGGACAGCACGTGAACCATGATCCACAGTAAAAACCACAGCTTGCTCCCAAGATGGGCTGCATCTGAATAAGCTGTATCCCCCTGTGTGGGTAGGAGGATGGTGGGAGATCATTGCCATATGCCATTTGGAGCAGACTATCCCCAGCCTTACCACCTTCTCCAGGGACTCCATGGTTGGGAAATGCTCCATCCCAACAAGATGTGCCCCTGCCTTTCATTTTTTTTCTGGACTTGGGTACCTGATTTCAAAATGCCTTTCGCAGTTTCACGAGAACTGCAGGCAACCCCTGCAAGTCACAGGCTCCCTTCAGATACATATATCCCCAGTGCTGCAGGAGGCTGACCACTCACATCTTCCTGCTTACTCTTTTCAAATCTTTTGTAGAGGTCATTCACAGGGTATTTAACACAGGGAGCAGGATATCCAGTCTCAGACATCTCTTCACCCCTTTTTGCCTCTTAGCAGTTTTTGGAGTCACACTCCACCCTCCTGCATTTCTTCCTTTCCCCTTGTACATCAAGCTGTCTCTAAATCAGAGCAGCTCAATTACATTTTTGCTGAGATCTCCTGGGTAATTTGAGTGAGATTGACCCAGCAGGAAGTGATGTGCTGGCTCTGGCTCTGTCACACTGCTCAGACACTGCAATGCCAACTCCCTGGCTATGGGAGAGCCTTGCAACTGCTCCCTGAGATATTGTGAGAGCCAGGGAAAAAAAAAAAAAAGAATGAGATGACACTGCAGAAGTGTCTGGGGCTGTGGTGGGTTGAAGTTTCCCCCCAGCATTAACTTTTTGCCAGACCAACTCAGTTAGAAGCAAATGAAGCTGTATTTACAAGCAAAACCTCCACTCTGCAATGGAATGCAATGAATATATACAAAATATACAGCATTTACAATATTATACAGATATTTACAATTAGGAAACAACATGAAAACTCCCCTGGTCAAAAAGACCAGGGAAGCCATTCCACTGCCCCCTCAAATCCCCCTGTCCCAGAGAGAGAGAGGAGTTGAGAGAGAAACCAGTGGGTTAGACTTATCTGAGGCCAGCCAGAAGCACATTATCTTCCCCCAAAAGAGCTGAGAACAGAAGAGAAGAGAAAAACAAATGGGGAAAAGGGAAGAATTGTTATGGTACAGCTCCCCTTATCCCAGACATTTATCCAATTAATTTGTTTAGAATAATCTTTTGTTTTCCTTTTTACACCCAGTAGTTATTTATTTATATTTTTCTACTTTTCTGCTCTAAATCTGCAGCTAAATTTTAAAGGCATGGCCTAAAACCACCACAAGGGCTGTGACATTAGGACCTGACCTGAGCTCCATCTTCCTTCGAACTCCCACTCTACATACACATCGTCCAGGCACCACACTGCCAAGTGAGAACATGATTGCAAGCATTTACACTGTAGTAAATGTAGAGGGCACAGATGAGCAGGAAGAGAGGTGTGCTTGATGCTGAGTACCTCTATTAGGAAAATGAAGGTTGTTCCCCCATCCACTTGATGCTCTCCATCAATCAGATATTCCCATGAGGAAGGCAACACTGAGATCCATATCTGATTTAGCACTGCATTGCTGGGCACAAGGCTAACATCTCTCTCCATTTGCATACAACTCTGAGTATCTTTATGGTTTGCTGTTAATAACAAACAAGAGAAGCATCTCTGCCATGTATAGGTACTTTCATGTCCCAGGTAGCCTGACTGTGAATGCCTAATGCCTGCCTGATTGTTATTCTGCTGGTATTCAGTAGTTTGAAAAAATAAAAAGTCCTATAGTTAGAGAGTGAGATAGGTCTTTTTAATTTCAGGCCATTATCTCCTGGTAATTGCTGGAAGAATTTCATTCTGTGCCAATGCAATGGAAAAAAAAAAGGTTTTTTTTTTCCCCCTTTATGGAAAAGGGGAATAAAAAAAAAAAAAATCTAAAAAAAGAGCCTTCTTTTCTCCAAGGGGTTCAGGGCTTTCAGGACATGGCTGGGAGTGGGAGCTGTGGCTGCTTTATCAAATTCGCATTTCATTTCCAGCATGCACCCAAACTGCATGTAAATTATAATGAGAAAAGAGGAAAAAACAAAGAGATCAAGCTCAAGAGATGGGAAATGATAATGAAATCAAATGAACTCAGGGCCTTTGAAGACTAACAGAGCCTGAGACAGACAGAACATAGGAACAAAGGCAAGCAAGAGACATGCATGAGGCGACAGCCAGAGGAGCAGGCAGATAGACAAAATTGGAGATTTGAATCCACAACATGCACAAGGACACAAAAAGTGAGCCTGGAGGGATCTCTGCTTCATACAGGCCCCTCAAGCCATGCATCTGTGGTATGCAGCTTACAGGAGGCTCCTGACGCCAGTTTTCCCTGCATCACCCAGTCCTGCCATGCTGCTTCACAAGTTCCAAGGATGTGTGATAAAACCTGGCAGCAATTTCCCCATGAAGAAGGACCCTGTCTGATCTATAACCTCACACTCCATCCTTCATAGCACAGCCAAACCATGTAGCTCAGCACTGTGGGAGAGTGAGGCCACCGCATCAGCTGACTTGGGGCCAGTCACCGTGGTAGAGAAGAAGGGGAAAAGGTCCCAGTGAACTCTGCTGCTTCTCCATCAACTGCTTGAAGGAAAATGAGTTCAGCCCTCTGCTGCAGTCAAGACTGAGCCTAGAACACAAAGGGATATGTACCTAGGTTTGGAGAATGAGTCTTGTGCTAGTGCTGGGTGTAAAATAAACCTCAAGACAGCCTTTCATTTCTGCTAGATGCTGAGATTTGTGTCATATCTTGTTAATGAGCATTCTGGCAGGGACTTCAGAGAGCTCTGGTCATGTTTGGGCAGAAAAAGGTTTGCTGCTCTAGTTGTTACCATCCAGCTTCTCCTCAGAACTGTATTGTTTGGGATAAAGCAGAGGGCTGGGCTATGGGGAACATCATTCTTCCAAGGCCATCTGGCCAATGGAATATTGAAGAGCACCTAGGACTGCACCATCATGAGGATAATTTGGAGATCTTGCTACATCAGTGCTAGGTTAACCCTGAATGGCTATGTTAATGTCCTAGGTAACCCTGCCTGAGGAGTACTGTCCTGCTCTGGACACATTCCAGCACGTCTGTATCCTTCATGTAATAGGGGCCCCAGAACTGGACACAGTACTCCAGGTGGAGTCTCACCAGAGCAGAGTAGAGGGGAAGAATCACCTCCCTTGACCTGCTGGCTATGCTTCTCTTCATGCAGCCCAGGATCTGATTGGCTTTCTGGGCTGCAAGTGCACACAGGTGGCTCATGTTGAGCTTCTAATCCACCAGCACCCCCAAGTCCTTTTCTTCAGGGCTGCTCTCAAGCCAGTTGCTGCCCAGCCTGGATTTGTGCCTGGGATTGCCCTGACCCAGATGCAGGACCCTGCACTTGGTCTTTTTGAACTTTATGAGGTTGTCATGAGCCCACCTCTCCAGCCTGTCAAGGTGCCTCTGGATGGCATCCCTTCCCTCCAGCGTGTCTGCTGCACCACACAACTTGGTGTCATCAGCAAACTTGCTGAGGGTGCACTCAATGCCACTGTCCATGGCACCCACAAACATGTTGAACAAGCCTGGTCCCAGGACTGATCCCTGAGGGACTCCGCTTGTCACTGGCCTCCACTGGGACATGGACCCATTGACAGCCACCCTCTGGGTGCAGCTTTCAAGCCAGTTCTCTATCTACTGAATGGTCCATCCATCAAACCCTTTCTGCACCATCCTGGAGACCAGGATGTGGTGCATGACAGTGTCAGAGGCTTTGCTCAGGTCCAGGTAAATGACATCAGTTGCTTGGCCTTCATCTATTAATATTGTGACCTTGTCATAGAAGGCCACCAGGTTTGTCAGGCAGGATTTGCCCTTAGAGAAGCCATGCTGATTGTACCAAATCACCTCTGTTATTCTTCTGCCTCAGCAGTGGCTCCAGGAGGATCTGCTCCATGATCTTACCAGGCACAGAGCTGGGACTGACTGGCCTGTAGTTCCCTGGGTCATCCCTCTTTCCCTTCTTGAAAATGGGAGTTATGTTTCCCCTTTTCCTGTCTGTGGGGACCTGCCCAGACTGCCATGACTTTTGGACTATGATGGAGAGTGGCCTAGCAACCTCATCCACCAGTTCCCTCAACACCCACAAGTGTATCCCATCGGGTCCCATGGTTCTTCAGATGGTCACAAACCTGATCTTCACTCACCACAGGCAGTTCCTCTTTCCAGTCCCTGCCATTATCTTCCATATTCTGGGAGTGTGGCTGGAGCCCTTGCCAGTGAAGACTGAGGCAAAGAAGTCATTAACAACCTCAGCCTTCTCCATGTCACTTGTCACCTGTTCACCTGTTTCCTTTCTGAGGGGGCCCACACGTTCCCTAGACTTCTTTTTACCATTAATATACCTATAGAAATTTTTACTGTTCCCCTTGATCTCCCTGGCTAGATTTAATACTAACTGAGCTTTAGCTTTTCTAACTAGGTCTCTTGCTGCTCAGGCAGCTTCCTTACATGCTCCCATTCCAGCTGTCCTTTCTTCCACTCCTTGTAGAGTTTTTTTGTGTGCCAGTGTGTCCAGCAGCTCCTTGCTCATCCAGGCAGGTCTCCTAGCATTCTTTCCTGCTTTCCTCATTCTGGGTATACTTTGTTCCTGGGCACAAAGAAGGTGATCCTTAAACACTGACCAGCTGTCCTGGGCCCCTCTTCCCTCTAGGGCTTTGTCCCATGGTACTTTGGCCAGCAGATCCCTAAAGTGTTCAAAGTCTGCACGGCTAAGGTCCAGGGTTGCAAGCTTGGGATACATCCTCCTAGTTGCCCTGGGCATCTTAAATTCTATTGCTTCATGGTCACTGCAGCCAAAGTTATCCCTGAGCCTCACATTGGTGACCAGCCCTTCTCTATTGGTGAGAACAAGGTCCAGCATAGCTCCTTTTCTTGTTGGTTCCTCTACGATTTGGAGGAGGAAGTTATCATCTATGCATTCCAGGAACATCTTGGAATGTTGGTACCTAGTTGTGTTGTCCCTCCAGCAGATGTCAGGGTGGTTGAAATCCCCCATGAGGACCAGGGCCTGTGAACATGAAGCCACTTCTATTTGCCTTCATCTGCTTGGTTCTGCTGGTCAGGTGACCTGTAGCAGACCCATACAGTAACATCATCTTCCCCTCTCTGACCCTTAATCTTCACCCATATGCTCTCAACCAGCTCATCATCCTTCCCCTGGTGGAGCTCCACTGATTGCAGTTGGCCACTGATATAGACAGCAGCACCACCTCCCCTGCCTGTCCTTCCTAAAGAGCTTGTACCCACCTATCCCTACATTCCAGTTGTGGGAATCATCCCACCAAGTTTCAGTAATAGCCACTATGTCATAGCATCCTAGCACAGCACAGTGGCCCTTAATTCATCCTGTTTGTTGGCCAAGCTGCATGCATTTGCACAGAGGCACTTCAGCTGGGCTGGCTGTGCCGCCCTCTTAGGTGAATCCCCCTTGATCCCCTTGGGGTGTCCCAGTGCTTCGTCCTTGGCTTGCCTCAGGGCTAAAAGTGGAGAGCCCTTGCTAGCACTTCGTCCCTCTGCCTCTGATGATCTGTCACAGACAAGCATAAAATTAACAACCCCTTTCCCCTTCAAATCTCGTTTAAAGCCCTATCAACGAGCCCTGCCAACTTCTGCCCTAGAATCCTTTTCCCACTCTGGGACAGGTGCGTCCCATTGCTTGCTTGCAGCTCTGGTGCTGCTGAGATCATAAAATCCAAATGTCTTTTTGAGTGTCTGTTGTTTGAAAATTTGTCTGCCCTGGCTGATATTTATCTTCTGACTATCTTTTAGAAAGCTCCAGGAGCAGGACTTGGACAGGAAAACCACTGGCCCTCCTAACAAGCCTCTGCAAAAGACGAAGGTGAGCGATAGAGCTGGATGCGTACAAGGATCAAGGTTGTGTTTGAAAACCCCTGTTGAGAGTTAATTCCTGCTTCACAAATTGGGAGTGGACACAGCACTCTCCTCCCAAAAAGGTTTCACCAAACTTCTGAAGGAAATATGTGTCAAAGCTGTCCACAGGTGTTTCAAATTGCTCACAAAGCCCCTGCTGAGCAGATGGAAAGCCTGTGAGCTGTCTGAAAAAAAAGCTTTGGGGTTTTAAAGCATTTTTTTAATGTGTTTTTTGACATATTGGTTTTCTTTGGCCAGAAGCAGGCACACTGTGGGTGATGCTGGCTGATCAGTGCAGGCTCTTTTCCACTTCCTTTCACAGTCTCTTACTTGTAGCAAATTCTTCTGAAGCTTTTCATCCAAGGGAACTGGTGATGGGCACACTTGAATCACAGAATCATAGAATCAATAAGGTCGGAAAAGACCTCAAAGATCAGATCAAGTCCAACTTGTCACCACAGACCTCATGACTACTAAACCATGGCACCAAGTGCCACATCCAATCCCCTCTTGAACACCTCCAGGGATGGTGACTACACCACCTCCCTGGGCAGCCCATTCCAATGGCTAACAACTCTCTCTGTCAAGAACTTTCTCCTCACCTCCAGCCTAAACTTCCCCTGGTGCAGCTTGAGACTGCATCCTCTTGTTCTGGTGCTGGTTGCCTGGGAGAAGAGGCCAACCCCATCCTGGCTACAACCAACCTTCAGGAGTTGTAGACAGCAATAAGGTCTCCCCTGAGCCTCCTCTTCTCCAGGCAAAACAATCCCGGCTCCCTCAGCCTCTCCTCACAGGGCTGTGCTCAAGGCCTCTCCCCAGCCTTGTTGCCCTTCTCTGGACACGGTCAAGAGTCTCAATGTCCTTCTTAAACTGAGAAGCCCAGAACTGAACACAGTATTCAAGGTGTGGCCTTACCAGTGCTGAGTACAGGGGCAGAACAACCTCCCTGCTCCTGCTGGCCACACTATTCTTGATGCATGCCAGGATGCCTTTGGCCTTCTTGGCCACCTGGGCACACTGCTGCCTCATGTTTAGGTGGCTGTCAATCAGCACCCCCAGGTCGCTCTCTGTTTGGCAGCTCTCCAGGCACTCTGACCCCAGCCTGTAGCTCTGCATGGGGTTGCTGTGGCTAAAGTGCAGCACCCAGCACTTGGACTTGTTGAATGCCATCATGTTGGACTCTGCCCATCTGTCCAGCCTGCCAAGGTTCCTCTGCAGAGCCCTTTAACCCTCTAACCGACCAACACCTGCCCCCAGCTTGGTGTCATCAGCAAATTTACTGATGGTGGACTCAATGCCCTCATCCAGATCATCAATAAAGATACTGAACAGGATGGGGCCCAGCACTGATCCCTGGGGGACACCAGTACTGACTGGCTGCCAGCTGGATGTGGCACCATTCACCATCACTCTCTGGGCTTGGCCCTCCAGCCAGCTCCTAACCCAGCACAGAGTGCTGCTGTCCAAGCCATGGGCGGACAGCTTGGCCAGGAGTTTGCTGTGGGACACAGTGTCAAAGGCCTTGCTGAAGTCCAGGTAGACTACATCCACAGCCTTTCCCACATCCACCAGGCGAGTCACCTGATCATAGAAGGAGATAAAGTTGGTGGTGCAGGACTTTGTGTCATTATATCTATGTAGTGCAATTAAAATTAGGATTTATGACCACTCTGCCTTGCTGGTCCTTGTTCTTCTGGCAGACAATGGCAGTGACTTTAGCTGACTCTTGAAAATCTCTCCTGTATCACATTCTGGTCAATAAAACCAACCCCCCTGCACATCTGGGGCATCTGAGTGATCTAACTCACCTGTGGAAGAAGTTTGGTCCTTCCCTTTCATCAAATGTGCCACAAAACACAGTAGTTTGTGGTTCTTGACTTGGCCAGGAGGAATGTGAGAATATTTCTGTGGGGTTCACAGAGCAGAAGAGCTGAGAAGCTGATTTTCAGCAAGTGAAGTGCCTTAATTTTAATTATTTTTGGCAAGCAGAGGTTTGGCAGTTCCATCCCCACCATTACAAAGTAATTCATCTATCCAAGCAAAGGGAGATTAAATGTCATTTTAGGGTACTGGTCAGGCAGCCTGATGTCTGCATCCACTGTGCTCAGAGTCTCCACTTGATTGGTTCCACTGTCTTTTCTTTTTTCTTTAACCAGAACAGATCTAACTTAGCTCTGCTGGTCTGCACTTCACATGAGCTTGCAAACCCTGAGTGATTGTTTTCTCTTCTTTTTTCTTTTCTTCCTGTTGAAGGAAAATGCAGGAGGAGATTTCCAAGAAGAAAATTAAATCAGAGAAAGAAGCAAAATCATTGCTATCTTCAGCTAAGAAAGACTCCAAGAAATTGAAGTCAGTATCCAGCGGTGGGATGGCAGAAAGGAGATTGAACATAAGGGACTGGATGGCCATAAATGTTCATCTGGGGATCACTGATGTTTTCTTTTGAATTAAAAAGGCAGGAGTTAATGATGATTCTGACTGCTCCCTCAGCTGCTTTAGCATTTAGCATTTCATAGAACACAGGATCACAGAACAGGTTGGGTTGAAGGTGTTCTAAAGATCATCTAGTTCCAATCCCCTTGTTGTGGCCCAGGACACCCCCTACTGGGCCAGGTTGCTCAAGGCTCTATCCAACCTGGCTTTGGACACCTCCACTTGAGATTTTTTTCCCCCAGAGCCTTTTTCTTGGATGAGTAGAAGGAGGAGAGCAAATCTGAGGTTCCTTAGCTCTGCAGTAGAGGTTCTGTGTGCCTTCCTCTGTCCCACAAGGCTGATGAGTGCTGAGCCTGAATGCTAATTCTTGGCAGTGTTTCTGCCCACAGCATACGCTGCCAGTTCATCCTGCACATGGCCATGCTGGGGCACCAGAGGGATTGCACTGAAGTATTGCAGGGTCCTGAGTGATGCCTTCAAGGTCTTCTCGAGCTGCCAGCTGGGTGGTTGCAGGAGGAACTGAAGGCACTGAACATTGAGGGCATCAAAGCTGGTGAAGGGCCTGGAAAATAAATCTCATGAAGATCAACTGAAGGAGCCGGGGATGTTTGATTTGGAAAAGAGGAGGCTGAGGGGAGACCTCATTGCACTCTACAACTACCTGAAAGGAGATTGTGGAAAGGCTGGAGCTGGTCTCTTCTCCCAGGTAATTAGTGATAGAACAAGAGGGAATGGCCTCAAGCTGTGACTGGGTAGGCTTAGACTGGACATGAGGAAATAAAAATTCACAGAAAGAGTGGTCAGGCACTGGAATGTGCTGCCCAGGGAGGTGGTGGAGTCACCAACCCTGGATGTGTTTAAGGGTTGTTTGGATGTGGTGCTTGGGGATATGGTTTAGGGGTGAACCTTGTAGAGTAGGGTTAATGGTTGGAGTTGGTGATCCTGAGGGTCTTTTCCAACCTAAATGTTTCTGCAATAATGTGATCTCAAACCTAACAAGAGGTCTGTTCCTTGCTGCAGGGCTGCAGCAAGCAGCACAAGCAGCTCCTCCCTGTGTTGTAAGGTAAGAGTTAAAAATACAGAGCTTGTCAAGCGCCTATAAGGCTATGTTTCTGTTGTCTTTCCTCTTTTATCCTTGGAAAGGGTTGGGTTTTATTTGTCACAAGCTCCAGAATTGCCACCTGTCAAGCAGCAGAGCTCTCCTCCACAGAAGCAGATCAGAGGAGGAAGGAAGATCCTGTCCCTATGCTGTATCAGAGCCCCTGCTGTCATCTTTGTTCTGTCAGAGATCCCCATCCCCACTTCCCTGTCAGAAAGCTCTAGCCCCCATCTGTAGGGAGCTTTGGCATCCCTGGAACAGAATTCATGAGGAGGAACCATGGAGAGAATCTATTGAAGGCTTCTACAAGCACATGTGGAATTTGGAAGGTGGATGGGTAGCCCTTACTGATCTCTGCTCTCACCTTTTCTTTTGTCAGCTGCAGTGGCACCGCTGGCTCTTCAGTTGCAGTCCCTTGTAGCATACCAGCTATCACCTCTTAGTACCTCAAGATCACTTCCCACATCTTCCATGCCTGTGATCTCTGGCAACAGGCTGATGCCCTAGCCATGAAGAACAAGAGTAAGCTTTTGCCTTCTGGCTTTTTCGTCCTGCCTGCTGTGTTGAGCCATGTGAGCTCAACACAGCTGGGGTGGCAAAGTGACCCGAGGTGACTAGGCACAGCTCTGCCTCTCTTCTGTGCTGGAAGGCTGTCATCCACACTGAGGACTCCTTGTCTGGCTGCTGTTTGTCACATAAGTGGATGGAAGTGGACAGCAGTCCTGGGTCACTGTGATGGTTTGGACATTGCTCTGAGCCTGAAGAGCTCACACAGGGTGGAATTGCTTCTCTGTCTGGAGGGGCTAAAGACAAGCTTTGCATTTAGATATTTGCCTGCCACAGTTGCTGCTCTTGGTGAATATCTAGGAGCAGGATTTGGTACTGAAGTGGGGCATCCTTCATGTGGGAGTTACCTCAGGTGCTCTGTCTCACCCAAACTACAGGATGGGCACAGACACTCACTAATCTGCCAAGGGAACACAAAGGGAACAATCAGCTGTTTGCAAGCCTTTGTCCCTTGCCAGCAACTGCATTTGTGAAATAGCATCTCTGCAGGTGACAGTGACAGTGAAAGCAACAACCAGCTCCTTTGTGTGCTCTGTGAGGTGATACCTTCTCTAGCCAAAGACCCTGCCATCTGTATATCTAAGTGTGCCTTATCCCTCTGGTCCCCTCTGGCATCCCTTGTCCTGTCTCAGGCAGAGCTGCTTAGCAGACAGGATCAGCTCCCTTTGCCAGGGAGCTTCAGGATGGGAGCACAGCTCCATGTGTCTGCAGCAATGCCCCCTTTGTAAAACACCTGCTCATGGCTGCGAGGCTCAGGGAAAGGGACAGTGCAGAATCATTAGCCAAAGGTTTGCATTTCCAAACTTATTTTGCACAGGAATGGCCCCTGCCCCTGGGGCAGACAGGAGTCCCCTCGGCACTAGGAAGAGCTGATGGGAGCAGCTGCAGCTCCACCCTAGTCTCCAGCACCAGGGAACTCTGCTCTAACCTCCTCTGGCAGCACAGGGCTGCTGGGCTCCTGAATTCAGAACCCTCAAAGGACTGTTCTTGGGGCTTCACTTTCTTAAAAGACTCAATGTATGGCATTGGGAGAAGCTGTCCTACCCAGGGGAAGGAAGGGCAATGTGCCCCTGGGGCTGTTGGGGGAGCTCTGCTTTCCAAAGCCATCTGTGGAAGAACCAGACCCAAGCTACCAAGTGGGAAGCTGTTTCATTTCAGACCATGGGATTAGACTGTTACAATAGTAGTGTATTCCAACCCTGATCCAGGTCTGCAGACTTTCAGCAAAGATGTTCTTCAGTTTTATTTGGGCCTCTTCAGACCCTTAAACAAACAAACAAACAGGTGGCAAAGCAGTATCTTTTCCATGAAGTAGTCATTTAGCAGAAACACTTCATGTGTTGAAGTTATCAAACGTTCCATTTTCAAGGTGCCACTTATTTAACAGTTGAAATCCTCCTGCCATGGAGGTCAAGATCTGTTCTACACCTGACAGTCAAAGCCTAACTGCAACGTCCTTGTTTTGGGTTTTGTCCCCTTCCCTCCCTCTTGGTTCCCATTCTCAGTCTGTCCACCTTGAACTTCTGGGGGTGGGGGGAGTGTTTCTCGTCAAAGAACTTTTGTTTCTGCCCTCTGTGTGAACAACTTTCTGAGGGGAATAAAATTTTCCTATGTGGAAATGAACAATAGATGAAGTGGCCTGTTTGCTATGCATTGTTGTCCTCAGCTTCTTGTGGAGAAGTTGAAATGTCCCTTTCCTCTCTGGATGAGCTCAGTGTTTCCCTCCTGAATGAGGCTGAAGGATGAATTTCTGTCCCAGGAGTTTCTGTTTCCTTTGCTCCTCTCTTGATCACCCCTTGCCATTTCTTTTTGGAGCAAATATGGGCCCCAGTGGAGATGCTCAGGGTGAAAATGTCTTTCATTATCTCTTACAACAGTGGCCAGACTAGGTTCCATCTGAGCTTTTGCCTCTCTGATTTTCTCCCTGCATGACTTAAGGAGATCTCTGTGCTCTTACAGAGTTGCCTGCCCCTTCTTGCAGAAGTGGTAAACTCTCCTTTTTGCTCCTGAGTCCTTGCAGAAGCTCATTGTTCAGACACATCACCATCTTCCCCACCAGTTTGTCTTACGGCACATGAGGACAGCCTGCTTCTGTGCCTCTAAGACCTCCTTCTTGAAGAATGTCCATCCTTCCCGGAGTCCTTTGCCAATCAGGACTGTCTCCCAAGGGTCCTGAACAAGCCACAGTCTGCCCTCTGGAGGTCCATGGCAGTGGTTTTGCTGAGCCCTCTCCTTACTTCACCAAGAACTCTATCATTTTGTGGTCACTAAGCCCAAGATGGCCTCCAAGCATCACATCACGCACCAGTCCTTCAGGTCAAGCAAGGGTGGGCTCCCTTACCAGCTGCAGCAGGAGGTTCTTTTCCACATATTCAACAAGCCTCCTAGACTGTTTCCTCTCTGCTGTGGTGTATTTCCAGCAGATATCCAGTAAGTCCAAGTCCCCACAAGACCAAAGGCTAGTGATTGTGAGATTTCTGCCAGCTGCTCATAGAATGCTTCATCTGCCTCTTCATCCTGGTTAGGCAGCCTGTAACAGACTCCCAGCAGGTATCTGCCTTGTGGTCCTTCTCCTTCATTCCATAAGCCTTCCACCTTATCATCACAATCATTCAGCTCTGTACAATCCAAACATTCCCTGCTGCCCCCTACTTCCCCTCCTTCCTTGCCTGTCCCTTCTGAAGAGCTTAGAGCCTTCCGCTGCAGCTTTCTAGTCATGAGAGTTATCACATCACATTTTTGTGACGATGACTGCACCAGAACTGTCCTGCTGCACAATGGCTTGGAGCTCCTCCTGTTTGTTGCCTATGCTGTGTGCGTGCCCCTGAGCTGGGCTGTTGATTTTACAGACTGAAATAAACTGTAATCACAGACTGATATGAGTTGGAATGGACCCTAAATATCATCTAGTTCCAACCCCCTACCATGGGCAGGTACACCTTCTACTACATCAGCTTGCTCAAGGCCCCATCCAACCTGGCTTTCAACACTTCCAGGCTCGGAGCCTCCACAGTTTCTATAGGCAACCTGTTCCAGGGTCTCATTACCGTCACAAGGAAGAATTTCTTCCTCATTACCAAATCAAACTCCAGCTTTTTCCAGTTTGAAGCCATTACCCCTTGTCCTGCCACTCCGTGCCATGCAGTCTGTATGTCTCGTCTGCTAAAATGAGGATGAGCTAGAAACAGAGCTCGAAACAGGCTGTACATAGGTCCCAGCAAAACTCTACCCACACAAAGGGTGTTATCCTGCTGGGACCCAGGAGTCTGGCAGCTGGAGACTCCATGTCACTGCAAAATAAGTGCAAATCTGCATTTTGCACTCTGGCACAAGTGGCTTTAGGCCAATGGAAAATTATTCCTATGGGACAGTTTTCTTGAGTGCACTACCAAAATCCCAAGACAGGGCAGTGTCCCTTTCATCAGGCTTTTAGGTGCTCTGCAGATCCCATGAGCAGCAGACTGACACCAATAGGGTCTAAATTTGCAGGAGAATAATCTGAAAATCCTTTAGAACTTGCTAGATTCCCTTGGGTCTAATGAAACCAATGCAGGAAAAGCAGGATAAAATAATTAAAAAAAAAAAATAAAGAAAAGAGAAAAGGAAGAAGAAGACTGAGATTGATTCTTACCTCATATCATTAAAAAATAAATTGCTGTAACACTATAACATAAAGTAAGAATCAATCTTATTTTTTAACACCAGAAATAACCTAATGAAATACAAGATTGATTCTGAATATGGGCTTCTTGGTGGAGCCCCTGTGGGAATTGATTACAAAATTGAATGTCTCAGAGCTGATAAGATGAATTTGGAATAAATCTTACTTTTAACTACTCCCTTTTTATGCTCATAAAAGAAAGAGAGAGATTGATTCCAATCAAAACTTCTTCTAAAAAGTGAGACAGTTTCGATTTGTTGAGGCAGTTTTTCAACAGAACAGCACTGAACTTCAGAGCCAATCTCACCCCTAGTTATGCGTTCCCTGGGGAGGAAAAATACGAGGCACAATATTTCTGATTTACAGCTTGAAATGAGACAGTAATGATCATAATAATCAGGACAAGAAAAAGAAGAGAGCCTCAAGTGGATGGCAGCTCTCTCGGCTGATGATGCCAAAGAAGACAGTGGTTTGGAAAGCAACGGTGGAGGAGCGGCTGCCCCTCTGCCATGCCGCAGGAGATGGCTAAGGACACCTCTCACTCTGCAGACTCCAGAGTCTATGATGGGTCTGGTTATACTTCAGAAAAATAACACCTGCTGAGAGTCCTTCCACCTTCCTAGGGCTGTACCTCAACCCCTACCAGCATCTTCTGCATGGTCACAGCAGCAGCAGCAGGCCCTTGGAGGCTCCAGCACTCATGGGTAGGAAATTGCTTTGAGTTTCTAGCTTAAGCTCTGCTATAGACATTTTAATCACACCATACCATGCCCTCGGCTTGTCAAGTTTTACTTCCAGACTGTCTGTGATAATTTCCATTCTCTCATTTGTAATTACACTTCAGGCCTTTGCTCCCATGGGCTGCAGTGGAGGTCTTATCAAAAAAATGATGCAAAGTGCTCATTCAGTTTTGGGGCCCATTCCGTGGTTTCTTTAATCTCTCTCTCCCCATCAGTGCTCTGCAGAAGGCAGTTCCAGGGCTCTTTTTGGTTGAGCAGTTTCTTCTCATCTCCAGTTTATATTTATTCATGGCTCATTTATGCATATTTGTTCTAGTGCCAGTATTTTATTTCAGCTTCAGTGGCTCTTCCTTCCATCTGGGCATCTCTGCAAGATGGTGGTTTCCTTCCACCTCTTTGACCAAGTGCTTCTACACCAGAGAGATATCTCAAGGGATTATGTAAATTTTTTAACTTTCTGGAAGAAAGAAATGCTGCTCTGATACCCAACTTATGTCTAGTTTTTCAGCCACTAAAGGTAATTGGAATAAAAATTTCTTTCTTTCTTTCTCTCTTTCTTTCCTTCATTCTTTCTTTTTTCTTTTCCTTCCTTCCTTCCTTCAGAATTCCTTTTGAATTCCTTCTGAATTCATTCCTTCCTTTATCCCAGAAAAGATATTTAAAAGGAACACCATCCAGAGGACCTTCTGCCCTGATCAAAGTAGTTTTATTTCACAGAACACATTTTAGGTGCAGTGGGACTGCTCACAGAAGCAGTTCATGCCTGTCTTTCCCACAATTGCACAGCTGGGACCACTTGGACATGGCCCTGTCCAAGACAAGTCCCTCCCTCTCTTGCCTAGATCTCACACATTCCCAGCAAAGAGCCTCTCCCTCCTCTGGGACCCACACACTAGGCCCAGCTGGGTGGGGGTTCCAAGATGAGACATATTGCCTTTGACATATGGGGTCCTGGGGAAACGGTGATCTCAGGGCGGCGCTGCAGCTGGAGATGCAGCGCGGAGCAGGGCCAGGCATCCAAAGCGCCTGTGAGCAGACACCAAGGCCCAGCTGTGCTGAGCACAGGGACTCCTCCACGCACCCAGGCATGCCAGATGTGCTGCTGACATCGCTGAGGGCTGTGACACATGGAGAAGGCAAAGGAGCTGCAGGCACCCATTTGATGCTCCGCTCTAACTCAGGAGAGCCCTCAGCATGCCACATTCCACAAAGACCCTCGAGCTGTGGCATAGGTGGAAAGAGGGATTCAGCATCCTTTTCTTGTCCTGGAAACCTATCTGTGATTTCAAAGGGGCTGCAGGCTGAATCCTGAAATGAAGATCCTCTTGGTTCCTGCAGCCAGGGAGGCTGCTAGTTGGTCTGGATGAAGAGGGATTTCATTCTCTTATCCCAGAAAAATCTGGTCTGCATTAAAAATAACAAAAAATTCCTCAAACCCACTCCATTTAAATAATATTAAAGATCTGACTGGAAGCATTGAAAGCAAATTCCAAGCTCTAATGAAGAAGGATTGTCTGGCACAGTAATAATAATAAACTCAGCGTACATATGTGTGTATGCATGTATACACAGAAAGAGAATTTCATCTGAGGAACTGAGAGCCCTATAATTAGCCTGATCTCAGGGCCACACTAAGAAGTGCAGCAGGTAAGTGCTCTTGTCCTACTTTTGTCAGCTTAATAAAGGCAGGCACAGAGAATAGAGGTAGTCCAGAGGAGAAGGGGAAAGGCAGGTTGCCTCCCACTCCATCCATTCCCCAGGTGCAGCCATGGGCTGGCTGGGCAAGGACTCTTGATTTCAGGCCCAGTGGAATCTTCTTCTGCCTTCCTATTCGTGTCCTTCAAATACCTATGTGCTGACAAGAGAGGCAAGAAGGAATAAAAGAATATCTTCCAGTTCTTACCTACACAGAAAGTTGCACAGTTGTGCTGGGTTACACCACCCTGGAGGGGGGTGCAGGGTTGTGAGAGCCCTGCTTCCTCGAGGGAACAAAAGAAGCAAAACAGTGAGAGCAGGAAGAGCGATGCTGATGAACCACAAACCATAGGAGTATGAAAAGCTTATTAGATGCCCAGATATCATATTGAAGGGTGTCAGACAGGCACTAAGTTGTCCAGGGATACTGAGTAGTGCGCTTATTATGGGGAACTTGTGTGCAGTAGCTGAAGGTCAGCTACAATAGTTCAGAACCTGGTTTCTCCCAAACTGCATCTCTACATGAGGAGCCCACCTTGGACTTGCTGGCAGATACCTAGTCATCTTGCAGCCATGTCACTCAGACCTTCCTCACTCTCCTGAGCCGAACTCACTTTACAGTCACATGAGGTCACCATTTCCTACTGCATCATCCTGGAGAAATGTGGCTGGTGGCTTGGATGAGTGCATGCTCCACTGGGTAAAAAATTGGCTGTATGGCTGGGCCCATACTGTGGTGGTGAAAGGGATTAAATTCAGTTGGTGTCTCAGTTCCTCAGAGCTCAGTTTTGGGGCTGGTCTCATTTAATATCTTTATTAATGATCTGCACAAAGAGATTGAGTGCACCCTCAGTAAGTCTGCAGACACCACCAGGTTGGGCAGGAGTGTTTGTCTGCTTGAGGGTATGGAGTCTCTACAGAGGAATCTCAACAGGGTGGATCAATAGTTTGATGCCAACGGTATGAGGTGCAACAATGCCAAGAGCCAGGTACTGCACTTGGACCACAATGACCTCTAGCAATTCTATAAGGCTTGAGGCACAGGCTGAAAAGCTGCCCAGCAGAAAAGGACCTGGAATTGCTGGTCAACAGCCTGCTGAACATGAGCCAGCATTGTCCTCAGCTGGCCAAGAAAGCCAACAGCATCCCGGCCTGCATCAGAAGTACTATGGCCAGTCAGACTAGAAAAGTGGCCATTCCCCTGTACTCATTGTTAGTGATGCCACACCTTGAATATTGTGTTCAGTTTGGGGCCTTTCACTATAAAAAGGACACTGAGTTGCTGCAGCATGTCCATGGAAGGGCAGCAGAGCCCCCCCAAAGGGTCTAGAGTGCAAATCTGATGAGAAGCAGCTGAGGGAGCTGGGATTGTTTAGTCTGGAGAAAATGAGTCTGAGTGAAGGTTTTACTAACTTCTACAGCTACCTGAAAGGAGGTTCTAGTCAGGTGGGTATTTGTCTATTCTTCCAAGAAACAAGAGGCAGAACAAGAGGAAATGTCCTCATGTTGCACCAGGGGAGGATCAGTTTGGACATTAGGTAAAATTTCTTCACTGGAAGGGTTGTAAGGCACTGAAACAGGCTGCCCAGGGAAGTGGTAGTCACCATCCCTGAGGTATATAAAAGGCATGTAGATGTGGCACTTAGGCACATGGTTTAGCAGTGGGCTTGATAACCTTAAAGGTCTTTTACAGCCTAAACAATTCTACGATTCTGCCATCTCCAGTGTGGAGATCTGGACAGACAACTAAACAAGCATAGAGATATATACTTGCAGTCACCTCAATCTGCTCCCATGGCCCTGTTAATCACCTGGGCTTGCTTACACTGTGTAATTTGCATGGTAATTATATTTAACAAGTACAGTAATAAGGAAAATAGAAAGTGTAATGTTGTTATCAAGGCATAATTATTCCTGAATAATTTGGTGATTACAGTTCGCTGTGGTTGGAATTAATTGTAACCATCTCTCTCTGGCATGCCACACTCTCTCACTCTTGCAGCATCAGCCCTAGGGTGCTGCCAGCCTCTGCCTCTCAAAGCTCTCCGGCTGCCAAGAGGGTTTAGACACCCATCTTCTACCAGCCATTTCTCAATGCCACCTTCAGCGAGAGGGGATGAGGGAGGGTAGAGCTGTGGTGCAGAGCAAATCCTCTGTCCTTCTACCTCAAGGAAAAGATGGAGACCCAACCAAATAGAATCCCCTTCCCCTCTTCTCCATAGCCCAGCACAGACTGTGAGAAAATTTGTGAGCCGTGTTCTCAAACTTCCTGATCCAAACCCTGTGAAACAAGAAAAATGCTGACCCTGTCCTACTGCATGCTCAGGGAGAAACCAGCAAGTCACCTGTCCTAGGGGACGAGGGTAACCAAAGCCTGATGCTGAGAACCCTTCACAAGATCACAGGATCACAGGATGTTAGGGGTAGGAAGGGACCTCTGGAGAGCTTTGAGTCCAACCCCGCTTCCAGAGCAGGACCACAGAGTCTAGAGCAGGTCACACAGGAATGCATCCAGATGAGTCTTGAAAGTCTCCAGGGAAGGAGACTCCACAACCTCTCTGGTGAACCTGTTTCCATACCCTGTGACCCTTACAATAAAAGCATTCTTCCCCATGCTGAGAGAACTTCCTGTGCTGTAGTTTACATCCATTACCTCCTGTCCTATCACAGGGCACAAGTGAGCAGAAGCTGTCCCTTCTTTCTTGACACCCAGCTCTCATATCTTTATATACATTTATTAGATTCCCTCTCAGTCTTTTCCAGACTAAAAAGTCCCAAGGCTCTCAGCCTTTCCTCATAAGGCAGTGCTCCATTCCCTTAATCATCCTTGCAGCCCTCCATTGGACTCTCTCAAGCAGATCCCTGTTCCTCTTGAACTGGGGAGCCCAGAACTGGATGCCTTATTCCAGGTGGAGCCTCACTAGGGGCAGAGTAGTGGGGGAGGAGAACCTCCTTCGATCTGCTGGACACACTCATCTTAATGCACCCCAGGATCCCATTGGCCTTCTTGGCCACAAGGGCATATTGCTGTCCTATGGACAAATTGTTGTCCGCTAGGATTCCCAGCTCCTTCTCCATGGGGCTGCTTTCTAGCAGATCACCTCCCAACCTCTACTGGTGCAGTTTATTATCCTTCCCAGGTGCAGGACACTGCACTTACCCTTGTTGAACTTAAGGTTCCTCTTTGCCCAACTAAATCCTTCCAGACTGCACTCTAGGTACTGGCTTTCCCTGCTGCCAGAGCCCAAACAGAGCTGTGGCCAAAGCAACAAGGAAAGGAAAAACCACAAGAGCAGAGTGGCCATTGCTCAACTGCTGTTTTGCTGCAGCACCACTCCCACCCCAGCCATGGCTTGCAGTGACTAAGATGCTTGTGCTCCTCATGGTGAAGTGAGTGTTCTAGGTCTCAGGCAAGGAGCTGTTGCAAAGTAGGTGTCTGCATGGATATAGCTAGTATCTGCTTCCTCAGAATCACATGTCACAAAGGGGAAGAGAGCGTACAACTTCACCTGGATCTTCACAAACTGAGAGATTGCTCAAGTCGCTTTCCTAAAGACTCCCAAGACGGTGCTTGTACACTCCTCAGAGGGTTTCTGGGCACAGGCAGAGGACAGACTGGTTTTTCTCCTGCTCAGGGGATTAAATCCTATTGTCCTTCTGTGCTAGCTCTTTGCTTACAGACCCAGGAAAGAAGAAAAAGGCCCTTGGAGCTGGGATTTAACTTCTATGAATATGCAGAGACTTCACATTCAGGTGTCTGAGTCCAGCTCATCTTCCCAGCTAGAAAAACTTGCAACTGCTTCAAAGAGCCATCAGAAATCTCTCAATCCTCTGAAACATAAAAAGGAGCAGAAAAAAAAGCAACTGCTCTGTGATGTATAGCTAGTTTCCTACTCAAAAGGTCTCTGAAAACATCAGGCAAGGAACTCACTGGAGACAGTGTGCTTTGTAAATCAGTGTTCGAGTCTTTGGTTGTGGTTGAATTGGAACATTCAAGTGGCTGGCAATGAAGGAAGATGTAGGATAGGGAGGCAGGAAGGGTTTTGAGGTGCTGCCTGGAAAGCGAAGGAGTGAGAAGAAAGTGTTTCCAAGCAGAAGGTGTGGGAGGAGGTGAGCTCAGGAGAGATTTGTTGTCCATTGACATACCAATGATGGGAAAGCCTCACCCTGGGAAGTCATACAGGAAAAGGCAGCTGACATTGCCTTTCCTTTTCTCTCATCCACTCAAACCACAGCTTTCAAACACAGCTTAGAGCCAGACTGCAGCCTGATGATAGACACTCCAGAACAAATCCAAACCAGATAGACTCTGATGGAAACAAGTCTCACTGAAACACTGAATACATACCTGTGTGCAAACCTACAGAAGGCTTCACTCTGCCCATGCTGGAACCCCGAAGACCCGGCTCAGGAGACCCTCCGCAAGGGATGCTCTTGCAGGGTCCTGTGCATTAGCAAAGGTCTAGATCCTGTTCATGTCTAATCCCTCAAGGGATTAGACATGAGAGACATCACAGAGTCCAGAATCAGCAGATATTTCAACCCAGTGTCTCTAAGTATGTCTTTCATATGCAGAAGTGCATAGAGAAAGAGCTTGGTTGATGTCAGCTCAGCCTCCACTATAGTAGCTCCAGTCAGCTACTTCAGTAGAGGGGACACATGTAAAAAGAGGGGCAGGGGACATGCTGGGTAGGACCAAACACCCATTTCAAGGGCTCCAGAGTGAAGGACAAACCTTCTTAAAGAGGCAAAACCACAGCAAAAAAAGTGAAGGCAAAAAGTGCAGGGAGAGAGTGCTCCTAGACCCACCACAGACTAGGCTGGAAGCAGAAAGAGGATAAATCCAGTGTTACTAGAGATGAGCCTGTTGGGTGACATGACAATATTGAGGGTCAAACCAACAGCCCAGCTCAAAGGCATCTACCTCAATGCACACAGCATGCACAACAAACAGGAGGAGCTGGAAGTCATCATGCAGCAGGATATCTGTGACTTGGTTGACATCACAGAAATGTGGTGGGATGACTCTCATGGCTGGAGTGCTGCAATGGGTGGCTTCATACTTTTAAGAAAGAGAGGTCAACAAGGAGAAGTGGTGGAGATGTTTGTGTGTGAGAGAGCAACAGGAATGCATTGAGCTGTGCGAATATGGTGACATTGTAGTGGGTGTTTACTACAGGCCACCTGATCAGGAAGAGGAAATTGATGGAGCCTTCTACAAACAGCTTGAAGTAGCCTTGTGCTCACATGCCATGATTATCACAGGGGACTTCAACCAGCCTGATATCTGCTGGAAATACAAAACAATGAGGCACAATCAGTCCAGGAGATTCCTGCACTGCATTGATAACTTTTTGGCACAGGTGGTGGAAGAGTCTATGAGGAGAGGTGTGCTGCTGGACTTTATGCTGATAAACAAAGATCTGATTGGGAATGTGAAGGTTGGAGGCATCCTTGACTGCAGTGACCATGAGATGGTCAAGTTTAGGACCATCCAAAGAAGTATCAGAGTAGTAAGTAGAATTGCAGCCCTGGATTTCAGGACAGTCAACTTTGACCTTTTCAGAGAGTTACTTGAAGGAATCCCATAGTTTAGCGGGGGGCAGAGGGATGGTTAATATACCCAGCTCAAGATCTTTGCATGCCCATGAGTAAGAAATCAAGGAGAAGAGGTAAGACACCTGCATGGATAAGCAAGGAGCTTCTGGAAAAACTCAGATGGAAGGAAGATGTTCACAGTATGCTGAGAAGGGGCTGGCTGCTTGGAAGTAAAAAAGGAATATTGCCAGAGCATGTAGGGATGCTGCAAGGAAATCTGAGTCCTTCTTGGCAAAGAATGTGAAAAATAACAAGGGTTTCTTCAAGCATGCTAGTGGGGAAATGAATAGCAGGCAAAATGTGGGCCCATCATTGAATGAGGTGGGGGGACCTGGTGACAGAGGATACAAAGGAGGAGGAGTTACTGAATGCCTTCAGTATTTACTGCTCAGTCCAGCCCTCAGACCCTGAAAGTAAAATAGAAAGTCTGGAGGAAGGAAGATTCTCCCTTAGTCTAGGAGGACTAGGTTAGAGATCATCTAGACAAGCTAGACACCCACAAATGCACTGGCCCCAATAGGATGCACCTGCAAGTGCTGAAGGAGCTAGACAAGGTTATTGCTAAGCCACCCTCCATCACCTATGAAAAATTATGGAGTGTGGGGTAGGTGCCTGAGGACTGGGGAAAAGCCAGTGTCACCCCAGTCATCAAAAAAGGCAAATAGGAGGACCCAGGAAACTGTAGGACAGTCAGCCTCACCTCCATCCTTGGAAAGAAGGTCATTCTGAAGGTCATTCTAAGTGTGTGGAAGAAAATAAAATTACTGGGAATAGTCATCACAGATTCACCAAGGGGAAATCGTGCTTGACTAGTATGATAGCCTTCTATGAGGATGTGACCAGGCAGTGGACATTTGGCAAGGCTTTGGACACTGTCTGCTACAGGAAGTGTGGGTTAGATGAGTGGACAGTGAGGTGGATTTAGAAGTGGCTGAACTGCAGAACAGCTTTCTGGTGTGTCAGCTACTCCTCCCAGTTTTGTATCATCAGCAAATATGTTGACAGTTCCTTCATCCAGGTCATTGATGAAGATGTTGAACAGGACTGGACCCAGTACTGACCCCTGGGGACACCACTAGCTACAGGCCTCCAACTAGACTGGTGATCATAATCCTCCGTGCTCTGTTGTTCAGCCACTTCCCAATCCACTCATCTAACCCACACTTCCTGATCTTACCTGTGAGGATGTTGTAGGATTAGATTTGTGTTGAGAATGGAATATGAGTCTGGCCAAGTACTGCTTTCCACAAAACCTTTGGCTTTTTTAAAGGCCCAAATGTGGAGTTTATCACATTCAGACCCAAATAAAATGCAGTGAACTTGAAGAGCAATAAACAAAAAGAGAGCCAAACAAAGGGGCACCAGGAGAGGGCATTGAGGTGGAAGCACCAGGTGTGACTGGTGCATTGAAAGTGGGAGGGAAGGAAAAGAGCTGATAGCAACCCTGAAATCATCCAGGGAGGGCTACTGGCTCACTTCAGGTCCCCACTTTCTCCACTGTAGTCCTATTACACTACACAGCAAGACATGTCTCCCCTCCTGTGGCAGAGACAGAAGGCCTCCATGGACCATGTATCTTGGAGAATGAGCAAGAGTTAAACAGAGCCCGGGGGGAGCTGGGGGGAAGAAACAAGAAGGGGGGAAAAAGGAAAAAAAGGGAGGAAAAAACCAACCAACCAACCAACCAAAATCCCCTATGTTATCAGCAATACCAGCAGTAAGTCCATAATCACCAGTTCAGAGAGAAACGACAGGGCTGGAGGCTTCTGAATTTGGACATGTAAAATCTATCATAGGAAAAGTGATCCAAAGTGGCCTTGTAAGTGAAAATACTGGTGGAGGAATGTTTTAAGACTGCAGTTAGTTGTAAGGGAGTTGGCACAGGGAGTACCAGACAAACCTCCACTCTTCCCTGAAAGAGGGACCCTTCAGCCTTTAAGTGATTGTCTAGCTACTGCAAATAAGATTGTAATTTTGAGAACCTGCAGATGTTTCCAACTGCCTGACAAAGAGAAGGCTACCCTCTTTTCAGTGGATGAAGTGTTGTTTTAGGACAAAGATCTCAAAATTACTTTTTAAAAAGGTGGGAAAATCTTTTTCCCAAGTAAAAGGCTCCCATCCATGTCATGCAGTGTGTGATAACAAAATACTCCAGACATTGTGATATGAAGCCATGGCTGCAGCTTCCTATGCCCTAACCATGAAGCTTGAGCATCCAGGTTTCCACATCTCCATCCCTCTTCTTGATCTACCTGTTGCATCACGCCCTCAAGGCAAGAGGTGATTTTATGTACAGGACCATTTTCAGATGGAGAGTTTACTGCTCAGGTTTGAGACAACTGAAACTATTCATGAATTCCTGCCAAGGATGGCAAATTGTTTAATCAAGGGGGAAGGGGAAAGGGGGGGAAAAAAGAAAAAGGAAAAAAAAATCCCAATGATAATGAGTCACATTTGCAAGGCTGAAGTTTTCATTTCACAATGACACTTTGAAACCCATTTGCCTAAATGCATTCATTGCCTTTCTTAGACAACAAACAGAATAAAAAGCCCACAATGAGGAAATACAAAGTAGCACTTCTTTTAATGTAAAATGAATTAATGAGTAATTAATCAAAAAAAGCAGGTCTATCTTCTCCTCAGTGTGCTCAGAGAAAGATAGTGGCTCACTATCTCTGATTTACTCATGACTTGCCAGGAGTGCATAAGAAAGGAGGATGGAGATGCATGTGGATTTAATTCCATGTCCTTGCTTGTGTCACCAGCACTGCAGATTGTCTTTGCTTTCCTAAAACAGCTTCTGAAAAACAAGGAAGTGTGTGCAGGTCAGTGGTGCATGGTGGACAGGAAAGCACCCAAAGAGCAGAGGCCATATTCAGACAAGCAGAGGATGGAGGTAGTTTTCACAGTATGTCAGAGGTTGGAAGGGACCTCCAGAGATCAGTAGGTCCAACCCCCCACAGCAGAGCAGGATCACTTAGGGTACTCTACACAGGAATGCATCCAGGTGGGTTTTGAAAGTCTCCAGAGAAGGAGACTCCACAACCTCCCTGGACAGCCTGTTACAGTGCTCCTTCACCCACATTGTAAAGAAGTTTCTCCTTGTGTTGAGGTGAAATCTTCTATGTTCAAGCTCGAACCTGCTGTTCCTTGTCTTATTGCTGTGCACCACCAAAAAGAGCTTGGCCCCCTCCACTTGACACCCACCCCTCAGATATCTATACACATTCATCAGATCCCCTCTCTTCTCTCCTCAAGACTACATAGCCCCAGGGATCTCAGTCTCTCTTATAGGGGAGATCCTCAAGTCCCCTAATCACCCTTGTGGCTCTCCGTTGGATTATCTCCAGCAGTTCTCTGTCTTTCTTGAACTGGGGAGCCCAAAACTGGAAGCAATATTCCAGGTGTGGTCTCAGCAGAGCAGAGAAGAGAGGTAGAAGAACCTCCCTAGACCTTCTGGACACACCCTTCTTGATGCACCCCAGGATACCATTGGCTTTCTTGGCCACAAGGGCACATTGTTGTTCTATGGAGAACTTGCTGTCCACCAGCACTCCAAGGTCTTTCTCCATGGAGCTGCTTTCCAGCAGGGCAGCCCCTAACCTGTACTGGTGCCTGTTGTTATTACTCCCCAGATGTAGGACCCTGCACTTGTCCTTACTGAACTTCATCAGGTTTGCCTGCATCCAGCTCTCTGGTTTGTCCAGGTCTTGTTGGATGGCTGCACAGCCTGACAGCAGTCAGCCAACCCCCCCACAGTTTTGTATTATCAGTGAACTTGCTTAGGATACTCTCAATCCCCTCATCCATGTCATTGATAAAGATATTGAACAAAACTGGACCCAGTACTGATCCCTGGGGAACACCACTGGCCACAGGCCTCCGAGGTGACTCTTTGCTACTGATGATGACCCTCTGATCTCTGTTGTTGAGCCAGTTTTCAATCCACCTCACTGACCAGCTGTCTATGACACATCTCCTGAGCTTTTCTATGAGGATGTTATAGGAGACAGTATTGAAAGCTTTAGTGAAGTGAAGATACATGACATCCACTGCTCTACCCATTTGACCATAATTTCATAGAAGGCTATCAGATGAGTCAGGCAGGATCTCCCCTTGGTAAATCTATGTTGACTACTCCTTCTTGCCTTCCATGTGGTTAGAGATGACCTCTGGATGAGCTGCTCCATCATCTCTCCAGGGACTTAAGTGAGGCTGACTGGTCTGTAGTTGCCTGGGTCCTCCTTCCTGCCTTTTTTGAAGAGTGGAATGACATTTACTTTCTTCCAGGCATCAGGCACCACTCCTGTTCTCCATGACTTTTCAAAGGTGATGGAGAGAGGTTCAGCAACAGTATCAGCCAATTCTCTCAGCACTCATGGATGCAACCCATCAGGGCCCATGGATTTGTTTGTCATTAGAGATCTGCACATTGGCCACAACAACCCCATGCAGAGCTACAGGCTAGGGTCAGAGTGGCTGGAGAGCAGTCAGGTGGAAAGGGACCTGGGGGTGCTGGTTGATGGTAGACTGAACATGAGCCGGCAGTGTGCCCAGGCAGACAGGAGGGCCAGTAGCATCCTGGCCTGCATCAGGAACAGTGTGGCCAGCAGGAGCAGGGAGGTCATTCTGCCCCTGTATACTGCACTGGTTAGGCCGCACCTCGAGTACTGTGTCCAGTTCTGGGCCCCTTAGTTTAGGAAGGAGGTTGACTTGCTGGAACGAGTCCAGAGAAGGGCAACAAAGTTGGTGAGGGGTTTGGAACACAAGCCCTATGAGGAAAGACTGAGGGAGCTGGGGTTGCTTAGCCTGGAGAAGAGGAGACTCAGGGGTGACCTTATTGCTCTCTACAACTACCTGAAGGGAGGTTGTAGATAGGCAGAGGTTGGTCTCTTCTCCCAGGCAACCAGCACCAGAACAAGAGGACACAGTCTCAGGCTGTGCCAGGGAAGGTTTAGGCTGAAGGTTAGGAGGAAGTTTTACACAGAGAGAGTGATTGCCCATTGGAATGGGCTGCCTGAGGAGGTGGTGGAGTCACCATCACTGGAGGTGTTCAGGAGGAGACTTGATAGGGTGCTTGGTTGCATGGTTTAGTTGATTAGGTGGTGTTGGATGATAGGTTGGGCACGATGAGCTTGAAGGTCTCTTCCAACCTGGTTTATTCTATTCTATTCTATTCTCTAACCTGGTCCTTACTGACCAGCAGAATGTCCATATCTCTCCAGTTCTGCTCCCTTGCTTCCAGAGACTGAGGTTCCTGAGGGCTGGTCTTAGGAGTGAAGACTGAGGCTAAGAAGGCATTCAGCAACTCTGCCATCTCTGCATCATCAGTTACCGTATCTCCCATATCATTCAGTAGTGGGCCTACCTTTTTCCTGCTCTTCCCTTAATCACTGATGCATTTGAAAAAACTCTTCTTGTTCTCTTTCACCCCTCTGGCAAGGTTCAGTTCCAGGAGGGCCTTGGCCCAGGTAGAAGACCCTGATATGTGTGGCTGCCCTCAGACTGCATGTGCTTTCAGCCAACTGGTTTCCTACTGGGAGCCGCTACTCACTGAGGTGTCACTGGCGCAGCTGACTCACACATATCCTAGGAGGTTGCATATTCACTCCACATCAGTAAGGCCATCCCTAGAGTTCAGGCTGAATCATTTCCTCACCCTCACTCCACTGATGTGTTTCTGCTGTCCTGCAGGTCCATCCCACGTCTGGTTTTCCTGCAGGAATTCACTCCATATCTTACCCAACTCCCTGGTAGGGACTCTTTTCCCCCTCCTCCTTCAGACCAGCCTGCCTCCCCCAGCAGCTATTGCTGGGAAGAAATTCAAAGTTTACCCCTTGGAAGAGACCAGTGTTTCAAAACAGTCCTCGTTCCAAAATGGAACAAAGCAAAGGCAAAGTTTTTCTTGTGAACTGGAATTTAATAATTTTGAGTCACTCAGCTCGGCACAGTTGGATAAAATCAAAATGTTTTGTCCTGATTTTAATTACCCATTACTATTAAATTATTTTATATATGTTACAGTGTACTGCACACAAGCATTTTGATGTTTTGACCACTTCCTCCTTTCCTCATTCTGTGAGAATGAAGTTCCCTCACAATCCACACATTTTCACAAGCTGTTTTGCTTTCAAAAGTTTGGCATTTTCAACAGAAAGAAGAAAAAAAGCCTGTCTGAAAACCAGCTGCCCTTGCAAATGCTGCAGGAGGAGCTTCATTCATTAAAAAAGCAATTTCCACTGGATCCCTTTTCTTAGTTTTAGCTGTTATGAAGTCGAAAATGCAGCTTTGCTTTGAAGCAGTATCATGGGACTCCACATTAATTGCCTCCCTGCGACTTCAGATCAATTATAGAACTCTGTAAAGCAGCGACACTGCTCTTCCGAGCCTCCTGTTCTG
This sequence comes from Dryobates pubescens, assembly GCF_014839835.1. Classification (NCBI taxonomy): domain Eukaryota; kingdom Metazoa; phylum Chordata; class Aves; order Piciformes; family Picidae; genus Dryobates; species Dryobates pubescens. The sequence continues at coordinate 86,291,876 of NC_071657.1, read as the reverse complement.
GAAGCTTGCCCACAGGTCAAGACCAGCGGTGTTTTTCCTTCCCAGGTAATGCTGCAAAAGGCAGGAGCCAGAGCATCCTCCCTGATTTCCATAACATGAGTTTGGGAGGTTGTGGGATGGTTTTGGATGGTGCAACCTAAGGCTCTGCCTTGCCCATGTATTTCACATGGCAGGGCAGGGTTTGCTTTGCACCTTACCTGGGTTATAAAATACGCTCCAGCACCTAGTCCCTATCTCGGCATCCTCTGCCCACGCTGATACAAGTAAGATGACATTGGCAGGCCACACCTAGCTTACAAAATTTAAAACATTTAAATAAATAATAATTTTTTTTTAAAAAATAATAATTCCCACCCAATAGGATTTCTCCTTGCAGTTATCCAGCAGCATTAACCTTGTCAAGGGAAGATTCTTTTCTTGCTTCCCTCCCTCCTGGGGGCAGAGGTTGAGAGCTCTTGCAACTCCACAAGATGTTTTTCATCTCAGTATTATTTTCTTAGGCGAGGAGGGGCTAAAATATTTCTTTTTGTCAACGGAGGAAAGGACATTATTTCCATGGGAAAATGCTGGTTTGTTTAAAAATTTCCATTGGAGGAGAGCTAAATGTAAAAATGCCCTACTTTTTTTTTTTTTTCTTTTTTTTTGAATGGAACAAATGGATATTTGTACCAACAGTGTTCTTTGAAAGTCTGCCCCCATCTCCTTCTTTTTTCATCTTGAGAGGAAACAAAGGAAAAAAGAATTCATATATGATTGGGGAAAAGGGGGAAACACCAACCCCCCCCAAAAAAAAAAAACACAAAACAAACAAAAAAAAACAAAACAGAAATGTTCTTAAAAACATCTCCTTTAGCCAGTAAAGTCAGCAGGGCTGTTGGGGAGCAGGCAGCAGAGGCTGTGGGAGAGGCAGGGTGTCCAGGGGCTTTCCAGGCTTCAGAGGAGGAGGTTTGCAATGTGCTGAAACCAAGCTGGTCTCTGTGCCAGCAATATTTGATATATTGTTATGGTCATGTTTGCTGTATTATTAATTTAGCACCTCGTTCCGTTCGAGCACTGTACAAATTGCTCTAGTTGTTTATGCAGTGTCACTCTTCACTTGTTAGGGGAACTTTATGGGTAGTAATTAAACCACATAAATGCTCTCTGAAGCTCATATGCATCCACATAGCTCTGCCCAGGGAAACTGAGGCACAGGATGTGTTAGGTAGCATGCCAAGACCACAACACCAGCACTCACCTACACCACAGGCATCCCAAAGTGATGCCCCAACCTCCTTTGCTGACGGATTTTGAGAGTGAGCCTGATGGGAGTTTGGGTGACGGGAGGGGGCTTGGGGAAGCAGTGACTCTGCTGGCGTGCAGCTCAAATGTCTGCAGCAATCACAGGGAAAGGATTAAGCTTCCAGATGGGGGGAATCGGCAGCAGGAGCTGGCAAAGGATCCTCTTCCTATGCAAATGTCCCTTAGAAATAAAACTCGGGGGGAAAAGAGCAAAAGGTGGTAGATGACGTCAGTGGCTTCGTCTCGGGGCTTTTTTATCCCCGAAGTTTCCCAGGAGGCATGAGCGGGTGGCTTAGGCAGATGTTTGCTGATCAGATATGCTGATGATTGTGCCCAGGGGAACTGAAACTTGAAGCGATACAGTTTAACCCAAATGAAATAATAACACTTTCCAATTTCTTCCCCAGCTTTGGTTTCTCAAACAGCTAAAGGAATGTAGGAGATAATGATAAGAAACATCAAGAGGGTGAGCAAAGGCTTTGGAGGCTTGTTCTGGAGAAAGCAAGGTTAGGCAGAGAATTTTTCAACCCATTAAAAATTAATTGCCAGGAAACTCTCTGGTGGTGTTAATGAATAACGAGCCTTTGAGATCCTCCAAACAAGCCTAGTGTTACTTAGACACTCAGGACCCAGTGGGCACAAGAAGGAAACAATTTTACTGCTGTCTGCCAAAAAGCTTCCAAAAAGAGGGCGTGATGAAAAAGACCCTGCTTGCACCACTGCTTGAACCATGTTCCCCCAGCAGGAAAAGCTGGGAATTTTCTGTGAGAAGAGAGGATGTAGCCCATCTCTCTCTCCTGTACAGACCCTCAGTGTGAAGCAGCTCCAAGCCTTCACGGCAGCAGTGGGAAAGAGGAGACATCGTGAAACAGAGGTCTTGGAGCATCCCAATGAAATGCCTCGATGCATAAAGCCATGATCTCTGCTTATGGGACAGGTCTAATCTCATACAAATGGTGTTGGGCAGCAGGTTTGCATCCTCAAGAGCAACCAGAAAGACAGGTGATTTTCAGCTTTGCCACCAAAGCACTGGGAAGAGCCTTCTGACACACAGACTGCATTCGAGGCGGGGGTGGGGGGGGGTAAGGGGAGGGTGGTGAGAGGAGGGTGGGAATGGGGGTTAATGGGGGGCTACGCTACACACAATGATGCATGCTGTCTCTGCAGCCACATGTGAGTGTGCACATGTGTGTTTGTGGACAGCCAGGTGTGGCCACAAATCCATTGCCAGGTATGTTAGTGCCATCTGAGGGTCCTGGTTCGACCTTGAAAGACCAACCAGATGGGCAGCAGGCAGCAACAGGGGCAGGTGGGGCAGGGGGAGGCTGTGGGGCCAGCAGGAAAGGGTGACACTTAAGCTAGTGGTAAGGGAAATGTGAGACGGGGTTTGTCTGGAAATAATGCAGATCCTGCCAAATTTACAGCCCTCCTGGGGAGGGCTGTGAGAACAGGGGAAGGAAAGCCTGCAGCAGGCTCTGGGGATATTGTCAGGGCCTGGCTTTTTGAAGACTTGTGCTCCCGTGTTACAAGTATCAAGAGAGCACTGCATGGGCCTCTTTAATTAGCCCAAGGGGCAGGGGCTGGAGAAGGCTGTCCCTCCTCTTCGGGAAGCAGTGGAGGAAGCTGCAGAACCCGGGCTGCCAAAGTAAAGGTGAAAGGCAAGGGACTCAGCACAGGGAGCAATGCACCACAGCAGGAGTGGTGGCAGGAGGGCTCCCCCATCCCTTCCAGCTGCCCTGCATGGGTGAGAACATCCAGACCTGCTTTCCCCCAAAACCTGGAGTTAAATATCCCTCAGACAGACCTAAGGCTGTGGGAGCCTGGTGTAAAGCCTACAGGCTTAGTGCTGGAGATACAGCAAGCCATTTGGCACATTGGCACTCTAGCCACTGCCTCAGACAGCCATCCTCCCTGCCTTCAGCTTCTGCACTCCGTGAGGAGGCTAAGGGCTGTACCTTGGGACTTGACATCCCCAGCAACCAGTTTCGTGGCTTGGCTGAAAGACAGAACAGGAGGAAAAGCAGTACCAAGAAAGGAGCAGTGAACTTGTCATTCAGCTGCAATTACCTGCCATAATAGCAGAGGGGAGGTGGGAAAACAATCTACCAGGGAAATTGCTTTGGGTAAAAATGATCTGTTTCTTGCTCCTAGCTTGCAGCCACTAAACTCTACATTTTAACCCCTTCCCACGCTCCATCTTCCAAGAGATACTGCAGCACCCATGGCTTGTGCCACTGCAGTACCTATCAGGAGGTGATTACTCAGATCATATCTCCAGGAAAAGCCTCTTAACCCTTTCCTAGCTAATTCTTCATGCCCGTGTGCTTTCTACTTCTTGCATGTGGACTGCTCCCAGGTTGGAGGCAGAGCTGGTCCTTCAAGTCCCCTGAAGTTGCAGATGCACTCGCTGGACCCAGCACCAGGGGTGGGAGAGCACTCCACAAGCACTGCCCTCCTTTCCCTGGCCATGAGCCTCACAAAGAGATGGTGAGTTGAGAAACTGCAATGCTCTCCATCCTCTTGAAGTGGCATACAAGCAAGCTCCATCTGCTCTGAACCGCACTGTGCAATGCTCCCTTCTGCTGCAAGGAAAGTCATTAAGCAGCAGCAGCGTGGGGCTAACGATGTGCAGATGAATACTTCCAGCTCTGTCCGCCAGAAAGCTGCAAGCCTGGGAAGCCAGGACAGTGGCACACTGCCTTCCCTCATGAGGATGTTGTGAGGATTAATTGGGAAATACTTGCAATGTGCTCTCAGAGCTGGAAAGTGTTAAGTGTTATTCATCAATGTCATGATTTACATAGAAGAATTGCAGAAAATATGAGAGGGTGCTGAATGGAAGAAACAAATCACCCTGTGGCTTTGACAGGGATGAAGAGCACAGGAGATAGGTATAGGTCATCCTGCTCCCATAACACAACTGCTTGTACTGACTAGGGGAAAACTGAGTCCATGCTTTTTGCACCACCAGGGTGAGTGGGTGCTCATCAACCCACTCTACAAAGGTACTTTGGGGACCCACTGGACATGCCGTGCTGCGTGTCCATACCCATTGGTGGGACTCTTTTCTTCTAGGCTTCTTTTGCTCTGAGGGGAGATCACAAAGCTGCTCAGCATCCTCCACCTGTCAAAGCAAAAACCTACTCCAAGGCAGCACCCTCCAGCATAGCCCCATCCCCCAGTGCAGCAGGCCTGACCACCAAACTGTATATTTTTGTTTCTTCAGAGATCTCCAAACCAGTGATTGAAAAGGGGACTGTAAAGCCTCATTGCCTCCTCCAGACAGAAATTCCCTGCTTAGAAGGAGTCTGCTCTGTCCCACTTAACTGGAGATGGAGGAAAAGGAGACCTCCACACCCATCTACAGGGAACTTGGAGAAGTATGGCAAGCAAGAAGACTCCCTTCTGCTTTAACAGCCATTCAGGGTCACCATGAGTGTGTCCCATGCTTCATATGCCAACAGGACAATGGCAGCATTGCAGGGCTGAATGACAGCTCCTACATAGCCCAAAACCATAGTATAACACTCATGCCAGCCATAGGGCTGGGAGTGGTCCAACTGGATGGGAGTTTTGAAGAGTTGAGGGGATGCAAGGAAAATCAGCAAGTATATTTTGGGAGCAGAGCAGAAGGGCTGAGCAGAAGCAGATACACATCTGGCCATAGACCTTATGAAATCATGGAACAGGTCATAGCTACATGTAATGAGCACTCTATGTGTCCCCCTCCAAACATGACCATACACAAGCACACAACCTTATATCAGCCAATTTTCACATCCCTGTGTGAAGGAGCAAAGTCAAAACTTACACAAAAAACGACCAATCTCCATTTATTTCTGCCTGTGGCATGTCTGTAAGTGATTTGCAGGCTCTCAGATGTGGATGGCAAGTCACAATTATTTAAGATGATGTTAAAATCCATGATTCTTCTGAAAACCAGTTCCTGTGAGAATGGTCCTCAGCAGCCGGTGGCAGCCAGTCAGCTGCTTGTAGCAGTCTGCCTGGTCCTGCTCTCTGCCTGGTGTTTGGAAAGAGCCAATTCATCCTGCACTAACTTGTGTGCACAAGATTGTGACTGGCTCTCCTCAAATGTCTGTGCAGGTAAAACCTGAGGGCTGGATATTTGTGGAAAGCAAACACAAAGGAGGGCACAGCTCAGACCAAGTAAATTCATTCTACTAGACAAGCAAATATTCAGGGGATGATTTTTTTACCTGTGTTTGCTTATTTCTATTTCAAAGATTTAGAGCACATGGGAGGTCAGATTAGCTCCTCAGAAGAAGGAGGAAGACTTCCTATCCTAGAGAACCTAGGCCTTCCCTTCCCTTCCCTATCCCTATCCCTATCCCTATCCCTATCCCTATCCCTATCCCTATCCCTATCCCTATCCCTATCCCTATCCCCTGAGCCAGCTGGCAGTTTGACTCTTCCCCTCGCCTTTCTCCTTGCCTGGCCACTTCTGTAGCTGCTGCTCACCCCACCTGCCCTCTGGGCCTCACACGAAGCCACTGAATTGAGAGTTAATTTGAATTTGAGTTGACAAACTCCAGGCATATCCCATCTGCACAGGCAAGCAGGAAATGGCAGATGTGTTAACCTTCCAGGAGGGAGGGCAGGGCAAAGGGGAAATGGGGAAATGCTTTTACCTTCCCCTCCATTTAACTTAGCTCTTAAGGGGAAAGAAAAGAAAAAAACAACAACCAAAAAAAAGGTCAAATAAAATAACACACTGGGCTGACCTAGAGCCGAGGTGGAAATTCCCTGCCACTACCCAGAGGTGTCTGGAAGAGGGAGGAAAACCCCATCTCCTGGTTTGGAATCAGGATTCCAAGGCAAAGCCACTAGGAGGGGAGCTCAGGCTCAGCAGAACCTGTACCACAGTGGATGCCAGGGGCTCATTTCACCACACTTTGTCCCCAGACAAGCCTGTGGACAGCTGTTCTGTTACACCACACTGCAGCAGAAGAAGCTGCTGCCATATCCTCTCATTTGCCCAGAGATGCTCTCTGCTCTACTCCTGTCAGTGTAGTTTGCCCAGGCATCCCTCCTCCCTCTGATGCTGCCCTTACCACAGCAACACAACAAAAATATCTGTCCTTTGAGAGGCAACAGCATATCCTTGCTTCTTCTTTTTTTTTTTTTTTCCCTGGAGGTGGTGGTGTCTTAAACTAGTTGTGAAGCCAGAGAGTTGCCAGGCTCAGCACTCTGCATCTTGCAAGAAGCTGGAAGTGTAAAGGGAGCCCAGTGGAAGTGCTTCAGCATCTCAGAGCAGAGGCAAAAGTAGTTGTAGATCATCTAGGTGATCCTAGGAGACCACACTAGGTACCCTGTGGCTGGAACTTTGTAGCCTACCAATCCACAACCCTCAATCACAGGAAACTACCAGATCCAGGAAGAAGCAGATTTTCTACTTCAGTGGGAGATGCAGATGGCTGGATGACACAGAGGGTCTCAGCCCTGACATATCCATCTTTACACAGACCCCTCTATCATCTCATTCTCAGGCTCTAAACCCCCTTGCATTTTTGATCCTGTCCCCACTGCCTTTCTGACACTTCCAGCTCAGGCTGATTTTTCTTTGCATCAATGTTTTTAAGCGTTAGCAAGGCAGCTGGAATAAAATTAGCATTATTTAGCATTACCCAGCACCAAAGGCACTTGATAGATGCAGAAGAACAAAGATTCAGGCTGGATGTTCAGAAAAAGCTTTCTAATGTGTCCAACACCAGAACAGAGAAAGAGGCAGAGAGGGAGAGACTGGTCTCTCCTTTCTTGTGGCATTGCACAGCCTGCAGATGAGCTGTCCACACCTTCAGTTCTATGTTTGTGTTGGAGTCCCTGTGAAGGATTCACCAAATTTACCAGGAAAACAAGCAGGTATTCCTTGTGCTGTCAGGAGCTGTGGGTGGACTGTGGCTTTTACTGACAGTGTTACCCCAGAGTCTATTTCTTCAGCCATTGCTGGCCCAATCAGCAGCTCAGAGCATCAGCATCACCATACAGATGCCTGCATCTCCATGCCAAAACAGATTCTCTCTTCCAGCACCCCCAGGTTGTTATTTCCTATGAGTGATGGAGGGCTAGAATGCAAAATATGATGAAAGGAGACATAGGGAAAAGAGGGATAGGCAGGCAGAGGTTTTAGGACCAGATATGAACCCCTGCCCACAATCTACCCTACCACTAATAGAATAGACTAGAATAATACTTTTTGCCTGCCTGTTTTCCTCTCCACCTGCGTCTTTCACATGCTGGGTGCAGATGCAAATCAAGCTGTTGACGCCCCCTGTCCCATTAATGCCAGTAACAAGGCTTGGAGGCTTTGCTCAGACACAGTGTTGCAAGAACTGCAGCTTGACACTTTCCCCATGGCCACAGGCACTGTCAGGTTTTTCTGGTGCTCCAATGACAAGCTGTCAAGCAAACCCATTTCCCTGTGGAGATGCTCCACTCAGCCTTCTGTTTGCACATCCCCTTCCTAGTGAACACGTGGCATCGCTGCAGATTTAGGAGCAGGGTAAACAACCTCTCTCCAAATCCCCCTCTTTTGTGTGCTCATTCTCCCAAGAACTTCAGTAATTGCATCTTTGCCTTTAAATGCCATGCTGCTCCTTTGGCATTTCACTGTTTAAATGTCTGCTGCCTGGAAGATGACACTGTCTGGAGGCGAATGGGTTGAGGTGATGTCTGCCCAGTGCAGCACAGGAAAGCAACAGGCTGCTCTGCTTATCTGTCTTCTCCAGTTGTGTGGGCAGGGTTGGGGCTGGGCAGCTTTTCCTACATGACTGTAGAAATCCAAGTTCAGGCTGTGAGTGAGGATACCCTCCTTCCCATGCCCTTGGAGGAGTCACTCCTCCCCATTCCTGGTAGTTGTGGATGCCTTGGCTACATCTTCCTTTCTTGAAGAGACCTAGGGAAAGGTAAATCGTGCTGTGGTTTTTGGAGCCCTCCTACCACAGCTCAGTCCTGTTGGGACTGGGAGAGGGTTCAGCTGCCAGTGTCTCTGAGTCACACAGATACTGCAGCCAGGTGATCATCCTACCTTCCCAATCCTCTGTGCTCACAGAGGGTAGTGGGTTCATACCACAGCTCCCTGCCATTCATGTCAAACTTCAGCCTCCCCATTAGCTCCACACACCAATGTAAATGGATCCAGTGCATCCCATACTGCAGCACACACTCATTGTGCATCCAAATGGGCAAAGAAGTATGTCAACTCTCAGCTGCCAGTGTACTGGCTTTGAGAGCCCCCATCTCTGTGAAAAATCATCTCAGGATCTTATTCTTATGCATTTTGCTTCCTGTTTTGCAAGCAATAGGTGAGCTGAATGATTTTTGCAATTAGTCTGCTATTAGGGACTGTGATTAGGAAATGTTCTTTCAGGGAAAGGAGGAGCAGAAGGAGAAACATCCTTCCTTATTATTTTGGGGGAAAGTGTAATTATTACCCCTTGGCTTGCCTGTAAAGGGGATTGATAATGTCCAGCTTCACAGCTGTCAAAGCCCTGATTAATTGAGTTTGCTGTGCTAAAACCTCATCTGTTTGTTTTGTGTCCATGTGTAAATTGAAACCACAAAACAATAAATCTTACAGGCATCCTGTACCTTTTGGGTTATCAGTTGCTCTCCTCCCACCTCTCTGTTTTCAAATAGCCCAGAAGGGTTGAGGCATTGCTCTGCAGCCATGTACATCCTGAAGCTGGGCAGTTATCACCTCTGCTAGGGGTCATGGTGAGATTAAAAGCCCCAGGGCATTGCCTGCCCTGTGGCTTGTTGGGTGACTACTCATGAATCATAGAATTGTTAGGGTTGGAAGGCACCTCAAGGACCATCTAGTTGCAACACCCCTGCCCTGGGCAGGGACACTTCACCCTAGATCAGGTTGCTCACAGCCACATCCAGACTGACTAGATGGGGCTTTTACCACCTCCCTGGGCAGCCTGTTGCTGTGTCTTATTAGAATAATACATAGAATAATACATAGAATAAACCAGGTTGGAAGAGACCTTCAAGATCATCGCGTCCAACCCATCAACCAATCCAACACCGCCCAAACAACTAACCCACGGCACCGAGCACCCTGTCAAGTCTTCTCCTAAAAACCTCCAATGATGGCGACTCCACCACCTCCCCAGGCAGCCCATTCCAATGTGCAATCACTCTTTCTGTATAGAACTTTTTTCTAACATCCAGCCTGAACCTCCCCTGGCACAGCCTGAGACTGTGTCCTCTTGTTCTGGTACTGCTTGCCTGGGAGAAGAGACCAACATCCGTCTGTCTACAGCCTCCCTTCAGGTTACCTCATGGTGAAGAACTTCTTCCTAATATCCAATCTGAATCTACCCATTTCTAGTTTTGCTCCATTCCCTGTAGTCCTATCACTACCTGACACCCTAAAAAGTCCCTCACTAGCTTTCTTGTAGGCCCTCTTCAGATACTGGAAGGCCACAATTAGGTCTCCTCGGAGCCTTCTCTTCTCCAGACTGAATAACCCAAACTCCCTCAGTCTGTCCTCATAGGAGAGGTGCTCCAGCCCTCTGATCATCCTCATGGCCCTTCTATGGACATGCTCCAGCACATCCAGATCTTTTCTGTAATAGGGGCTCCAGAACTGGACATCCTTTTCTTCAGGGCTGCTCTCAAGCCAGTCACTGCCCAGCCTATATTGGTGCCTGGGATTGCCCCAATCCAGATGCAGGACTCTGCACTTGGTCTTGTTGAACTTCATGAGGTCAGCTTGGGCCCACCTCTCCAGCCTGTCAAGGATCTTCCTGTGGGGTACAGATGTCCATCACCCCTCCCAGGCATGGCTGCCTGCTCCTGTGCACAGCAAGGGAAAGGGTGTTGCAGGGCTTCAAGTGAATTCATAGACAATGCCTTTGACAAGCCTGTGGTGAGATTAACTTCAACCAATATTTAGGCCCTGATTTATTTACCCAAAAGGCAGGATGTGCCTGAACATCACTGGCTGCACCCCTGGGAGAGTATATGGATTTCACAGCCCTGGTTCCTTGAGCTGTAGGTTCCGGGCAAGGGTCCCAAGACATCTCTGGTGGATCTTGGCACAGTTTGTTCCAGCTGATGCAAAGCAGGGGCAATGAAGGAGGTTGAAAAAGTGTTCAGCAGCAACTCTGCTCAGGACTGCAAGCACAGCTGCAGGATCAGACTTTTGGCTCAAGCCTCAGCACCAGCTGGTCTCCTTGCTCAAACTCTGGGCCATGATTATGGTTTCAAAGTAAGACTTCCAGCTTTCACCAGAATTGCTGAAAGGATATGGGATATTTTTGTCTGCAAGGCAGCATGCATGCCCCTTGGTGCTGAATAAATAAATTACTGTGACAGTAAGGGAGATTATTATTAATTAGAGTGTATAAAGAGCTTAGGAACCCTCCAGGGGAAGATACTGCAATGCATTGAGTGCAAATCACAGGCAACTTTTTCAGGGACATCATATTAAAAAGGAATAGGATTATGTGGCAGCACTGTCTCAGTGACAGAATCCACTGGGATCTTATAGATCCTGGCAGGATCTGTCCAGGGATCTAAGTCCTGCCCAGAAACAACCTCAGGATGAATTAGTGACTTTTGTTTCCTCCACCTGGCACCCTGTCCCCTGCTGAATGATAACCCTAAGGCATAACCTGTGCTAGGCAGTGTCAAGACACTGTAGAGATACACCTCCATTGCTTCCCCATTCCTAAACCTCACTGGGATGAGATTGCCCTGTAAAGACCCTGCAGAGTCTAAAGGCAAATGAAAGACAATGTTCTAATTAAATACCCTATACTTGTGTCTTTAGCTGATGCTGACAGAATGAAAACAAGTGGCAAACTTCCTAGAAACCTGTGTTTACTGTTTCTCATTCTATAATATGCAATGTTTTCTCAGTATGTCTTCAGGAGACAAGTAGCTGGGAACCCAGACTCAATGAAGGGAAAGATAGAGCAAGGTGTTAGGTAAGAAATACTGCTGAGGGGGTGAGTAAGGTGACAGCACTCTGTGATATTTACTCTGACAGGAGGAGACGCTGTCCTCATGTCCATCCTAAGAGTGCCTTCAGCCAAGGGCACCGAGGTAAACACAACCCACATCCCAGTTTTAGTAGAGACAGCAGGAGGATTAGGATGGAATGGCCAGGTCACTTTTTTCCCACTCTCGGGGTGGTCTTGTCCCTCTACAACTCCCTGAACATGGTTTAGGCTTTGCTCACTATGCACATAGGCTGTGCCCTCCATGCAGCACCCTCCTGAGTTCTCTCCAGAGATGGGCTCATCAGCAAGAGGCTGAACAAGCTCCTCCTGATCAGATCTGTTCCTCTGCATTTCCTTACTACACAAGCTTTGTCCTTCCAGCATCCTGACTCAGTCACAGCTTTTGGCAGCATCAGTATTGCAACAGTGCTCATGCTCCCTGTCCTCCTGTTGTCCCAGACTCTGTCCCCATCACTTCTCCCTTTTAGTAGGGATGTTTGGCACCCTTTCCCATCAGTCTCGTGATGAGTCCAGTGAATGGAATGAGTGTGGGCTATCCTGGCTCAGCTAATGCTTTTGGTGATGGCTCAGGTGATGGAAAAGGGCAACAAGAGAAGGGCAACAAGGCTGGTGAGAGGCCTTGAGCATAAGCCCTATGAGGAGAGGCTGAGGGAGCTGGGATTGTTTAGCCTGGAGAAGAGAAGGCTCAGGGGTGACCTCATTGCCCTCTACAACTACGTGAAAGGTAATTGTAGACAGGAGGGGGTTGGTCTCTTCTCCCAGGCATCCAGCACCAGAACAAGGGGACACAGTCTCAAGCTGCACCAGGGAGGTTTAGACTCAAAGTGAGGAGAAAGTTCTTCACTGAGCGAGTCGTTCGTCGTTGGAATGGGCTGCCCAGGGAGGTGGTGGAGTCACCATCCCTGGAGGTGTTCAAGGGGAGATTGGACGTGGCACTTGGTGCCATGGTCTAGTCATGAGGTCTGTGGAGACAGGTTGGACTCGATGATCCTTGGGGTCTCTTCCAACCTTAGTTATACTGTGATACTGTGAAAGCAAAGTGCATCTTCCATCCACAGGCATCAGCAAGCTGGGAAGGATTGCAAGCACCGGGAGGACAGGATTCTAGAATATGAAACAACTTCAGCAAATTGGAGGAACCATCCAAAAAAGTGAAGGCTACAATTCAGACAGAATGAAAGCATGGTATGGGACCAAGGCTGGAGTAACTAATCACACCAGCTACAGGGAGGCATTTTGCTCTGCATGCAGAGAGTCTATATAGCCTCGTGCACCTGCACAGCCTGGCCATCATATGCTGAAATGTCAGCTGCAGCACAGGAAGAGCAGTTTGGCAGTCGGGGAACTGAGTGCTGCAGCAGGAAACCAGGGCATAGGCAGAAGCCTGGAAGGAGTGTAGAAGGACTCTGGAAGGAGCCTGCTCTTGCAAGCAGAAAGGAAAGGGATTTCTAGAGACCACAGAAAACTTGGGGACCTCTTTAAGATAACTCCCCCTCACATGCTGTTTGTGCTGATCTGCCAAGGACCACATCACACTGAAGCCATTAGAACTATTTTCTGTAGCTGAATAATTTTAATTTTCTACTCAGTTACCTTTTAGGTCTCACTTTCTTCTTTCTTAGTGTCTTAATTGCCTTTTCCATTTGTCAGCACTCCATTGGCATTCTCTCCCCACCCCAGTGTGCCTGCTGTTCTCCCTCATTCCTTTCCCCTTCCTGCCTGCCCTACCTGTCTCCCATTGCCTGAACCTCCTGGGCTGTTGCAACTGCCCCACCAACTGCTCTGCTTCACCCTAGAAGTGCCTGCAGCCAAATGAGACATTGTATTGGAGAACTTTGTTCTTACCGGCAGGAAATGATCCCTGGGACCCAGATCAGGCCAGAGCCAGGGCTTCCGTGCAGCTGAGCTGCACCTGCAAGGGTTCAGGCTGAAGGCCATGTAAGTCAGGTTTCAGCAGCTTCCCTTGTCAGATGGTACTGATTGACTTTGGATACATCTTTTTGCAGTTCCCCAGCCCCCTCTCTTGGCAGTGCTGTTGCATCCCAGCTGGGAGCACAGGCATTCTGAATTCACTTCCTCCGCTTGCCAGTGGGAGAAACAAAGCCCAGACTGCATCAGAGCTGCTTCATCCTCTTGCCAGTGGGAGAAACAATGCCCAAAGTGCATCAGAGCTGCTTCACTTGTCTAGCAGCAGAGATAAGCTGTTTTGAGTCTTTTCCCTCTGCTGGAGAGCATCGGTCTTATAGACACATGAAAGCATTGGAAATGGCATCCTAGGGACACGAGTGGACAGCATACAGCACAACTCCCTGCTAGGATGAGCGGCTGAAGTACAGCATCAAGGCCCTTGGGACTCAGTTACCCCAAAAAGAAAAGTGATACAGGGGGAATACCTGCCACTGGCAGGCTGGGGGTGATCAGCATCACATTGCTTCCTTCTGCCTCAGCTTGATAGGTTTCCCCAACCTAGTCCTAGCTGGGCCTGCTGACACCATGTCTTGAGAGCCATGGCTCGTACGTGGGATCCCCAGTAGATTCTGCAACATTTCCACCCACAAGGAGGTTATAGTGGCCTCACACCATGCCTGGGCCTCAGCCATAGGAGGCAGGTTATGATGCACTGTGTACATCACAGTATCACAGTATCACAGTGTAACTAAGGTTGGAAGAGACCCCAAGGATCATCAAGTCCAACCTGTCTCCACAGACCTCACGACTAGACCATGGCACCAAGTGCCACGTCCAATCTCCTCTTGAACACCTCCAGGGACGGTGACTCCACCACCTCCCTGGGCAGCACATTCCAATGACGAATGACTCGCTCAGTGAAGAACTTTTTCCTCACCTCGAGTCTAAACCTCCCCTGGTGCAGCTTGAGACTGTGTCCCCTTGTTCTGGTGCTGGTTGCCTGGGAGAAGAGACCAACCCCCTCCTGTCTACTATTACCTTTCAGGTAGTTGTAGAGGGCAATGAGGTCACCCCTGAGCCTTCTCTTCTCCAGGCTAAACAATCCCAGCTCCCTCAGCCTCTCCTCATAGGGCTTATGCTCAAGGCCTCTCACCAGCCTTGTTGCCCTTCTCTGGACACGCTCAAGTGTCTCAATGTCCTTAAACTGAGGGGCCCAGAACTGCTTAGCCACCTCAGGGGCAAGAGGAGACTCCTGATTTTGGGACAGGAGCTCCAATTTCAATGCTTTGCCTTGCACCAAGGTCCCACTGCATGCTAATTTCCCTCACTTTAGTTCCATCTGCCTGAAAGATAACAGGTCCCTGGGCACAGCATGGTAGCACAGGAGGCAGCTGGCTCATGAGCTGGGTGACTTGCTGTGCTTGGGCAATGCTTCCCCTCCTTTCTTTTGAGTGATTCCTTGCAGCACAGCTCAAGTTTTGCTGTTTTGGGGTTTGTTGTTGTTGTTGTTTTGTTGTTTATTTGTTTGGTTTTTCTGCAGAGGCAGAAAGCAAAGGAGATAAACCACAAGAACATGGGTTCCAGAAAGCTGTCTGTAGGCAAATCTGGGTGTGGAGCCCTGGTACAGACAATCAAAGGCAGCAGTTCGTAAATAACAGAGTGGCAAGGTCAAGGGTCCCTTTGCTGTGAGAAAAACAGGGGACAAAAGAAAACAGCAAGAATCAGATCACTCAAATCCCCATTTACACTTCACCTGGTGGCAGGGCTCCTTCCCCTCCAGCACATAATGTCTAATGTTCTGCTGTTCCAAATTTGGCACCTGTGGCCATGAGGATCATGAGGGATGGGGAGCTGCAAGAATACAAGGATGCTAAAGGGATTTGGCGGAGCAGAGAGGAGAGGCACAACACAGGATTGCTACAAGGCAGGGACAAGGTGCATTGAGAAAGCCAATTCAGGAGACACAGACATCAGCAATCCTTGGGTCCTGTTGGGGGTAGCCCTCCAAACCCATGACACTGACCTGTTGCAACTCCAGCTGGCCTTCCAAAGCAGAAAGGCTGGAGAAAGCTGCTTGGTGTGTCTTTCACAGGATGTTCTCAACATGCCATGCCAGCCATGCATCCTCAAGATCAGAGCCTGCCCCTCAGAATGTGCCCCCAAGAGGTCCAAATGGTATGCATTCACCAGGTCTACTTTTCACAGCAGAGAGCAAGAGTCTGCATCTCTTCACTGGTAAACAGAAAAGGGACTTACCTCTTCTTCACACTGTGCTTCCAGACAGGCCTTTGACATCCCTGTACATTTAGCCTATGAAACACAATGAAACACAAGTCTGTGAAAACTCTACTTTCAGCTGTGAAACCAACACCCTGCTCCTCAGGACACCTGGCTGAATGCAGCCCCTGGGCCTTGCTCAGCCTTCCCGTTTTCCCAGAGGGTAGCTGTTGCTCCCGGTTAGTTTTCCTTTCCTTGCTAATAAAGGACCAAGCAGCAATTATTAATGACAGTCACATTGTAGGCAGGCATGCTGGAGAGCAAATGACAGCCTAGGGCACAGTGCACATGAGCATGTCCATGGGTCACGATGTTTGGGCAGGTAGGAGATGGCACAAGCTGCATGGGCTGTGCTCAGGTGGGAGGTTGTGATGGAGGCAAGAAAGAGTGTGCACAGCAGCCACTCTCTGCAAGGCAGCACTGGAGAGGATTGCTGTGCCCAGGTGATGGCACAGAGGTGACAGTGCCTCACTGTGCACTCTTCTGCTCGTTTAAAGAAATGCATGAGAAAGGTGATGAGAGTGTGTATGTGCCAAGTACAGCAAAATGTTCAAGCCCCTCCTCTGGGTTCTAACCCCATGTAGCCAGGCAACAACTTGAGTTCCACACTAGGTTAAGAGAGGGCTCACAGGGTATGGGCTAACCTGTTGAGGTGCTCTCCTAGCCCCCCATATTGAGAAAGACCTTTCTGCTTACAGGTCCCCTGCCCTGACTACCCTCCAGACAGGGCCAGAGAGTTATCTGTAACATGCCATGTGTGACACGGGTGTCTGGATGAAGGAAGGTTTCTCCCAGAGGCATGCCCAGAACAGCTGTGATAGCAATGTGAAGACATGGGAAAGGACTTACCAAGGCCAGTACAGGGCATGGCACTGTTCTTGGGGTTCTAGGACTCTGAAGCAGAGCAGCATGCACAGGTGCCCTCCATGCAGGACTGAGGAAATGGGCTTGGATTAAGAGAGGGGGAAATTAAGCCCTTTGAAGAGATGGTTCATCTGTCTCATTTTAACCATTGATGGTAGAGACAAACCACTCTTTAGGCTGTTCTTTTCTCAAGGTAGATACTCAGTTGCATACTGCTCTTCTGCTGTGTTTCCATGCCTACCCCACACAATGGCACTATGGGGTCAGGGTGGGCAGAGGCACAGGGTATCCGGCCCCTCCTTCTGCAGGGTCAGATTCCCCAGGCACTGCCACAAACCCTGTGAAAAACCCTGCCCACAGCAGTTCCAGTAACATGCCTGACTGCACATCCCTGCCACTTATGCAGTCAGTGGTGTCATTCAAATATCCTGGGCAGGACAGATTTTGATTGCTTTTATTATCAAGATAATCTGCCCCTCTGATTTCAAGAGACCTCCTACAGGTCTGTCCAAATATCACTGAAAGAAAAGCCTAATCTACAGACTGTAATGCCACTCTGGGGCAGACTCAGCACTCCTGTATTCCTCTGGTGTGCACACACCCACCTGAACACTAATGTCACCCAGAAGCAGGTATGCACAGCGCATTGCAAAGAGGGTGCATGGAACAGGCTGCCTGTTGCTCTCATCAAGCAGTGGATAATGAACTGTTTTGTGCAGCCTCCTAGCAACTTCTCAGCTTTTTCTGTAATGAGGAGCCAGACGTTTTCCACTGGGAAAGGGTCAGCCCCAAAGCAGTTTCTCTTCCATATGTAAATAGCTGTTTTCTGGGTTATCATTATTTGTCCTTGGGATTCTGCACACAGGTCTCAAGGGCAGTAGGAGAGAGGTAGCATCTGCTGCCTAGGTTAACCTTTTTCCCAAAAGATTTGCAGTGCACATCACAAAAATGTTAGCCCAGGAGCCTCTTTTACAAGTCTCTGCATTTTTAAAAGGAATAAAACAGAGGGAAACCCCCAAGCATGAACACTGAAGCCAGGCACCATCTTCTTCAGCCAGGAAGCCCATTTCTCGTCAGGCACCTGAATGAACCCAAGGAATGCCAGTGGGAATGGAGATAACCTGCCAAAAAAAGGAAGTGAGGATGGTTTGTTCACCAATCTTAGGACATCCCCAAAAGAAACCTGTCAAAACATGGAATACCATCTGGGTCAGGGTCCAGTGACCTGGAAGAAGGGTCTGAGGGACAAAAATAGCAAAAAGTGAGTACCATTGTCCCATAGAGTCAAACTCAGAGGAGCCTGATGTGCATTTTCAGAAATGGGCTGAGCTCTTTAGAAACCGATGCCTTTCATTTCTTAACCCTGAAAATTGATTTCTGGCCCACTTTAGCATCTTTCAGTTCAAACACACTGCTGTGCCTTTCCTTTTCATCTGCAGGTGCCCTCAGCTACAACGCTTAGACCTGGACACAGCTCAGACAAAGCAGAATTGCAGCTTTGTATGGCTCACATCCAACATCCAACATTAATGCATCCCAGGAGGTGAGCTGCCCTTTTTGCTAAACCATCACACTATTGACTCATGCTAAGTTAGTGATCCATCTCAACCCCTTGATCCTTTCCTGCCATCCTGCTGCCTCTCCAGGCTCTCCTGTCTATGCATTCATGCATTCATTTATCCCTCCCAAATGTGGCACCCTGTGCTCTCTGTACTAAATTTTGTCTGCCTGATTCCAGACACTCACTCCAATCCATCCCTGTCATTTTGAATTCTGAGCCTGTCCTCCAAAGTTCTTACAGCACCCTCATTAATACACAGCCCTGGACTTATTTAGCAGATGCTGATATCAAAATGCATATGATTATTTCCAGTTAGCAAAGAATTGTATCTCTTTAGCCAGCAGGGATGTTTTTTTAGGAATGTTTTGGAAAAAACCTTCAGTTGCTATCACTCACACTGATAAAGATTCAGTGTAATAACTACTGACTAGCTGAATTTATTCTTGTAAGTATCTGAGAGCAGAATCAGGCCCATTCTTGTTATGCACCCAAGGACTGGTCATAACATCAGCCTACAAAATGCTTGCAATGGATGGGGCTTTTTTATCCTCTCTCCCCAGTGAGGGATGCCTATTCTTTCTTTTTTGGTTTGGTTTGGTTTTGGTTTGTTTTGTTGCTGCCCAAGCTGTTTACAGGGGAGCTCTTTGAACAAAAATAGCAGCAACAATGAAATAACAACAACAAAATAATAACAACAACAACAAAAAAAAGGAACCCAGAGCTCTGGGGATGTCACTTTGTAAATCACCATCATCTGCTGCTTGGAAAAATGAGGATGCTGAGAGAGCCAAGCTCAGTCTGGGTGCACTTGATAACACATGCTCTAGGACATCTCTTGATGTGTTGCAGCACCTTCTAAAAGTATTTCTTTTAATACAGAGCTATTCATGACAAACATGCCAGTAGTGCCCAAATAATGACTTTCAAGGTTTGGTGCTCTGCATCAAGTATGCAGAAGATAACATTTTGCTGAAGGCAGAGAGGAGGTGTGAATGAATGGCTGAGGAGGAGCATGGAGGGTTTGTGGTCTGCAGGAGCCCGTCTCAGTGCTGGGGTTTTGCTACCAGTGTCTGGGTGTTTGCTGAAGACACAGCAATTGCTCATTTCAGGGCCTTCCTGATCAATATTTAATTCCCACATAACTCTGAACCTCTCTTTTCTATAAAATTGTCCACTTTTCCCTGCAGTCCAAGAAAGATTTTAACATCCATGGCAAGGATGCTGAACATCTGCTGCCAATTACTGGAACGACTACTTTTTTGCCTCAAAATCTGTCTCCACCTAGGTTTGTCAAATGGACTGTACTCATACCAGAAGAGGTATCTGGCCCACCTGATTTATATCTCAGATTTATGAGAAGTTCCCTTACACCATCTCACATGCCATGAGTTTGATCAACCTTGTTAGAAAT
This sequence comes from Dryobates pubescens, assembly GCF_014839835.1. Taxonomy (NCBI): domain Eukaryota; kingdom Metazoa; phylum Chordata; class Aves; order Piciformes; family Picidae; genus Dryobates; species Dryobates pubescens. The sequence goes on along the minus strand of NC_071657.1, from coordinate 86,272,579 downwards.
CACAGGTAGGGACTATCTCATCACTAGTCATCACACATCTCACAGACTGGTGTTCCTGTAATTAGCAGCAGTAGAAGGGCTCTCACTAGGAAGAGGGTTAATTAGCCAGGTAGAGAGGATTCAGCAAGCAGCAGGCAGGAACCAGTGAAACCAACAGGAGTGCATGGTATGGAGCATGGGTGTGCCTGTGTGCGGGAAGTGAGAGCCTGGCTTGACCACCTAGGATGGCCAGGCAGATGGCCAGTGCTGGCCAGGGAGCAGGAGTGGAGACACTCTCTGTGGTACTCTGAGCCCACACAGCATCAGATATTTGGATTGGTGGCGGTGATGTGAAAACACCATGACCCAATCCATAACAGGCAAAGACCAAGGAAACTGGGTGAAGTTTCCCCCAAGAAGTGCCAAGTGATGGCATGGAATATATCAGCCCTCACATCTTCACAGCACCAACCTAACAGGACCACATGCCAGGCCAGCCAAGGAGCATTTACAATCATCTATGCTCAAGTAAGGAATAGAGAGGCAGGAAGGCCAGGGCTATAACTTTGCAAGGTGTCAATGGCAAGCATCTTTCTTCTGCCATGTTGGTTCTCTTCCAGGACAGACAACACCCTAAATCCTGTTGCTCAGCTGCACACACCAGCCAGCTCTCCTGGGTCTATGCCGGGGCAGCAGACTCACATCATGCACCAGCCAGAGGGCTCTGAATATTTGGAGGCTGGAAGTGGTTCTCTGACTCTGCAGGCCAGGCTGAGAGACACTGGCAGAGCTGTCACTACTTGCAAAGACAGGAGCTGTAACCCCACACTCCTCTCCCACTTGCTGCACAGCCTTCCACAGCTCGCTCCTCTCTTTTTCTCTTTCTGACAGCTCCCAAGCACAAGAGGGAGGGGGTCTCCCTCCAATATGCACTCCAAAAAGCTCTTTTCATTCTGCATTTAAAAGGGAAAGAAGAAAAGGTATAGAGAACCTGTCTTGCACATAATCTGCTGCACAAATGCCAGCTCTCAGCAATCGATAGCGAATGCTCCCGGAGGGCTGTTTTCATTTCATAATATTTATTGGGTTGCTTTATTGTCAGAATCATTACAGTTCAATGTACTGCATGGATTTTATGCCAGCTGTGCTTAGTTTGTCTTGGTTTTAGCACTCTACATGCTTTACATGAGGCCGTGGCCATATCTGGATTGGGACTGCTCCCCACACAGGGTTCTCTGTGTGACATGGAGCAAGTTACCACCTCTCTCCTGGTCTCTGTTCCCACCCACCCCACATAATGCATGTTCTCTCCATCTGGCTATAATCTCCCAGGACAGGGATGGTCTCAGCATATGCTACTTCTCTCACTAATGAGTCCTGATCTTGGTAGACCCTCTGGATGTGAAGTAATCAGAGCAACAGAGCTCAAAACGCAAAGGAGCTTTGAAACGGTCACAAAGAAACTCTGGAGGGAGCAATTGGAGAAGGTATAAATGGGGTTAACAGAAGGGATTACTAGCAGTGAGGAGGGGTTAAACATAACCTCCCCTCTAGGCTAGGATGGGAATTGGGCCAGACTAGCCATTAAGTAGAGGAGCTGCCACATTCCTTTTGATGCACATGCTCTGCAGATACTCACTGGTGCAAATTCAGGGCTTGACTGCATACTGATTGCTAATGTATAGGCATGCCCCAACCCAAGCATTAAGATGGAAAACACTCCCAGACCCCACTCCATCACCACCCACTCCTTGTTTCTCAAAGCTGCCTGGAGATTAGAAGGTGAGAAAGAGACCAAAAGGATCCTCTGCATCCCCAGCTTTCTCCTAGGAGCAGCTGGGCATAGGAGCCAGCATGGGCTCGTCTCCATGGTAAAAAGCCCTGACCTTCCTGCAGTGAACAGGATGGTCTGCTTCTTTTGCAGACAGGAATCGTTGGACATAAGGGATGTCCTCATCATACTTCATGAGCTCACACAGTAAGGAAATCCCTGACATAAGAGGAGAAGTGCCTCCCACATATGAGAGCCCAGGAAAGGGGCTGTATGCTTGCACATATCCCGTTCAGCTACTAACTAGCATGGTCAGTCCTAGGGAAAGCTTTGCCCAAAGTCCTCAACTCCCAGCTGTCTGGGGACAGCTCAGTGGCTTTTTGTGGGCACAAACTACTGTGTTCGGTTCTGGGACACTCACTACAAGAAGGACATTGAGGTTCTGGAGCATGTCCAGAGAAGGGCAACAAGACTGATGAAGGGCCTGGAGCACATGACCTACAAGGAGCAGCTGAGGGGCCTGGGATTGTTCAGTCTGGAGAAGGCAAAGCTGAGGGGAGGAGACTCATTGCTCTCTACAACTGCCTGAAGGGAGGTTGGAGCTAGGAGGGGGGCAGTCTCTTCTCCTTGGTGGCAAGTGACAGGACTAGAGGAAATGGTTTCAAGCTGCACCAGGAGAGGTTTAGGCTGGATGCTAGGAAATATTTCTCCACAAAGAACACCATTGGAATGGTCTGCCCAGGGCAGTGATGGAGTTGCCATCCCTGGAGATCTTTAAGCAGTGTGTGGACCTGGCATTTAGGGATGTGGTTTAGGATTGACCCTAAACTGGGTGCAAGGTTGGACTGGATGATCTATGAGGTCTCCTCCAAATGGGTGTTTTCCATGTGATTGTATGTGCAAGTCTGTCCTGGGCATTGCCTGAGGCTGGACCCATCAGGAATGTCAGGAGGAGCAGAGCAGGAAGAGATGCCAAAGCTTTCCCCAAGGTGGGAGCCACAGAGAGAAGCAGCTAGTTGCAAAGGGGGAACAGCATCCCTCCTGCACTCAGTGTTCACACTCTGCAATAACCCATCATTTGGGCTATAAAGGGAACCTTGGCAATGACTCACTGACATTCAACAAACCTTGGGAGTGATCAGAGGTTCATCAGGGCCAAGAGAAGAACAGAGTGAAGCATCACTGCTGGGATGTCTGCCCAGTCCCAGGCACACAGACCTCATGCCAGTGACCAGGGGACAGCAGGGACCCCAGGACACATTCCCATCCCTGCTCTGGAAACTGCTGCCAGTTCTTAACTTGGTGATTGCAGGTGTGTGTCGGGAGTTATTATGCCAGCACATAAGCTGCTGGCTTGCCTCTCACTTTTTTTCAATTACTGCCTGCACAATACCACCCCAAATTGCCTGGTGGACCTTGGCTCACCTGCCTGCTGAGCATGATCTGTTTTTAATGTACAGCTCTGGCAAATTTTCTCTCCCTCCACCTCCTTTCCCCTCCCCTCCCCTGCCCCCTGCCCCCCTCTTTTTCTTTTTTTTTTTTTTAAACAAAATGATGGAGGCTTTTTTCAAACTCACATTTGTAATTAAATCCTAAACTGATGGCATCTCAGCAGAGCAGGAGGGGCTGAACAAGATGTCCTCAGGGAGGCAGATACTTAGCACCTCTGATTAACCTTGTTTGCACGCTCATCCCCAGAGACCCGTGGAACACTTAAGAATTAACTACTCCAAAGATGCATTCAGCCTTACCACGGCAGACATGTGCCTGCATAAAAGAGTTCAGCTTGCCTCTAACCCAGGGCTACCAAATCTCTACAGGCAAAGAGAGCTACCACAGCATCTCCGATGAGATGCCTCTAAAAGCAGATTCACTTTTCTTTGCCTGTCTTTTCTCCAGGGTTTCGCAGCCCAACATAGTCTGAAGACTAGTTTGCACCATCCTTTCCCAGGTTCAGCATGTCTTTGTCTCTGCCTGTAGGGTGGGAACATACTCTGGAGGCACTGTGGATGGCTGGAAACACAGTTTCAGGTCCCAGTGCAAGGCAATACTTTTAGCCACAGGTGTTGGCAGCTCTGCTGAAGAGACCATGCAAGGCTCAGGACAGTCACAGGTGCAGTGATGCCAGGACTATATCACTCCCTGCATTCATTGTAGGCTTCCCAAAGCAAAGAGATTCCAAGGAGGATGGTGAAAGGTAGCACAATATGAGCTGGAAACACCCTCAGGGGTTTATAACAAATTTAATAATCGGTGGCAGCTGCTTGGTTCCTTTATGGCAAGAGGGTATTCATAACCACTGTGTCTATACTACTCTGCATTGGCAGGTGGCAAGTACAGTCACTTCTCTATCCTGAAGGGGCTGAAGTCTCATCTGGAAACACTTCCCTGAGGAAAGCAAATGGTCTGCCATGACATTCCACCAAGGCTGCACCAAGCAGGATGGAGGCTGCCAGGAGTCAGGTAGCCCTGCATTTCCAAATCCTCAGGTGATGCTCACACTCTAGCCTGCCCAGCTAAGCAGGTGAGTTCAAGAGAATGAAGGCTGTATTGAAAACTACCCCTAATCCCTCAGCTCCTCTGCTCCCTGCCTGCCCCTCTGTCCTCACCAGGGACGACTTTGATGATTAAGGTGCTCTACTCGCAGTCAGGAGAGCTGTTCAAGCACCAACAGGGCTGACAGCTGATTTATGCAGAAACTAAAATTCAAATTGACTGCTGTGCACATTAACTAGGAGGACTGTGCTGACCTCCCCCCTCATACTCACTAATACCCTCATGCTTTTAAGAGGGTGCAAGAGCCAGGAACCCCCAAAACACCTTCACATAACTTCCCACAGGAGCAACAAACAAAAAAGACAACACAACTTCCCTTTAGAAGCAAATAAAGGAGGGAAACAGCTGCTCTTAATGACCCAATCCATCAAGCTAGCACTGGCCCCTTCACTTGCCTCCTAAAAGCTCCTGATCATCAGTGATTATCAAAGCTGGCCGCATGCATTTTGATCAGGCACAATCAAAGCTGAGTGCAACTGAAAGAGACATAAAAGCCTGTGCAGAGCAATTGGTATGGAGCCCTGGCTGAGGGTCAGGTTGGGAGCTGGCTGGCCACAAACTGAGTTCTTGCCCTTGCCAGCCTGCAAGCAAACAGCTTGCATTGGAGCTGAATGTAAAGGAGGGAAAATGTTGCGGATGTCCATGGAGCTTCATTGGCAAAAAAAAACCAAACATAAAAAGGTCTGGAAATTGGCCTCTGGCAGGGGGTCTCTCCTGGCATGTTGGGATAGGTGACCTGCAGGAGGAGATTAAAAGCATCAGAGGTGATGGCTCTGGCAGTACATTTCATACAAAGCCAGGGGCAGGTGGGGCTCAGAAAGTTCTTCTCACAACCAATCACCACACTGCAGGCAATCCCCTTTTGCCTGACCTGAGTGGTAGCGCTTTTCTTCCAATTATTCCATTTCTGGTGAAAATGTTTGGGGTTTTTTCCATCATAAAAATTTTGCTGGAGAAACATGGGGTGAATTTTCAGTCAAAACTTTTCTGGCTTGTGAGGGCTAAAGCTAGTTCATGTGTGAGGAGACCCCCCAGGACAGTCACTAACAAAATATCCCATCCTCTGGATTACAATTGCTGCCAGGACAGCATATGCTGGAAAGAAGTGTATGAAACATGGCCTCTTTTGGCCACTGGATTATTTGAAGCTAATGACTTCATTTATTCCATGCTCAAAGTCTCATCTGTAAAGCTGAGGTAATGCAAGGAATGAAGTTCACTTGGAAAACGAGATATGCAGCTCAGTAAAAAGCCTGGCAAGCAGTATGGTAGAATGAGCATGATGCTGTTTGGGCATCTATTTAGTGCAAATGCAAATAAGATCATAGTAATTAACAATTCATAAAAATCTGAATATCAAGCAATCAAATAAGTGGTTTCAGGCATGCTAGTTGAAATGAGGTCTATGCAGTGACTCTGAGCTATGAGCTGGTGTCAGTGGCAGACCAGGAGTTGATGTCTAGTTGTAGTCATGAGACAAACAGGCATAGTTTCTGCTTTGATGCATGGTCTCACATTCCTAGTTTTGTACCCCCAGTTTTATGTGCCAGATTGGCACCTCTTCTGCTCAGAGAAAGCCCAGGTTCGAAATGGAAGCCTGCTCTGGTGCTGGTCTGGGGCTATGACTGTGGGACAAACAAATGACAAAAACTTGCTTCTCCTTACAGAGGGCTCTTTGAATTTTAGGAGGTGTCTGATGCAGCTCAGAGTTATGATTTCCATCACTTCATCTGATTAGAGCTGCCAGTTGTACTAAAGTCTGTCCCGTTGTTACAAGATTGCTCCACATCTGCTGAAGTGCTGAGTCCTGGGAGGAGATAAGCAGAGCTGAAATGGACAGGCAGAAGAGGAATGCCAGCAGGATTCAAGCTTTTCTCATATTTCCACCACATGGACATGTGATGCCATGTCAGGTCAGAGCACTGCAGCTCTGGCTCTCAGCCTACCCTGTGTCGGGCTCTGGCCAAGCACTAGCCTCCCTGCAAAGAGGATTTGAGAAAGTTGCCCAAGGTCGTGGAAAGAGTCAGTGGGAAGGCTCTTTCAGAAATATTAACACATCCTTCAGTTTGTGCATTTGGCCAGGGGGCTGTGAGTGCCCTCAACTGAGGGAAAAGAGGGGTTTTAGTAATGAGATGGAGAGGCCAGCAGAGCACACTCAGGGCTGTCACATCCCCTTCACAGTGCTAGGCTCCCTGCCTTTGAGCTGAGCCTGGTGATGAAGACACAGAGTGCCTGCAGGGTTAGCGGTGCCTGTAATTAGTAGTTAATGTATTTGACTCCCTGGGCTTGATTATTTCAGTGTGATTAAAAGAACCTGTAGGATGTCACTGCAGACATCACCTGCTCCCTTCCTGCTCTGAGCAGTGGGTACCAAGGCAGGGCTAATAAGGCTGCCTCCTTTCCACTGTGCGTTTTGGGCAAGCGTTGTGGAGGTCATCATGCAGGCACCCAGACCCCCCTGGTCCTGCCCCAAGCTGAGAGTAGCGCTGCCCCGCCAGGCATGTGTCAAACTGCTTCTTTAAAACGGCTGATGAGAGTTCCCGCCTCCTCGCAGCCACTGATTCCTGTGCTACACTGCCCACATCATTGGAAAATATCCCTTAATGTCTTACCTAAACCTTTCCTGCTGAGTGCCTGTGATTGGCTTTGTCTGTGACTAGTGGAGGTGAGCTCTGCCGATTCCAGACCACTTTGCAGCTCCTTTTTTTTATGGCTGGAGACCTTTCTTTTCTCCCCTCTGCCTCTTCCTACTGTGAATTAAGTTTTTTTCAAGTCTTGCTCAACGTCTGAACCCCCAGAGGAACCTTCTGCAATGTCCCACTTGATGTACAGAGCCAAAGCAGAAAATGTAGTAGAAGGGAGCTGAGAGGACAATTCACAGCATGTGCTGCTTCTCCATCTCTGCAGATGTTCCCAACATGCCAGCCCAGAGCAGAGTGGATGCCAGGACACCTGAGAGTGGTATCTAACTTCTGGCATCCTCTCCTTTGCAATAAACCACTCAGATCTCAGCTGCTCATCCAGAGGCATCCTGAAATGTTAGGGCTGTCATTAAGGTGATTAGATGGAACGCATAGACCAGGTCAGCATGCTGCACCAGGCACCTAGTGATATGTAAAGTGCTTTAAATCTCTTCTAACAGAAGTAAATCTTGTTCTTTCTCTTCACATAGCTCTGGCCCCAGGAGGAAGCCGTAGCAGACCGAAATTTACTGCATTTACCCCCACTCAGAGCTTCCCAGAGCTGAGGAAGTTATGTCTAGTTGGATAACGACTGCATTTTTCATGTTAGGTTCCAGGTTTTAGCTGTGGAGATGGGTTTTCTCCTGTCTAAGGATATTAAAATCACAGCAGCACAGTAATATCCCTGGGGGGGATCTCCAGTGTTCCCTGTCCAGCTTTCACCATTGCTCCTAGATCCATTTTGATGTCAAAGGCTTTAAGTAGGGTGAACACAGACAGCCATTCTCATTATTTGGCTCAAAGCCATGGTCTCACTCCTGTGTGGCACTTTGAACATTTCATGGGGAAACATAGGCCAGTATTTTCTATCATGTGGTCCTGATGAGGACATATAGGCAATTTGTGGGGTCCGCAGGAGAGACAAAGGTGTTGGTCAGCGGGCTTTAATGCAGCAGAAGTCTGCCTGCTGGAAAATCCATTGTAGAAGTCTCCAAACTAAACTGGTTTAAAATGTGATTTTTCAGGGTGCATGGGAAATAAACTATTTGCTCTGTCCAGGCTGGCTAGTGGCAGTGGCAGGACACAGGATGTGAGCTGCAAGCTTAGAGATAAAAATTCCTGGAGGGGGCTCCCAGCAGATGCAGCTTTGCCAGGGGTATCCAGGCTCTAGCTGCCCTGCTGTCACTTCTCCTCTGCCCAGTGCCCCTTACACATGGTGGGCTGTTGGAAATGGTGGAGCTGGTAAACCAGCCTCAGCTGCAGAGCAGCTGGACGTGAGCTGCTCCTGCAGCAACACAAGGGAGCACTTTTCCCATGAGGTTAAGATACTGCAGTCAGAAATCTGCCCTGTTGGTTTTGGTAGCCACTGATACGTCGTACCACCACAGACCCAGCTCAGCTGCCCAGCACCTGTGCTGTTGCACACATCCATATGAACACCCGTAGGCACCAGCCAGGATGATCCAAAGTAAAATTTGGCTTTAGCCAAATCCCTCTGTTGGCATGGAATGAGTTAATCCTAGCAAAGGCACAGATGGGATGTGAGCTCTGATGTGGGCTAATGAGACCTCTGGAGAGGCAGGCCTCTACCTCTGCAAACTGGGATGCCTGCCTGGTGTGCCCAGGCCCCCCTAGAAGATATCTGACTGGAGAGCCATAACTGCAGACATGGGCTGCAAGGAGAGATAATAAGCCACAACCCCATGATCGTCTTCTTCCCGTATGCAGGGCAGACTCTCTCCCACACAATGTCATCAGTTTTCCACTCCATGAAATGGATCTGGATGATTTGCAGCTTAGTGGCACATCCCTGTTGCAAAGGCTTTACCAATGCCCTGCCTGAGGGCTTGCACTCCGAAAGTACATGGTCAGAGTCTACATCTTTCTGTGCCAGGTTTTGCAGTCTGACAAGCTGCCATTCCTAATTGCTAGTTAATTAAGGTTTGCATATGCAGTTTGCATACACAGTTTAAATCATCTGGCTGCAGCCGCTGTTGGGACTGACAACTGACAGACCTTCCTGATGCACCACAGAAACATCCTTGGTTCCTCTGCTCAAAGTTATTTCAGATCACTCACTGGCAAGGAGATATTTCAGAAGCACCATGAGGTACTGTAAATAAATAAGGATTTGTTTGGGGTTTTTTTAATCTAACTATGGAAATATTTGAGATTTCAGAACAATTTCCTAACTTGACAGAGAGAAAAAGATATCAGACTCTTAATCTTCTTACAAACTGGTAGTTCCAGGGAGGAAGGAAGGCAACTGATGTAGATCAGTTTGATCATTTCAAGTAGTTTCATGCCAGTCTCAGTTTATTTTCTTGTTTGCCTACATTCCAATGTTGAGATGGGCCAGTTTGGATTCATCTGCAGCTCTCCAGTTTTAAAATACCTTGGCAGACATTTTCACTTTAGTAGTCATTGCTGGTTTTGCCCCCAAAAATTTCTGAGCTGGGAAAGTTGGGGGATTTCTTTGTGTTCTGCAAATAGTTTTGGTTTTGCTGAAGCAGCATTCTGGGCAAACACAACGTTTGAAACTCCAGATATGTGGCGTATAAGTCTATTACTGTCTGTGAATACAGACATATTTTTATGTCTTTGCTCATTTGTGTTTATTTTAGTCAAGAAAGCAAGGATTTAATATCAACAAGTTGCACAAAACAAGCTGGAAAGTTTCCTTTTTGGATGCCATGGCCTAATGGTGCTGCTGAATGTCCCACGGTCTCACTGCTGTGCTGCAGCCTTCCTTCCCACTGGCTTCTAGTTGTGGTCTGGCAGGTGCTGGAGGCCCTGAGCACATGTGAAGGGCTCAGAAGGAGCCCATTTTCACAAAGGCAGCCTGGTGCCCTTTTCAAATAAGCCAGGCCCTGTGCAGGCATGGGGCTTCTAAAGCACCAGCTCCCCGGCAAGTCAAAAGAACAGTAAAACATACGGAGAAAACAAGTTGCACTTGACAGGGAGCATTGCATGAGAAAACCCATCTGGATATGTTCTTCACCCTGCATGGATGCATGGGTGGGTGATGGCCTATAGAAAAGCATGTGTGTATATTGGGTCTACCTCATGGGTCCCTTGTTAGATATTTGCTTCCAGACTGAGTCTCTCTGGGTTTATTTGGCCCTGGTGATCCCTTGCCTGAGAGTTTTTATGAGGCCCAAGACTAAATGCAGCTCAGTTCCTGGGCCAGCCATGCTTTTTGGGAGCTCTGATTTTCACCTTGTTCAGTAGGGAATACTCAGAGCTGACATGTACTTTAAAGCATTCGTTTGCCTGGATTGTTTCTTCTTCCCAGGGAGCTAGTCACTGCAACTCTGAAGGTGTTCAGTGACCAGGCTGGGTAACTACTCTAGCTGAGGATTTAAGAATCATGACAGATTTAGTAAATGCAGAAAAAGGCTGAGGCTGAGGTCTGTTTTAAAACCTCTTTATGAGATTTGATGAGCTTGAATCTTGTTGGCTGATGGGCTTTGCTCCTGTGCTGCAGGACTAAATTACCTAAAGATACCCAGAAAGAGATCTGGCTGCTGATGGGACAAGACATAGGTTCAACATGCAGCTTCTGGGCAGAGAAAGCCCCAGAACTGTGTGCAGAGCACTTTCAGACTTTTGCAGTGCCAAGATAGACATTCATCTGGGTACTGACCTTCCTGCAAGGGCCAGCGTGGAGCTAGGGGTGAGTTGGAGAAGGGAGAGGACCATGGTGCTGGGATATGATCTCACCAAGCCAAATCCAGACTGCAGTCAGCTCTGTGGGCACACACAGCCCCTGAAGCAGATGCAGAAGAGATCTGCCTCCTTTGTGATACACTACAGGCATTTTTGTGATGCTCAGCCTGATGCCTTCAGCCTTCGCAACCAAGAGGCAAAACCACCTCTGAACAAAAGAAAAGCCTTGTTTCAGTTCTATCGTGCTCCATTTCTAACCTACAAAGTTAAAAAAGTGCCTTTTTTTCTGGGAATTTTCTGACTAACTCCAGCTGCCTCTTCCATTTGGCTGCAGCCAGCAGCAGGCTTAGAAATACCAGGTTTAATTAAAACAATCTTTTATGTTCTGATGCAAGCCTTATTTCCTCTACCTGGTGAGAAATGGCTCTTGCCTCAATCAGCAATTGAAGTCTGAGATTGCTGTGCTGAGCAGAATGGTTGCCACTTTCTGTTAATTAAAGCTCAGCTTGGAGTGCTGCAGCCCGACCGGCCGCAGAGCAGCTCCCAAAGTTTGTCTCCAAACTCTCAGGAGCATCAAAGGGACATGGCTGCTAATGGGATGCAGGAGGAAACCTGCAGCCTTCCACCCCATACTGATGATTTCCAAAAGAAACCATACATCATTTGTTTGGATCTATTTTTATTTTTTCCCCCTCTGACAAATGTGCTTTTGCAACTGTTTGCAGAGCCTGTATGAAAGGAATGGCATCTTCAGCTATATACACAGACTTAGCACCATGAAGAATTTTTCTCCATTGCCATAAGGACTTCTCTCTGACCGGTTTCTGCTTTCCCACTGCATGCCAGAGACCTTTCCTCCCCACCATGGAGCCTGGGAGGTGCTTCTGCATGGGGTTTCTGTGCTTGACGCAGCAGTGCCCCTGAGGTATCTGGGAGCAATACTGGGGAGGAGATCAGGACATTTCCCAGTATTTGCTGTGAAGAAATGGAGGGCAAAGGTTCTTCTGGCTAGCATATGGCCCCACTGGGCCCACTCTAAACAAGAGTTAAAGCAGAAATGATGGTATCACTAAAACCAGATTTACAATAGTGGAATAGTTACCAAAAGAGGAGTACGCCACTATGGGTTATTAAAATTCTGTTTAACGATAAAGATCTTCCCTCACACAGCAGCACCTCATTTAGCTTCTTTATTCTTCTCACATTAAGCTGTAATCTCTATTAATGTAAAACCCAGCATATTTCTAAAAAATAGGTGTTTCACCAGTTTCCATCAGGAGAAAGTGAGAAATTTTTATGGTGTTCCAGGTGAAAGTATCCTTTTCCTACTCTGTTGCCCAGGCATTTCCCAGACCATGAAGCAGTAGGAGGGTTGCCCCTCCTCTTATTGAAAGTCCCTTCCACCTACCTGTACCAGATACCCTCACCAATGGATCTCCAGCTCCAGCTCACTACCCTGCTGCAGTCCCCTGGACACTCTTCACTAATATTTTTTGATCAAGTGGTGGGAAAACCTGAGGGCTTTAAAACCTGGTGGATGGCCAACAACAGGCACAAGGACAGGATAGGGATGCTCATGCCAGCAAACCAGAAGTTACCTGTCTCCAAGTAGTGGGCATCTTGATGGGAAACCAATGATGCCTCCAACTCCTGACACATACGGTGTTTGGAGAGGATTGCATAGCACTGTGGGGAATCTTTTCTAGTTTCACCACAGAGTTCGGTAGGTTGTGGACTTGTCATACTGTTGTCCTATTCAACTCCAAACATGCTCATGCTGGGCAGCTGTGAGAATTGGTACAGGTGAGATGTTGGTGCCCATCTTTCTGCAACAGCACAGCTTTCTGCCTTCTGCCCTCAGCATCCCAGTTCCAGCTCCACAGCAGGGGCCATGTGAATGAAAGGTCAGAGGAGATGAGCCAGTCTCCTGATTTGGGGCACACCAAATAACCCATGCCCAAATAGTGAAGGCTGGCAAAGCTGTAGCCAATGCAGCCATGGAGATCACACACAGGTGGGCAGGCTTGTGGAGTGTTCCAGTGTCATGCTGGGACTGCATTTCTCTCTCCTGACAGCATCTTCTATTCTTGCTACAGGTGTGCAAGGCATGTAAACCACAGGAGAAGATGCAAGAACTTGATTTCCAGAAATGTTTGCAACACCTGGGCTGTTGCTCCTCTCCAACACAAGCAGAGAGCAGCTTTTCCAGTAGAAAACAACAAACTCAGCAGCAGGGATTCTCTCATAACTGAGGACCTGACAGGATCCCATATCACCCTTTCACCAGCTCTTTTCCCTCACAGCTGTGGGCTTTGCAGCTTCACCTCCATGTGCTCTGTCTCCACAGCTCTGGCTCTGCAAAACCTGTCAGGTAGCACACACTTGCCACTTCACTCTGCAAGGCATTGCACTGCAATGAGCCCCCAGGCAATACCACCCACCCTGCTGCTCTCAAAGGAGGCAAGATAACTGTGCTGGGCTGAGGTTTTTGGATGCTGTGGCACGGTCTACAGTGGGACGGTGTTACAGTTTGAAGGGGGAACTTTAGCCTAGTCCCTGATTGCAAAGACTGAAGATAAACTACCATTGGATGTAAATGAAAAGTAATGGTGTGGTCTATATGATTCATTGGATTGCTAATGGGAATATAGAGCAGAGGCATAAACAGTTCTTGCTCTCTTCTCTTCCCCTGTCACTTCTGCTTGAAACTTTCCTCTCTCTCTTCCATGGCCTTGACCAGGGTATCTGTTTTGACTACTGTGTGAGGTAATGGGAAGAAGGGAGAGAGTGGAGGAGGAGGTGAATGGGTCCCCTGGATCTGTCCATGGTGGGTCTGAGGAGTTTCTGTGTTGTTTATAAATTGTAAATATATCCAGATTGTACATACATTGTATATTTTGTACATAGTCATTGCATTTCATATTTCTAGATTGAAATACAACTTCATTTGCTTCCATCCCAAACTGAGCTAGTCCGGCAATTTTTATTCTGGGGAGTAATTCTCTCAAATTAGTTGGGGGGTAATTTCAACCCACCACAGATAGCCAGACCCAAGACTTAGATTCAGGGAAAGGAGTCTAAGAATGTTTGTTGGGAAGCAGAAGGAACAGTCTGTTCACTGTAACAGACACTTATATCACCACCTTTTGTTTCTAGGGCATAGAGACCCTCTCTGTCACTGGAGTACAGCACAGAGCAAAGAGGGCCGTTAGCAGCAGTCAGCATCAGCCAGCTCAAAGCAGCATGCCTTCATCCACAGGATCTTGCAACACAGAGGTATGGAGAAGCTGCTTCTCTTGCTCCAGGGATGAAACAATCCCCAGATTTCAGATGGGGAAGAGATTTGCAGATCCCTGAGGACAGTAGTGCCACTCTCCTTAGTTCTAGGCATGATCTGCTTACAAGGTCATTTGGCCTAATGGAATCCCTGTGTGCCTTGGTGGAGCACACTGTCCTGCATTTGTCTACCCTATTTTCTCCAAGATGTATGTGGGTATTTTCAAGGCTTGTGGTCTTTGTCCCTGAATATGTTAGACACATTCAGGCTGAGTTTGGGAAAAGCAGGTAGGAACAGTGCTTTACAACTAGAGACAGAAAGGGTTTCAGTAACACACTTTGCCATATGTGTGGGCAGACAAGAGGCACACTGCAGCTCTGACACCATAACTCAGGTGACCTGTGACTCCTTCAAGCCTCCATAACTGACTTTCAGGCTGAATTGTTTTTTTCTGATCAGCTTAACTACTCAACTCTTCATGCTGTAGTAGCCCTCAGTGCCCTAACCCCATCACCATCCACGAATATCTTCTTTAAATCAGGGGCAACTCCCAATACAACCTTTTCTTCAGGCATTAACAGAAACAACATAATCTTCTAAGCAGAACTTTTCTTACTAGATTTTTCACAGCACAGCCCTGCCAGCAGCACATGCATCCTATTCCCTACAGCACCAAAGCAGCTCTATACTGCAGATCCTTCAGGGAGTCTGGAGTGGCACTTCACTAGCAAACTAGCAAGAAACTGCAGCAGCACCCAAATGGTGTGCTCCCAACCTCTGTAGAAACAGGGCTGAGTACAGGATTGAGCAGATCAGATATATCTGCAAGACAGGCAATTGCAGAGGCACCCTTCAAACCCAAGTACACCTCAGAGGTCTATGATTGTCCCTCACAGGTCTGCAATTCCTCCCCCCCCCCCCCCCCCCTTCCTTTATAAAGCCCTGAAGGGCTTCTCTATCCCTAAACAATCTTTAGAGGTCCCCTTGCCAAGCACAGGCCAGATCTACCCTACTTAGTGAGCCGGAGCTGTTGTCAGAGCTGACACTGCTTAAGATTTACTCCATCTTCTGTGGAAGGGAAGTCCAAACCCTCACATCTGAGTTAATGAAACAGTCTGAGGAGACAATAGTTCCTGGCGCTGCGAGAGCTTGCATTAGTGAGCTGGGGTTACAGAGAGCTCTGATCAATAAATATGTTGCCACAGCTTTTCGGAGCATCCATCACTTGTCAGGAAATGCATTTAGGCTAATACCTGCAGAGGGCATAAACCAGCCATAGGAATTAAAGCCTGCTACATGCCAAATGGTAATGCACAATTTAATGATCGCTGGATCTGATAAATAAGCAAAACTGTGAAATGAATAAATACACTCTGGCATCAACACCTGCAACCCAACCTGGCCACATTTAGAATCTTGAGATTAACCTGCAAGGTGCTTCTCTGGGCTCATCTGCTTGCACTACATGGGCAGCAAATGCAGCAGCCTGCAGCTGTTTCCCACAGGAGTCCAAAGATCATTCAGATCCAGTGCTGCATTGTCACCTCAGGTACTGGTGTAGATAGGAACCAGGCTTCCTGTGCAGGGAGTTCTTCTGTAAACGTCAAGGCAATGAATTCTTCTCCATGGCTGCGCTGGGCAAAGCGAAACAGGGAGGGACTGAAACTACAGCAAAAAATTTACACTGGACATCAGAAAACAGCGAGTGAAGAATCATTGCTGACTGCGAGAGGTGAGGAGTGAGGGGGATTGTAGAAGAGGTCACATGCAGGGCAGGCTGAGGAAAGATGATCCTGGAGCCAGAGGCTTCAGTGAGCCTCTCCAACCCCTCTAACTCTCCATTAAGTTCTTTCTGTGCTTCTCTCACCACGAACAGCACAGCCCAGGGCACTCATTGCATTGCCTCAGAGCAGGTTAGACCAGGCAGGAGGTAAGATTGAGTGAGAAATAACCCCTTACAAGAGCAAAAGGAGAGAGTTGTTGCTGAGAGCATTGCTCCTGCCATGCTCCAGCACCTATCCAGGAGATGGCTCAGCACAGAGAAGGAAGAATAAACAGCATGAAATTAAGAAAGGGAAAATTTCAGGTCCATAGCAAGAAAAAAATTCCTGACAAGATTTATGAGACTGTAGAGACATTTCTCCCAAGGAAAGCCTGGGACATTTGAAGCTAAATTAAACAGTTCATTTAGAAATGCAAACAGGGAAAACATTTGTACTGCAGGAGAGTTGGACTAGAGGGAGCTGAGCAAGACACTGCCCATTGCTAATGTACTCCTGATCTGTTGTGTTATCTATTCATGCTTTCCTACCACATCCATCATCTGACTCTCTCTGGTCCTTGAGAATATGGAAGGGAAACTCTGCGGCCAGTGTAGATCAGAGATCATTAAATACCCCATTCTGTGAGATTCAGGACCAGTTAAACATCCTTGGCAGCTTGAGCACAGCCCTGCACTTCCCATGTCAAAGCACAGCACGTGCTGCTAATTCCCATAGAATCATAGAACTGTTAGAGTTGGAAGGAACCTCAAGGATCATCTAGCTCCAACACCCCTGCCATGGGCAGGGACACCTCACACTAGATCAGGCTGCTCACAGCCACATCCAGCCTGGCCTTACAAACCTCCAGGGATGGGGCTTCTACCACCTCCCTGGGCAACCTGTTGCAGTGTCTCACCACCCTCATGGTGAAGAATTTCTTCCTAATATCCAATCTGAATCTACCCATTTCTAGTTCTATCACTACCTGACACCCTAAAAAGTCCCTCCCCAGCCTTCTTGTAGGCCCCCTTCAGATACTGGAAGACCACAATTAGGTCTCCTCGGAGCCTTCTCTTCTCCAGACTGAATAGTCCCAACTCCCTCAATCTGTCCTCATAGGAGAGGTGCTCCAGCCCTCTCATGATCATCCTCATGGCCCTTCTCTGGACAACTTCCAGCATGTCCAGATCCTTCCTGTAATATGGGCTCCAGAACTGGACACAGTACTCCAGGTGGGGTCTCACCTGGAGCGGAGTAGAGGGGTAGAATCATCTCCCTTGACCTGCTGTCTCTGCTTCTCTTGATGCAGCCCAGGATCTGATTGGCTTTCTGGGCTGCAAGTGCACACCGGTGGCTCATGTTGAGCTTCTCATCCACCAGCACCCCCAAGTCCTTTTCTTCAGGGCTGCTCTCAAGCCAGTCACTGCCCAGCCTGTATCGGTGCTTGGGATTGCCCTAACAGTATCACAGTATCACAGTATAACTAAGGTTGGAAGAGACCCCAAGGATCATCGAGTCCAACCTGTCTTGGTAGACCTCACAACTAGACCATGGCACCAAGTGCCATGTCCAATCTCCTCTTGAACACCTCCAGGGATGGCAACTCCACCACCTCCCTGGGCAGCACATTCCAATGACAAACGACTCACTCAGTGAAGAACTTTCTCCTCACCTCGAGTCTAAACCTCCCCTGGCACAGCCTGAGACTGTGTCCCCTTGTTCTGGTGCTGGTTGCCTGGGAGAAGAGACCAATCCCTTCCTGGCCACAACCACCTTTCAGGTAGTTGTAGAGGGCAATGAGGTCACCCCTGATCCTCCTCCTCTCCAGGCTAAACAATCCCAGCTCCCTCAGCCTCTCCTCATAGGGCTTGTGCTCAAGGCCTCTCCCCAGCCTTGTTGCCTTTCTCTGGACACGTTCAAGTGTCACCCAGATGCAGGATCTTGCATTTGGTCTTGTTGAACCTTATAAGGTTGTCATGGGGCCACCTGTCCAGCCTGTCAAGGCCTCCCTTCCCTCCAGTATGTCTTCTGCACCACGCAGCTTGGTGTCATCAGCAAACCTGCTCAATGCTGCTGTCCATGAGATGTCCAGCAACACTTCAGGCAAAGCTGTTATGGCACATGCAAGCAGGTGAGCTGGACAGCAGCTGCAATATGAGCAGTTCCCATGTCCCTAGACCACAGTCAGTAATGACATCAGGGTCACAAAGACATCAGTAAAGGCTCATAAAGACAAATGGCTACAGCAACAATCAGACTTCCCAAGGACAAGAAGGAAAGACCCATGCACCCTCTGGGACTGGGGCTGGACACTTGTTACTCAAAACAGCACTAAAAGCATCATCTCACTTCAAGCCACCTATCATTCACCTGTATCTTCTCCTGGGACTGCCCATGTCAGGTCCTGCCCTGCTGCTGCCCTAGGCACAGCCCAGGGGTGGACATCTCTTGTATGTGGACTAGAGACCTCCACTGAGCATGCCTCAGCTCTCTGGAGATCCAAGCAAGCAGCCCACACCAATGTCTCCATGGCCAACTTCTGCTCCAAGCTTGCTCAGGAAAGCCCATGCAAAAGAGATGAAGGAGGGGAATTCAGGCCCACAGAAGTGGAGGTTCTTCAGCAAAGCTCTTCATGTGGGAAAGCTGCAGTAGCAGAGGTTCAGCAGTTCAGGCTCTCTAATACTTGTGCTGCTGCAGATAGCAGTTCGCTGCTAGAGAGCTAAGACCCTGAGGGAGCTCGTAAGGTGATTCAGGAGAGCAGAAGGCCTCAGGTTTGGCTTTTCTGCCCAGCCAAGTGGTGAAGCTATTCCCTGAGCAGCAGCCCAGACCTACCCACAGTTTTGTCCTGTACCCTTCCTGTCTCCCTCTTGGGCACCACTTGTGGTACAGTGAGTCCATTCATGGAGCTGATCCAGCTGAAACAAACCTGCCACTACCCCCAAAATATGGTTTGTTGGCTTTTTTTTCAGCCAGATCAGTGCCATTAGTTGACTCATTATGCAGTAATAAGAGCACTGGCAATTGAGGATGCAATGGGTCAGGACTGTGTTTGGCAGGAGGGCAGTACATGACAGCCCTCTTTCAATTCACACTGCTGTGACTGCTGCTTTCTACAGCCAGTGTCAGTAGGGTCCTTCAATGAACTTGTTCCACCTCACTATCCTGGGCAGCACAGCCAGTCCTTAAAAGCATGCAATGAACAGAAACCTGCTTTTCCTTAACAGCCCATGAAGACATTTACTATGAAGAAACGTTTGGAAGAAAAATATTGAACCCCAGCCACAACACACGGCCTTGAGCTGGCCTCTGTTAGCCACTCTCATTGTTAATTCTTTGGCCACTTTCTTGCCTTCCTTCAGGGAGTACATGCCTCATTTTGCAAACACTCCCCTATTTTGCAGTGTCACCTCAAATTCTCACAGCAGCTTCTTGCTGATTTGGTTATATCACAAGCACTTTGCTTTCTGATTAGCCCTCCAGTTACCTGCTGCAATCCCCAGGACAATCTTACTGCAGAATTTTGAGTGGCTAACAAGCCCCTAGCCCAGCCTGCACCAGGATGCCTGTTTGCTCTATAACCATCACTGCTCAGCCTGGGAGGACAGAACAGGGAGAAACATGCATGGCAAAGGACAATATCATCAGGATGACAGCCACACTGGTATTTGCAGGGCAGATTTTGCTTTTCACTGAAACAGATTTTTGACTCCTGGGAGTGTCAGACTACATGAAGGAGCAAGATCTTTACCTCTTAGCCTCCTCAGCATCACATGCCGTTGGGAGAGCTGTAAAGGCAGTAGCCCCTGTGCCTGGCTCTCTGCCAAGTCCCCTTCCAGACTGCCACCTACATGGAATAATTTTTGGTAGCCTCTTCTGACACCATGTAATCAGGCAGTGATATGTAAGAGGGAGCTCTTGTCTCTAGCTCCTGTGTCATGACAGGTGAAGAATTAGGAAAAATTATAACCCAGCATGGATTCAAATGAGAAAATTGCCTCCTGTCTTTCCTGGACCCTCATCACTGCAAATGCAGGAGCTCTGCCTCACCTCCCAGCCTCAGCATCTAACAGCAGAAAGGAGATGAGCCTGCAAACATGCCGAAGCATGTGCACCTGCCGCACGATGGAAGCTGAAGATTGAGCCTGTATGTGCCAAAACTCAGTGACACAGTGATCCCTCATATGTAGCAGCGGGATGGGAAAGGAGCAGCCACAACACCCCATGCAGTTTGTGGTGCATGAGAGGGCAGTGGTCATCCTGCTGATATGCCCACCACCATGCCCACACCTTGAGAAGTGCTGCGCAGGTTCCCGCGCATGGTAGTGTGTGTACCTCGCTCACCATGCAACCCCAGCATCCCAGCAGCAAAGGAATGAACAAATCTAGAAATATTAATGTCTTGCATAAATGCAGACCAGATGTTCCAGCAAGAATCTAAAAAATAAAAATATATATACATAATTAATAAATAGATAAGAGAAATCATGTTTGCTTTTTGCATGGAAAAGTGCTGTCATGGGCCTGAGGGCCACGCCAGTGGCTCCCTGCAGTTTCTCAGCATGGGATGGGCGAAAGATCCAGGATGCACTAACCCCCTTTTGGGATGAGTTATCTGAAAGACGGGCTCTTTTATTTGACATCTGCAGCAAGGAAAGCCAACCCAAGCAAAGGAGAAGATCTGCTGCTTCACCATCTTGCAATAATTCAGGATAATTGAGGGGGAAAAGAAAAAGAAAAAGAAAAAACCAACCCCAAAACCCGGAGGAGCAAGGGAAGAGAGAACAACTTGCAAGAAGAAAAAGAATCAGCCATTCCTAAACACAGTGCAGCAGCATAGCCAAACCAAACAGTAATGATTCATTGACCTGTCTTCACCCTCCTTTTTTTCTATAATAAGCAAAGAAACCACAGAAATGTGGAGCCGAGTTCTCTCTCCACTCTGAAGGAACAGGAAGGAGGATGTACAAGCTGCCACTGCCCTTTGGTGCGTTTCATCATGGTCCAAATGTAGTGGGAGGTGGAAACAGGTACTGCAGCCAGGTCTCTGCTCCTGCCTTTGGTGGAGCCAGCTGGACAACAAATATGTGTGATCCCCAGCCAGCTCCACTCACAGCTCAGCCCGCTATCATTGAAGCCATCTCTATGCCAGGCTTGAGTAGTGTTGGCATGGAAGCATCCCCTTTGGATATCCAGTCTGCTCATGGACCACTGAGCAGCACCCTCCATCAAAAATACAAAGGAAAACAGCTGCCCCCCTCCCTACCCCACCTCCTCCCCAGAGAAAGAGAAGGATGAAGACCACAGCTCATCTGGCTTGTTGAACATGCCAGAGAGCCCAAAAACCGTGGACAGATTTCTACACCACAAACAGCTTTAAAAGCTCACAATGCTTCTTGCTCTACCCTAATGGTTTGGGAGCCCTTGTGCTTTCCTGCCTGCCACACAGCCAGGGAAGGGGCTTGCACTCTCACTTCCTAATATGCGCTGCACAGAGCCCACTGGGTCAGGCTGAACATCTTGAAGAGGTGGCAGAGCACACCCTGAAAAGTAATCCTGGTTCCACCATCAGCCCTTCTCACCACCAGCACTGCAACATGACAGTCTCTAACAAGGGACAGTGGAGAGCAACAACAATTTCATTCTTAATTCTTGGACCCCAGCATAGCCTTGCATACCCATCTGAGCTCCCTCAGCTGCTGTGGTAGTCAATTATGGTCCAGAGCTTTCAGGAGCAGGGTGCCCCTAAAGGTTTTGGGATTCCACCTTCAACATTTCACCACTGTATTGCAGAGCTGTCAGGAGCTAGCCACCATATTCCTAGGTTGTAGCCTGCAGAAGAAGGACATTTCAACATTCATTAAAATGTCCCTGAGTCCATGCTCAGTCACTAATTTTCTGTGGGACCTGGGGGACTCAGACCCTTTTTAAAACCCATTAATTGCTTCTTTCTTTCCCCTGGAGAGGCTGGTAGCCCCCCCAAGGCTTGCCAGTGGATGAGCAGTTCAGACCCAAATTAAAACTCAAACTAGACAATTACTCCAAGAATGAGAATGTCCACTTCCCAGCACAGCTGAATTCCAAGGGTGCATCTGCAGCCCGTCATCCCCCTCAAAGGGTATCACGGCAACAGGACAGCAGCGAGGCCCTCTCCCCAGAGGCGTTGTGGAACATATGACTTTTGTCTTAGTGTCTTATCAAGGCCAGTTTAATCTAAGCTTCCATCTTTGCTCCCACTATCTGCATCACTTCCCACATGGCAACAGATAGCTGGCCTTGCTACCCAGTCATTCAGCAGTCTGGGCCAGGCATTGTATGGGTCTCAGGAGGACTGGTCCTGCCAACTGGCTAATGATCTGCTCTCTTGTTCAAGGCAGCACTCCAGTCACTGTGGCCTTTCAAGGATATGAAAAAAATTCTGTCAGATCCAGCAGCTCAATAACACTTTGCCTTGGACTTCTGCAGACAAGCACCAGGGACCAGAGGGATAGAAAGAGATACAGGAGAACCGAAATGGGGATTTCCTCCTGGTTGTATTTTATTTCCATGCTGTCTCTGCAGCTTCTCATTCAAGCCAGTGAGAAGAGACAAATCGCTGGAGACAACCTGCTTTACAGGAGTTTCTGTTTCCATTTTGTGGCCTCTGGGGTTCTTTCCATACTGCCCCCAAGCCTCCTAGTGAGTGGCTTGATGTTTGCAGAGGTTTCTCACCTCCTCTGAGCAAAAATACAACTGTTTGTTCAGCTTCTCAGGGGGCTGGTTATCTTGTTAGATTTGTAAGAGCATTTAACAGGTTGTTTAGCCATGTGCCCTTGAAATATTTCAGGCAGCATCTTCCAAAAGTACCATCAGCATCATGCTGAGCTCAAGCTAATTACCTCCATCTCCCAGCAGGACAATTGGCTGTATCCAGCGCAGTGCTGACCCAGCCTCATGGCTGCCTTGACAGGCACGTCTGTGTCTGCCTGCCTCAAAGTCTGGGCAGACACCAACTGAGCATCTCCTGAATCTCTCCCCTCCTCAGTTCCTTGCTGTGCCCACATGTGAAGGTAGTAAAGAGGACACAGAGGACACAGTCTCAGGCTGCGCCAGGGGAGGTTTAGGTTGGATGTTAGGAAGAAATTCTTCATAGAGAGAGTGATTACCCATTGGAATGGGCTGCCTGGAGAGGTGGTGGAGTCACCACCACTGAAGGCATTTAGGAATAGACTTGATGGGGTGTTTGGTGCCATGGTTTAGTTGTTTAGGTGGTGTTGGATTGGTTGATGGGTTGGATGCAATGATCTTGAAGGTCTCTTCCAACCTGGTTTATTCTATTCTATTCTATTCTATTCTATTCTATTCTATTCTATTCTATTCTATTCTATTCTATTCTATTCTATTCTATTCTAAAACAACTGCTGCAGAGATGGGAACCTGCCCAGATCAAGACTTCCCTTCTCCTGGCATAGAGGTTGTAATTCCATGACAGAGTCCTAAAACATTCCAGGTTTTTAAGGGCATTCTTGACATCTCTTGGCCACCTCTTCTGCCTGGGACAGAAGTGGCATCTCAGAGAATCCCTCAGGGCCATGAGGGAGCTCACAACTTCCCTGGTCTGCAAGTCCCATCCTGTATGCTCCCTATAAGCCGTCACAAAAGTACCCTTTCCTCTCTGCCCTCACTTATTCTCAAGATGGTGGTGGCCTCTCCTTAACATGACCCACTGAAATACTTGCCTATCTCTCAGGCTACTTCTTGGGCTGCAAAGGTCACCCTCTTATACCTGACATGTCCAAGCAAATATTGTCAGACCTCCTCAATCCTGCAATGCATAAGGCCATGTTCCCTATCATCTCCCTTGCATTGTGACTGTTCCTATTCAAACAGAAGAGAAGATGGCAGAGCTGTCTTGCCAAGTTAAGCATAGAATTCTGGGAGGATATGAAGTTCCAGAGGCCATCACCAAAACAGGCTCACTCCCTTCCATTCCCATAGGGTCAAGGTCAGCAGGCAGAACTGGCAGGGCTACCACAGCAGCTGGGGAAAAGGAGCAGCTCAAATATGCAATAACCATGTGGGATGAAGACGGTTACCTCAGGAGGAATAAATGTCACCAGTGTGAGTCACGCATCATCGCACCCTTGTTAGCAACTTCCAGCTTGTTGCATCTCCTGTGTAATTCATAACAACTTAACGAGGCTACTGATAGCAAATTAGCCAAACACCAGTAAGCGGGGAATGTGGTCATCACATTCATCCTGCCAACTGGTGGGTAATTATCTCACTGTGCC
This sequence comes from Dryobates pubescens, assembly GCF_014839835.1. NCBI lineage: Eukaryota > Metazoa > Chordata > Aves > Piciformes > Picidae > Dryobates > Dryobates pubescens. The sequence continues at coordinate 86,248,613 of NC_071657.1, read as the reverse complement.
TAACAAGGACTGATTGCAGGCTGTTTCCCACAGTCTACCAGTATCATTTAAACTTTAGGAGGGGTCCTGGACAGCAAATGCTTTTTTTCAGTGCTTTTTGTACTTTTGTATATGGTTGATACTGGAGTATCAAGTATCTTCCCCATGTTTGTAATGGGACTAGAGATTCAGAGAGGAGCGTGTTGCATCAATGTCATGGCTCTTTTGTCCTTTCAGCATCATCACAGTATCACAGTATAACTAAGGTTGGAAGAGACCCCAAGGATCATCAAGTCCAACCTGTCTCCACAGACCTCATGACTAGACCATGGCACCAAGTGCCACATCCAATCTCCTCTTGAACACCTCCAGGGACGGTGACTCCACCACCTCCCTGGGCAGCACATTCCAATGACGAATGACTCGCTCAGTGAAGAACTTTCTCCTCACCTCAAGTCTAAGCCTCCCCTGGCGCAGCTCGAGACTGTGTCCCCTTAAGACACAGTCTTGTCATGAGACAGCAGGGGATGTTGCCAGTGTTCCTTTGGGAAATGGATGAGTATGGATGCAAAGCCAATCTCTGGGGGCTGGCAGCAGAGCTAAGGGGCTCCAGTCTGCAGGAAGCCACCAAGAAGTCAGTACAGACAGAAGGGACCTACTTGTCCAACAGGTCGCAGGAAGCTGCAGTTAGAGGGAAGCACAACGTATCTGAATGCCTTGCCCTGCACAGAGCTGCTTGCTTGGAGTTTGGGTACAAGGGATACAAGGGGATACAAGGGGGGCGATGCAGCCCAGAGCAGAGGAACAGTTGCTTTCCAAGCCTGGAAGGTGCTAGAAGAAAAACCCCAAGGGTATTTTACCCAGCTGCATGTGCTATGCCCCACACCAAGGAAAAAATACTGCAAACACTGCATTTAGCCAGACACATGCTGCTTGTCTCTGGGACACTCCAAAACAAAGCTCCAGGCATCTGCAGCAGGGTTCTACAAGCAGGGTTCCACCCCTCAGACTGTATTTTCTGTAGCAGCTTATGCTGCCCACCACCCTTTGGTGCCCATAGTGAGTCTGATGATTGAAGGATACTCCTGTGGCCCCAGACTTTGGGAAGGCCATTTGTCCACTTGGGCCAAGAATAAGTGTCATTTCAGGGTGTGTAAATGGCAATGTGCTGTACAGAAGAAACTCTGAGAGGAGAGTCAGGAGGAGAATGACTCCTAAAAACATCCTCAAACACCAGGGATGAAGTGGCTTCCTGCCAGATTCTCCAGATGTTTAATTAATACTGCAAGACCCCTGCTCATCTAGCTGATCCCAGGGCAAAAGTCTCAGCTCAGTTCTGCAATGGGATGGAGGCAGCTGGTGAGCTGCCAAGCTTGGAGCTCTTCCTACTGGCCTTTCTCCTCCTTCCTGATCTGAGTACCCAATATTTCTGCCTGTTAGGAGCAGTAAGACACAAACCTCAAAGAGAGACTCAAAGGGAGACAAAGCAGGGCTGAACCCAGTCCTTGGGAGACTCCCATCCCCTGCCCACCATGCAGAGATTTGTTTCCAAAGGGGCATCAAGGACCAACAGCATGCAGGAAATGTCCCTGTAGGGCAAACCAATGATGGCGTGCAGACTAACCTGATAAATCCTACCAGCCATAGTGCAGCTGGCCATGAAAACATCTTCTCTTTTTGCTCTGGGTCTACTGCAAGCATACAAGAGCACATCAGCATTGGATGACAACTCCTGGCACAGCATGGCTGGTCATGGAGGACTGCCCAGAGCAGACAAACAGGCTCAGGCATGATGAGCTGAAAAGTTACTCAAGATACAACTGAGCTGTTACACAATCAAAGGCTGATATCAAGAAGACCAAAGGAAGTCCCACCATGCATTTTCTCCCCAGCTCACCAGCTGATTTTGTCAGCTGGAGACCCTTCTTTCCAAGATGATCATGGCGAGGGATTTCATGGATCCAGATGAAGATGTCAACCCTCTTCTGACATAGCAAGTGTTACAAGGCAGGCAGGGGTGTCTGCTGTGCTTTGCTTCATTGCAGGCCTAGCTTATCCTCAGAGATGTGGATTTAGAGCAAGAAACCTCTCCTAAAGGAGAAGAAGGGGTGGGAGGTGGCAAGGAGAACACCAGGTTGAACACTTACAGTCTCTATACCTGCCATGGCTCTGAAACCAAATTAGCACTCAAAAAGCATTTCCCTTTGTGATTCCAAGATGATTTTTTTTGGCACCAGAGAGGATTTTGCACAGAGCATTTGGTCCCTGAGCCCACTAAAAGAGCCATGACACTTTGCCATGTCCTCTGAGCCAATGGTACTCAAAACCCACATGTAATGTCACCATTACATGCATGCAGAGATGGCAAAATCCCACCCTGTCAGTGCTCACTTGAGAAAAGGGAATGATGTTACAATGAGGATGTTTATTAAGAAGAATCTGAATGAGATAAAGAACCAAAGAGATGAAAGGTGCACAAGCCTTTTGAAGGCTCAGCACGGTCACATTCCTCCTTGCAGAAAGACCAGGTTAAACAGCAGGGGAAGGGAGGAAAGGAGATAGTCTTCACCATGTCCAAGTGGGGACTTACAAAGGCACACAGTCTCCAGCTGGTTATCATGACCTGATTTCCCAAGTCAGCCCTGGACAGTGGGGAGGTCATGCTAGATTCAAACATTCACTTGGAGTAAATTAGGCTAATGGGTTCTATTTGCTCTTGGTCACTTGAGCCTTAAAAATGCTTGGTGAGATGAGAGGAGGAGGAAACAGGAAGAAAAAGGAGAAAATAGGGAGAGAGAGTAAGATAAGAAGTAGGAGGGAAAGATATCACCACAGAATCACAGAATCACCAAGGCTGGAAGAGACCTCAAAGATCATCAAGTCCAACCTGTCTCCACAGACCTCATGACTAAACCATGGCACCAAGTGCCACGTCCAATCCCCTCTTGAACACCTCCAGGGACAGTGACTCCACCCTTGGATTCAGAGATTTCTTCACAGGATTAGTCCAAGTTCTGCAGTGGCAGGTGTACATCCAGCAAGGACTTCTGTGGTAGATACATGGGCCCAAGAAGCTGCAATCCTTTTATATCCCTCAGGTGTGAGGTGTCCTCCCCAGTTCACAAAGGGAGGCTGTGCTGACTTGCAGGAGTGCCCTCCAATGTAATGCCTACCACAGGCCTTGCAGTAGTATAGAGCAAGGAAAGGAAGAACTCCACCTTCACAGAATTTATCACTTCCTGGTGTTAAACTATCTGCCAGGAAAATTTCTGGCCAGTAGCTCCAGAAAGCAAATCGTTGAGAGAGGTGGAGGGCCATCAAAAGCCGTTGCCTTGTCTATTCAGGCCAGGTATTGCCACACATTATTTGAGACAGCAGAAAGTAAGGCTTTTGCAGCAAGTTGAATGCAAATACACAATAAGGCAGCCAGAAAAGAGTGTGAAGATTAATTGCCCTGGCCATGAAAGTGAACATCCCCTTTAGCAGCCACAAGAGCCACAGAGTCTGCAGGACCACAAAATTATGAGATGTGGATGACCCCACAGCAGGACAAAGAAGAGGACTGGGTTTATTCAAACACACTGCAAGCAAGCCTGGAAAGGCTCCCACCCTGGAAGTCTTACTGTCTACCTCAAAACAAACTTGAAGACAATCATGGAATCATAGAATCAATAAGGTTGGAAAAGACCTCAAAGATCATCAAGTCCAACCTACCACCCAAGACCTCATGTTCACTAGACCATGGCACCAAGTGCCACATCCAATCCCTGCTTGAACACCTCCAGGGATGGTGACTCCACCACCTCCCTGGGCAGCACATTCCAATGCGTAACAACTCTCTCAGTGAAGAACTTTCTCCTCATCTCAAATCTAAACCTCCCGTGGTGCAGCTTGAGATTCTGTCCTTTAATTATGGTGCTGGTTGCCTGGGAGAAGAGACCAACCCCTCCTGGCTACAACCTACCTTCAGGCAGTTGTAGACAGCAATAAGGTCTGCCCTGAGCCTCCTCTTCTCCAGGCTAAACAATCCCAGCTCCCTCAGCCTCTCCTCGCAGAGCTTATGCTCGAGGCCTCTCACCAGCCTCATTGCCCTTCTCTGGAGACAAGCATCAAAATGACCCTTAAAGGAACTGAGGTGGAAGCAGGAAAGCAGAGATGTTTTCTCCCTGGTTAGAGGCAGGAAAAAAGGCTGGGACACATGCCTGGTTTCTCAGCAGATGGACAGAGTCCTGGAAGAGGGGAGCATGCTTGGTCTGTTCGTGAATGCGCTAGGAAAAGAGACAGACAATGAGGCCAGAATTGTGCCAGAATCACATGCTTAAGGTGACCTGATTTTTAAAAGCTATCATAAGATCTGGCAAAACTGCTCATCAATGAAATGACAAGTGAAATACAAGGTCAAGGAACACAACGGGCTCAAGAACTGGGTACTGCTTCTCCACACAACAGGGAGCAGCTCAGAAGTGTTAGCAGTTGTCAGAAAATGACGACAACACCTCAAACACCACCATGCTACATTGCAAATCTTTATCCATGGACACTGTGTGCTTCTGCTCTCCTGGTTCAGAAAGGCTAAATGGAGATGACACAATGTCTGGGACATCCTCTTCACCATGAGGACCTGAGTCAGGTGGGACTGCCTCCTGGAAAAGACTGTGCAGGGCAAATGAGAAAAAAATCTGTAAAGAGCTGGAGAAGGCATGGAAGAAACAAATACATTCTTTACAGCCTCTTTCTATAAGGAGAGGTCAGCAGGTGAACTTATCATGCTCCAGCAAGCCCTGTGCTTGTGGCAGACTGAAATGTTGTCTGGGAGAGGAAGCAGGCCGTGCTGAGTACATGTTGTGCATGGGCTAGGTCCAGATTGTCTCTAGATCTTACAGTAGTGCCTCTCCCTCTTTTGCAAGGATAACTGTATCCTGAAAGATGATGGGTCTGCAGGAGTAGATTGGAGCAGGACCGGTGGCTCCAGTAGTCACTTTCATGCCTTCAAAGGAAAAAAAGATGCCTGATTTCCCCAGGATTCATGATCCTTATGTTCACCCTAGGATGGCCACAATGATAACATCCTGAAAACCCAGAATCTGTCTCCTCCTCTTCAGGGATTTCATCCCACACACCTCATGCACATCCAGCAGCCTACCTAAATACTCCACGGGCTCCCTCCCAGCCAAACTGGGTGACCCTTCCCTCCCAACATTGTCCTGTACATCACCCAGTGCACCATGAGACCTGCTACAGGCATCTGGCAAGTGTCCTTTTTTGTCATCTTCTGTCTGTGGGGCAGGTGAGCATTCAGGCTTTGGAGGTAATGAGCTCATGGTGACAAGGTAAAGCAAGATTTCTTGGTGGTGTGGCTTGGCCAAACAATTAACATAAATGCAGCTACTCTCAGTCCCAATGCTGGGCAGCCCAGAGCAGCATGGTTGGTGATGCCTATGGTGAAGTTTGTGCTAGTTTTGCATGGACAGTAATGCCTGGATCAAAGGAGCTTGTGAAGGAAATTAAATGCAGTATGGGTAGGCTCCCTGTGCCTGCCTGTTATAAATACACACCACAGATGTTAGCTTTTAGGCTTAAATTCCACCTTCTAAATGAGCTATTATTTCAGCACAGCCAAGCAGACAGATGAGATTCTTGCTTTTGTATTTTGATGAGTAAAGAGGATCTAACATCTTGGATGCCTCTGATCCAGACCAGAGCTTTCTTCTGCACCTAATCAGCTACAATCCCTGTCCCTCTGCCCTAATACGGAGCAGCAAGAAGCTTCAGGTATTGATCAGGGAGTACAACATCTTTACCAAAAAGTAGCTAGATTATCTCCCTGATTAGATGTTAAACTTGATGCTAGAAAACCAGCAGGGACCTCTGAGATGCTGCTTCCCAAAGAAGCAGGATGCTGCTGATGGGCACTGTCTTGGATCCAGGATAAGATGTTTCTGGGGTATACCTACCCCATTTTCAGGGCAGGGACTCTTGAGGTAGCAGGGATGAGAAGCTCTTGCCTCCACCTGGAATCTCTTCAGATGTTGCAGATCATGGCCTTGCTGAGCCTCATTTTTGAGGCTCATCCCTGTGCATAGCAGAGTTCCTTTCTTAATCTCAGCTTCAATACCCTGTGAGCAGACGCCAGTAGCTGTCATGATCTGTAGAACAGTGAGCTGTTTTGGGGAGACCAGGAACAAACTGAAGATCTAAGGAACCAGCTATCCACATTGTTTGAGCTTCAGCTTTCTCATTTTCTTTACCAGGAGCCAAATCCAACTTTGATGCAGACCAGAGATCACAGCTGGCAGAATCAGACCCTGACAGCAGACCATGTCCATGTGTGCAGGAGGTCTCATCTGAACACAAACTCTGAGTCCCATGCTTCAAGGTCATTTGCAGGGCAAATAGCCCCTCACCAGCTCCTTTGCAGTTGAAATGGATTGTGGAATGTGACAACAGCATGTCTGCTGCTGAAAAACATCCTCCAAAACAGTTCCTGCACACAGGATGCTGCAGGAGGCTGATAGGCAGCTATCAAGTTTGAGACAAATGCTAAGGTTGAGCAGGGCTGTGGGATCCCACTGAGAAATGATTTTCCCCAGGAAATCCATGAGATGAGCTGCTATGGACCACTCTGGGCACCTTTGAGGAGCACCCATGGAGAGAGCTAGAAAACACTAATGAATCAGAAGCTGAGCTGAAGGCACACAGGAAGCAAAACTAAAGAAGCTTTTCAATCTGATTATCAAGGAAGCAGTGGCCCTGTTTCAAGGTAGACAGCAACCAAGAAGGAGAAATATTTCCAGAGCAGTACCACAGCAAGCAGGCTGCAAATTCACCTCTTACTTGCCTTATTAACAGCAAGGTGTCAAAAAGGGAACACTCCTTTCCCAAAATGTTTAGAGGCCAGACTCTGCTTGGTGCAGAGGAGGGCCTCTCCCTGCTCAAGGGGCTCCAGATTCACAGGACTGGAAACAAGAGCAGGATTGAGGCCCACAGACCTTTGTTTCTTTGATTATTAAAGGAAAAAAGAAAAAGAAGGGGAAAAAAAGCCCCAGACAACTTTGCTCTTTTTTAACAAATGGTACTTTCAGGCTGATGAAAGGGGAGTAAGTTGACATAGTGACTACAGGGGCTGTCTGCACAGAGGGAAAGTGGCTGACAGCCAGAAATGCAGAGTGCTGCTCCAAGCCTTCCCCACCTACTGATACTATGTCTTTACCCTAGGACTGTTTCCTTCTGTGACAAAGGATGCTCATCTTTGGAAAAGCAGCATCGGGGGATTAGGTCACTTGACACCAGTTCTTCATGCCCCTGCTGATCTCTGAGGACATTTCACAAGGCAAGGCTTCTTTCCTGGTACTTCATTAGATGTGGGAAAAAAACTTCTAGCCTCACCCCTTGGCAGGGAGATTTCTCCCTTATCCTGCCCATCAGTTCAGTCAGCCAATTTTAGCAGAGACCCTGTTCCTTGGGAGACAGATGGTAACCCACCAATTCATTTCATCCACCGCATCACACACGCATTGCTAACAGACCTTCATGCCACAGGCTGCCATACCCATGTCCCCATCCTGCTCCCAGGAGTCATCCACCCTCTGCCACCAAAACCAAACATCAGAAACTCTGCAGCTTGTTTTCATGTCCTTGGGTTGGTTTGTTTTTCCATGGGCTATTTTTATTCTTGCCCTGATCCCAGTCATACTAGGGATTTAATATTTCAGCCAAAGCAATAAGAAATAAAGAGCAGTGAAAGTGAATTGGGATCCAGAGCATTTCAATAAATTAAAAGGAAAAAAAAAATTAAAAACAAAACACATATTAAAGAGGGAAGAAAAAAAAGGCACACACACAAAAAGAGACATAGCCCAGCACAGAGGAAGCAAAGCAATCAGAGCAAAAGCTGTCAGCTTTGCCAGTTCCCGTTTGTTCTCAGATCAAATTCACTGCCTCTCTCATCCAAAAGTGAAAACTCCCAAGTCTCCCTTATGCTCCCCGTGGAAGTGTTTTCCATATTGTGCTTTGACACTCCTGATGCTCTTTTACCCAAGCTGCCCTCTGTCAAGCCACTTTGCCCATGTTTCTTTTGCACCACATTATGTCCTCAACACAAGTCTGGGGACAAGGTGACATCTGGCAATGCTCCCCTGGCCAGCAGGTTCCTCCAAGGCACCAGCCCAGGCTTCCTGTCCCCACATCGCTTTCCTACCAATACTATCTGGCCTTCAGGAAAATCTAGCCCTAGCCAAGGCTCATTCATCAAATAAGCCCAAGACCATGAGGTGCTCAGCAGGGAAGGGTTTTGGTGCTGACGTCCAATTGGTAATGTCTACAGAAATGTCCTCTCCCTGCAGCACCCTGAAGTTCCAAATCTCCAGTAAAATCTGCCTCTTCTCTGCTGAGGTCTGGTCACCAGACACTGGAAACGAAGAGTAAAAGCTTTGCAAGCAAAAGGACAGAGAATGTCTCTACAGTCCGTGTTGGCTGCAAACACTCCCACAGCAGCTTCACAATTAAGTATCTGATTAATTACTACAGAAGCCCTCCTGGTGGGAATTTCACATGATCCTGTCCTATCTGTGTACCCAAATGTGCTTATGTCCATCAGGGGTGGCAAGCCTCAAAGCATCCCTGCTGCCGCAGTGAATGCCCTCTGCAGAGATGAGGGGTTTGGAAGTCGTCAGTAGGATTGGTCATGTAGGATGGTCCTCTGTGTATAGTCAAGATATTTAAGAGATGTTTTTCATGTACTTGAGGTGTCAAGGGCACTAAGTTATGCATGTACTGGGTGATCAAGTAGGATTGTGGATAGTAAGACTGTAAGAACTTTGTGAGATAACATTTCACAGAGTCTCTTCTGGCCAAGCTGAAGAACCAACAGCAAAAACTCTTGTAAAAGAGACTCTCATCACCACCAGACAGTGATCAGCTCTCCCATCCAGTGGACTTATTTCCCCACACAAGGTTTATCCTATGTCAATATCCAAGTAAATTAATTGGTTGGACTGGGCTTTTTTGTAAGTTATCACTCAGTGCAATGTTTGACAGACACAGTCCCACACAACCCCTCTGTCTGGTTGACTTTTGCAGATACTGAATCCATAACCCAGAGCCTCTTCCTTAACTGTCCTGACCCATCAAAGACTCAGTCTTGCCAAGCCATTTCCCAGCCTTGCTTTTGTGGTGACTCTAAAGATCCCCAAAGCAATGGGATTTTGATCCAGGCACTCTAGGCATGATTTAATTTTAATCTGTTTTCAGCAGAGAAGTGGATCAACACCTCCATCTCCTAAAGTCTTTGCAGAGATGCACTCAACCCCTCTAAGACTGAGGCAGAGGTTGTAACAAGAAGAAAATCAAATCACAAAACACTAGTAATTATCAGTATCCCAATTATCCATCAGCAGTAGCAGCCAGCCACTGGGAGTCAGGGGAGGAGAGCCAGCAACCTTGTGGCATTGCTGTGTCCTCAGGCACACAGCTCACCTTCACACTGCCTGAACTTGCACCGGTCTGTACACCACTGAGGACAGCCCTGGGGACACACATGGGGAGACCTTTACCTCCTTGCCCTGGCTCCAAGATGGCATTTCAGCACTGCAGTCACTGCACTGCAGCTATGGAGACCCATGTTGACTTGCCTACTTGTAAGCTACACTCTCATGATGGATTGCTAACAGCATAGAAGTCAGTTTAATATCATTTCCCTTGTTATTATCTCTTAGCTGCTGCCCAGCAATTTGCTCAAACTTCTATAAAATTCCTTGCCAAACAAGCCCTAGCCCAAATAGGCCTCCATGTCCACAGGACTCTATTTATAACTGAGATCCCATTTAGCAGATAAGCCAAGAGAATTCAAACAGGATTTAAGCTAAGCAGTTATCTGTAGCTGGCGGCTACAGTGTGCATTCACATTAGATTTACTGGGGACATGGAAGGTGGAGGGACAGGAGAGCAAACAGCCTCTGGGGCAGCCTGCCAGAAACCCAAGGGATGCAATTGCATGGCAACAGACATGGGTCTGGGAGAATTTGGGAGCAGCCAAAGATCAGGGAGTAAATTCCTTTCCCTGGAACCTGGGGAGCCTTCTGCACACTCCAGAATCTTACAGGTGTCAGTGTCATTTCCATCTTCCTCTGGCTTCACACCACAAACCCAGGCATGTTTTGCTTGCAAGGGCTTCACTTGTCTTCCCAGATAGATATTACAGTGTAAGATGATGCACTTAACAGTGTTGTGAAATCTGCCATAAAGTTTACTGCCCTACATCAATATAATGCCTTGCAAAGTTAATACAGGGATATCTATTTTATAACAAGGGCAAATAAAAACATCTCCCATTAGCAGCCAGCATTTGGAGTTGCATTTCTGATAGCCAGATGCTGCAATGTGATGGGTGAAGAATACTAATACATATATGTATAAACCTATGCACATGTGCATACCCATACATAGCTATATCAAAATGAGAGACTATGGGATTTGCTCAGACATTCTGGAGTGTTCAGAGGGTTTATTTCCGTGCTGCAGAAGAGATTGGCTACAGATCCAGGGGCACTTTCCTGCTATTACACCATGTCAATTTTTCATCATCTCAGAGGCCCTTGCCATGGAAAAATGGATAACTTTAAATTGATCCAAGGGCAGGGTTAAACATCTGGATGTAAATGCATCAAGGAGTAAAAAGCAAAAAGGGATCAGTTACTTTCCATGCAAACAATGGTACTTGGATCAGTGATTCGGAGCACTGAATTTGGGGATTCCTCTGTCATCTCTAGGGAAGTGGAGGTTTGTAGAAATAAAAACTCCTTTGGTACCTGTGGACATTTCCAGTGAGCTGGAGCTCTGTGCCCCACAGCTGTCTGTGCTGATGTTTGTGGGGTGCACATGGCAGGCTGAGCATCTGTGGACCAAAATGGGGCTGCTGGCTGCAAATCCAGCAGTGCTGAGCTGAACCCAGCCCTTGCAGTTAACAGCCCCTCATCAACCCCCAGCCAGGCTCCATCCATATGATGGCTCTAGTCCAACACAACCAGCCTGAATGCCCTTAGCTCCTTTCTGCTCCTTCTCTGGCTGTCCTGGCTACTTGAAGCCAAAGATTTTGACAGCTGTGCTCCTGATTTCTCTGCTTCTAGCCCAAACATATCCTTTTGTTTTTATTACTCACTCAGACACAACCCTGGTGGGGAGAGATAATGAATTTTCACAGGGTCTGTCACAGTCTCTTCCCCAGAGGTCAACAGCTGACCCAGTAGCCACCTAGAAGATGCTGGGTGAGAGCTATGTGGTTGTTTGTCACCCCTGGAGCGTGGAAGAGGACACTCCAGCTTCCCAGTATACCTATGCTCCTCTCTGCTCATGTATTCCCACAACATCACCCCTGCCCTAGCTTTTCAGTCTCAAAAGCAATGGGTACACCCCAAAGCCACAGCAGCAGCTATTAGAGAAGGTGTCTCATTTACATTTTCCACTGCATCTTGCCTATTCCTCATCCCCTCACCATCCCATCCATGTTAGCAGTTGGGATGCAGCAAGACCAGTCCCCTTAGCTGCACCAGAGTCCTAGGGCTTGCACTGATGTCATGAAGAGCAGTATTTTTAGCTTAAGTTCAAGTTCCCATCACCTAGGGATGGAAACTCTGCCACCACCATCCTCCCTGGCATCACCCATGTCCTGTGTTCAGCCTCACCTTGCCTTGTCTCTCTCTACCCTCCCACTACAGACACCATGACATCAGCTTGTCATAGAATCATAGAATCAATAAGGTTGGAAAAGACCTCAAAGATCATCAAGTCCAACCTGTCACCCAAGACCTCATGATCATTAAACCACAGCACCAAGTGCCACGTCCATCAGGTAGTACTATGGACATGATATTTTTTGGTTCTCTTGCAAAGTGCTGAAAGATGTGAAATGAAAGGTATTAAATACAATTGAAGTGTGGAAAGACTGTGTCCAACAGGACTAGCCTTTTTTCCTTCCACATGATAGTCTACATGGCACAGCCTGGGGAGCACGAGAAGGGAGACTAGCACCAAACAATGCCAGCCCTGACTGCATACAGCTTTGCAAACATGAAAAGAAAGGTCTTAAGTCAGGGCAAGCCCCCACCGAAAGCCCAAGTGATGGATAATGCCAGCCTACAGTCAAACAAAACATTACAAGCCTCTGAAAAGAAAATGCTGGGAGGAATTGGTTATACATCACCACCACCTGCTGGGTAATGCAGGAAAGATCCACAGCTGCTGCCACCCTGTCAGGTAAGGTCATCCCAAAAAGTGTGCAGGAACCCCCAGACACAGTTGCCTACCTCTCTGGCAGGTATTGCCATGCAAAGAAAGCAGTGTTCCATCGGCAGTCTGCAAGCACTGAGATTTTAAGAGCGTGTGTGAGGCTCATCTTTTGTATTACTGCACCAGCAACAGGCCAAATAACAGACAGCTGGCAGAGGATGAGATTAATAAAGAGTTAAATAAAGGTAAAATAATTAGAGTCCTGCTTGTGGGGCATATGGAGAATTGGGCTTGTCAGAGCAGCTTGGTCTAATTTTTTGTGGAGATTACGAATTTGACGGAGAGAGATAATAGCGTTGCCATAATGTACTTAGGCTCTTGTAAGCCATTTGATCTGCCCCTGCCTGACACTGATTAATAAACCAGAACTACAGCAAGTCAACACAGTACATGAGATGTTTGAAAAAGCAGCAAATGAGGACACCCAAATGGGATTAAAGAAGGGGAGCTGCCTTCAAGAGAGCATTTTCTGGGTTGTCCCCAAGTCTCATCCATTGCATGTGTACATGAGAAGTGGACAAAAAGATACAACCTTCCTGCAAGTTGGGACGACACTGGCAGCACCAACAGGGCCCTGGCCAGGGGCACCAGTTCTGAGGAGGCTCTCTATGCTCCCCCAGGGAATGTTCATCTCAGATTGCAGGCTGTTAGAGCTGAAAAGCTTGTTGCAATCCTGGCCAGCCAGCATGGATTCAGGAAGGGCAGGTCCTGCCTGACCAACCTGATCTCCTTCTATGATCAGGTGACTGCCTGGTGGATGTGGGGCAGGCTGTGGATGTAGTCTGCCTGGACTTCAGCAAGGCCTTTGACACCGCGCCCCACAGCAAACTCCTGGCCAAGCTGTCAGCCCATGGCTTGGACAGCAGCACTCTGTGCTGGGTTAGGAACTGGCTGGAGGGCCGGCCCAGAGAGTGGTGGTGAATGGTGCCACATCCAGCTGGCAGCCAGTCACTAGTGGTGTGCCCCAGGGATCAGTGCTGGGCCCCATCCTGTTCAATATCATTACTGATGATCTGGATGAGGGGATTGAGTCCATCATCAGTAAATTTGCAGAGGACAGCAAGTGGGGGCAGGTGTTGATCTGTTAGAGGGTTGGAGAGCTCTGCAGAGGGACCTTGACAGGCTGGACAGATGGGCAGAGTCCAAGGGCATGAGATTGAACACATCCAAGTGCTGGGTTCTGCACATTGGCCACAACAACTGGGATCAGAGTGGCTAGAAAGCAGCAAGGTAGAGAGGGACCTGGGAGTACTGGTTGATAGTAGTCTGAACATGAGGCAGCAATGTGCCCAGGTGGCCAAGAAGGCCAATGGCATCCTGGCCTGCATCAGGAACAGTGTGGCCAGCAGGAGCAGGGAGGTCATTCTGCCCCTGTACACTGCACTGGTTAGGCCACACCTTGAGTCCTGTGTCCAGTTCTGGGCCCCTCAGTTTAGGAAGGATGTTGACTTGCTGGAATATGTCCACAGGAGGGCAACAAAGTTGGTGAGGGGTTTGGAGCACAAGCCCTATGAGGAGAGGCTGAGGGAGCTGGGGTTGTTTAGCCTGGAGAAGAGGAGACTTGGGGGACACCTTCTTGCTGTCTACAACTACCTGAAGGGAGGTTGTAGCCAGGTGGGGGTTGGTCTCTTCTATCAGGTGGCCAGCACCAGAACAAGAGGACAGAGTCTCAAGCTGTGCCAGGGGAGGTTAAGGCTGGATGGTAGGAAGAAGTTCTTCACAGAAAGACTGATTGGTCATTGGAATGTGCTGCCCAGGGAGGTGGTGGAATCACCATCACTGGAGGTATTTAAGAAGAGACTGGATGAGGCATTTGGTGCCATGGTTTAGTTGATTAGATGTTGTTGGATGATAGGTTGGATTTGATGATCTCAAAGGTCTTTTCCAACCTGCTTAATTCTATTCTGTCCTATTCATCCACCAGTACCTACAAGTCCTTCCCCATAGGGTTACTCTGAATCCACTTATTTCCCAGCATGCAATGGGAAACCAATACCTGGAGATCCTGAGGGTCTTCTCCAACCTGACTGTTTCTGCAATTCTGTGATTTATACTTAGAATTGCTTTGACTGAGATGCAGGACCTTGCCCTGGCTGATCTTCACATGGTTCACACAGGCCCAATTCTCAAGGTGATCCAGGCTCCTCTGGATGGCATTCCAGCATTCTCTCCAGCAGTTAACAGCACCTCACAGCTTGGTATCATCTGCAGTCTTCTGAGGATGCACTCCATTCCACTGTCCATGTTGCCAGCAAATCCCAATATCGACCCCTGAGAAATACCATTTTTCACTGGTCTGCACTTGGACACTGAGCCTTTGACCATAACCACACAGCTAGTTCCTTAGGAGAACAGTGGATCATGCCCAGCAGAGCCCTCACAAGTCCAAATCCCCCCACCTCAGAGGGTCTCAAGCAGTAATTAGAAGCACTTCCTATAGAAAGTTTCCAGTGATGGTCTACCCTCCTTCCTCAGTGAGTTATACTGACTGTGATAAATGCATGAAAGATACTAGAGGGATGATGATAAGGAGCAACTGGGAAGCAGGGAGCACCATGCTGAAGATCTGGACTGCCCTATCTCAACTCTCCCTGTTGCTGCCTGACAGCACTGAGCTTAGCCCATCAAAATCCCCATAAAGCCATCACACTGGAGCTGTCCTCACCACCTTGGTCATTAGCCCCCAGGTCCTGGTACCAAATTTGTCACAACCCCCAGAGCATCCCCCCACAGATCTGTGGCGTCATTCCCAAATTAGGTTCCCTCCCTCTGCATTTCTTACAGCCCCTCCACTCCTGCCCTTTTCCATGGGAATGGGCAGGCACTTTGGACAGAGATTATTTTTCATCCAGAAAATGCCATTTCATCAAAACACTTTCTAAGAAAAGATCACTTCAGAAGAATTTCTCTTTCCTCTTTCCAAAAAGCCTTCTTGGGAAAAAAAAGATGAAAAAAAAAAAAAAACAAAACAAAACAAAATAAAAGAAAAAAAGAGAAAGAAAGGGGGGGAAAAAAGCCAGCAAAAGACATGAAATGGTTTAACTATCCTGTTTCATCAGCTTTAAATGAAAAATAAATCTTTCCCCCCCCCCTTCACCCCCAACAGGTGCCAAATGACTTTTCATTTGGAAATGGAAGATCGTTATCATCTTCAAAAACAATCAGATAGAAAAGGGTGAAATCAAAAGAAAATCTCTGGAAAATGTTAAACACTCAGCTGAATCCAAAAAAGCAATCAGGAGATGGGGTGCATTCTGCCAGGTTCCCTGAGGCAGCTTTCATCCCAGTTCAGGGCAGGACAAGGCTCATGAGTCTTGACAAGCATACCAGAACTGTGGGGCTGATTCCCATGCCCTATCCCAGCATGGGCTCTACAGAATACAGCAAAACACCTTCTAACCTATACACTTGCTGAAAGAAGAGACCTCACAACTCACGACACGCCAAGGCAGCAGAACTTCAACATCTGAAGGTAGAAATGGGGCTGAGGGACTCCTGAGGAACAGGTCTTGTTGAAGGTGCAGAGCAGCACAGATGCTGGGGTGGGAAGCAGGGGTCTGATGTTTCTTTTTCAGCCTCCCCACACATGTTTGTAGCCCCCTGACATCCCCATCCCTCAGCTGTTACAGTTTAGGCTGCGTGGGGAGTGGGAATGCCAGCAATCAGGCATCCAGAAGGGAATGCAGGCCCAGTTCAATATTGAAAGAAGAAGGCTTTGAAAGGAGTACACTCATTTTCCTGTTTTGTCCATTGCCAAGAAAACCAGGAAGATGAAGGAAGGGGTGAAGGGGTGGGGGGAACAGTGGAAAAAATGTCTTGGCTGGGCTCTCTCTGCCTTTTATCTCGTAGGCAGCTTGCCAAGACAGGGTCTTCCCCCTGCTGAGCCTGTTGGCAGATCAAATGGAAGAAGAGAAGAGTTATAACCCACCCCCACCACTCCCTCACCCCTCCAGATCCTCTCCCCATAAGTAAAAGGAAAGGAGGAAAGAGTAAATGATGTCAGCAGTTCCCACCCCAGCTGCTGGACAACCAGCCATCAACCTGGCGTCCATGGTGGACCAGTAGACATCCCCCACAACCTGCAAAGGAACTTCAGAGAGATTCAGATGTGGTCTGTGGGGGAGCATGTCCCCATGGAGAGGACAGAACTGCTCCATGGCTTTGAACCAAGAAAGCAGGTCACCAGTGGCCCTGGTGAGCATCTCCCCAGGGTCTTGCTGTGCCCTTTCCTCCATCATGCCAGAACCTTCAGAGCCAGCTTCAGAGCAAATAGCTTAATTAAATGCCTTTATTCCAAGGACTCCCTGTGTGTGTGTTTATGTATTTATAGATTAGTAGTTAATAAGGTAAGAGGCTTTATTGTAACTAAATTGATTTCTTCACCTTTTTCCCCGCCATTCCTTCTGTATTTTTTCCCACTTCCCAGTCACCAGACTGTCCTTTCCTGTTGCAGGGTTTCCTGTGGGACCCTCACTTTCACTGCCCAGTAGTGCCAGAGGGATATGGTGGGAACACAATCACAGCAAGAACCTAACCAGGGAAATCTGAGGGACTGATGTCGCTGAAGGCATGTGTTTCAGGGAGGACAGATAAGTACACAAGCATTGGCTGTGACTGTTTGGGGGGGGAAGAAGAGACCCCCAGCATGTATGGTATGTCCACCTTGGCAGACACAGTGGACACCAGTGGGGTTGGGAGCTTCAGACGTCCCCCACCCAAGGACACTCCATTTCCCAACAAAGCCACAAGTCCACAGAAGGAAATTCCAGCTCTAAGCTCACCTGCAGACCCCTAAGGATTGCTTGTCAGTCTGTGCAATCCCGTCATCTTGTTCTTTCCAGCGCACTTCAACTTCCTTACGTTGTAAGTAAATTGTTAACAGCATGTTGGTCCCATGCATTGGGTTCTTCACTCAAAGCTATGGCTTCAACATATACACATGAGGAACCAAGACCAGGGAAGAGTACACTTTGCTAATTCATCACACAGCATCCCAGATGACTCAAAAATCTCACAGTGTTCACAGCTTCTTGCTATGATAATTACCAAAAAAAGTCATTAATTAAACTGGTAAATGCAGTCACTGCCCAAGCTGGGACCTGGGTATTACTCTGAGATGGGCAGAGATCTGTGTTGCACTTCCCTTCCTTACTGCCTGCCTGCTTGCTTCTTCCTGCTGCCCTTTCTTCCCTCTTTCCTCTCTCCCTCCCTCCTTCTTACCCCATGCCCCCTGCTCCTGCCAAGGGCAGACAGAGATACTCTATCCCCTTCCCATCCCTGGGCAGCAGAAGCCAAAGCCATAATTAAACTTGGCTGGGAGAAATGTGAATCAAAAGGCTGTTAAAAAAGAAAAGAAATGTGGGTACCTGTGGGATTACATGAGCCAGAAAAATGCAAGCCGGCTTCCAGCTGCCCATAAAATAGATGCTCTCTTCTTTCCCATTGGCAGGGTTTGGCTGTGCACAAAAAGGCTGGAAAGAGGATTTTTATGGGAGTTATTTATAGCCTAGATGAATAGCAGTGCGTCTGTCAGTGGGTTTCTGCCTCACACTGTGTGCTGAGGTTGGACTGAGTAAGGGGTGCCAGCCTCAGCAGGTGCCACCACACCGGGTTTGGGATGGCAGCAGCAAACCTAGATACAGCCCTAGGCCCCAGCCACCCCTTCTTGCAGAAATGGGAGTGGCATCAAGAGAGGAGAAATCAGGACAAAAAAAGGATGGGAATGAGCCCTGAAGGGCAGCTGTTTGCTCTCCAGCAGCTTTGTCTTGGACAGTGTTACTATGCACCTGCCTGGGGACAAGCAACAGGCTGTCCCAGCCCGAGAGCCACAACACACCAGGACCATCCATGGGATATCCATTGTGCCCCTGGCATCTTCACTCTTGGCCTAGATGCTTTTCTTTTCATTCCCAGTTAGATGGAGACATCTGAGAAGTCTTTTCCCCCAGGAAGCTGGTGCAAAGAATCATCTCTTTGTGAACAAAGTAAGCTTAAAATCATCACCAGACTCCAAGCGAAGCTCAGAAGTTGGCACTTCAAGGAGCACATTCATTAAATAAAAGGGGTGAGAAAAAGAAAAGGGAGAGAAGAGGAGAAACAGAAAAAAAAAATTACCTTGTTGAATTAATCAGGCTTCACTGTAATGTTCAGCCTCAGATTTTATTTCCTGTAATAAGCCCATTAATACGGGTGTCTATAGCAGGGGGCTTTTAGCAGCAGGCACCATTAGTGTAACGAGGAAGGGCTAATAGAGTTTTATTGGAATTTTTAGTCCAACATCACAGCCTTTTAAAACAGCTGTCTCAATAGGCATTATTATTCTGATTAACATTCAGACAGCACAAATCATAGTGATGCCCTTGGTGTCCTGCAGGCTTTGTCATAATCATTCCAAGTTCCCGACGTGTTGGCTAGTCCTCAGCAGGGGAAATTCTAGACCCTAGCAGAGGCTGGTGGTCATTTCTTTTCTCCTATGCCAATGTATCATCTACCTCTGAGGGAGCCTGCAGGGTTGTAGTGGAGTGGGGTCCCGCTGTTACTGAAGCATGGTGGAAGCAACAGGAACTGGACAGATGCTTTTTGAGCATCTCTGATCCTCAGGGGAATTTGAAACTGGGATGGGAAGATTTGGAAAATCAAGCTGGCATCCTGGGTACACATCCTGGTTTCACTCACTCTGTTTCTTGCCCACATGAGAATCCCAGGTGGGATGAAGCCAGGTCCAAGCTGGGGGCATCATGAGGGTGTCACAGCAGCTGTCATACAGACCCAGAGCGCTTGCAGGGCTGGCACAGGGGCTCCTACCACCAGGTCAGCCAATGCGGATGGGGTTCTGGCCTCTACATTATGGATCCTATTCAAGCCATGGGGAAACCAAGGCACAAGAACTGTGCACAGTGAACTGCCCACAAGGACAACACAGGAAGCCCAGGAGTCCTGCCTCCCAGCCACACAACCAGGAGAGTGGATAAGCTGCCATGAGTAACAGGAAACTGAGAGCAAAATAATTGAGAGACTTAACACCAAAACCAAATAGGCTGCTGTTGCAGTTTGAAGGAGGAACTTTAGCATAGTCCCTGACTGCAAGGAAGTAAAATAAATTAACATTGGATGTAAAAGGAAAATAATGATAAGGTCTATATAATTCATTGGATTGCTAATGGGAATATAAAGCAGAGGCATAAACAGTTCTTGCTCTCTTTTCTTCTGTCACTCTCTCCAAGGTTATCTCTGTTTTGACTCCTGTGTGAGGTAACGGGAAAGAAGGAGGGAGTGGGGGAGAAGGTGAATCGGTCCCCCAGATCTGTCCAGGGGGCTCTGAGGAGTTTCTGTGTTGTTTATAAATTGTAAATATACAGAGATTGTACATATATTGTAGATTTTGTACGTATTTATTGCATTTCATATTTCTAGGATGTGGTTTGCCTGTAAATACAGCTACATTTGCTTCCATCCCAAACTGAGCTGAGCTGAAAACTTATTTTTGGGGGTAGTTTCTCCAAATTAGCTGGGGGGTAATTTCAACACACACACCACACACACACAGAGCTGCAAATGCAGTTTTGGCTTTTATCTGTCACATTCTGTTCTATGGGGGTAATTGTTGGGGATGTTTTATGCAATCGAGCATGTCACCATGCTCAGGAAACAGCAGCTGGCTCATTGCAGCTCTGGCTGCACCCTGCAGGGTTTAAACCACTCTGGCTGCACTGCAGCAGGTGGTTCATTGTGGAGCTGGGCAAGGAAGCCTGAGAGCAGTGGACAGGCTGGAGACCTACTAATTATTCATAGAATCACAGAATTGTTTCAGTTGGAAGAGTCTTTTAATATCTAGTCCAACTTCCAACCTGAGGCCGCAATAGCCATTAAATCATGCTCTGAAGTGCCATGCCCACATGTTTCCTGAAGACCTCCAGGGACAGTGACTCCAACACCTCCCTGGGCAACCTATTCCAATGCCTGAGCACTCTTTCTGTAAAGATTTTTTTCCTAATATCCAATCTAAACCTCCCTTGGCACATTTTCAGGCCATTTCCACTCATTCTATCACTTGATACTAGGAAGAGGAGACCAACGCCCACCTCATTACAACCTCTTTCTTCAGGTAGTTGTAGAAAGCAATGTGGTCTCCCCCCAGCCTCCTCTTCTCCAGACTAAGCAATCCCAGTTTCCTCAACCATCCCTCATAAGATTTGTTCTCTAGACCCTTCACCAGACATGGTCCAGCACCTCAATGCTCTTGTAGTGAGGGCCCCAAAACTAAACACAGTATTTAAGGTGTGGCTTTACTAGTGCCAAGTACAGGGGCACAATAGTTTTCCTACTCTTGCTGGCCACACTATTCCTGATACAGAATTACTTTCTCATTAGTATCTGATTAGAATCTCTGCACCTCCTCTGCTCTCCTAAGGGCTCTGCCTCTGCCAGGCATCACCTTGTGCTCAGGCAAAACCCCAAGGGCTGAATTTCTATCGCAGATCCACCCAGGTGTTGCAATATCTCCCTGTTCCCAGTGCTGCCTTAGTGGCTTTTCAACATTGCTGAACATAATTAGCAGCAATTTACAGCTTCCTTCTCTGGAACATCAGGACAAGGGTGGATCCATCCTTCCCAGTGGCTACAAGATAGGCACAGATGTTTGTGAGCTCTCACAGCTGGCTCAAGCAGCAGGGGCATCCTGGACACAACTGAGATATCTGATCTCAGCTGTGCCAGGAGTTGAGCGGATTTTACACGTCCTGGTCACTGCAAGGTCTCCTGCTTTCTCCCAGCATCTCCCCAACTAGTGGATAACCCCATTCTGCAGCTGAGCCTGTCAGCTGCCCCTAGCTCAGACCCAGCCCCTGTCCTCTCATCCACACCTGCTCCCCTCCCTCCACAGATAGTTGTGTTTGGATTGAATCCAGTGGGAATCTGGACCCTTATGGGGATTCTTTTCTCTAAACAGAGGCCCTTGACTCTGGGACAGGGTCCCAGAGTGGGAGAGAAGCTCAAAACCACGTGCAATGACAGGCCCCAACTGCTACGAGCCAAGCCCCAAGGTATTTTCCCAACCCAAGACATGCAGGAAATTCAAAGGGAAGCTAGGGAAATCCACTGATTAGTAACTACATGGATGATGCAGTGTGACAGTATTTAATTACCTGCAGGTCTCAGATGTTTAACAAACTAAATTCCACCCCTGGGGGTGCTGTCCTAAAGCTCATGCAGATCCTGAAGCTGGCTGCTGCAGGCAGGCAGCATCCAGACATCTTCTTGTGTCCACATGGTACCAGCAGCCCTCCCACGACTCATGGTCCCCAAGGGCTCTGAAAGGGCCTTGCAGGGAGGTCTCAGTGACCATCAGCAGTGAAAAACACCAGCTGGCTGAAGCACGGGCAAGCTACCTCCAAAATTGTTTCCTGCTGGTCTCAGCCTTGAGGCAAGTCCCTGCCGAGGCAGATGCTGAGTCTGGGGAAGATGCTCCAGGTGACCTGTGACAAGCTGGATGCTGTTTTTTGCCCCCAAGGTTGCTCCCATGCTCCTGTGTGTCCATCTAAGCCAAGATCTAAAAGGGGGATGGGCTGTGTGTTTCATTCTCCTGGCACAGCATGTCTCCCCGCAGGATGGAGCTGTGTGATGCAGGGCACTAGGGTGTTTAGCATCTGCTTAAAAATGTTAATTGTGGCCTAGTTTAGACCAGGACAGATGCTCTGTTGCCCCAAAAGGGACAAAAGAATGACACTCACACAAATGGATTGGATAGTCATGGAAAGTTTAAATGGAAAAAGCAATTAATATTCTACAAAAACTACAAAGCATAGTGGTGAGCACAGCAAAGCTTTCAGAGTTCCTTTATACCTCACCAAAAGCCCCTTTCTTAACCCTCACTGCTAGGCTGGTCTCAGGCTGGCCAGGCCTGAAATTGACCCTCCCCCTCAGCCCCCCCTTCTTATCCTGGCATTGGGCCTAAATAGACCAAAGAGGCCTGAGATACTCCCTCACCATTACCAAATAAGAAAGCATCTCCCACATGAGCAGAGAGGGAAGAAAGAGAAAGACTTTGCATCCAGGTTTATAAGGGGTGCAGGATTTACGGGTAGAAATATGCTATTTGCTGTGTCCACCCACTAGGCCGGACGCTCTGGACCCTGGAGGTGTAACAAGAAAATGCCTACTGAAGTACCCCCTACTCCTGTGCAGTCTCCCATCCAAATACTCACTGGACCCGACCCTGCTTAGATCCTGAGATCACATGAGATCAGGCAGCTGCAGGCTGGGTTAAGCATTTGATTACATCTATTAGAAATGGGAAGGATTTCACTTTCCCTCACTCATCGTTTCCTCCCTCCTCCCCTCTTCTTCTTTCCTCTTTCTCCCTCCCTCCCTTTCTTCCTTTCATCCTTCCCCCGTTCCATCTTCTCTCCCTCCTTGCCTCCTTCCCTTGCTTCACCCCTTCCTTCCCTTTTTCCTTCCAACATTCCTGAAGTCCCCATTCAGTCACAGGTAGCAGGAGGCAAAGTGAAACTCAACCATAAGGGCAAAAAACAACAGTAAAACTGGATTGAAATGACAGCCATAAACCCAGCACCAGGAGGGACAGTAAAGCTACAGCTTGGCAGGAGCTGGCAAGCCTGCACTAAGACTTTTTTTTTTTAATTAAAACACTCTGGTCACAGATTAACTTCCTTTGCTTAATATTTATTGTTTCATTGTGCTGGAAGGCAGTAAGGAGAGGAAGAGGGGTGGGCACTGGGGATGGGACCTGCAGTAGCTCTTCAGCTCTGCAGCTGCCTAGGACATGGATATGTTATCAAAGATGGCAAACTTGCCTCCAGTAGTTACCCTTCACCATTGAGTGCTTGCACCAAAGGTGCATCAGGGAAGCATCCCTGAGTAGCATCCTAGGACTTACCTGTGGCTGCAGGAGTCAAGTGTCAGAGCTGGGGATGCTCTGGGTCTCCCAAACATACAGGACAGGGGCAGTGATGGAGACATACATTGCTACAATCCATAAGGACTGGTTTGCATCTGCTGAGACAAAGCCCTTGCAGCTTCACAGACTGACCCATTTGAATCTGTGGCACACAAAAAATGGGATGAAGAGCAGACTAGATTTCTGATCATCCACTTTCAAGAGTCTTTACATTTCTGATCCCCCACTGGGCTTATCCCTTGCTCCATGCAGGCTACAGGATGTGCAAGAAGCACCACAGCCCTTTCCTAATCTCTCACAGCCATATTAATGTGCCTGAGGCAGCAAACACCTCCATAGGACCTCCGTGCATTTTCAATGCAGTAATTCCACGCTTGAGCTTCGTCTCAGCTCTCATCGCCTGCCTTGCTCATCCTTCTAGAGCAGCTCAGGGCAGGGATCAGAGAGGATGTGTTTGCCCTGGATACTGGGGGAGAGGAGCTCAGTACGAGGGCAATTGCATCACAGGGACATTTGTCCCAGGATCTCTGATAGCTCCCCAGCAGAAGTGAAATGACATACAGACACATTCCTACAGGGAATCCCAGTGGACCTCAGTTTCCCTTTGATGTTTCCAGGTCAGGAGCAATGGCCAGGTGCCAGCAATCCACCATTACACACCCAGCCAATACCCTCACCATAAACCACCTTTTGATTACAACTGGACTAAGCATAAAAGGCTTTGGGGCATAACAGCACAATAGCAATGGTTCCTATGAATGCTTTTGCACCCCCAGCAGCTCCATTCACATCAGTCCAATGCTGTCCTGTGCCACAGGAAAAGCTTATTGCTTCTTTTCAGCCTCTCACACCCCCTCACACAAACTAGAAACGTCAGGGCAAGAAGAATCTAATGTGAGAAGGGGAAGCAGGATGGGGGACCCTCAGCAAAGACAGAAGCCAGTTCTCACACTCAGCTGTACCCCCACTTTTCCTCTACCTGTCACCAACTTCTACCCTGAACATTTCAGATTTCTTGGGTGGGAAAGAAAAAAAACAAACAAACTACTGTTTCTCAGGTCATGCCCAAGCTATTTTAGCAGCAGCTAAACTCCAGTAGCTGTTATGTGGCAGGAAGGGCATCCCAGCATGGGCACCAGCGCTTGATCATAAGCGCTGCATCCCCAGCCTCCATCCTAAATCACAATACAAGGGGCCGTTCATTAGGCAGTATTTAATTAAGCAATATGGATCCTGTCTCGATATTTACAATCCCACTTGTTCTAATTTATTAGCAAGAGAGTCTCATTTTTAAAGACAGCAACTGTAAAGTTTAATACCGCTTGACTTACTGCGAGTTCCATTTATGGCCATGGGCCGAGGCACTGCAGCCCTGCCTGGGAGCTGGTGGGCTATTAAATCAGACCTAACTGGGCATGCAGGGAGCTGACTAGCTTTGTTACAACCAGTTCAGCAGCTAATTACCCCAATCTGGATTCCCACATTTAAGTCAATTCGTTGCCACTTTTCCAGGGCCCTGGGGAAGAGCAGCCACGTTCAGAGGTTGGCATGAAGGCACTCACAGTGATGAGCAGGGACAGGGGCTTCACTGGGGGTTGTCTCAGAGCCTAGACAGATACTGAGTGCCCCAGGAGGATAGAACTGTTTTCAAGAGGCCAGGCTTTGAGATGGTGCATGCCACCTGCAGGCATGCTATATATAGTGATGGATCCAAGCTCAAAAGTCACCCAAAAACTCATTGTCTCCTCCCCAAAACCCTTGGGCATCTGGGGAGCCCTGAGGCCAGGTGGCAGGATGGTTTACGGGTTCTGTGACGGGGCAGTTGAAGAGGAGGATGAGGTTAGCGTGCTCTTAGTCTCTGGCCAGGTTCTTCTCTCTGCCTCTGTCCCATAGGTAGGGGAGCAATGCACAGGTGGAGCACAAGAACCACAGCTCTCCTCGCCACTTGCTGTCTTATAGGTAGGAGAAAAGGTCTCTCTCGTCACAGCGTATTTCTAGTGTCCAGAAGCCCACTTGTGGGTTTGACATGAATAGGAACCTCATCAGGAGTTACAAGAATGGCTACTTAGGGACAAAAACTGTTTGTGTGAAGATATGACAGCATTCCCCCACATCAGCTGTGAGACATCATCCATACCACAGATGGGCACAGGGATGGGGAAAGGGGACAGCAGCACCATGAGCAGGATGATGAAACAGTCCATTGCTGGATCCAGGTAGTCAGTCTACAACAGTCTCAGTACCCACAGCTTGCAGAAGAAGGGCTGCAGCGAAACAGCCCCAGATGGAGAGGAGGAAGGAAGCAGTTCCAGACCTGAGCAAGTCTCGATGATGTAAGTTTGCCCACCTTCAGCCCTCCACAAGCTGCTGGCTAAGCTTTGGGCGGCATCAATCTCTCACTGCTGCCCACTCCTCTGCAAGCCTGCAGCACTCAGAGCAAGCCCAGAGCTCCCTCCAGGGAGGAAGAGAGGGCAATGCAGAGACAGGAACAGCAGAAAGCAGCAGGGGGCTGATGGCACATTCCCTGCTGCCCACACTGTTATCCCTCCCGAGCAGATGGAGGTCCCCACCAGAGAGCCCAAAGCTTGCACCCAGGGCCGAGATCCACAAAGGCACAGGCAGAGGCACTTTGCTTAAAGGTTTTATTGGTGAGGGGGGCTGTGCCCCTCCATGGGGCAAGCAGCACTCCCAATCCCACCAGAAAGACTGGACTGGTAAGGAGAGTA
This sequence comes from Dryobates pubescens, assembly GCF_014839835.1. Taxonomy (NCBI): domain Eukaryota; kingdom Metazoa; phylum Chordata; class Aves; order Piciformes; family Picidae; genus Dryobates; species Dryobates pubescens. Next base: position 86,222,711 of record NC_071657.1, on the reverse strand, counting down.
AGCCCTTTAGTGGTGGTAGCAACATACTGCAGAGACGGAAGACAGCCTAGGATAGGGAAGACAGAAGAAACAGCACCACCTTTGCAAGGACGTCACAGGATTAGAACTGGGGCAAAACCGGTCCCAAGGCTGATCCAAGCTGTAGATCAGAGTGCTCAGAAGTGATGTGAGTTGCCAGGCCTCAGCTCGCACCATCCCCAGCTGACTGCTCTCACTGGCCCCAGGGAACACAGGCAAGAGCTGGCTTCACTGCTCACCATCACATCTCCTTGGCCCTTTCCTTGTAGTGCACCTCAGGGAGGTTTCTCAGGCGCTCAGCTGCCTGCAGGGCATAGAACAAGAAGCAGCCAGCAGCTGGTCCTGGGGACGGCCCTGGCACAGGACCCTCTGCTACCCACAATCCCTTCCTAAAATGCACTCACCTGCTCTGGGGTGAGGTCACGCTGTGCCTGTGCCAGCATCTCATAGCCCACCATGAACTTGCGGACAGTGGCAGAGCGGAGCAGTGGGGGGTAGTAGTGGGCATGGAGCTGCCAATGCCCGCAGTCCTCCTCCAGGTAGGGGCCCATAGGTGCTCCTGCCAGGGGTACAGCCACTGCATGAGCCCCAAGGAGGGGACGGGAACATGAATAAGGGTTGCAGCAGGTCCCACAGCCATGCCACTCACCATGCCAGCCCATGGAGTAGGGAAAAGAAATTTCAAAGAGATTGTCATACTTGATGAGCAGCCTCTTCATAATGGAGGCCAGACCTGCAGGAAAGTGCTGGGAATTCATATCTGGAGTTGCCAAGCCTCCTCAAAGGGCAAGCAGCACACCAGGCCTTGGCGGGGGGTCACTGTCAGCACTCCCCACCTGGGTCAATGACAGGTAGGAGGGATGCACTTCCCAGTTCCCAGCCTCCCCGTCCATGCAGACAGCCTAAGCAATACAGCAGGAGGAGGACCCATTCTTTAGCATCTGAATGCCTAAAGTATTGGGCACCACATGCTTCGACTCAAAAAGAGCACTAGTCCTCATACCACTGCTGCCTGTGTCTGGATATCCAGCTCTTGTCCTGGCACAACAGGAGTACCAGTCCTCATCCCAAGAGGTGCCCAGCAGCCCTAGACCCCAAGGGATCACGGACCCTCCATCACCAGCAGAGACTGTCGTAGAGTTGCCTCCTCATAAAGGATGAGCCCAAAGAACATGGGACAGGATCCAACAAGGTGAAGAGCCACTCACTGTCCCTCTCGCCCTCGCTGAGGTCCTGGAGGCGGCAGACATGGCGGCGGGGCAGCAGCAGGGTCTGGTAGGGCCAGGTGGCCCAGTACGGCACCACAACTAGCCAGTCCTCATTCTCCACCACCAGCCGCTCCTGCAGGACACAGTGATCCATGAGGACACACACAGCCCTAACAGGCCAGAAATGGGTTCTTATGGAAGCCTCCCTATTCAGAGGCTGTTTGTACATATCCAGCTCTCAGGGAGGGCATTCCTCAGTTCATAGATTTATAAAATGGTTTAGGATGGAAAGGACCTTGAAGATCATCTAAATTCCAACCTCCCTGCCATGGCAGGGACACCTTCCCCTAGACCAGACTACTCAAGGCCTCATCCAGCCTCACCTTGAACATCTCCAGGGAGGGAGCATCCATAACCTCCCTGGGCAACCTGTTCCCTCATTGTAAATAATTTCTTTCTAATATCCAGTCTAAATCCACCCTCCTCAAGCTTCAATCCATTCCCTCTCATCCTATCACTACAAGCTCTAGTAAAAAGTCCCTTCACAGTTTTCTTGTAGGCTTCTTTCAGGTAGTAGAAGGCTGCAATAAGGGATATGGACAAGAGACATGTTCTCACCTTCCGATGAGCCTCCTGCTCGGCGTACTCCAGCAGCATGGGCACACCATGCTGGCTCAGATGCTGCCGCTGGGTTCGATCCTCCAGGCGTGCCTCATTCGGGAGAAAACTGCTGGCCCACACCTGGGAGGAACATTTGGGCATGGAGCTTGGTTACCTGCATCCCACATTTGTAGGGGTGCCCCAGCCACACTGCCCATCTGCGGTTGCATGCTGCCATCAGGTGGAGAGTCAAACATGTGGCAGCCACAAAGGACTGTCCCTAGAAAGGAGGGTGACAGCACACTCTGTATAGCCTCACTGCAAAAAGCTTTGGGATCAGGACAGGGGGGATTGCCATGCACATTTTCCTTCTGGGTTTGTTGTAGGGCTGCCTACAAGGAATCATGGCTAAGCCAGGTCATGGGTGGTGCAGCCTCACCTGGCAGTGGGGGTGCGGGTTGGAGCAGCCCATCATCGCTCCCTTGTTCTCAAAGATCTGCAGAAGAAGAGGTGCAACCAGCAGGTCCCAGCCCCAGGGTCCCTGCTGCAGGCTGCCATGGTGTTCTCAGCACACCAGGAAAGCATCCCACAGGAGAGTGGAGCCTCACACCTGTCTGGAAAGGCTCAGAGGGGCAGGAGATGGGCACAGGGAACCCATGTGCAACTGGGATGGTCCCATGCCCAACTGTTGCCAGAGCACTTATCCCTGGCCCCCCATGTCCACATGAGCCCCATGGGGCAAGGAAAGAAGAGCAGCCCCCACCAGCTCCAGACCTGCACCCAGGGGTAGGAGGCACCAAGCTCCGTGGCCAGCTCTGCCCATGTGTTGATGACAGCCCGGATCTCTGCCACGGACATGAGAGGAAGCGTCAGGTCCGACCAGGGGTGGAAGCACATCACCTTGCTGCAGAGACACACGTGGCTAGGACTGCGGAGTGTTTTCTAGTACCCCTACAGCCCTGCCAGGTCACAGTGGAACAGGGAACGGGGACAAGAACCACGAAGTGCTCCCAAAACAGAGCAGGCATGCACAGAACAGGCAGCACAAGGAGGAGAGCAAGCTCAGTTTGGCTCCATCCCACAGGTCCTGGCTGACATTGTAGCCCAGGGGCCCTGAGTCACGGGGGTACTCACCACACCCCCCGGGCTGCTGCTGCTCGAAACAATGGATGATCACTGTCATCTAAGAAAGGACAGAGTTAGGGAGAAGGGAGCAGCCCTGGGGCAGCAATCTGAGGCTGTGGGTCTCCTGCAGCCTGCTCTCCCCCCAGAAGTTACCAGGCTCTGGGGCATCAGGCTGCAGCGCAGGGAAGTCATTCGGGAAGACAAAGGTGCCCTCGTACTGGGGGTTCACCTGCCAGGGCAAGAGATGGAATTAGGGGAGGACGAGATGGTGGAAGTAACCTAGACTCCAAGATCTCTGGTGGTACCTCGCCGTTGGCCCGGGTGGTCCCGGGGCAGAGAGGGTTGTTGGGGTCCCAGCGGGGTACATCCTCGGGAGGCGGCTTCTCCACCTGCCCCTGCCAGGGCCGCTTCATCCGGTGGGCAGACACCAGCACCCAGTCGTCCCGCAGAGGGTTGTAACGAGTGTGCTGGTGCGCTGCATGGGGGCAGAAGCGGAGCGTCAGCAGGGGAAGGACGCGGGGTGCAGGCCCACCGCAGGCGGGACACCTCCCGTCACACGTCCCATCTGTGGGTAACCCTGTAAGGCAGTCTGCACCCCCTCAGCTTCACCCTTTCCTCCCCGTCTCAGTCCGAGTGTGGAGGAGGTGTGGTCCCGCTGCCACCCCCTTGCGCTCGGACAGAGAGGGTCGCACAGCTCCCACTGCCCGGAGCTGGGGTGGGGTCCGCAGGGAGGCAACCCCAGCCGTACCACTGGCGCGGAAGCGGCCTCCCCGCTTCTCTTCGGGCCCTGCCGGCGACGACTCCATGCCGAGGCGCTCCCGGAAGCCCCGGAGGCAACAGCGACGACACCGCCCCCTAGGACCGTCCCCTTCCAGCCACCTCCACCGTCGCTCCGCTCCGCCCCGCCCCGTCGCGCCGGCGCAGGGCTGCCCGGCGCCGGGCGTGGCGTGGCCGCGGCGGGGGCGGTCTCGCTCCCCCTCCCGGGGGCGGCGGGGCGGAGCGGCGGCAAGAGGCATGGGGACGACGGGGCGGCGGGCGCTGCGGGCTGGGCTGGTGCTGGGAGCGCTGGTGCTGGTGCTGCAGGGGCTGCGCGGCTGGCTCGCCGCCAAACGGTACGAGTTCACCCCCGCCGAGATCGCCCAGCTCGCCCGGCACCACGCGGGTACGCGGCCGCCCGTGAGGATGGGGCCCCACCGGCCATAGGGGGTAGGGGGAAGCGGGAACGAGGAGGGGCCGGGACGGGGAGCGGGAAGTAGAACCGAAGGTGTGGCGAGGGGTTGCAGCGGCCTGTGCTGAGGAAGGGACCCACAGCCGGGATGTGGAATCGAGGAGGTTCCGTTGCGGGGGCCGGGGGTCAGGAAAGGGCTGTGGGGCTGGGACTGGGGCAGAAGGACTTGTGTGGGGAAGAGATCAGTGTCGAGGAGCTTCCAGGAAGTGGGGTGGGGGAGACTGGAATGAAAGAAAGGTGGGCACAGGGACAGCAACATCATTCAGCCTGCGTGGTGTTGAACTCGGAGTTAAAGAGTGCTCTCGGTGCTGGGACAGCGCCAGGTCGGGAATCAAAGCCCACGCTGGTCAGGGGCATAACCAACCCCACAGTCAGGGCTGGAGGGAAGGGAGAATTGGTCTCGTAGGGCATAAGGTGTTCCGTCGCAGCAGAGGAGCTGTATGGCACTGGGACAGGGACACTGGCATTTTGCTTGGGTTCCCCATACTGCCTCACACCTGTAGTGGGTTGTAGGGCTGGAATGCTCAGTACCATGCTTCCTTCCTTACAGCTTGGGGAGGCAGTGGTGCCATGGGGGCTGAAGGCTGAAAAGAGGAGGCATCTTCCCTGGGCAGATCTCTGTAGGGATGTGCTGAGACCCTGTGGCTGGAGGAGATTTGGGGGAGGGGAGGCAGCAAAGCTTTCTGCATGCTACGGATTCTCAGTGACCCCGGGTGCTGCAGGGCTGGACCATGAACAGGCTTTCTCCAAGATCATCGTGGAGCTACGGAAGAAGCATCCAGGCCACATCCTGCCAGATGAGGACCTGCAGTGGGTGTTTGTGAATGCGGGCGGGTGGATGGGCTCCATGTGCCTCCTGCATGCCTCACTCACAGAGTATGTGCTACTCTTTGGGACAGCTGTCGACACTGGGGGCCACTCAGGTAAGCAGGGGGACAGGGATGGTGAGCAAGTGATACTGCTGAGCGCTTTCCACTCCACTCATTCAGGTCCAGCAACCCTGGCCATGGTATTCCCAGCATGGGGAGCATCCTGCTCTGCTTCTCTTATGAGGGAAACAATGCTGGAAAAACACCCACTTCATGGGGACCAGCTCCCATGGTGTCCTGCAGCACCTGCAGGTCTCTGTGCATGCCATGACATGTGGCCAGGACTCTCTGCATCCAGCTGGCAGATCACTATCTGGCATCACATCTCTCAGTGTTTCAGAAGGGAGTGAATGCCAACCATGCTGAAAACAATGGGGCTTAAGGACACCAAGTACCCCAGGCTGGTGGGATACAGCCAGTCAAATGTAGCAGAAGTACCAGGCCTGGGTTGCACATGTGCATGGGCCGGGGCCCTGGGGCTGGCATCCTTACTCCCAGAGGGCTGCTTCATGGTTCAGATCTGAATGCCCAAGCTGTCCACAGCAGGGACTCGCTAAGCCAGTGATATGTGTCCTTCCCACAGGTCGATACTGGGCAGATATCTCTGACACTGTTATCTCTGGGACCTTCCGGCAGTGGAAAGAGGGGACCACCAGAAGTGAGATCTACTACCCAGGTAAGCATAGCAGCTGTGGAGCCCTGTGGGCATCATCCACATCCTAGGGATCAGACACTCTGCAAGCTGGTGCTCCATTTTTGCAGAGCCTCTTGCAGCTGGCAGAAGCCAAGGGCTCAGGATGGGGTGGTCTGTGTCCCTAGAGGCACATCCCAGCATCTTACTGGATGCCAATAAAACAAAAGCAAGCAAGACTTGGGAGGGTCTCGGGTGCTTCCCTCTGCAGGTCCCAGCCATACATGTCTCCTCTTTGGTCATGGTGTGGGGCAGCCACTGGGAGCTATGATGGTTGTATGTGTTAACAGGAGACACCATTGTGCACCAAGCAGGGGAGGCCACATCGGTGCAGTGGAGTGCAGGCACCTGGATGGTGGAGTACGGTCGAGGCTTCATCCCTTCTACGCTCGCCTTCGCCCTGGCTGACACCCTCTTCAGCACTCAGGACTTTGTCACCCTCTTCTACACCTTGCGTGTCTATGCCAAGGGCTTGCTCCTGGAAGCCAATGCCTTCTTCAGCACCTGGGGCTGCTGAGCCCACCTCACAGGGGCACCCTGCCAGGCACAGCTGGCTCCTCCTCTCCTACCCTTCCTCCTTTTTCCTCCACCTCCTCAAGCCCAGTTCTAGCAGAGGCAGCAGGAGATCCCTGTGCCTCCTTCAATTTGTTCTATCCTTCCCCATGGGCCCGCTGGGTGCTAGGACAGAGGGACCATAGTGGTCACAGCCATAAAGACTGCCAATTCTCTTTACTACCTGCCTCCCCCATCTCTTGATCAGGGCTATGTCCATCTCTAAGGCCTGGAGTGGCCTTGCAGGGCATGAACATACCTGTGTGCCTTTGGCATGCAGCAGGAGAGGTGCTGGAGCTGGTTGTCCGCAGGCTCTGCAAAATTTCTGCAGTTCCTGAGATCATCAGGAGGAGGACACCTCCCTCAGGGCAGGTTGTACTACTGGGTGAGCTGGGCCAGAGCACCCATTGTAAAGGTCAGCCAAGAAGTTCCCCATTTCCCTGGCAGTCTGACAGGGCTGCAGTCAGCACAGGGTGCTGTGTCCAGCTGGCAGCATCTCCTGTGGTTCCATCTCCACTGATGTGCATTGGCAGCACAGACTGTCACTCTGGCAAAAATCTGTTCTGGGACCTTCCAGCAGTGGGGGGATACCCAGCCTCTGTGCTGGAGGTCCCTCCTGGTCTGCTGTGTTGTCATCTGCCCCTGGGGATAGCTGGAACTATAAGAGTCCCTTTCCTGCAGCCCCTCCCTGCAGTCCCCCCACAAGGGGTTGAGCCACTGTCTGTCGCCTTACCCAAGAGTCCGTTCTTTTGGCCTCTGGGCTATGCACATAGGAATGTGTCTGCAGGTGCCCAAACCTCTAGTAGCTCAGGATGCAATCTCACCCCTCAGAATGCTTCCCCTGACTAGGGACAGACACCCTGTTTGGTTCCCAGTGTGGAGTCCTGGCTGCCATGGGAGTACTGTGGTCCCCTAACTGAGCCTCGCTGTGGACACTTCTTGCAGCCCAGTGGCTGGGCTCTTCTGGGCTTGCTGCTTGGTGGAGGGCTTTCACTTACTGTGCTGCTGCCAAATTTGTGTGTCCCTGGCCACCAGGCCTGTAGCATGTTGCCCCTCCTGTACTGTGGACTGTCCCTGTCCTGCTGACTGGCAGCCCCACACATAGGCTACTTCTGAATTTGCCACCTGAAAAAAGGTATCAGTAATAAAATTCATTCATCCCACCCAGCTGGGTCTCTGGGATAATCTCTGCAGCATGCTGATAGACTGCCATGAGGAATGGTGCTGAATCTGGCCAGCACTGGGCTCAGCAGGGGTCCTGCTGGCAGCTGCAGACAGCTGGGTGTACCCAGGGAAGCCAGCAGTGTCCTATCTGGGGCCCTGGGAGCTGTAGGTTGTGATTTGGGGCAGGATCAGCCCCTTCTCAGGTCCCGGGGACCAGCAGGAGATGGTGCTGTTACTCCTCACTCCAGTGGAGTCTCTGGGGAGCAGAAGCCTGGGCTGTTGCCTGGGCCCTGCTTCCATTGGAGACCCAAGAGTCACAAAAGCTCCATCCTTTTGGGGGGACAATGCTGATGGTGGGCATGTGGCCCTGAGGGTGAGTGGATCCTGATGTTAGAGGTTGGTGGTACCAAAAGGTTTACACAGATGCACAAAGGTGCACTCTGCAGTGTGAGAGCACAGGAGAGAAACAGAGTGCATAGGCTGCGTGCATGTGTGTGCGTTTGTGTGCTCACACTGTCAGGTCGCATGCACGTGTGCATATGGGTGCCAGCAGGACGGTTGTGTGTGTCTTGGCAGGGCAGCGGGCTATGTGTAGGTGTGTATACATCTAGGTGGAACAGTTTGCAGGTGAGTGTAGTCAGAGCAGTTGGGGGTTGCACCTGTGTGTACGGGTAGAACAACTGGGCTACAGACAGAGCAAGTGCGCGCATAGGAGCGCTCAGGCACGTACAGGTAGGAGACTTGTGCGTGCCCATGTGTGTGGGCAAAAGAGCTGTGCACACGTGCAGGTGAGACGAGTCCCCTTGCAGGTGAGATGTGTGTGCACAGCCCACAGTGTACAGGTCAGCAGGACATCCAGATACACACACGCACACCTCTCTGCCTATGGGCAGACGGCGTGTGTGTGTGCGTGCATGCGTGTAGGCAGCCTGTGTGTGCGAAGCTGCCCCGGCCCCATGCCATGCCCATTCCCTGGGGTTCAGCAGGGCGCTGTGGAGGAACACGAGCAATCCCGTGCTGGCCTGCACTGGAAGGCGCTAACTCAGCAGCTCGTATCAATACTACTCCACTTACAGCGAAGGCCACGTAATGAAAATCCAATGGGCATGCTGGTGGGAGTAAATAAGTATGCCATTAAAATGAGAAAATCAAAGCTCTGGACAGGTCTTTTCTCTTGCCCATTGATTTCTTTTATTACGGAAATATTGCTGCTAAATAACATTAGTGTGAACAATCTCAGCAGTGTTTTCTGTAGTGCCCATGTCAATAACTCCATCACGGGTGGGGGATCCCTCCCCACCCTGGCCATGGGGCTGGCCCCAGCAAAAGGCTGCTCCACAAACAACTTCCTCACTATCCCCAGCTAAGCTGGGATGTGTGCAGCAAAGAACCCAGGCACCATGGGGAGGCTGGGGCAAGTGCCACTGGAATGGAGCTGGGTTAGGATCCAGGAGTTCTGGCTCCTTTGCTGTGGCTGGAGTTGCCCCCAGCCCAGCACTGAGCAGGGACAGTGACAATACTCGAGTGTGCATGTTTCCAGACCGTTAAGGAACAGGTAAGTCTCTCCAGTGGCAGGCAAATTGAGATGAGACATGGCTAGAGTGTATCCTGTAGGTTCTTGCTGCCTCTGCCCATCCCTCTCCTCTCACAGTATCACCAAGGTTGGAAGAGACCTCAAAGATCATCGAGTCCAACCTGTCACCACAGACCTCATGGCTAGACCATGGCACCAAGTGCCACATCCAATCCCCTCTTGAGCACCTCTAGGGATGGTGACTCCACTACCTCCCTGGACAGCCCATTCCGATGATGAATGACTCTCCTCCTCATCCATGCCCGAGTCTGTGCTATACTGACCCAGTTCCACATGGCTTGCCATCACTTGCATTACATTAAGAAACGGATGGGAACTCCTGAGCAGTCACCCAGCTCCTGCACAGCACTAGTCTCAGGGCTGGGGCTTGCACTCAAGCCCTACCCTCTCTTTATTGGCTGCCCACAGTAGGCACCCAGCATTCCCTAAGATACCCATCAGTGGCAGGGACATCCTTGCAAGGCTGAAGGATGTGACCAAGACATACAGGAGATATGCACCCTTTGGTACCCAAAGGCTAGGTGGGACCTTAGGGCACATGATAGGACACACCTTGTGAGATAGCTGGAGATGGGCAAGGAGACTCAGCCACAGGTACCTGCACTGTGAGTCTGGCTCCGTCCCAGCCCCAGCTGAAGCAACCACAAGTGGCATCTCCCTGGAGCCATCACCAGAACAAATGGACATCGCTGCCCACAAAACACTTTCCCCCTGCAGCTCATTCTATCTTGCTGTCCCTCAACATGCAGTGGGTATTGATCAGCCCACAGGATCTATCTCCTGATTCTTCCTGCGGTATCTCTCTGCTCCAAGTATCCCTCAATCTGTTCTGCTGTCTACTGTGCCCATCTATACCTCCAGTATCTATCTGTGCCGCCTCCACTGCAGCCATCGATAGCCGTTTGTCTGGGTGATTTCTCTTTATCTTCAGCTAGGAGCCTCATCAGACCCCAATAGCACAAAGATGCTGAGCAGGAGAGTGAAGGGGACATGGTCCTGCTTTCTGCTCTGGGAAGAGCCTGAACACACACTTTGTGACACAAAGTCCCAGAACTGGGAGGCTCTAGGGAGGAACTGAGTTGTGCTGACTCATAGAGCTGGTTTCCTTGGTGGCTGTGCCCAGTGATGGGACACCTCATACAGACTTCAGTTCTGCCACTAGCCACCCTATCCATATCCCTCACCTCTGTGTGCTGTTGACCCAAGCACTCCAACCCTCTGCCTCAGAGAAGAGGAGCTTTTCCAAACATCCGAGTTCCCATTGGGCCATGGAGAAGTGCCATCATCACCACATCTGACTCATTCCCTTCAGACTATCCTTCATCTCTGGCTCTCCTCACTCCAGGGTGCAAGGGACAGGGCAAATCCCAGCACAGACTGCCAGCACAGAAAAAGAGGCTCAAGCCATGTGCACTGGAGAACATCATCCAGCCACAAACATAGTGACACTCACAGGGGCTGGTAAGCGCTGGGAGGCCCCTGCCCCTGCTGCAGTGGGATGGGATGCCCTAGTCCAAGCTACAGCTGTCCAGCCCTGAAACGGGACGGCTGACAGCTAATTTATCTCCTGTGCAAAGATAAACAGTGCCCGGGGCCCCTGTGGGGTCGGGAGCTGCCCTGGCCTTCCAGTGAAGGAGCTCATTTTTCCGGTAAAGCCTCTCTGGCAAGGATGCTGTGCCATGCTGGGTGCTGCCAAGCTGCCAGGAGGTCAAGGATTCAGTCTGACAGTCACCAGTGGCAGGACAAGAGGCAGTTTATCCAGAGATGCTCATGGAGAAGCTGGAAGGTGCAGAAGCAGCGGTGCTCAGAGGCACTGGCTTTTCTCCACAAAGAGATGCAGTGATGAGGACAGACAGCCTGGGCTACAGAAGCCTGAGAGTGAAGCCAGCTCCCATTGTAGCTGTGGCTAGCAGCTGTTTCCACTCCACACAAAAGGCAGGACTTGGCCAGAGGTGGCCCTGGACGAGACAGAGCCAGCAGTCCTCGACACCCAGAGCTCTTGTCACCGCATGCCACCAAAACCTGGTGCAGCAGCATCAGGTCTTGGTGACAAACTGCTGTGGCTGCAGGATGGAGCCAAAGCCACTGTTCACTGTGCCCCAAGTTGTTGAATGTTGCTGCTGCTCATCTCACAGGTACTCATGTAAATCCTGAAGCTGCCCCGGCCAAAAAAAAAAAGCACAGGGAAGAGCAGGCACTTCCTTTGCCTCCTGATGAAATTGGCTCCATAGGAAAAAGGGTCATAAAAACCACTGGCAAGCAGTGTGGGGATGTTGTTGGCAGGTGAAGTCCTGTACCTCTCCATGGGATCTGGCGCACCCACAGCAGTGAGGTTCATCAGTGGATGCATTTATGAGCTGGGGTACTGCATGCTCCCCCCAGTGTGATGTCTGGAGAGGCTTAATAGTACCCTTTTGCCTCAGGTAACGCCACTGTGTCCTTCCAGTGACAGAGGAGAAGCGTGACCTCATCCTGCCCATGGTAGGCAGGGGCCAGGGAACTAGGAGCCTGTTTAGATCTCCAGGCCATGTTGCAGTCTGACATTTCCAACCGCAGTTGGCACACACAGCACCCCTCAGGAGGACTCCTTGGTGGCTCCAGAGAGAGCTCGAGCACCAGCATGAAGCATGCTGCAGTGACACCCCTGTTCTTGCGGACAATAGTGTGAGAAATTGTATTGCCTTTAATATTTGGCTTTCGCAAGGACCGTGGGGTTCGGTCGCTGGGCTGATTGGTTCGTGATGGTCTGTATTGTGTAGGGCATTGGGAGAGAAAGGTGAGGCGCCAACAGGTCTAAAGACTGACCAGGTCAAAAGTGCAGGTTTTGTCTCAGTCCTGATGGAGAGGGGTGGGAGCGTGCTGGAGAATAGATGAATATGTACGTTTTAATATATTAATATGTATGTTTGCCGTCTCTATAAGTTCAGCTCGTGTTGTTAGGGTGCGCCTCTAGCAAACTCGCTCTGCGCCCAGAGCTGTGTTGCCTTTATTTTATAATAAACCGGTCATAAATTTCAGCAGTGAGCTCGTTTCTCACAATAGTCAGGGCTTAATGCTTGGGGCTCACCTGAAACACTTCTTTGCACCCACACATGGATTGACAGCACGGGTACACACACCCAGTTCCCCTGAATACAGATGCATGTGAACTCCTGCCTGCACACAGCACATGCACCCACCCCTCCCAAGGCAGACTGGTGAGCGCACAAAACGCACACACCCAGCACCCTGCGTATGCATACAAGCACTAACTGTTGTCCCCAACAGCACACACACATCCTGCACAGGCTCAGCCTCTCTCACACGGTGTGCAGCTGCAGATACGTATGTGCATGCAAACAGCTCTGTGTCCTCCTAGGATGTGAACACACCCTACATGCAGTGTGCACACACATACAGGGCAGCAGTGCTGGTGGATGATCATGGCCTTCCCTGCACACACAGGTCCCAGCTGCACAGAAACCTCTGTGCTCACTCTGCACACACATGTGCTGGACTCTTAGCTGGCCCAGTGGGTGCTCACCTGTGTGCACAAACCACACAGACGAACCACATAGACACTCATGAACGAAATCACAGAATGGTTTGCACTGGAAGGGATATTAAAGGTCGCCTAGTCCAACCCCCCCTGCAGTTAGCCCGGACGTCTGCAATTAGCTCAGGTTGCTCAGAGCCCCATCCACAGCACTCATGTACCTTGCACATACAAGGACCCTCTGCATATGTGTGCAATGGGCAGAGAACATTGTTAGGCATTGTTAGAACACCCACTCCTCTATCCCCACACATACATGTATGCATAGTTGGACACCACACCCCTCTCCCTGCATCTCCCTGCTCACATGCCTTGCCCAGACACACGAACACTCCGGCCCGCCCAGCCCCCTGTGCCCCGGCCCCATTCCCTCCCGCGGCCCCACACAGGGCGGCCCCGGGCCGGCTCTCAGCGGGCCGGTCCCGAGGCTATCCCCCGGGGCTGCAGCAAGCCCGGCCCTCCCCGGATGACTCCCTTGACGTGAGCTAGCAAATGGGAGCAGGGAGGGGTGTTGCTGCCTGCCTGCCACTTGTTGCAGGGGAAAAAAAAAAAAAAAAAAAAAGGAAGAAAGAGAGAAAGAAAGAAAAGAGGGGAAAATCCCACCCACCCTCATCTGCGACGGAATAAAAGAAATATCGGCAGGCGCAGAGCCATGTGAGCGGCGGGCCGGGACCGGGCGGAGCAGCCGGCCGTGCCCCCCGGGACGGCGGGGCGAGCCCCGGGCGGCGCTCCGAGCCGGCGGCATGGTGGAAAACCCCAGCCTGGCAGCCAAACCCGCCCTGGTGAGGGCCGGCGCGGCCGCACCGCGACGGGACGGGGTGGAGGGGCCCCGGCAGCGCGGGGGTGCACGATGGGAGCGGGCTGTGGGCACCCCCGATCGGACAGGGAGAGGGATCGGGGTATGCGATGGGAGAGGGGCGAGGATCCGGGGAGGACAGGACGCTCAGTGGGGCCATGGATGGGATGTCCGGCGAGACCAGGACAAGGTTCCCGGCGGGGCTGGGGCGCGGAGGAGGACCTCGGTAAAGACAGTCTCGGGACTATAGATGCGGGGCTCCCTGACAAGTTGCGATCCCTAATAGGACCGGGGCGGCTTGTCCCTAGCAGCCCCAGCTAACGGAGGAGAGGGGCTCCCCTCAAGACCTAGAGGCAAAGGTCCTGTCCCCAGTGGGAGCGGGAAGGGCGTCCCCCAGAGGAGCGGGGATGAGGTCCCAAAAGGCTGGGACCCGATGGGGTAGTCCACCGGGTGGGAGCTAGGAGGGTGCCGGGTGGTCCCTGCGGGGGAAGGAACCCGTTCGGCAGCGAGAGCCAAGCCTGGTGCGGCGGCAGCAGCTCCTCTGCCAACTTTTGGGGCAGGGCTCCTGGGAGCATGGGGGTTGGGGGCGAGAGCGGGTGGGGTGTGCTTCCTTCCCTCCCTCCTCCTCCGGCGGCGGCGCTCAGGCCGTGCCCTGTGCCCGCAGCCGGCCGCCCCGCTGCGGGGGCCGGCGCCGGCGGGGGGGCTGCGCTTGGCGGCTGTGATGGAGAGTCTGCAGCGGCAGCAGGCAGCCCGCCTGGCCCGCGGCCCCGACGGCGCACACCGGCGGCCTCCGGGGGAGCCCGATCCCGGGCCGCTGCTTGCCGCTCCCCGCCGCCGCCTGGCCCCTGACCCGCGCCCGCCGCCCGCCACCGCGGGAGGGGAGGAGGAAGAGGAAGAGGAGGAGGAGGAGGATGAGGGGGAGGAAGAGGAAGAAGGAGAGCCCCGCGAGCTGCCGCGTCCCCCACACCACGAATGGACCTACGAAGAGCAGTTCAAGCAGGTAGGAGGCATCTGCCACACCAGCGCACCGGCACCAGCTCCACCGGGCGGGCACTCCCAGTGTCCACCCATGGTCTCCGAACTCAGGGTTCAACCTTCCTTTAATGAGCACCGTTTATGCTCCCTCTTTCGCCCCCCCCCCCCCCCCCCGCCTCCAAACCCTGTCTGCATCCCACCTTAAATGGGTAACCCTACTGACCCAAGCTTCATCCCAAGCAAACATTCCCAGTATCCCCTTTACCTCCTGACATTATTGCCATGCCCCCATAAATGAGTCTGCACCATTCCCTTTCCTCTGCCCCCAAATCTTATCTCAGACAAGTATAGTCAGTGGAAGCCAGCACCCCCATCCTGGAGCCCCCTCCTGCTCCAAATGGATTCCCTCTGAATGTTTCTTGCTGTCTCTGTCCCTGAGCTCTGTCCTACCCCAACAGGCATCCTCATGTGCTCTCCATCTCCCTGCCACCAAAACGCATCTCACCCAAGACCTCCTTAGTGACCCCTATTCCTGTCCGCAGGCCCCACAGTAGGACAGGGTGACAGTGTGCCTACTCTGAGCCATGCAAGCTCCATACCTGGTGCTTTCTGTAAAAGGGTAAAACAAGGTGACTTGTCCACTGAAGTTATGCAGAATTGAGCAAGGGCAAAGGCTTCAGTGCACGGTCACCCCATGGAGCCAGTGGGCCACAGAGATGAACTCTCCACTAGAGCTGGGGCATGTTGCAGCTGGTCAGCGCTGCTCATTGATTTCTTATATTGGCTGGGGGGAGCAGTGCCTCGACCCTGTCACCTCACTCCTGGTGGACACAGGGGAGACTGGTGTCACAGAGACCTGGTGCAGGGGATGGGTTCCTGGGGCTTGTATATATGGTGGACAAAAGGCTTCTCTCTGTTAAAGTGTGTGTGGATCGCGTCTGTGCTGGGTTATGCACACAGGTGCAGGAGTGGAGTGCGGATTGCATAGCGCCAGGCTGAGATAGTGCTCCCTGTGTGCTCAGCTTCATTGTAGGAGGAGAGAGAGGCAACGCTGGTGGCAGGGTGGGTCGCAGGGAGGCTGTGGCAAAGGGATGGAGCAGGCAGAAAAGTTCCTGTACAACTGGTGGGTAGCTTTATAGGGAGGCATTGTATAGAGGGCAGTGGAACAAACAGACTTACTAGCTCATCCACAGTGGCTCAGCCAGGAAGGGATGGAGACAGCAGTAGGGACCAGACTTTCGGGAGTAATGGGGCCATGCCACTGCCTTTCTTGTTTCGAGATGGTGCAACACAGTTTGATGTGGAGGGGCAGGGCAGGGCTCACCCGCCCAGGCAGGAGCGCAGGCAGGAGGCAGGCAGCGTGTGCTCCTCAGCCGTGCCCGGGAAGGCTGCCCTCGCCCGACTCTGCCTCGAAAGCAGCCCGGGGAGATCCGCGATGGGTACGCTGCCGAGACTGAACAGCTTGTCCGGGAAGTATTACGTTACACCCCGCTGCCCCGAGAAAGGCTGACTGTCCGGTTCCTGGGGTCAGTTGGGCGGTGGGAAGTGGCTCCTCCCGCCCAGGCCTGGGCAAGCAGCACACACAGAAAGCATCCCCGGCATTTCTCGCCTTTCAGCCTCATGCCCTCTCCCTGGCTGGGGCTGTGGAGCAAAACCGGCAGCTCCGTATGAATACTGGGAGATGGAAAACAGCGGAGGTTGGGGCAGGAGGTAGGATCCACCACCTCTTCCCACGACGAGAGCTGTCTCCTTCCTTGCTTGCTCTGCTTTTTCCTCCAACCCTATTTGGAAAGGTAATGGATCCTTGCTCCACAGACCCTTACATGGGTTCCCAGCTGGTAACAGGTCCTAGCTAGCCCAGGGGTCAGTGGGATATCGCTGATGTTAGTACTTGCGAGTGCACAGGGTCAAAGGATCTGACTATCTCTGGGTGGCTTATATGGGATGAAACAGGGAGCAGGGAAAGGAGTTACTGGGACCAGCCCTGTCCTGCCTTTGCATTGTGCTGCCATGTATGTGTTCTCAGTTTGGGTCAGACTGTGGTGCCAACTTGCCTTGGGGTCTGCAGAATGTCTGTCACTTTTGTCCGTCCCCTATGATCATCTGGAATGGGATGTGCCTGGGAGGGACATACCTGCCCTGGGCTCTCCTCAGGCTGCAAGACTGTGCCTCGCCCAGCTTGGGGAACAGGTTCTTCACTCTCAGCAGGGGCTGAAAGGGGAGGGTGGCCATGCTCCAGCTTTTGAAGGTTTCCCAGGAGCTGGGCTGTGATGCTGTGGGACACAAAGGGCAGCATGTGCCTGCTTGCAAGCTGCCAGGGTACTGGCAGTTTGTGCATGAGGGCCCTGGCACAAGGTAGAGACTGCAGTGGCCAGGGCTGTTTCCCACTGCGAACCCCTGCTTGAAGTTTTTCCATGGCACTAGTGGCATCACCTGGGACAGGCCTCAGAGTCTGTCCCTGCAGTCACTCTCCTGCTTGGGGAGAGAGAGCTAAGTGAACAGAAACTACCAAATTTAGTGTGGTTTGTGGAGGGTGTGCAAAGAGCCACTTCCCTGATTCTCTGCAGTGAGGAAGAGGCTATGATGAGGATAGTGTTGGAGGTTGGTTTAGGACCAGCCATGAGGGGTTCTCCACACAGTGTGGTGTTGGTTAAAATGGGAGCAGAGGATGGGGCTGCAGTGGAGAAACCCGTGGAGGGTTAATAGGCAACCACTGCTTTGGCCAGATTTGGTTTTAGGGGAAGTATCCCATGTGTTTGACTTGGTTTTACATGTTTCTTGAGGCACCAGTTTGGGGGGGCTGGTGGGACCTTTGCTCTGATCTGGGAGGGCTGCTCTGATGTTGGGGGTTGTGAGACCACCTCACCCTTACCTCTTGCATCAGCCCCTGGCGCCAGTCTGTGTACACTTGATAAGGACACATTGGGTTAGAGACGTGGGCAAAGGTCTGGGAAGTTTTCTGGATCCAGTACTGCAAGGCAGCTCCAGCCCTGGGATGGGGGCCTCAGAGTGGGGTCTGACTGTGTGCTGCCCATGAGTCCCCCCTTCCCTGAGGACAAGCATGGCACCAACTTGTGGTGCAATGTTGCTGTGTCAAGTGTTTGACTTGGAGGGCACTAGGAAAAGCCTGGCATTGATGGTGCCATCTCAGCCCCATGAACTGAGCTTTTGCCCACAGGGAGTCGTGTACACATATAAAGACAGGTGCCCTGTCTTTCCTCCATGCAAAGGAATAGCAGCACCAGAAGCCAGGGCTTCCCTCTCCATTCCCTAGCTCTTCCCAGAGGTTGCATTGTGGGGAGGCTCAGGGCTCAAACACTTAGGTGTTTTCTCTGTTCCTCTGGCAGCAGACTGCTGTTATCAGCATGTCTTCTCTGTCAGAGCCCTGCCAGCACATTCAGATCCATCTGTTTTCTGTCAGGGACATCAGGGTAGCCCTGTCCGGGAGCAGCTGGGGAGACTTTGGGGTGTCTTGTAGCCTCACTGGCTAGTTCGGCGACTGGCTTTGCCAGCAGCTGTTCATCATGATCCTTGAACAGTGCTGGTGTGGCTCTTGCCATGGTGCTGTTCCTGCACTGTCAGTCCCTGATGCTGGCAGTTGCCTTTTGCACCCACTTGCCCTTTACATGCATTTATGGGAGAATCACGGGCTGTGAACCAGTGTACTTGCATCTCAAAGCCTGGAGGAACGTGCCTCAAGCTGACTGCAGCCCTCCTTGTGCCATGAACCTCTGCCCTATGCCTCAGCATCATCCTGAAAATAGAGTGGCAGGGCCTGTGGTGTACATCCTCCCATCTTCATTCTTAGTGCTTTACCCTGCAGAGTCGTCCTTGTCTGCGAGGGAATGGAGGTAGTTTAGAAAGGTGACCGCAGGGAGAGGGGGGGTAGTCTCTGCCTCACCCTGAAGCACGAATTCAACCCAGGTGCAGAGGCAACAACAGCAGGGTTCCCAGGGCTAAATTAAGAGGGTCTCTGATTACATCGCTGAGGTGGGGAGGATGAACATGGTGTTTGCTCCTGTCCATGGCTGCCTGGAGGCTTCTCAGTCCCTTCTTCTGGGACCACCTGCCATGGGGAGGCAGAGGTGGCAAGGGTCAATGTTACAATCGCTGGCAGTGGGAGCTCTGACTGCCCCTGCTGCCCAGTGCGAGTGCAAGGGCACAGGGCAGGAGCAGGGGCTGCTGGGCTACAGCCAGGAGTGTGTATAGAGGTGTATGTCTGTGCATACAGACCAGTGCCAATGTTTGAATCTGCATACATGCCCTTGAAAGTATGGGGGTGTACCTGTGTGTTTCTGAATCCATGTGAGTGTCAATGAATGTGGGACTCATAGGAATGCCCACGTGTGTAAGGATCCCTGGGGGACCTATGTGTTTATATGGATCTATCTAAGTGCCCACATGTGTACATACCTTGTGAGGTCTGGTAGGTGTATATGAGTGCCCAAGTGTGTGGATGTGGCCAAGTGTTCACAGACCCACATATGTGTGTGTGCAGGGGTGTGTATGGCACTGTGTGTGTGCCCACACACACATGCGGTGCCCACACATGTCTGAACACTCCCATGTGTGTATTTAGGGCCCTGTGTGGCGTCCCAGCATGTATGGACGCTCCTCCATATGCATGGACCAGTGTCTCCATGTAAAGAGCTGTGTGGACATGTGAGTATTTGAGGCAGGGTTTAGGGGTTGAGTCCCCATCCAAGACAGCCCCTGTGCCCCTTGCCCCAGCCCACAGGTGCTGAGTGGACCTGGTGAGTATGAGCCTCACTACAATACAGGGGATACTGAGAGCCTTGGTGGCTGCTGCAACACCACCTCCCAAGTCAAGGCTTGGGATCAAGGGCTCCAAAGATGAGGTGTGAAAACTAATCAAGGGTGTGAGAGTAAAGATGCTGTGGGTGGGAGATGAGGTGGCTGTCTCCAGGTCCCTCCCTCTCTGCCACATCAGATCAGATGTGAGTAGGGAATCTGTGATGACTTGTGCCTTTGCTAATCTGCCTGCTGGATTAACAATGGAGGTAAATCCCTTGTGCCAAGTGTGGGCTGGGTAGGGCTTCTGCATGAAAGTGAGGAGGGGGCATCTGGTCCCATTGGGATGCCCATGGGGAGTTTTCAGCATTTTGGGGGTATGGAAGTGAGCTCAGGTGTGTGTGTTGGGAGTGTGTGTAAGGGTCAGTGTGTATAGGGAATGTGTAAGCATGTTCCAGGGGGAGAGTGTACAGAATAATGGAATTATTTTTGTCAGAAAAGACCTCTAAGATCATCAAGTCCAACCATCAACCTATCACCACCATGGCCATTAAACCTCTTCCCAGAGTGTGCTATGTCCACACGTTTCTTGAACACCTCCAGGGATGGTGACACCAGCATCTCCCTGTGATACCTTTTCCAATGCCTGACCACTCCTTCCATAAAGCATTGTCTCCTTTTGTGGCAGGCAGCTTTCCAGCCACTCTGCCCCAGGCCTGTAGCATTTTGTGGGTTGTTGTGACCTGAGTACAGAACCTGGCACTCATCTTTGTTAAAATCTCATACAAGTGACCTCAGTCCATTGATCCAGCCTGTCCAGATCCCTTTGCAGAGCCTTCCTACCCTCAAGCAGATCAACACTGCCACCCACATTAGTGTCATCTGTCGACTTACTGACAGTGCACTCAATTCCCTCATCCAGAACATCGAGCACATTCAAGGTGCCAGTTGCATCCTGGGCTGCGTTGAAAGGAGTGTGGCCACCAGACCAAGAGAGGTGATTCTGCCACTTTGCTCTGGTAAGACCTCACCTGGAGTACTGCACCCCGTTCTGGAGCCCTCAACACAAGAAGGATGTGGACCTGATGGAGGGGGTCCAGGGGAAGGCAAATAATAAGGGAGGTGGAACACCTCTTATACAAGGACAGGCTGAGGGAGCTGGGGTCGCCCAGCCTTTTAAAGAGAAGTCTTTGAGACCTGACAGTGGCCTTCCAGTACCTGAAGAGGCCCTGCAAGAAGGCTGGAAAGGGACTGTTTACAAAGGCCTGTAGTGATAGGATGAGGGCCAATGGTTTTAAATTAGAGAATGGTAGATTTAGGTTGGACTTATGAAGGAAGTTCTTTACCATAGGGGAACAGGTTGCCCAGGGAGGTAGTTGAAGCCCTGTCCTTGGAGATATTCAAGGTCAGGCTCAATAGGCTTAGACAAACTGATCTAATGGAAGATGACCCTGGCTCACTGCAGGGGGGTTGGGCTAGATGACCTTTGGAGGTCCCTTACAACCCAGACCATTCTATGATTTTATGACACTGTGTACATAGGGGTTGCATGGGCGTGCACAGGATGTGTGTGCACGCAGGGGAATGACTGCGTCCACGGCAATCGTGAGCAGAGTGTGGATGTGGGTGTGCAGAGGGTGTCTGTGGGTATAGGTGGTGTGTGAGTGTGCATACAGTGTGTGGGGGTGTGCGAAGATGGTGTGCAAAGGGGATGGATGAATGTGCACAAGGGGCCTGTGTGCCCAGGGAGTGTGTACAAGGTGTGCCAAAGACTGCAGAGGGGTTGTGTTTGCCGGGGAGAGGGGGGATGTCCAGGGGCTGTGTGAGCATTCACTGGGAGGGCTGCTTGCCCACGGAGAGTATGTCTGCAGGTGAGCATGCACAACGAGAACAGGCTCACAATGTTTGCATGTGCAGGGCAAGCCGGGGGCCTGGAGGGTGAGGTGTGTCTTTGTGGGTGGATGTGCACTGGGTGCAGAGGGCCAGTGTGCTAGCTTCTGTGCATAGGAGTCTTGGAGACCTGTCCCCTGGCACACAGGGCCACCCACAGGGGTGGAAGCAGTCATGTTGGTGGGGCTGTGTTCCTCACTGAAGGCTGCAGCTTGGGGCTGCACCACACTGGATCCAGTGCACACATCCTGTGTCCAGCGGTGAGGCAGGAGTGAACACCAGTCCCAGAAGCCCTTTCTGCTCAAGGCATGTGGCTCCTCTGGAGGTGTAGGCAGGGTCCAGGGTTGCTGGCATCAAGGAGGGGCGCACACCAGCCCTTCTACCCTCTTGTGCTTTCAGAGCAGCCAGAGGAACAAGATGGAGATGCATGAAGAGGTCACCAGACACCCAATCCACATTACAGGCATGTGCAAAACTCCCCAAGGTGTATACTCCCATAACTCACCCAGCCCTGCAGAAGGTGTGTACATGCACCTTCAATGTGTGCAAGGGCATTCTGTGTGCACATCCACAGTGGGTGTGCTCATGCTCATCCCTCAAGGGACACCTGGGGTTGTGTTGGGGTTGGAGAGGGGTCCTCAGGCTCCGGTCACCCCAGGAGAGATTGATGTGGAGACAGGGATGGAAAGGGAAGCAGGAATGGAGAGGGAAGCAAGGATGGAGGGGGAGGAGGTGGCATTACAAGCACCAGCGGGTCAGAAAGGTTAACCTGAACAAATCCTCTCGTTGACTCACTGCCTGCTCAGCCATGAACAAGTAACAAGGGGATGATCGTGGGGGTCACAAGCTCACTGAGACCCAGACCCCCCTCCCATGCTGCCTCCTTAAGATAGGCAGATGTAGGGCAGTGTGACAGAGCCATGGATGGTGCTGACAGTGGCACTACACAGCATTTCTTCTCTGGCTCCAGCCCTTGGGAGAGCCATGCTGGCCCTCCGTGCCTCAGTTTCCCCTCCTGAGAAATGAGTTGAGGATAAGACTGGGGACCCTGCAAGCCCTGACTTCACCCTGGGGGGACAGGCTGGGGCAGGGGAGGGGGAAAGGGGAGATGTCCCAAGGCCAGCATGGCCAGCCAGCAAACAGTCCCTCACCTTGCACAGAGCCGGGTTAATGTTTGCAGCAGGCAGCTCTCCTGGGAGCGGCGGCACTGCGGCGGGGACAGGGATTTTAATGACCTGCTGAATCCAACGCATTATCAGTGCTGATTAAACCTGCTGCTCTATAAAGCAACGTTAAATATTAAGCATGATGAAAGCTTTGAGGGGAGGCTGTGGCACAAGGACAGGGTTCCAGACAGAGGTGTCCAGACACATCAGTGGGGTGACTGCTGAGGCCGGGGATGTCGGGACAAGCAGACACCCCAGTGCCCCTTGGAGCTGCAAGATCAGGGGAGCAACCCCCCTGACAAGAGCCAGCAGCACCTTCACATGCAGCCAATGTCCAGGCAAAGCCCTCCCATAACCATTAACTTATTAATGACTGGTGACAGAGGCAGGCAGTGGCTTGCAAGGTCAGGGGGTGGTTTGTGCCCAGGGGGGAGCAAAGTGTCCCCCGGCTCTGGCAGTGGAAATGTGAAGGGGACACAAGTGAGCCCTCAGCTCCTGCATGTGTGCCCCATGTCTGAGAGGGGACTATGGTGGGGTGCAGGGGCACTGGGATGGTCAGGGCTGTGTGTCAATTTGAAATAGCCAGTTCCTGTGCTTGAAATCCTGCAGAATGAACTGAGGCACTGATGACTTTCTGTCCCCACCCTATGCCACCAGGACACGGAGGACGGCACACCAATGTCTGAGTGCCTGGCTGTGCACCATCTTTCTGGGAAGAAGCCAGGGACCCCTAGTTCAGGGGCAACTGTCATGCCCCAGAGGGGTGCAAGGACTCCAAAATAGCCCATCAGCAGTTGGCCACCTGTAGTGTGCAGCTTCACGCTGGGGGGCTGTGGAGAAGTGTGGAGATGAGCATTACCTGAGCTCCCTGCGTGAGCAGTGGCCAGATGGAAAAATTAGCAGTGCGGCTAATCAATGCAGTGCATATTAAGTGGCTCAGGATTAGGTGGGGGGGATGTGAGGCTGTGGGGAGCCAAGCAGGGCCTGAGATCGATAAGGCTTGTATTAAGTGGATTAAATTTTGGTTGCTGATCTGAGCCCTCACTGCCAGCAGGAGATGGCTGAGGGGGGCTGCAGGGTCCCACTGTGATTGCTTTCCTTGGCAGCAGGGCTGGAGCTGGGAGGGGGTCTTGCCAGTGCAACACAGCCTGAAAATGCCTGGAGAGGTGGCTTAGCACCTCGCCACATCCACCCTCAGTCTAGGGAATCAGCTCTGCTTAGGGTGCCAGGGCCTCCAGCTCCAGCCCACCAGCTCCTTCAGCTGCAGGAGAGGCATCTCCTGGAAGACTGAGAGGTGGTAACGATGTTATTTAATCGTGATGAGAAGGAAGGGGAGGGAGCCACAAGGTCTATTCAAATCCCTTTAATAAACCATGTTCGACCCACTGACCTCTAACCTGCCTGACAGGCCCCGTTATCCCCATCCCCTAAGGAATAAAGACATCGCCATGGCAATAGGATGACAGGAGGAGGTGGAGTCCCCAGGGATGCACCTAGGATGGAATGGGTGGAAGGACAGCCTGCTCTGACCCTACACCAGCACCCAAGCAGCAGTCCTGAGTGGAAGTGGCATGGTGGTGTGGGTTATGGGGCTTTTGGGGGTCCAAGCACTGTGGACAGGGTCCTCAAGGCTGGCAGAGCAGAGTTGTGCTGCACACTTGGTGGGATATCGATCCTGGGCTTGACAGTTTAATACTTCTGTTTATAGAGGAATATAGTTACATCGATGGCATTAAATGAGTTACTAATTATATCAATACAAACACGATTAAAAGGGTCCTTGCTCATAGGTCACTACACGCAGGAGCCACTTCTCATGTTGCACAACTGCCCCTGAGCAGGGCTTGCCATGGCTGCTCTAAGGTGCACAGTGGCGGCATGTTCTGGGGTGGTGTGTGCTCCTGCATCTGAGGGGTGTCCCTCCAGGGAAGACGTGCCCATCTGGGGTTGTGCATGCCCATCTGGTGCTGGACATGCTCATCCAGGCTTGTGAGAGCCTGTCTTGGATAGCATGTGCATGTATGGGTTTGTGCATCCACAGTTAGGGTGTGTGCCCATGGAGGGCTGTGCATGCACTTGTTGGGTGGTGGATGCTCATGCAGAGTCGTATGCACCTGTGAAGGGTTGTGCATGCTCACCTGGGGTCATGCCTGCCCACCCGGGGTTCCTGTAGGAGTCTGTGCACATGATTGTTTGTGCCTGTGTAGGGACTTGTGCCTGTGCAGGTTGTGTATGCATGTACAGGGTTCTGCACACTCAGCTGTGCCCATGCAGGGTTGCGAACAGCAACGCAGGGTTGTGCACACTTGTGTAGGGTTGTATGTGCCCTTCCAAGCTTGGTGTGGCCCTGGGGGGGAATGTGTGCACACACTTTTGTGGGGTTGTACATGCACAAGAAGGGTTGTGCACATTTATATGGGCATGTGGGGTCATATTACTCACACAAGGTTGTACACAGTCATGAGGGGTTGTGTGAGCCCTATTGAATTGTACATGACTGCACAGGTTTGTTCAGGTGGGCTTACCAGGCTTGTGCACAGCTGTGTGGGGTCCTGTCAGCCCATGTAGGGTTGTCTACACCAATGTGAGGCATGTGTCACCCCACTGGGGCTTTCTGAGGGGTCCCTCCTTGCCTAGAGGGTGTGGCAGACCAACACCCATGCCATTATCTGTGCTACCACCCATGCCACCTCTCTGCCATTCTTATGAACTTGTAATGCCTGGCTTCTGTAGAGAGCCTTGACTGGGACTCAGCCCACACCACATCAGCAAGAATCCCCCCCAAACCACCTCATCTCCAGCCTAAGTATCCCCAAATGTCATGGGACATTCAGTGTTTCTGAGGGCACCCAAGGGCTCTGTCAACTGGTACCCTGTTACTCAGCTTCTCTCTAGTCCCCAGTTAAAAGGTGACCTTTTCTGCCCATTTGATGTAATGTGGTTTTGCATCTTTGTGCCCTGTAGATAAAAAGTTGGAAGTTAATAAATCATGGAAAAATAGATCCCAACACTTGGAGGTGCTTTGGGGACTGGATGCAGTGGTGGCATGCACTGGGTGGGGTCCTGCCAGCCTTGGTGGCAGAAGTGGCATGCAGGTGTCCGGCAGAGATGCGAGTGTAGGACTGCTTTGACATCTCACCCCCCCAGAAGATGGTGGCTTCACCTCGTTGTGAGATGGGCAGCAGTTGCTGGTTTGGGGTAGGGTTGCTTTGACAAGCCAGGAGATCGAAGAGGGGGGAAATGGGCTTGGTGTGGTGCAGAGCCCTGCTGCATGCAGGGACAGGCAGGGAAATGTAGGCAAAGCCTGGCTCACACAGCCTTCCCCGGGCAGAAATCAAAGCAACCCCCTGGAGCTCTGCTTCGAGCCTGACCTAGTTACCATAATCAATGGATGAAGTTGCTCCTGGGAAGGGGCAAAGCAATGGGGAGGGGGCACAAAGCAGGACAGGGAGGTCTGCAGTGGAGGAGAAGAACGGGATGCTACCACCCAGGGGTCTGGGCATGCCAAGAAAACCCAGCTGCATGAAGGCAGTGGGTGAGTGGCACCCAGAGGACAGGGAAGAGGCAGAGATGGAGCACCACAGAGTGACTCTGAGCCAGTCAGCCAGCACCTACGTTTGCAGTGGGAGACTGACAGTAACACCCATAGACTTGGTTA
This sequence comes from Dryobates pubescens, assembly GCF_014839835.1. Lineage (NCBI taxonomy): Eukaryota > Metazoa > Chordata > Aves > Piciformes > Picidae > Dryobates > Dryobates pubescens. Next base: position 86,196,890 of record NC_071657.1, on the reverse strand, counting down.
AGAACAGGTAGTTAACACCCATCTGTTAGATAAGGGACAGGCATCTGGCACTCATGGATTAGATGAGGGATTGTGTTAGATGTGATGGTGATGGGAGCCATGGGGCATCGCTGCATCCCTGTGTGTCCCCATATGCCCCCATCCCTGCATCCCCACATCCCTACATTCCCATGTCCATGCAGCCCTGCAGCCCCATATCCCTGCATTCATCTGTCCCCGCCGCATCCCTGCATCCCCCATCCCCACGTCCCTGCAGCCTGACATCGCTGCAGCACAGCTCCCTTTATCTTCCCGGTGAATGATGTGCTGTGTGGAGGTGGGGGTGCACCCTTTCTATTGTTTTTTAACGGCCTTTCCCAGCACAATTGTTTTTTTAAACGACTCTATTTTGTGCCTGACTTTGTTTTCCAGCTTGCATTTCTTTGTATATGTTTTGGAAATCCATTCTGGACTGCTGAGTTTTGTTTCTTTTCAATGTCTTTAAATTCTTGCCGGGCTTGCTGGGAGGAATTGGTGTCTATAGCACCTTCGATTGGTGCTAATTTTTCCTTCATGTGCTCTGACTTCTACTGCTGGGCCATTGATCTGTCAGGCTCCAATTTGTCATGGTCACCCAAGCACTGTGCTGGAATCAGGCGAGTCCTGGCTTTCAGATGGAGCTGGCATCTTACGTCCCTAGTGTAGGGGTGGCACTTGCCACCCCAGTACCATCCTTCAGCTCAGCCTGGGGAACCGTGTGTCCAGACCTGCAACCATCCAACACGCCTAAGTGTGAGAAAGGAACTCACTGCTGAAATTTATAACCAGTTTATTATAAAATAAAGGCAACACAGCGCTGGGCACACAGCGAGTTTGCTAGAGGCGCACCCTAACAACACGAGCTGAACTTATAGAGACGGCAAACATACATATTAATAGATTAAAACGTACATTCCCCAGCACGCTCCCACCCCTCTCCATCAGGACTGAGACAAAACCTGCACTTTTGATCTGGCCAGTCTTTAGACCTGTTGGCGCCTCACCTTTCTCTCCCAATGCCCTACACAATACGGACCATCACGAACCAATCAGCCCAACGACCGAACCCCACGGTCCCTGCGAAAGCCAAATATTAAAGGCAACACAATTTCTCACATAAGCATCCTGAGAGCCTTGTGTGTGCACGTCTGTGCAAAGCCCTGAATGCTCACCAGCTTGCACCCATGCTGGTCCATCCATGCATTTTCTGGGTCACACAAGCGCCAGTGTCTGCAGACACGATGATGCGCTCCTGGTTGTGCGCAGAGTGTGTGCCTCTTGCTTTGCACATGCACACCAGCTGCAAGAAGTCCTTGCACCCTGTGGGGACCTGTCGCTGCTGTGCTCACACTCCGGTCCCCATGGGCAGTTGGGGAAGGTGACTTTGGGGTCCCCAAAACTGGCCAGGAGAGAGAGATTTGAAATCACAATGCCCAGCTGACACAGGAGGATTTGCAGCATGTCCCTTTGCAGAGGCGCCTCATGCTGTCCTTGACCATTGATCAGGCCCAATCTTGCAGTGACACAGCTCAGGCCACGCTTACCAGGTCACTGATAGCCCTGTCAACCTCGGTTGTGCAGCAGCCCCTGGTACTTGCAGCTCCCTCACCAGCACCCAGCACTATGGCCCTGACAGCTCTCCTGGTGCTGGAACAGGACCAACATCTCAGCTGCACGGGTGTATGCGTGTCCCTGTAGATAAGGGTGCTGATCCCATTCTGGGACCTGGTGAACAGTGGCACTTGGGAAGTGCTGGGAGGCTGCTGAGCCAAAACGGGGCTGAGCATTCCAGTCTCGGGGACCTGCCCAGGGGCCCAGAACTTTCTGCTGCTCATAGGCAGACAATATATGGGCATCACCTTCCTGCACTGTGGGAGGGCATAGCGAAAACTGAGGTACAGATTCAGCATCTCTGTGGCAAGGGTGCAAAACAGTTAGTGGTGTGCAGGGAGCCTATGCTAGGCCCTAAGCATGGGGAGAGCCTGGCACTGCCAGCATCATGACACAGAGAGAGCCTTTAACTACTGGCAGAACAGGCAGGTGGGGCCAGGGATGATGCCAGGTGCTGGCACAGATCTTGATGCAAGATCCTGGCACAGGCAGGGTCCTGCCCCGAGCACTGCCCCCTCTGCCTCATGGACTCCCACTCTTCTTCCTCTTTCCTCCAGCTCTACGAACTGGATGAGGACCCAAAACGCAAAGAGTTCCTGGATGACCTTTTCAGCTTCATGCAGAAGAGAGGTAAAGATGGGTGGCTGGGGTGGGCATCACTGGCACACCTGCCTTGGCTGCCTGGGAGGGCTCAAGCTGTGGTCCCCTGGGACTATGAGCTGCTCTGAGTCTTCATGAGCCTCTTAGACAGGTTCTGTAGTGACTCCTGCTTACATAACCACACGTGAGTAAACTCACACGCAGCAGATTTGCCCCCATTGCCCCAGGCAGACCCCCCATGTACGGCTGGCCAGAGGGGCTTCCCTGGGCCCCCCAGGGATGGGGGTGATGACAGTTGCCAGTGCGTGCAGGGATGCTCTCTGGCAGTGCCTGCTGGTGATGATGTCCATTAGCATACCCCCTGGTGACAGCCAATAGCAGCACCCATTAAGGCTCATTTGCAGGGCTTTTGCCGTGATGTGGGGTTGAGATGTCCCTGACAGTTGCAATAAAATACATCTGTATGCATTTCATATTTAGTATTTCTGGTGGTGATATCTTCAGACACCGCCGTAACTTACTCACAAAGTGTACAGGTTCTGTTAGTCAGTTGTGGGTATTGCATTCCACACGTGAAGACAGTTAAATGATTTAAGCACAAACCTGAGAATTTCCAGTACAGCCATTTGAACTGGAAGGAAAGGTGCCGTGATCTGCAGTTTCCCACAAGGGGGATTCTGTAGCAGATCAGTCAGAGACTCACAGCTTGCTCCTTTGTCCAGTATCTTCACAGATGCTGTAACTGTAATTCAAGTGGCTCTTGGCTCTCTCCCCTGTGCCCAGTTCATGGTCTGGAGCCCTTCCTTGGCTCAGAGAGGGCTAAGGGACCTCTCTCATGTGCTCCATTGCCGGGCTGTAGCCTTCCTTCCCTTGGCTCCTCTGGGATTCGGTTCTCTTGGGGCTTTTCCTCTTTCTGCCTCTGGCACAGGGATCTTGGACTGTTGGTTGCCTTGGTCCAGGTGCAAGGCCCAGGTGTGGTTTGCCTGCTTGGCCAAGCTCTTTAGCTGCAACTCTGGCAGCATTTGGCTCTTGTTGCTTTCTGGGTGAGAACAAGGCAAGTTGCCTACCATCTGGGCTGGTTTAAATACCAGCTGAAGGCAACTTTATGCCCATTGGTAAGAGAAACTCTAGCAAGGTTATCAAGGCTGAACCTATAGAATGGGAAACACCCAAACAGGGCCAGGGGCACACACGGTTCACAGGTGTGTTACAAGGTTAATTATGTGTGCTAGACGTTTACCTGGACCATCTAGACCCCAGGGAATGTCCATCTTTGCACATTCATAGGTGCTTAATGCATTGTTAGGGCATGTTTTGGGGCTTATCCCTTCAGGACAGCAGTGCCCACTGGTGATGCCCTTTAGGGCTCCTCATTAGCTGTGCATGGTGAGGGTGCCAATTACTTGCACCTCTCAGCAGCGCCTGTGATGAGGCAGGAGTGGAGTCAGCAGTGCAGACAGTGTCAGGCACCCAGGGGTTAAAGGCTCAGCAGCAGCCCAACCCCATTGGAAATCTTTGCTATCGGCATGGGGGGCCATCGGGACTCAATAAATGCTTTAACCTTCGCCCTCCTGGCCCAGCCTGGGACAATTAAAAGTTGCAGAGCAGGAGCATGTGGCCAGCTGTATTAATTAGAGCCTTTTGTTGGTGTGTGGATTAATGAACATGCCGCTCAATAGCCAGTAAAGCCCAGACAGAGGTTAATGCCGAGCTAATTAACAGGGGATGGCTAGGGTACAGTGGGGCTGGCTGTGTGTGGGGCAAGGGTGATCAGAAAGGGGGACACACCCTGGCTGTGGCCATGGGAAGGGTGGTGAGGCAGCAGTGATTGACTTCTGTGTTTGAGCGTGACCCCACAAGCTCGTTTCACTTAGATCTGTGCTGCAGGTTGCTGGCACAGCCATGGGGCTTATGCTGGGGCCTGGCTGGAGGAGGGGGACACTATATATCATCCTGGGGATGCTCCCTGGTCCCCCTGGATGTAGTATGGAGCTCCAGGGAGCGAGTGGAAGCATCAGCGCTGCCTCATCCCCCAGCATCCATCAGCCACAAGATTCATCGGCTGTACTGCGGCTTCATTATCTCTCTCTCCAGAGCTAATTAACTTTCTAGCCATTGGGGCTGGGACTAATTAAGTGAGTGCTTGGTGATGCAGGGAGGAGGGAGGGAGTCCAGTGCCTCCTTGCCAATGCTGCTTCTCATCCCTTGGTGTCCAGCTGTCCAGTTCCTGTCGTCTCCATCCCAGTAGATGCCTCCTCCAAGTAGGTGGCACTCCTCTGGTGGACAGGCAGGTGTGGGAGTGCAGGTGTGGGTGTGCATGTGCCTCTTGGAGGACTGGGGGGCTTTGGAGCCAGGTAGCAAAGAGAAAGGGGGCAGAGAGGCTATAAGGCAAAAACAGCGTCCCAGGAGTCAGTGGTAGTTGGCTGAGAAGCAGCACCCCTGAGCCAGTGTGGGTGCTCTTGGGGTACTCCGGAGTGCATGGGCAAGGGGGCTGTGACCCCCATCTGTATCTCTAACGTATTAGTGGGCCAGAGCACATTGATGCCTACTGAATGAGCCTAATAAAAGGGGATCTATCCCCCCTTGCTCTCTGTCAGAGCAGATTCTGCACTGGCATTTCAGTGGGGTGGAAAGTCAGCAGAGATGAAAAATGGGGACATTGGGAACCCCATGGCACAGAGCAGATACACCTGGCACAGGTGGCACGTGGGGGTGATACCAGCACCCCAAAAGTGGAGAGCTGGGACATAAGGGGCTGCTCCTGCATTTTCTCCCTGGGGGTTGGCAAGGTCCCCCTTGTCTCCCTGCCAAGCTGAGTGTGCCGCTGATAACACGGGGCCATTAATTAATCAAGGAGCTAATTGCAGCACCACAATGGCCGTATCACATCCCTGGGCTTTTGTGCCGCTCACACTAGCCAGGGCCATCACTCTGCAGGGACGCAGACAGGTCCCTTTGTCATCAGGATGGGCACCGGATGCCTGCCCTGTGCAGCCCCAAGATTAATGGCGAGCCACTTCCATTAGCCACAGCTGGGGAGGGTAGAAGAGAAAAGATGTCTGTGGGCCATCGATCAGGGGCTGAGACTCTGCAAACTCGTTGGCATGTTGGGGTGATGGGAAGTCCTGGATAAGGCCCCTCACAAGGTGATGGAGCCAGTGCCAGCAGCCCCCAGGCAGGACTATTGAGGGACCACTGGCCAATATCAAGTCAATATCTCTGCCTTTTTCCTGGGAGAGTAAAATCTCTCAGCCTCCCTGACAGAGCAAACAACACAGACACACACAAAAAAAAAAGTTAAATGAACTCAGTAAAGGAATAAAAAGAGCTCATTTTTCAGGCTTATGTGAAGAAGCTGAGCCAATATCAAGGCCATAAATTAGGGATGCTGGAGGAGGGCTGTGAGTGACGGCTTCGTTTGAGGAGTGAAGCGCTGCCCTGACAGCCTCCCCTGGCCAAATGAATGGCTTTCCAATACTGCCTGTGCCCCGCCACCTCACAGGAGGAATAAATGTAGAGTGGAATGGGACAGGATAGGATAGGATCCTCATCCCTCTTCTGCCCTGCTGAAGCCTCTGGCTACTGCCCAGGCCATCACTCCGAGGTGCCATGGGGCAGAGCAAGGCAGTGAGGCTGTTTGGGGTTCTGGGAAAGCACGAAGGGTGCTGTAGCCAGACCTGGTGGCTGTGGCAAATACACCAGTCCATTCTGAGCTCACAGAGCCTGTGTAACCCCATGTTTGCTTGCCCTATAGCCTTGATGAGAGAGAGGGGTGATGCTGGGGAAGAGAGCTCTCTCTCTACTGGAAGCACTTGAAGGGAATTTGGGGTCAGATCTCTGAAGGCATTTCACTGAAGGTCTTTAGTAGTTGGGTGCTGCTGGGGAGATCTCTGGAGTGGGGAGTCTCTCCAACATCTCCTGGGAGAGTCCCTCTCTATGGGGCTCAGAGAGGGATTTTTAAGAGAGAAAACCTCTCTATAAGGCGTTCATAGAATGAATCTCTCTAGAAGGTTTATGGAGGGAGACCCTCTTCAAAGAGGGTTATAGAGTGAGTCCTTTTATAAAGTTTAGCTGGGATGTCTCTTCATGGGGCTCTGAAGGGGGTTACAGAGAATAACCTTCTAAGATGCTCTGAGAGGTTGTGGAGGAGGCACTGTAGGTACTGTGCCCCTGCATTCCAACAAAGAGTGTACCCAGCCCTACTCACAGCTTCATTGATGGGAACCCTGTGCCAGTATGAGAGGGTCTGCCCTTCTCACAGGCACAGTGCTTCTGTCCCAGGCACCCTGGTGTCCTGCCTGCATCCTCCTTGCACATGGGTGTGTGTCCCCCTGGGGGGCAGCTGATACAGCAGGGGCTGCATCCCCAGGGAGTGAGGGTTCCTAGTGGGCTCACCCCACACCCTTTTCTCTCTCATTTGTGGCCTGAAGGGACACCTGTGAACCGCATCCCCATCATGGCCAAGCAGGTGCTGGACCTGTACACACTTTACCGACTGGTGACGGACAAGGGTGGCCTGGTCGAAGTCATCAACAAGAAGATCTGGCGTGAGATCACGAAGGGCCTCAACCTACCTACCTCCATCACCAGCGCTGCCTTCACCCTTCGCACTCAGTGAGCTCCTGGCAGTGGGTGGGGGACACTTGCCCACTAAGCTTGGATGTCCCTGTGCCCTGAGTGGAGGTTGGCAGGGAGTACCCCAAAAGGGGATGAAGGGCTCTGCCCCTTCCCAGATGCCATCCAACCCTTGTCCCCAGCACAGGGCTGGTTAGGAGGCTGATTATAGAATGGAATGGAATGGAATGGAATGGAATGGAATGGAATGGAATGGAATGGAATGGAATAGAATAGAATAGAATAGAATAGAATAGAATAGAATAGAATAGAATAGAATAGAATAGAATAGAATAGAATAGAATAGACCAGGTTGGAAGAGACCTTCAAGATCATCACGTCCAACCTATCATCCAACACCACCTAATCAACTAAACCATGCAACCAAGCACCCTATCAAGTCTCCTCCTGAACACCTCCAGTGATGGTGACTCCACCACCTCCTCAGGCAGCCCATTCCAATGGGCAATCACTCTTTCTGTGTAAAACTTCCTCCTAAATCTAAATCTCCCCTGGCACAGCCTGTGTCCTCTTGTTCTGGTGCTGGTTGCCTGGGAGAAGAGGCCAACCTCTGCCTGTCTACAACCTCCCTTCAGGTAGTTGTAGAGAGCAAGAAAGTCACCCCTGAGCCTTCTCTTTTCCAGGCTAAGCAGCCCCAGCTCCCTCAGCCTCTCCTCATAGGGTTTGTGTTCCAAACCCCTCACCAACTTTGTTGCCCTTCTCTGGACACACTCCAGCAAGTCAACATCCTTCCTAAACTGAGGGGCCCAGAACTGGACACAGTACTCGAGGTGTGGCCTAATGGCCACATTATGCTGGGTCTCATCCTCATTCTTCCCCTATGCAGATACATGAAGTACTTATATCCCTACGAATGTGAGAAGCAGGCACTCAGCTCTCCTGGAGAGCTCCAAGCTGCCATAGACAGTAACCGCCGGGAGGGACGGAGGCAAGCTTTCGGCACAGCACTGTTCAACTACTCTCCAGCTGGCACTCCAACTCTGATGGGCTCTCCCAAAATGCCTCTGCCAGCTCTTAGCATCTCCACACACAACTGTGGCCAGCTGGGACAAGTGCATGCCATTAAGAAAGGTGGGTGAGGAGCACATCTGCCCTGCAGCAGGCATCCCTCCTGCCTGGGATGGATGCTACTTCAGCAGCAGAGTTAACTGCCTCTCTGCTCTTGCCCAGATGCTACTCCAGCAGCAGGGTTATTCCCTCTCTGTCCTTGCCCTTTTTTCTTGGGGAACAAAGGAACAATTTTGTTCATCTAATCCCCTTCTGGAACTGAGAAAGCTTTATTTCTCCTGTGTTTGTAGAGGGGCCAAGCCCAGGTCCTGATGGTGGCAGCCCACCTTGTCCCATGCTACTGGGATAGAGGTGACACTGGCTAATGATCGTGAGATGGGGTGACAACTCGGGGACCTGCTGAGCTTTCCTTGTCATTGCAGAGGATGGCATGCTGGCAGCAGCAGTGCCAGGGCACATTACTATCCCGGTGGGACTGGCCAGGCATCACCTCACAGCAGCCCAAGCAGCAGCTGCCTCGCAAGCAGCGGTGCTGGAGCAGCTGCGGGAGAAGTTGGAGACTGGGGAACCTCCAGAGAAGAAGGTGGCCCTGACAGTGGAGGAGCAGCAGCGGCTGGTGCAACACACGCTGCAGCACAACCTGCTGGCTGTGGCTTCCCAGTTCCCCATGAACGTCAAGATCTCCAACCGAGGTGGCGAGATGCAACACCTCAGCTCGGGTCACCCCTTTCCCTGGCACACCAGGAGGGAGCAGCCGCTGCTGGGAGGCTGGCACTCTGCTTCTCTCTCAGACGGGTTCTTGTTTCTGTTTCTCTTAATGCTCATATTGGTATTTCCTTTCCCCAGATGACAGACAGGAGACTGCATTGAACCTGTCCACCAACGGCATTAGCAGTATCAACATGTCAATAGAAATAAATGGAGTTGTCTACACAGGTAAATAGAAAGGCCGCTTGGCCCGTGTAATTGCGGCCGGGAAATCCAATAACTTATAGCCACTGCCTGGCCAGCGAGTCTTTCCTTCAATCTGATGTCTTTACTATAAAATCCATCGTAATGAAGTGGCAGGGCCTGGGGAGAGGGGGCAGAAGAAGGAGGGGGTCAGCGAGGGTGGAAATTGGTCCCCAGCAGGTGCCAGCTATGAAGGTCCAAAGTCAGGGAGGGAGGGAGGGAGGGAGTGACAAGTGGATGGATGGACAGACAGACATGGGCTGAGAAGTGCAAAAAGGCACCTGGGTTCATCCCCTATGGGAGGGCACTGAAAGCAAGACTTTGATCTGGGGTCACTCTATTGCTGGCGTGCCCAGAGGGTCCCTGGCTAGATGCAGGGGTTCGCTGGGTGAGTAGCACGGTGTTGAGTGCAGGGCAGGCTCCTGGAGTGCTTTGCTAGAGCAGAGGCTTTTTCAGGATGTGATTCTGTGATTCCACCTGGCTACGCAGTTCATCCCATGGCCCCCAGCAACCTGCCTGCCCTACTGAGGCACCTCCTATTAAAATCAATGGCTCTCTATTCAGGACTTAAATATTTAATGAGCTGGAAAGGTCATGGCTAATCAGCGCATAGAGTTGCCAGCCAAACAGCCCTAGGCCGCCACACAGGCTGCCCAAAGTGGGTGAGGGTGGTTGGGCTGGGGGACAATGTGATGAGAAGGACTGGAGTCACCAGGGGTACTGATTCTACCCTCCCCAGCCTGGATGCTGGGGCCAGATCCCCAACACTGATCTTGCCCTTAACCTCCTTACTCTTGCTCCTCAGGTGTCCTGTTCGCCCGCCGGCCCCCAACCACTCCGGCCCCCAGCGGAGGAAGTACCCAGAGTCGGCCAAACCTGGTGCCTGCACCAAACCCACTTCTCCTAGCCCCCTCACACAGCTACACTCCCACCAGCACCTCACTGTAAAGGAGATGTCAGCCCTCAACAAAAGCAGTGGGGATCCCCAGAGCCTGGGAGGCTGAGCTGTGAAACCCAGCTGGGCCACCAAGGTGGGATGGGGAGCCCAATGGTGCCTCTTGCTGCACTATTCAGCTGTATTTGTGCACGTCTGGGGGCACCCACATGGGCCATTTTGCCACTCACTGCCACATGTGAGACCTCTTCCCCACACATTCCCTCTAACATGCTCACCTTCCTTCCCAGGCACTGCCCTGAAGTGACCCACCCCCATACAGCTCCCATCAGCCCTGAGGCACTGCTGGGCCATGTGTGCTGCATCCTCTGCACACTGCAGCCTCTATACGCACCTCGATGTACCTGCTGCAGCCCCTATACGCACCTCAGTGCTTACACTATCCTCCACATTGTCACACTCAATGCACATGCCATATCTCATGTACTGTCTCCCCTATACACCTCTCTATGCACACTACTTTCCTTTTACACACTCTTGGTGCATACACTGTATCCCCTATACACCTCTTTGGTGCCCACACTGCATCACCTGTTCACACCCTCCATGCAAACACTGCAGTCCCTGCACACTGCAGCCCCTATAAACTGTAACCCCTGTACACTGTATCCCCTATATACTGCACCCCCTACACAGCCCTCCTGTGCTGCCTAAGCTTGCTGCCCCTGCCCTGAGGCATGCCTCAGGGCCCTGGGTGCCCCCTGGTCACCCCAGGGGTGATGTCACCTCCAGCCCCTGGATCCTCGACTCAGGCGGGCTACCCTGTGGGGCAGTTATTGGGGATATTGGTGGGAAGGGAGGGAGTGAGATGTTGCAGGTAGTTAGATGGGGCTGGAGCTTACTGGGGGTAGAGGGGCTAGAGCCTGTGCACTTGCAGGGTCTTGTTGGTGGGGTTAGGACTGGAAGGTTCAGAAGTGCTCTCCACCACCAAAGATTGTCTGGATGCCAGGTTCCAGGGCGGGGGGCAGGGAGACTGAGGGCACTCTGAACTACCTCGTTGGGTCCAGGTGGGTGCTTCCTCCACCCATCTGTACCCCTGGGTGCCAAAGAAGGTGAGTGTGGAGCAACACTCACCTCTACCTCAGCACAGAGGGGTCAGGGCTTGTTGCTGCCAGGCTCCCCTCAGCATTCCCATCACAGCCACTCAACTCTGTGTATCTATTAAAGGAAATTAGCTGCTGAACCCAACCAGTCTTGAGGGTGGTATGCATGACCTTTAGCCACCTACCAAGTCCCAGTGCCCAGGCTCGGGACAGTCTGTGTGTGCAGTACACCACCACAGGCTGTGACATTCTGGGGTGGCAGCTATGGTGCCTGAGGTTTCACAGCCTACCTCACCTTTGCCTTAAGGAAAAAGTTGTCTAAAATTCTTGGAGACTTTGGGTTGCATTCACCAGTGTTCAGGCATGCTCTGGAAAAGACTGGGCACCAACCCTGTATGTGCCAACCAGCCTGTGGCAATTTACCCACAGGTGAGTTAGACTGCCTGTGCCAAGCAAGGGGCATGGCTGTGGGACTGCTAAGGCCATGGGACTGAGGTTGCACTCGGCGAGATGCAAGCAGTGCTGGGTCATCCTGGCACCTGGGCAGTACCCACAGAAGGCCCAGGTAACCCATCTGGATCTGGGAGACACAGGCACACATGGGTGCTTGTGGGTGTGTATGTAGGTGCACATGGGAAAGCACTGCGATGTGTGGACACTGAGTGCCACACACATACTGGCAGATCACTTGTGCTGCCTTGCACAGACTTGGTGGCATGTACACCACACCCATGTAGACAGCCACACTTGCACAGACCTGTGCAAACACGTGCTCACGCACTTGCACACACATACAGCCACCTATACATTTGGGGCACAGAGGCCTCATAGGGACAGACGCTACAGCCTATGGCAGCCATCAGGACAGGCCCACCCATGAAGCTAGGACCCTGGCGTCCAAGGGCACAGAGCCTGCTGCTTCAGAGGTGGTCTGCGGGGGCATTCCGGCCCAGACCCCCAGGCCCAGCCGTGTAGTGGAGGCGCTGTCCAGGGTGCTGCAGCGGATGGGGGTACACAGGACACAAAGGGGTCACAGTGGGGAGATGGCACAGGACCCCTGCAGAGGACCCTAGGGCTGCCCCTAGTGGGGTGGGACAGGGAGGACCTGTAGGTGGATATGAGAGTGAGGGGAGTCTCAACATGGGAGAGAAAAGGGATGTGGTATATGCGTGAACCTGGCCATAGCAGGGGTTTGTTCTGGAGACTGGCAACAAGTGTCATCCTTGAAGGGTCCATGCTGCATCCAGTGCTGCTTAGTGTCTTCATCAATGGCATTGTGGAATCCAGTGCATCAGCCTTGCTGATGACACCAAGCTTCTTAAGAGGTGCAGTTGACATGCCTGAGGAATGGGTGCTATGCATAGCTTGGGAAGTGGGCTTGTGTGAACTTCATGAGGTTCAATAAGGCCAAGTGCAAGGTCCTGCACCTGAGTCAGGGCAGCCCCTGGTATCACTAGGCTGGAAGATGACGTGATCAAGATAGCCCTGTCTTGAGAGTGTTGGTGAGTATAAAGCTGGACATGAGCCAGAAATGTGTTCTCACAGCCCAGAAGGCTCAGCCTTACCCTGGACCTCATCAAAAGAAATGTGACCAGCAGGTTGAGGGAGGTGATTCTGCCCCTCTGCTCTTGTGAGACACCACCTGGAGAACTGTGACCAGTCATGGGGCTGCCAGTGTAAGAGTGACATGGACCTGTTTGATCAGGCTCAGAGGATGGCCACAAACTGATCAGAAGGATGGAGCACCTGGTCTGTGAGGACAGACTGAGACAGTAGGGTTGTTCAGCCTGGAGAATCCCCTAGGAGGACCTTACTGCAGCTTTTCAGTACTTAAAGTACTTAAACCTATAAGAAAGATGGGGACAGGCATTTTGGCAAGGCCTGTTACGATGGGACAAGAGGCAATGGCTTTAAACTAAATGAAACAAGATTCAGACTAGATACAGGGAAGAATATTTTCACAAAGGTGGTTAAACACTGGCACAGGTTGCCCAGAGAGGTCATAGGTGCCCCACAGCTGGAAACAGTCAAGGAAATGAAAGACTGGACAGGGCTCTGAATGACTTGATCTATTTGAAGATGTCCTTGCTCACTGCAGGGTGGTTGGACTAAATGTCCTTTAAAGGTCCCTTCCAACCAAAATTAATGATTCCTCTGTGTGTGAATGTGTTGTCTAGGCTGGAGTGGGGTTTCCCTCTGTGTCCACATGTGTTTGTGAATGTGTCTATGTGTGCAAGATGCTTCCAGGGTGTTTGTTCCAGGGTAGTGGTACCAGAATGTGAGACAGCTAAGCCGTGCCACAGAAGACCTGCAGCCTCAGTACAGCCCACCAAGCAGAGCTAGAGTGGGATCAATGCAACCTTAAGTGAGGTTTTGTGTCCCCTGTCACTGCTAGGGAGTGCTGGCCACAACTCATTGAGCACTAGGGCCCCAGGGAGCCGGGAGGACACAAGCAGACCCCTGTCCCCACTCGGCCAGGGGCCACACATAGGGTGATGTGTGTTGCCATGCTCCCTGGGGGGCTCAGGAACACAGCTGCTGTCACCTGAGTAACCAGCCCTGATCGATGCCCACTTCCCGTATCCTGCAGGGACTGTAATTGAGAAGGAAGGAAGAGACAGAGGATGTGGGGATGATCCAGCCCAGAAGAAGTTTTGGATATAGACTCAGTGCTGAACTAGTGGGCAGGTGGCTGTGGCATCAATGTGCCATTGCAAGCTCCAGGGATGGAGATGGGATCAAAGGCCTCCCTCTCAGCCCCAAGGACCAGGGGGCAGATTCACTGTGTATTCTTGCTGGGCTGGTGCTGGGGGCAGCCAGTGCTGCAACACCAAAAGCCTTATCCCATCCAAAACACAAAGCCCGAGTGTTACTTTAAAGGATGAATGTCCCCCAATCTCAAAGCTTCCCAGTGCGTGAGTCCCAGGGCTGCCTGAATTTCTCACCTTGGGGAAGCGGGTGATCTATGACTGTCTAGCAGTGGCATTTGCGTGGTCATGGACATTGCCTGTCATATTTGGCACAGTTCACAATAAAGCCAGTACTCCCCAAACACGGACCAGTGCTGTGTGCACAGCCTCCAGCCTCTCCTGCAGCCCACAGCCACTTCTGCTAATTAAGCCATTTCTATTTCTCGCCTTTGTTGAACAAAGCACAGCTCTTCTGCTCTGAAGATCCTTCTTCCTCAGCCCAGCTATCGATCCCTGGGAAAACCAGCAGAGCACACAGAGCCCCAGCCTGCACCACCTGCCCAAGTGCTCTGCGCAGCTCCTTCAGGGTGATATGGGTGGCCACAGGAGTTGCTGGGGCCCTGGGCCATCCTGTAGGAACCCATCTAGACAAAGAAAGCTTTTTCAGGGCACGGTGGGGTTTGTTCTCAGCAAAGGGTGCTGGGAGGGTTCCCAGAGCCGTCCAGCCTGTATTGCTAGCTATGCTAATGAAGTACTCACTATCAGCAGATGGTTTGACCTGAGCCTGTCTTGGGGCCTTGACAGGGTGTTCTCTGGTGCCTGGGGCATGGTGATGTAACACCCAGCCCTATGCTCACAGCCCACACGGGACAGAGCCTGGGGCTGCTCTGGCGCTGCTGAGGTTGCATGGTCACGATGGGGCAGTGGCAGACTGGGCCATGGGGGGCAGGAAACATCAGAAGGTCCTTTGAAGACTCCTGAACTTCTCCCTCTACGATTTGGAGAGTGTCTGGGCTTTGTGGCAGATGCTATTAGCGTGAATTCATCTCATTCCTCCGAGAGATCCCTGTAACGGTGAGTGCCAGTCGCAGGTAGTGGCACGGCTGGGGCTGGCTGCTCATTCATTCGTGCTTCACGTTTCGGCGAGCGTTACCTGGGGCGGTCGCTGGCAGACTGCGGCCCTAGGGGAAAGCCTGCGGCAGTCTCCTGGATTTTAAAGGCCCTGTATCCACGGGCAGGATCAATTTCTTTTCGTACATTCGAGCGCCCCCTTCCTGGAGCACCGCTCTGCCATGAAGCGGCGTTCGACCACTCCGGGTGGGGGAGACCTCCACACCTCCCTCTGCCGTGCAAATCACCCTCGAACGCCGCAGCCTCTCCCCTCCGCCCCCGCGAAGGGCTTCGCACCTCACACCCGGTCGCCGGGAGGCAGCTGCGCCTCCCCGCCCCGGCGCGCCCGGTCTCCATGGCAGCGGGGCCGCGCGCCGCCGTAGGGCGGGGCGGAAGCGCGCGCTTGCTGCTTCCGGCGGGCGGCAAGATGGCGGCGGCGGCGGAGCTGCAGCGGCTGCAGTGGCGCCTGGAGGAGCTGGAGCGTCGCGTTGGCGGCAGCGACGGGACCTGCGGGCCGCGCAAGGTGCACAGCTGTGGCGGGGGGCAGCTGCCGGGGGACGGCTCCCGCCGCCTCGGGGCCCGCCCTGGCCGCCTCTCGGGGTCCGCAGGCCGGGCGGGGTCTGACAGGCCCGTCCCCTTCCTCTCTGCCTTTGCAGGTGGCGGACGAGCTGGTGAAGGTGCAAGTGGCGCTGAGCAATATCGCCGGCAAGAGAGAGAGGATCAAAATCCTGTTTAAGAAAAGTGAGCGGCCTCGGGTGGGCACTGGGGGTGCTGCGGGAGCTTGCAAGCACTGTGTGGCGTTTCGCTCCTCTAACAGGAATCTCTTTTCTTCCCGCGTAACCTCCTGTTATTTCGGGCTCTTGTGTGTTTGGCTGAAAAATAAGTAACTGAGTGTGGTCTTTCTAATCGTAGTTCTCCTTTTTGGCTTTTCATTTAGCTTTTGCTGCAGCCAGTTGTTTGACGTTTGCCTATTTGCCCCGCCTATTCTTCAGGGCGTGGAGCAGCTGAGGGAACCGGGATTGGAGTATTTAGTCTGGAGAAGAGGAGGCTAGCTAGAGAGAGCGTGCTCTACAGCTGTCTGAAAACAAAAGGTTGTATTGAGGTCTCTCCAGTAACGAGCGATGGGACAAGAGGAAAGTGCCTCAAGATGCAGCAGGAGAAGTTTAGTTTGGACAGCAAGAAACATTTCTTCAACAAAAATATTGAGCAGTGAATTAGGCTGCCCAGGGAAGTTGTGCAGTCCCCATCCCTGGAGGGCTTTAAACTTTGTGTAGATGTGGTGCTGAGGGACATGATTTTGTGGTGACCTGGCAGTTCTGCATTAATGGTTGGAGTTGATGATCTTGAAGGTCTTTTCCAATTTAAACTGTTCTATGATTGTATGGAGTGCAGCCTTTGAAGGTTCTTGGAGCATGAGCTCCTGAAATGATTTCTTGCACAGCTGAACTTCTTGGGTATGCTGCTAGAGCAGCTCTCCCTGTGTGTGTAGTGGGAGCAATAAGGATCACATGCTGCCACTGCTGAATGGATATGGGGAGTATCAGCAGCAGACAGTGGGGTGGTGCTTTGTTGTGCAAAGCAGTTTCTTGGCCAAGTTTGCTGTCTGGTATCAGAGAAGGAGTAGGATGGATAGAGAATGTTGTTGTGGTCCAAGGCTGCAGAGGTCATTCGGTATAAAAATGTAAACCATCTATTTGTAGACAACTTTGAAGACCAGGATGGAGAGCTATTGGCTGATTTTGTTTTGAGGACAGAAAGAATCAGGTTTCACATACCTTTAATATCATCATTCAAGTAAAAAGCAAGGGTGTTACAGGTTAACACAGTGGTTGTTTAGCTGGAGCCATATGTCACTTCTTGGCCACAGTGCTCCAAAGTCACGTGTTTTCAAGTCCTATACAAATTTCATTAATCTGGAAAAAATTTACCCTAAGTCAACAGCATTTATGAAGTAATCTGATGTATTCAATAAGGTCTCCTACTTTTTGTCTTCATGTATGATTTTCACTCTAGTTGAAGATGTAATAAAGTACCTCGACCCTCAGTACATTGATAGAATGGCTGTTCCAGATGCTATGAAGCTGCAGTTCATCTTGGCAGGTATGGCATGAAATGAGAGGAGAGGGGGTAGATTTTCTAGCACTGCAAAAGCTGCCTTTTGCCTGAGATAGGTTGGGATGGATTTATTTGGTGGTGGAGTCACCGTCCCTCGAGGTGTTCAAGAGGGGATTGGACGTGGCACTTGGTGCCATGGTCTAGTCAGGAGGTCTGTGGAGACAGGTTGGACTCGATGATCTTTGAAGTCTCTTCCAACCTTGGTGATACTGTGATACTGTAAAGGTCTGGCAAGGCACACTCTTTAGAGCTGTTAGAGAGATGGTTTATCCCAGCATCTGTCCCACCCTGGTGCTCCCTTGCACATGACCATGCTGCAGTTTTATCAGTTCCAATCTTTGTCAGTTTAACCACAAATTAATAAAAGGTGGAAAGGCAAATCTGGAGCTAGAATAGTTTTCCTCAGCCCATTTCCAATTCTCTAGACTGTGACAAAATGGAAGACCTTTGGAGCCTTGTCTTCTGTTGCCACAAAGAACTTGGTTCAGCCTTATCTTGGTATCATCTGAGAATGAAACTTGGTGGAGATTCTCCTGCCTTAAACTGGTGTAAACCAAGATTCAGGGGTGAGCAACACAAAAGTGCAAAACAAATCGTGAGCAAGCCCCTTTGTGCATAGCTAGGTCAGCTGGGAAAGTTACCTCACCACCCTCTGAAAAGCCACAGCAGAATCTTGTACTCAGTGATTTTGTTTCTTGTCTCTTCCCCACCAGAGGAGCAGGTTATTCCTTCCCGAGCAGCCCTTCTGGAGCAGGTGAAGAACCTCCAGCCCATCTTGGACAGTGCCAATATCCAAGGTACACATGTTGTTCTGAAAGTCTGAGCTGCAAATGCAGACCCCAGGCTGTTGCCTATCCTGTTTCCTTTTTCCTGTTTTTTTTTCAATTTAGCTTCAGACTAGAGGAGAGGACAGCTAAGCACAGAACTTGGTGTGAGTAAAGCAGGTACAAACTTAGTGGCATGACTGCTCCTCCCTTAATGCTGCTCTGATGTCCCATGCATAGCACAGGAAGGAGGTGATAGAGTAGGTCAGGTAGCAGGTCAGAAACTGCAGCGTGGCAGAGCCGGTGGAGACCAGCAGACTGTTCCTGCTTGTGAACTCTTCTACTTCTAGAACACCCCTGCTCCTGGCATAGGTGAAGGTGCCTTTTTAATTGCTTGCCATAATACTCATCTGAGTAGTTTACTCTGATGTACTTTGATAAACCCACACTGCAGGCATCTCCTTACTTACACCATCCAGAAGCAGTTAGGAGGCAAACTTGTCACTTAATGTACAGGTTGGCTGGGGGATTTTTTTGTTGTATAAAAGGAGTGTTGGTGGCATGTGGCACTTGGATTCAGAGTGCTGCTGTGATTTACTGGTGGAGAAGGAGTGGTCTTTATTTTGGGAACTACTTCCTGGTGCTGTGAAAGAAACAAAACGGATTCCTCTTCTGTGCTTTCAGCTGTTCCTGACCATGCAGCCAAGCTACAGCGACTCTCTCAAATCCACATCCAGCAGCAGGTAGTGTGAATGTTCTTGACAGTCTTGGCTAGCAAGGAGGAGAAACCATTTGTCAGTGGCTGCACTGACAGCCCTGTATTTGCAATTGCTCAAATTGCTTGTGTATGGCAGATATTTTTCAATCCCATGATATTAATACTGCAGTCTTAAAGAAGTTTGAGCACTGTGGGGGAGAAGTAGCCAGTATTTCTGACAATTGAGTTGGAAATTGAGCTGGAAAAGTGTTTTGTCTACTATAACACAGGTCAAAACGAAGGTTTGTGATGCATTTAACTACTTGGCATTCCTCCTTTCACTGAGACACTCAGGTAAAGCATTAACACTTTTCCAGTGTCTTAGTCTCTGGAAGGCTTCTGATACTGTCACCATGTCACTCCATCCTTTCCTTCCCCATCTGAGCACTGCCAGAGCTCACAGTGAGTAGCCTGGGCAGTGCCTTTCAGCAGTTTGCTGTGAGTTTGTTCTGTGGCAGGAAAAGCATGGATGTTGAAGAGGGGCAGGCAGCAGTGCAAGCAGTGCAAGGCTTTGGTGCTTTACCTGCATAAGTGTTTGTAACCTTTCTCTTGGGTGCTAAAACCCAGCTGCAGCCGTGGCCTGAGCCCTAATCTCAGTACTGGCCTTAGATGAGTGTACCCTGGTGCTGTCAGGGACTGGAGGGACAGATAACCTGCAGCTGATTTATTGCTGGCTCACTCTGGCTCCTAATTTTGCAGGAACAGCGTCATGATCTCACTGACAGCGTCAAGACACTCCTTGAGGACTACAACAAAATGGTATCCTTTGAGCCTTGGAACTGACACAGCTGGGCTGCCTGCCTGTTTTCCTGGGCTGCCTCCTCCCATCAGATCCTGTTGGATCCCCAGGCCTGCATATAATGGCCAGTGCCCATTCTGAGGTGGTGACATCTGTGTTCCTGTCAAACTCCTCTGAGGAGCAGAGCTGAGGGTCAAAACTGCCTTCTGAGATAGGAAGGGCAGGGTGCTACTGGTGAGCCAGAGGCCCTGTGCTGAATCTGCTCATGGTGTGCCTCAGCACTAAGGAGCAGCACAGTCTGCCTGCTGGTGCAGACACCATACTGGCTGGCTGGCATCTCTGGTGACTACTGGTCCTTGTAACCTAAGCAGATAACCCTGGCTCTGTGGGATTCTAAACTCACAGTTGGTAGGGAGCTTTACTCCTTTCTGTGGAAAGCCCCTTGAAATGCAGCCCTGCACGGTGTTCAGAGGTGCATTCTGGACTCCCATTGGTGTTTGAAGCTATGCAGTGGCTCTGCACTTGGATGGCTTGAGTCCGTGCAGTTTTCTGCAGTGTGGTGCCCCAGACTTCCTCTCTCCCAAGGAATGAAGAATGGAGCTCTCAGGCTGTTGGGATGCTCTGACCTTGGTTTCTTCCCTGCAGTTTCCACATCTCTTTCCTTAAGAATCGTGTTCAGACCTTGCTTCTCTCCAAGCAGTTTGTCCAGTGGAATGAAATACTGACACGACTGGAAGTGGCCAAGGAAGCAAAACCTGTAGCAGAGTGATGGCAGAGTCGGGAGCACAGAGAACCCTGGGAATCCTGCTGGCCTTGTTCCTCTCTGGAAAGGCCGCAGCATGGCTTGCACCCTGCTGTCTTGGAATCTTCCTGCTTGGTGTCAGCATGCTGTGAATGACATCACAAGCAGCTGGGGTCATCCTGGCTCCACAACTGAGCTGTTGGCTCCCAGTCAAAGCCACACTACTCCTTAATAGGCCACTGTTTGCAAATCTTGCACTTCCCTAAAATACCTTTTGGGCTTTTAACATATTTAAGAATCCCTTTCTGCTTTTACTGTGGGCCATAGTAAAATCCTGAAAAACTAACTGAGTTGACTTTTCCTGTGTTCTAATTCTCTTGCCTGCACAGACTGTCGCTGCACATGTGTTTTCCCCAGGCAGTGAATTGGCAGTTGTGGCAGCCAGCAGGAGATTGGTGCTTTCATTCAGCCTTGGGCCAAGGTGAATCCCTGCTGGTTCCCCAGTTTCCCAAGACTGTGATATGTGCTCTTATGGATCATTCTTCCTTGCTGAGAGGAGGCAGAGGCTTGTGCCTTCATCTTGCCTCTGCTCAACCAAGTGACTGTGGCATGCCAGAGCCCATGGCCAGCTCCTTACCCTTCAGAGAGAGGTATGAGTTGTGCCTTGCCTGGTCTGTCCATAGCATGGAGTTTCTTACAGTGCAAAGGTGTACCTGAGTTTGAGGTCATGCATTTGAAAGGGTGTCAAACTGATCTACTTGATGAGATGTGCAACCTAGGAGTCCTGCCCAGAAGTCTGGAGGGCTGGAACCAAAGCAGGGCTTCGGTCTCCCCTGGGTCCCTCTGGGTGCCTGGGAAGCTCTATTGGGCCAGTGTTCAGGCTGGGACTTCACAGCATGGAGTGCTGTGTTCAGCTCTGGAGTCCTCAATGCAGAAAAGATGGGGACCTGTTGGGACTGGATCCCGAAGAGGGACACAAAAATCGTCAGAGGGCTGTAACACCTCTCGTATGAGGACAGGCAGAGAGTTGGGGTTGTTCAGCCTGAATGGGGGGACATCTTGTGGCCTTTCAGTACTTGAAGGGGGCCTATAGGCCAGGGGCAGGCTTTTTGGCAGGGCCTGTTGTGAATGGTTTTAAACTAAAAGAGGGTATATCCAGACTTGTATCTAAGGCAGAAACTTTTTCAGTGAGGGTGGTGAAACACTGCACAGGCTGCCCAGAGAGGGGGTGGAAGCCACCTGCCTCTGTACTCTCCAGGTCAGGTTGGAGAGGGGTCTCAGCAGCTTGGCGCAGCGGCTGACGCCCCTGCTGATTGCAGGGGCTTGGACCGGATGGCCTTCAATGGTTGCTCCCAGCCCCTTCCGTGGTTCGGCTGCCGGGGCCCCGCCCCGGGGCGGCGCCGCCTGCAGCCTCCTCCTCCGCCTGCCGCTCGCGCTGCGCACGCCTGCCCGGCCGCCATCTTGTCGCGAGGGGCGCGCGGAAGTGCCCGCAGGTGAGATGCCCCCGGCCCCGGGACCGTGCAGCGGCACCTGGCCTCCCCGCAGACCCTCATGACACGGCCTGTGGCTGTCCCCGCCTGCCTTATCTCCCATGGCCGCGGCCTGGCCTCTCCTCAGGCCCCTGTGGAAGCCTCCTGGCTTCGCTCCTCCCGCGGTAGCCGGCGTTCGGTCTGCCTCCGCCGTGCTTGCCCCATCACGGCGGCCTGGCCTTTCCCAGGGCCCTGTGACAAAACCCTCGTCTGCCTCTGCCCCCCGACGGCAGCCTCCCACATCGATTCCCAGCAGCAGTGGCTTTGCCGAGCACTCTCAGCCGCCCCCGTCGCAGCTGCCCGGGAACGGCTTGGCCTTCCTAAGCTGTACATCAGAGAGCTCGACCTTCCCTGCCCTCGTCTGACAGCCCCCATCCCCTTCCCCCGCAGCAGCCGCGTCCCCGCTGGCTACCGCAGGGTCCGGCGCTGCGCTCCCCCAGCGCGGCAAGATGCACCTCTGCCGCGGGCAGCGGGGTGGGCGCAGCGGGAGGGCCGCGCCTCCTGCGTGCGGAGAGCGGGCAGCGGCCGGCCCCGCCTCCGGAAGGGACGGCTCCCGGTGAATCGGGGCTGACGCTTCCACGGATATTAACGCCTCAGTGCTAGGCACCTCGGGCTCTCAGCGGTGGGAGGGATGTGCCATACGCAGTTTAGGCAGGCCTCGGATAGCACGCCGGTAGACGGGCCCTGCCTTGGCAGAGCGGGGAGATAGGAGACTCGACCTTTCTGTCTTTAGCTTTCCCTCAGAGAAAGTTGTTGGTTTTTTTTTTCTTTTCTTGTGTTGATTTCTGTTGCCCTTCTCAAAGGCCACATCTCTGCTGCTTGCAGCCCCTGGCTTGGCTCTGTGACCTGCACTGTTCTATCTAGTATCCAGTCCCTGGCCTTTCACCAAAGATGGCCATTTGCAGGGCTAGGAGCCCCATGAGCCTGTTCGTATGACACACCTGAGCAGGTGAGCTGTGCCTGGGTTAATCATGGGCATGTTCTGGTGGAGCTCATGGGGCACAGCTGTGATCAGTATTCCCTGTGTTTTTCCCTGGGATGCTGTCTGTATTTTTTTACTTTACCCTGCCCTAACATCAGCTATGTTCCTTTCACTGCCTGCCTGTCAGAGCCCAGGCTGCACTGTGGCACTGTTTGTGCCGTGGGTATGTGCTGAGGGAGATGGGGTACTAGTGACTGCTCAGTATGAGTGGAATGTTCTTGCCAGTCTTTTGGACTTGCCTTTTCAGGATCCCCAACTTGGAGTGCCCTTTAAAGAAAAGGCTGAAGCTGCCTGGGGTGAGAGGTTTTGTGCAGCAGTTATAGTGGGAGTTTCTATTGATGGATCTGTTTTCTTTTTCAGCACTGTAGAATGGAGAACTATAAGAAGGCCAAAGTAGTGGAGAAACCGTGTCCTCTTCCTTTCACCAACCTGCCCCCTGATATTATTGAAATGAAAGTGAAGGATGGGAGCAAAATCAGGAATTTGATGGGCTATGCCATCAGCAAGATGGAGCTGGACTCAGTGAGGCAGATCCTGTTCACTGGTTCAGGCAAGGCCGTGAGCAAGACCATTACCTGTGTGGAAATCATGAAACGAAGACTTGGAGAACTGCACCAGATCACCAAAGTGCTCTTCAAACAGATAGAAGAGATCTGGGAACCCATTGTGCCTGAGGCAGGCCTCGATGCCTTGACAGTGAAGAGAAACATTCCTGCCATATGTGTTCTACTCAGCAAGGATGCCCTCAATCCTCAGGAACCGGGATACCAGGCTCCAGGCTCTTTCGATGCCTTCTGGATTGAAACACTTAAAGCAGAGTCCCAGAGCCAGATGAAGAGGAAGCAGGGTGGAGGCAGAGGAGCCAGCAGCACAGGAAAGCACCCTCGATCCACTGGAGGAGGACCGGGGGAGTCCGGTGGCAAGTCCTGAAATGCCAGCACCGTGTTTGGATGTAGTATGGGGAAGTTGCTGAAACAAGCAAGCTGCTATAGCTGGACAGCTGCTGCTGAACATGGGGTTTTGCAGAGTTGTTAGGGGAGGGCAGGATAAGTTAACTGTTTAAACATGGATGTGATAGCTGTTTGAAACTGTTTTGACAAGTTTTCCTTGTCAAACGCTGCCCAGCCGTACTCCATAGCATGTGGAGACAGGAGTTGCCTCTGCTTCAGCCTGCTCTGTTGGTGTCTGGTCAGCAAGACTCAGTACAGGGCTGCTCACTGAGCAGGGTTCCAGCTGCATGGGGCAGTGTGGCAGCCCAGGCATCCGGTCTGCATGTCAGGCAGCTGCATGTGTGGCAGGCAGAGGTGGCTCTTGCTGTGGTACGGAGGGCAGATGGGACCTGACATGGATTCCCTGGCAGCCATCTGCATCACTGGGGCTTGCGTGAGTGGACAGTGGGGCACAGGGCTGTGTCGGCCACTTCTGTCCTCCAGAGTCCACCTACAGAGCCTGTCGGGTGGTTTGAACGTAGGGCTTCGGGGATACAGCTCTGTCTGAGATTGATTGGACGTAGCATTCTTTCTGCCCTTCTTTCACCTTGGTGGAGCTGATGGTTCCACCAGCCTCTGCCAAAGTGGCAGGAGTCTCAACTCGTGTCACAACTAGCCTGAAATCCTGTAGCTGTGCAAGTGCCCTGGTGTGGTAATAATGGTGAGGTCCAAAGGACCCTGTTTTCACATTCTGCTCCTTCATAATACACAGAGATGGGTTTAAAATAAAGTTTCCTCTTCATGTAACTGTGAAATTTGTCATGTCGTCTTCATCCCACTGGAGGTCACCCTGTAAGCAGTGGTGGTGATGTGGCTGCCAGCTGAAGTTCTCTCTCTGCTCTCCGAAGAAGAGGGAACCTGTGGAGGAAGAAGGGACCTGCTCCGCCTTTTAGTCCTCTTGTTACCATCAGTGGACTCTGATGCAAGGAGGGAAGGTTTTCTTCCTGCCTTCACTGTTTAATATCCAAGAAAGGTCAAGGTAGGGCTTTACCCTGGGAAGCTATTTTTTTGTTCTTTTAAATTGCCTAGAACCACAGCTTTGGAAAGACTCGGCCCAAGCACTGCCAGGTGAGGCAGAGGATGGGCTATCTTTTTTCTTTCTTTTTTCTTCCTGGAGCAGCTCTGCTAAGTGATGATGTGCAGGGCTAAAGTGCTGTTCGCTGTGAAAGGCTGAGCTGTCCCTGGGACAACTCTTGCTCACACTCTATATCCTGAGCACTGCCTTGTCCTGTCTACTCTTCCCAGGTTACTGCCTGTGTTGGTGAGCTGCAGTTGGACTTGATGGTCTGCTTTGTCAACTCTGTAGGAAACTACAAGCATTTCAAGAAGGGATTTTACCTAAATCAGGGGAGCAAGAGAGGGACAGCACATACCTGTCTGACCTTATGCCTGCACAGGCAAGACTTCACCTATATTTGATGCCAACCATTTGTTGGATCAGTGCTGGGTTTACACATCTTGTCCTACTGCTTTCTGGTGGTCTTGTCAGGCTCTGCCTGCATGTTGTCCCCAGGGCTCACAAGGTGCTTGGGGGAATTGCTCAAACCGCTGCTGTGCCAGCACAGGTGGAACCTGGAGATGGGGCAGAGTTAAGCCAATTCATCTGGTGCTGTTCCCAGCTGCTACTCCCCCAACTCTAAGGATGAGACATTTTTTCTTGACTGATTAGCAAATTGGCAATAGATGCTAAGGAAAGTACTCGAGTGCTTCTGACATTGCAGCACATGACGAGCTTGTGTTTGCTCACTTAAAAACACCGTCTTAGCCCGGAGCTAGATGCTCAAGCAGTCCATGTCCTCCTCCCTCACCAATGCCTTCTCACAAAAGATGCAAAGTGGTTTTAGTTTTTATTTCACCCTTTGAGTTGAGCCTTGGCTGGCTGTGGTGGTTCTCCCTCCTGGGTGCTGCAGCACCTGGCACCCCAGGGCTTTCCATCCCCAGGACCAGAGCATAAGCCCCTGACTATTGCAGCCTGGACCAGTCCATGCAGCCAGCCAGAAGGGGTCCCCAGCTCTCTTAGGATCTCCTCATCTACTCCTCATCTGCCTCCCGCTGTCTCCAGATCTCATGTAGCACGTGAAGCTGCTTGGCCCGACAGGCCCCCTGCACTCTCAGGAGCTGCAGCAGATTGTCCTCCTCCATGTCACTGCTGTGTGTCTGTGTCAGCGTGTGGACATGTGGCCTGGCCATGGCTTTTCAGAGCAGCTGTAGGTGCTAGTATCTGATCCCTAGGGTCTCCAGGAACCCCTGCAGCAGTTGGAAAAGCCCCTGTCTGTCCTTCCCTAGCCACCTCCCCTTTGTACCTTACACCAGAGTGTCTCTGGTTACAGCCGAGCACGTGTGGGACGTGCTGTCACATAGACAGGCTGCCCTGTGCCTCTGTTTCTCCATGGCTCAGGACAGGATGAGCTTGCTGTGCCTGTGAGGGTGCTGCTGCTCAGATTGTTGGGGCACTGAAGATCCCTAAATGAGCTGCTGCCCCGACCTGGTGTCTGTGTCCATCCCTGTCCAACTGCGGACAATGTGTCCCCATAGGGACCGCTGCCCAGCCTTGGCCGCTCCATCCTTGGTATCCTTGAGCCCTGATGTGCATGGAGCCAGGTGTACGTCTGTGCATGCAGGTGTGTGCACAGCTGTGAACAGATGTCAGTGTGCACAGGTGCATGTGTGCAGGGGGTGTGTGTGTGTGCAGGCTGTGTATGTTTGCCAGTCTCCAGTCAACTGCAGCCTCCCTATTTAGTCAAGACTGTTGCTAAATGATGGAAAGTGGCTTTGTGAGCAGTTACACCAGCTCTCAGTACCTGTTGGTGTATGCCATCTGGCCCCAGAGACTTGTGTATGTCTTAAGTGGTGCAGTAGCTCACTAACCATTTCCTCTTGGATTACAGGGGCTTCATTCTGCTCCTCATCCCTATCTTTTAGCTCAGGGGGCTAGGTATCTAGCAAACAACTGGCCTTACTACTGAAGACTGAGGCAAAGGGGGCAATGAAGAACAGTGAAGAGGTGATTTGGAACAGTCAGCATGGCTTCACCAAGGGCAAATCCTGCCTGACAAACCTGGTGGACTTCTATGAACAGGTGACAACATTAATAGATGCAAGCAACTGATGTCATTTCCCTGGACCTGAGCAAAGCCTTCAACACTGTCCTGCACCATATCCTGGTCTCCAAACTGGTGACACATGGGTTGGATGGGTGGACCACTGATGGATAAAGAACTGGCTTGATGGCTGCACCCAAAGAGTGGCTGTCAATGGGTCCATGCCCCAGTGGAGGCAGTGACAAGTGGAGTCCCTCAGGGATCAGTCCTGGGACCAGTCTTGTTCAACATCTTTGTGGGTGCCATGGACAGTGGCATTGAGTGCACCCTCAGCAAGTTTGCTGATGACACCAAGCTGTGTGGTGCAGCAGACACGCTGGAGGGAAGGGATGCCATCCAGAGGGACCTGGACAGGCTGGAGAGGTGCCTCATGAGGTTCAACAAGACCAAGGGCAGGGTCCTGCATCTGGGTGGAGGCAATCCCAGGCACAAATCCAGGCTGGGCAGTGACTGGCTGGAAAGCAGCCCTGAGGAGAGAGACTTGGGGGTGCTGCTGGACAGGATGCTCAACAGGAGCTCTCAGTGTGCACTTGCAGCCTGGAAAGCCAAGCAGATCCTGGGCTGCATCAAGAGAAGTGTGGCCAGCAGGTCAAGGGAGGTGATTCTCCCCCTCTGCTCAGCTCTGGTGAGACCCCACCTGGAGTACTGCATCCAGTTCTGGAGCCCCTATTACAAGAGGGATCTGGAGGTGCTGGAAGATGTCCAGAGAAGGGCCATGAGGATGGTCAGAGGGCTGGAGCACCTCTCCTGTGAGGACAGACTGAAGGAGTTGGGGCTGTTCAGTCTGGAGAAGAGAAGGCTCCAAGGTGACCTAATTGTGGCCTTCCAGTATCTGAAGGGGGCCTACAAGAAGGCTGGGGAGGGACTTCTCAGGATCTCAGGTAGTGATAGGACTAGGGGGAATGGAATGAAGCTGGAGGTGGGGAGATTCAGGCTGGAGGTGGGAAGATTCAGGCTGGAGGTGAGGAGGAAGTAGTTCACCATGAGAGTGGTGAAGCCCTGGAATAGGTTGTCCAGGGAGGTGGTTGAGGCCCCATCCCTGGAGGTGTTTAAGCCCAGGCTGGATGAGGCTCTGGCCAGCCTGATCCAGTGTGGGGTGTCCCTGCCTATGGCAGGGGGGTTGGAACTAGATGATCCTTGTGGTCCCTTCCAACCCTGACTGATACTAATGAGTTCCTCAGCCTTTTCCTTGTCCTTGACCACAATGTTCTTCTGTCCGACAAAGGACAGAGATTCTCCTTAGTCCTCCTTACATTGCTAATATATTTGCAGAAGCACTTCCTGTTCTCTTTACAGAAGAAGCCTCTGAGGACACCTCATTGTGGCCTTCCAGTATCTGAAGAGGACCTATAAGAAAGCTGGGGAGGGACGTTTTAGGGTGTTGGGTGGTGACAGGACTAGGGGGAATGAATCCAAGCTAGAGGAGAGGAGATTCGGATCCCCATTCCTGGAGGTTTTTAAGGCCAGGCTGGATGTGGCTCTGGGCAACCTGATCTAGTGGAGGGTGTCCCTGCCCATGGCAGGGAGGCTGGAACTAGATGATCCTTGGGGTCCCTTCCAACCCTGACAATTCTGTGATTCTGTGAAATTTCCAGTGGAGCTTTGGCCCTTCTCATTTCCCCCCTGCATAGTTTCATTGAAACTTCATAGTCCTCCTCAGTGCTCTTCTTCCAAATGTCTCTATTCAGTCAGGCTGGCCTTCTTCCACAATAACTCATCTTTCAACATGTGTTCCTGTGCCTTTAAGACTTCTATCTTGAGCAGTGTCCAGCCTTCCTTTCCTGGACTCCTCGGCCCTTCAGGACTGCCTCCCAGGGGACTTTGTTGAGTCAGGCAGCACAAGCAAAATAGCAGGACAGAACAACAGCATGGGCAGTGCAATATAAGCAGTTGGGAAAGGAGGGATCTGGACAGGATGATGTCAATGGTATGAGATTCAACAAGGTTAAGAGTCAGGCCCAGCACTTCAGTCACAACAACCCCAGGCAACACCACAGGCTTGGGGCAGAGTGGCTGGAAAGCTGCCTGGGAGAAAAGGACCTGGAAGTGCTGGTTGACAGATGGCTGAACATGAGCCAGCAGTGCGGTCAGGTAGTCAAGAAGGTGACCAGTGTTCTGGCCTGCAGCAGGAATAATGTGGCCAGCAGGGGTAGGGAAGTGATCTGGCCCCTATACTTGGTGCTAGTGAGGCCACACCTCAAACATTTTGTTCAGTTTTGAGGTCTTCTCTACAGGAAGAACACTGAGTTGCTGGACAGTGTCCAAAGAAGGGCAGGGAAGCTGGTGAAAGGTCTAAAGCACAAGTTTTATGAGGAGTGGCTTGAGGGAGCTGGGGTTGTTTAGCCTGAAGAGAAGGAGGCTGAAGCGCCACCATATCGCTCTGTAGAGGATCTTGTAGTGAGGTGGAGGGTGGTCTCCTCTCCCAGATAGCAAGTGACCGACAAGAGCAATCAGTCTCCCGTTGTGCCCGCGAAGGTGTCAGTTGGAAAGGGCTGTCCCGGGCAGCGCTGTGTCCCCATCCCTTCTACAGGGATGCTACAGGGATGCAGCGCTGAGAGGCGGTTTGGTGGCGGCCTGGCAGCGCTGGCTCAGCGGCCGGACCCGATGGGTCTCCATCACCGCCAGCCGCCCCGGGACGGGGCACGGCGCCGCGGGCCCGCGCCGGCAGAGCGCGCGCCGCACGGCGGCTCTCCCCGCCCCTCACGTGGGCGCCGGCCGAGGGGCGGGCACCGGGCCGAGCGCTCGCCCAATGGCGCACGAGCGGCGGGGGGGCGGTGGCCAATGGGCGGGGGGCGGGGCCTCCCCTCCCGGGAGCGGGCAGCTCGCTGGCTGCGGCATCCGCCGGGCGGCCGCGCCGGGACCGCGCCCGGGGCCATACCGGCAGCGAGCGCCGCCAGCCCTCTTTCGCACCGCCACGCCGCGACCTAGCTCCGCTCACCGGCGCTCCGCACCGCGCACTGAGGCCCGGCGCCGGTACTCCGCTCCGCCCCGGGAGCCTGCGCCGGGACCCCGCTCCGCGCACCGGGACCTGGCCCCGGTAGCGCTGCCCCGCCAGCCCGCCCGCCAGCGGGGTCCCGGCGGCTCCCGGAGCGGAGACAGGTAGGTAACGCCAGGGCCCCTGCGACGGGAGGGCGGATTCGGCGGGACCTGTTGCTGCCCGGTGCTCCGCTGCGGGCCGTGGGCTTCGCGGGTTTGTCGCCGCTCGTCAGGGCGGGAGATTAGAGGCAATTGGGTCCCCCGAAACTGGGACGAAAGAAAGGGTTGCCCCAACCCGCCACCAGCTGCCCACCCAGCCGTTCCCCGCGTTTTGCAGTTCGGAACCTCGCAGCGGGTGCAGGCGGCAGCAAAATCACGTGGAGAGGGCGTAAGGTCTGGGCCAAGGCTGCCTTGAAGTCATCCAGAGATATCCCGGAGAAGGAGGGTTTGGGCCGGCATGAGGCGACGAGTCTCCCCCTGGGGACACCTCCAGTTTGGTAGGGAACAGAGGGGTACAGCCGGGGTGTGGTGTGCTGGGAAGATCCCCCAAACAGCAGCTGACCTGGGAGCAATGGCAGCTTCCAAACCCCAACGGAGCCCCTGGGTCACTGTCTGCTGGCACCCCCACGGCTCAGGCAGCTTGTCCCCTCGTGCTGGCAGTGACAGTGACTGTCTCCCTTCCAGGTGCAGGAAGGAGGAGCAGGGTCCCCGTGTCCCCACTGCCCTGCCGGAGGAGGGGAAGCTGAGAGAAAGCTCTGATAATCCTTTCCAACAACGCAGTGAAGCCCAGGACACAGCTGCGAGCAGCCAAAGTGTGACCGGTGACGCTGTCCTGCTGCCCATCTGGCCCCATCCCCATCCCGCTGCCCGCACCATCGCCATCCCCTTTGTCCACTGCCAATGCCAGTGGGTGGAGGCCATGCGCTCAGTTGCTGCGCTGGCATCCTGAGCGTGGGGCCGAGTTGCAGGCCCCGCTTTTTCCAACGGGACAGTGGCGATGGGGGCTGCTCTCTCCACCGGAGCGGTTGTGGCAATTTCTTTTAACTGTATCATTGCGCTGCTCATCCTCATCCTCTTCCTCATCCTCTGCAAGGCATGCAGGACCCCCTCATGCCCCACGAAGAGCCCTGCTTCTGATGCAGATGAGGCAAGGAATGAAGAGAAGTACCTGCTGCAGCCGTGAGCTGCCTGGGGACTTGGGTACCAGGCTGTGTTGAAGGAGTTGCACCAGCCTGGATTCCTGCTCTGGGACTGGTGCGCTGGACCAGGCACTATGAGAGCAGAGGGGATGCCAAGCTGCTCACAGGGCCTGTGACACCGGGCAGAGGCCTTTGTTATGTGGAGTCCCTGTGGATGCCCACAGTGACCACAGGGATGAAGAGTGGCTAGGGACATGCTATGGGGATATTTCTGCATGTCCCAGCAGCCAGCAAGCACAGCAGGAGCTCTGTTCTCGACTGCATCCTGTCTTTGGGGATAACCTGTGGGCTCCTTGCTGGTGCTTGGGGCCTGGGCCAAAGGCCACTGTGTCACAGACCTGAGTGGGACCAGCTGGTGGCTTGAAATGGTGAGGTAGTGGGAATGGTATGGGCACCTGTCCCTTGGTGGGCTGGCTGCCCCATGGTGGGATGTGTCCAGGGGAACTTCAGCAGCCATGGTTCTATTAGCAAAGCAGGGTGTTACCAGTCTGGATGTCTTTAGGGGTGGCCCTGGGTGCCATGTTCCCCCCACCTCAGGAGGGCATCTGGCACCTCTCTGCCCTGGCACCCTGTTTAACGAGCCACAGGAGGGTCTGCATGGTCTTTCCATTTGTTTCTGGTCTTTTTGTCAATCTCCTCCAGCACTGGCACCAGCACTGCTAGGCAAACAGCCCTCCAGCCCTGCTTGCCTTCCTGCCTGCTCCCAGTGGAGGCCAGACAGTGGGGTCTGACCCCAGTGAGAGCAGCCTGGAATGGCTTTTTGCTGTGAAAGTGGGAGGTGTGGAGAGATGAGGACAAACAGCATTTTGTCTTTCAGCCCCATCACTCCCCAAGGACCAAAGTGGCTCTCTGAGGAGGGATGCTGGCAGTCTGGCTGATCTCCAAACCTGGCAGCCGCATTCCCCCACCCTGCCTCTGGTTGCTGTGGGTTCTGGAGGGCTCTGCCCTGCTCATCCTAGAGCTGAGCAATAGTCAAGCTGGCACAGCCACTGCAATAAGAGGACAGAGGAGTGGGCTGTGCTGGGAGGGATGCCAGCCAGGGTCCCTCTGCAGGCTGGGCCAGGCCTGGCAAAGCCTGCAGTTGCTCCCCATGTCAGATGTAGCTAATGCACCCTTTGCAGCATTGGTTTTATTAGACTAATAAACTAATTTTAGGACCAGGCAGTGTTTCTGAGCTCTGAACAGTGCCTGAAAAACTGGGAGACAGCCTGTCCTGCCAGTGCTGAGGAGTGGCTGCCCCAGGGCTGGTGGCCTATGTCCCTGCAGGACTGTGGGCAGTTTGCTGCATTATGGTGACAAGGAAGTATTCATCTGTCTGTGAATTTTAAATGCTGGGTGAGAAACCTGTCTGCTGGGGGCTGTCAGCAAGGAGCACTCGCCAGGCCCGGTGCTAGAGACACTGGAGAGTTTCCAAGCTGTGGCCTTAAGATACAAAGATGCTTGTGAGGGATGCAGGTAAGCAGAGGGAGGGGACTTGCCAACAGTAGTGGCAAGCATGTCCCTTTTCATCAGCATGCAGTGAGGCCACCCTGTCTCCTGCTGCCACCACAGCCACGTAGCAGCTAATCCCTCTGCTGCAAAATGCCAGAGCAAACCACAGTGTCCAGCTGTTCCCAGACACCAAATGGGCAGAGGTGGTCAAGCCCCATGGTGAAACAGGTGGGGAGAGGGGAACTGTGACTGTCCTGAAGATGGTGGCCAGCAGCTGCTTTGATAAACCAGCTGGAGTAATGGCACATCCCTCTCCAACAGCTGTGGGTGGTGAGGGCTGGGTCCTCAGTCACCTGTCTTAAGCTGCCACCCCAAAAGCCACCATGCTG
The DNA here is from genome assembly GCF_014839835.1 of Dryobates pubescens. Classification (NCBI taxonomy): domain Eukaryota; kingdom Metazoa; phylum Chordata; class Aves; order Piciformes; family Picidae; genus Dryobates; species Dryobates pubescens. The sequence goes on along the minus strand of NC_071657.1, from coordinate 86,164,556 downwards.
TGTGTGGCTGACCCCACAAATGGCTGTGAGGCTGCAGCTCAGTGCATGTTCTCTGGCCACCTGGGACTGGGTGCCATCAAGCTGCAGCCCTGAGGTTTCCCTAGGGCTGGTGGAACCAGCCCTGACCTGCTTTTCATAGCACTGCCCTGGCGCAGGCCCAGCCAAGGCTGGGGAAGAACCGAGGGCTTTGCAGCTCTCGGGTACCAAGCGTGGGGAGTGAGCCTGACCGCAGAGACGACTGCACACCATGGCTCCCCCAGCACCTCTTTATTTGTTGGGGCACAAAGGCCAAGTGTTCCCACAATGCAAAGAGCAGCATCGTGGGCCGCTGGCTTTGCATGCTAAGCAGCTGCTGATCAAAGCTGGGCTTGTTCAGCCAGTGGCCCTCTGTAGAGCCACCAGCTGCCTCGCTCACTTCTCTGTCTTGCTCTCTGGATCTCTCACCAGGTTAAGCAACTTGTCCAGCTTTGGAATTTCCACCTCTGGGCCCTTCTTAATCTCCTGGCCTTTCTTTGCCTGTGAAGAAAGTAAGCATGGCAGAGCTGTGAGCAGGGAGATCCATAGGGATGGGTAGGGGTCTGGCACAGGGAGAGCTGTTGGTCTGCTGTGTTCCAGCTCTCATCCTTTGCCAGGGGCTCATCCACAGGGGGAGGCATTTGCCTATCCCTCTATTTCGAGCCCAAGCCCAAGGTGTGTTAAAACCCCCAATGGACTGTGGAAGGCCAGTAAGGAAGGGTTTGCATAGGCACGTGAGATCCGTTGATCCACCACAGTGACACAAACACACTTCTGCCTCTCTCCTCCTAGCCTTTCTCAGCCTTATGGGACTGGACCAGCCTCTAAGCCCTCCAATATTTCTCCTAGATTGCAGGGAGGTACCAGGAATGCACAACTTCAGGGCAGTGACAGTGATGTAGATGTTCAGACCTCCCCAAAATGATCCCACCATGCCCATCCCATGCTGGTGTTCCTTGGCAGAGGCACCCTCAGGAGTGGGTATCATTCTTTCTGCACCAAAACAACTTTTCCTAGGAAGGCAAGCCGCTGTTGAGAGCCCCTAACCTGGTGGGAAGAAGTGAGTCAGGGCTCCAAGATGGGCTTTCCTGTGCCTGGGCATGCCCTGAGCATCCACTGAAGCAGCACCATGCCTCATTGCACATGGCTGAGCCAACCACATGAGTAGGTAGGATGAGCTCTTCCCAGTGTCTTCCAGCACCTGTTCTAAGCCTCCATCAGCTTCCTCCATCGGTGCTAGAGAAAACTGTCAGCATCTTGGTAAAAATCATGTAGCATGAGGGAAAAAAGCTTGTTCAGTTCAATCCTTGTTTGCTTGGGAGCAGCAGAAGCTTCCAGGTCTGGTGGGGGATGATGTCTCTGCTAGGGGTACCAGTGCCACCCAGTGCTTCAGGCAGTGTGGCATACCTGCTGTAGGCTGCAGCATCAGTGCATTTCTCTCATGAGTGCTTGGGGCATTTAGGAAAGTGACAACTAGATTCAGGTTCTTCAGGTACATGCATGTGAGACAGCTGCAGCAGAGGAATTTTCCAGTCTGTGTTTAGCACACCAAGCCGTCCTGCAACTGATCATCTATCCCTCAGGGGTCCTCCAGAACAGCATTCACTCAACTGCTGCCTCCTGTCACACAGCCCTGCCTTCCATTCTCAGCCTTCCCCTTTGCCAGCCAGCCAGATCTCCCCTTGCCTCTGGATCTGAGGGGAAGTGGGCCATGCTCTGGGGCTTGCAAGCTCCTCTGTGCCCAACATGGTTTTAGGCAACCTATAAAGCATATGCCAGGCAGAGGTCAGTGGAAGGGCTAGTAGCCAGTCTGGCATGTGGCAGAGGTGGCAGCAGGTCCTCAACCTTGTGGCAGAGCAAGAGGGAACATCACGGCACAAGGCTTGGAGCCAGTCTATGGAAAGTTGCTGTGCTGGCTCCAGGCATTCCCAAGGCACAGCCTCTGCATGGGGATGCTCTTGAAGGGCAAGGGAGAAACACACAGTGTCTGAGCAAGGAGGCCTCTTGCTTTCTTCTCTCTCCACTTAGATCCAAAAGATCAGTTGTCATGCTGAATCAGCTTCTCCAATGGCCTCGTATGCAGCAGTTACGAAGATGGACCTTTCCTTCAGCACTGGAGAGAAATGCCTGGGCATGCCAGAGAAAGCTGTAGGGCTGCAGGGACCTTACTACTTTTCTCCAGCAAACGTGGGCATCACTCAAGGTGATGACCACTGGTGAAGAAGTCCCAGGGGATCCCCAGTCTGCTCCCTCATCCCAAAACAGCACAGCCCTGACAGAGCAGAGGTTTCCTTGGCTGCTAGAGGGCACAGCTGGGATGAAAGCAGCCCTGGGTGGAAGAAACAAAACATGGAAACCCCTCTGCTCCCAGGAAGGGAGCCCCACTCGTGACCTGAGTGCTTGGATGAGTTAAGGTTGATTTTATTTGCCAAGTCCAATGACTGCACACCGGGACAGGGCTGGTTTGTATTGTTGCTAAGTGAGCAGCACCCTTTGTGGTTCTGGTCTGGGCAGTGGGAGCGATGTTTGTGTTAATGGCCCACGTCACAGCTGAGCATCTCTCTGAGAGTGTTGGGATAAACACAGCTGCTCAGGGTATTTCAGGACTTAGCTATTTCTGCAGAAAAGCTGCTTTGCTATCTGACAGCACTCAAAACACTCCTTTTGGCAGCCCACGTCACACAGCACCATGCACAAGTCTTTGGGACAGGCTAAAGAGGACACTACTTTGCTTAGCCAGGAAAAGGAAATACTGAAGCTATATCCCATCAATCTAACTCCATTCCAAGCCTTTTGCTCTCCCCAGTGATGGGTTCAGGGGGAATACTTGGCTGATGCCTTCCAGGTAGTAATGCCAAGTCCATGGGGGCTATGTCTGAGCCTTGCTGAAGTCAACAGCCACAGGCAAGGCTCAGCTCCTAATCACTGAGCTGCCCCTAAAACCTTGACTTTCACAGTGGCTCAGCTTCTTTGGTGATTCTGAGCAAGCTGCAACAAAGCCACATGCAAGCCTGTAATGAGCTGTAACTGAACCAGAGGCCTAATTTAATGCCACATAACCAGGCAAGCAGGATAATACAGGGGAGGAAAATTAAAATGTCCTTTTGGAGGCACTGGAATGGAAAGTTTCCCTTTATTCCTCCATCTGCTTTTCCCGGGGCGCCTATGCATGTGAGCTGGCTGGGCTGCTGCAGGCTGGCTGATGGCACCACCACAGCACTGTGGCATCTGCTTGGATGCACGTGGCAGCTTCCTACAGATCCAGGGACTTTGCCTGCATCAGGCCTCTGAGGAGCAGCCCTTCTTGGAACAGAGCTGTTAGAATTTCCTGGAGCATATGTGACTCAGGGAAGCATCACCTTCATGCACAGCTGCCAATGAGCTCTGCTTCCTGGTGGATGTCACAACCAGGTGTGGAAAAGTTACTAATGGAGTTCTGCCACCTGGCACGTAGCTGAGCCCATCCTCTGCCTGCATCCCTGCTTACCTCACACCCATGGGGTTTACTCGAAGCTGAGGGGAGTCAGGGCACAGAATCCCCTGCATAGAGCTGACAGATGTAGAGCTGAGGAGTTTGTAGAGTTGTCTGTCCCTAAGGATCTTATAAACTGGGTACCAGAGTCACTCACAGCAGTGTTTACATTGATTTTATCATTAACAGTCCCCAGCAGGAGAGCAAAACGCTCTTGGCTGAAATAGTGATGAGGGATTTGTCAGGAAAGCTCATGGAAATGGTAGAAAAAGTACTCTGTGGGGATGGACTCTGCCTCTCTGACAGACTGTGAGCTCTGAGAGGTGAGATGCAGGAAGACCCCCATGCTGCTGTGTTCACAGCCAGGTCCGCTTTTGTCCTTATGCTCCCTTTGCCTTATGCCTAGGCTCCACTCTGGCTCTCCAGGCAGGGAAACGCAGGCATGGGGCTTCTGGCCCTATAGACACTGCAAGGCACAGGTGCTACAGCGCCCTTGATTGTTCTTTTAGCCCCAAAGGTGAATGCTGACAATGTAAGTGAAGCTGAAGGTGGAGGGTGACTGAGGTGAAGTCCCAGGGTGAGGGCAGAGAGAGGACAAGGATGAGAACAAGGATGAGGTCTGGCTCTTAGAAGACCCTAGATCCATCACCCTGGAAGCCCCAGCCCACTCCCTGCTGGCACATACTGAACCCTACATCCAGGATGTGGTAGTCAATTTAAACTGGATTCCTTGATCTTGGCTGATGCCTTCATTCCCTAGCTGAACAGCAAACTGCTGAGTTAATGTAACTCCCATAAAAGCCACGATGCTGGCACTTTCCAGCATACTTTTTCTTTGTCCCCCCTCCTTGGTGGAATAATCATAAAACATCTGCTTCAAGGTTTCAATTAAACAAAGCAAAACGTATTTATGTTTTAAAGTAGTGAGGAAGCCAACCCTGCTGGTATAAACATAAGCAGAAAAGTCCTCATAACTTCCTTGGGAGCAGACAGAACACTACTCCCTACTGAGTTTTGGTCAAGGGGTGCAGCCCTGGATTTGCCCTGATGTCATCATAACACTGATAGTTTCAGTCTCTGCTCTTCTTGACAGGATGGGATTTCTGGCACATCTGTGCCCAGATCCTGGCCACTTTACAAAGCAGCCCAGTAACCTAGGACATTAACTTCCTGTGCAAAACAGGGTTTTGAAGGAGGTTAGAAGCTCCAAGGAGCCACCAATGGGGCTTCCCAAAACTCCCATTCTTAGTGTCAGTGGAAAGGAGCACACAGCCTGCCAGGTATGTTGCCTCTGGAGAAGACTTTTTCTCATCCTTTCTGCCTTGCTCAGAGGTAGGTAAAGGTGACACCTGCAGGGTAAGGGCTCCTCCACTGGCAAAACACACCAGTGACAAGTCCAGCAAATTCTATTGGGAAGGCCAAGGAAACCCAAACTCCTTCATGAACACAGAAAACTATTCCTCCCCTGGGCTGTGAACAAAACATGGAGATGTGATATGACCTGCAGCTCTGAAGCCTTCATAAAACTACCCTGTCATGCTCTTATTTCTGTTGCTCTCCTGTTGCTGTTATATAGCTGTCAAAGGTGGAATTATGCTGAACTGGAGGCATTACCTGTGGCAGGATCACCTCTGGGCTTTCAACAAGCCCATTTACATTCAGGAGAAACTTGCTTATCCACAGAGAGCCCCAAGTCACCCTTGCAGTCTAGTTTGACAGTGTTGCTCCTGGCCCACAGAAGGATTAGCTGACACGATGGAGAGAAGGATTTAGGCTTATTTTGCTATTGTTTGGAAATAAATGATGCAGGAAATGTCCTGCTTGCAGGCAATGAAATAATCAGAAAACTCCAGGGGACAGCTGGGAGGTTCAGGTATCAGCAATGACAAAGGATCATTGCCCTCAAAGATGCTCATCTTTCCAGCTTCAGCTGAAAACTGTTCTGTTCAGGGCAAGAAGCTCTCCTTGCTCCAGCACACGTTTGACTCAGACTTCTGCTGGCATCTTCATCAGACCATGGCAAGGCACAACAGAGCAGACAGCTCTCATGTAACTGCACCAGTGCAGGTTAGGAGCTGATGCAAGAGAGCAGCCCTGCGGAGAAGGACCTGGGAGTCCTGATGGATACCAAGTTATCTATGGGACAGCAATGTGCCCTTGTGGCCAAGAAGGCCAATGGGATCCTGGGGTGCATTAAGAGGAGCGTGTCCAGCAGGTCCAGGGAGGTTCTCCTCCCCCTCTACTCTGCCCTGGTGAGACCTCACCTAGAATATTGCATCCAGTTTTGATCTCCCCAGTTCAAGAGTCCAACAGAGGGCTATGAGGATGATTAAGAGACTGGAGCACTGCCTTAAGAGGAGAGGCTAAGAGACCTGGGTCTGTTTAGTCTGGAGAGGAGAAGACTTAGAAGGGATTTAATAAATGTACATAAATATCTGAGGACTGGGTGTCACTTGCACCCTGTGGTAGGACAAGGGGTAATGGATGTAAACTACAGCACAGGAGGTTCCACCTATACATGAAGAGGAGCTTCCTCACTGTGAGGGTCACAGAGCACTGGAACAGGCTGCCCAGAGAGGTGGTGGAGTCTCCTTCACTGGAGACTTTCAAGACTTTCAAGGATGCATTCCTGTGTAACTTGTGCTAGGACTGTATGGTCCTGCTCTTGTAGGGGGGTTGACTCAATGATCTCCAGCGGTCCCTTCCAACCCCTAACATCCTGTGAACCTGTGATGGCCCCAGGTGACCTGCCCTTGCTTGCTGAAAGTTACCAAAGAAGCCACTGGAATGAGCAAAGACACAGCCAATAAAGGGGCAGGAGCAATATCGATCAGGCAGAAGGTGCAAATGAAACTGGATCAGACCCAGGAGGGGCTGGGAATATCACTGGGAATAAACCAGAAGGAATTCATAGTATCATAGTATCAGTCAGGGTTGGAAGGGACCACAAGGATCATCTAGTTCCAACCCCCCTGCCATAGGCAGGGACACCCCACACTGGATCAGGCTGGCCAGACCCTCATCCAGCCTGGGCTTAAACACCTCCAGGGATGGGGCCTCAACCACCTCCCTGGACAACCTATTCCAGGGCTTCACCACTCTCATGGTGAAGAACTTCCTCCTCACCTCCAGCCTGAATCTCCCCACCTCCAGCTCCATCCCATTCCCCCTAGTCCTATCACTACCTGAGATCCTGAGAAGTCCCTCCCCAGCCTTCTTGTAGGCCCCCTTCAGATACTGGAAGGCCACAGTTAGGTCACCTCAGACCCTTCTATTCTCCAGACTGAACAGCCCCAACTCCTTCAGTCTGTCCTCACAGGAGAGGTGCTCCAGCCCTCTGATCATCCTCATGGCCCTTCCCTGGACATCTTCCAGCACCTCCAGATCCCTCTTGTAATAGGGGCTCCAGAACTGGAGGCAGTACTCCAGGTGGGGTCTCACCAGAGCTGAGCAGAGGGGGAGAATCACCTCCCTTGACCTGCTGGCCACACTTCTCTTGATGCAGCCCAGGATCTGCTTGGCTTTCTGGGCTGCAAGTGCACACTGAGAGCTCATGTTGAGCTTCTTGTCCCCCAGCACCCCCAAGTCTCTCTCCTCAGGGCTGCTTTCCAGCCAGTCACTGCCCAGCCTGGATTTGTGCCTGGGGTTGCCTCGACCCAGATGCAGGACCCTGCCCTTGGTCTTGTTGAACCTGATGAGGTTGGCTTGTGCTCACCTCTCCAGCCTGTCAAGGTCCCTCTGGATGGCATCCCTTCCCTCCAGCGTGTCTGCTGCACCACACAGCTTGGTGTCATCAGCAAACTTGCTGAGGGTGCACTCAATGCCCCTGTCCATGGCACCCACAAAGATGTTGACCAAGACTGGTCCCAGGACTGATCCCTGAGGGACTCCACTTGTCACTGCCTCCACTGGGGCATGGACCCATTGACAGCCACTCTTTGGGTGCAGCCATCAAGGCAGTTCTTTATCCATCAGTGGTCCACCCATCCAATCCATGTGTCACCAGTTTGGAGACCAGGATATGGTGCGGGACAGTGTTGAAGGCTTTGCTCAGGTCCAGGTAAAAAACATCATTGGGTGACCTCAAGAGATAAAGGCAGTGGTTCCTGTATCTGAATTGTGGGTACTTGCCCACAGCATGACATGGGGCTGTCTGGCTTACAAATAGCCATGGGAGAGAGAAGAGATTGTTTGATGGGATGGATGGGCTCTGAAGCAGCAGAGAGCTATTAGCAAGTTCAAAACTTTGTCCACAGCCACAAGGGAGGACAGCCATCATCACAGCTCTGTCTGCTCTGCCAAAGGCTGGCTCACCCCGCTTGCAGAGTTCTCTGTCCAGGAAAAGAAGTCCACACAGGAGGAGCCAAACCCTTCCCTGTGGATGTCAGCAGCTCCACCAAAGCTGCAAAAGAGTATGGCTTTCACTTTCGTGCTGATTGGTGCCATGGTGCGATCTCTGCTGATCCTCAGCAAGGAGCTCAAGAAAAACTAAGCAGCAATCCTCTGAAGCATGTTGTGGCAAGTTGTGCTAACAAGATTTAATGAAGCATCAACAGTGCCCTCAGAAAGCACTTGCCAGCTGGCTGGAGCCAGTGATGTACCCTGGCTGAGTACAGGAAGCTGCCCAACAGCACAGCCCATCTCATAGTGACTACTGTGAGGCCTTACTAGGCCTGAGAGCAGGGGAGAATGAGGAGGGTGCTGGTGGGCATTGCAGGGTGCAGGACAAACAAGGCTCACATAAGGTTTAAGAAAGGCTGAGCACCAAGCTCTTCTTCTGGGGCACTAACCAAGCAATTTGGCTTCCAGCTACTTTGAATATTCCCTGTTCTTGCTAACTTCAGAGCCATGAGCAATGTCTCTAACACACCATCAATTTAGCCACCTAAAAATAGATATAAGAATACCACACTTAGCAGCCATGCATGAAAACTTTAGTGAGCAAGGCCAAGCTGAGCACAGACAGTGCCTGTGGCAGTCCCCACAGCTCCTCCAAGCTGGAAATTACAATGACTTACTAACTTCTGAATTTATCCCAGGACCAGCTACAGAAAGCCACCAAAACAATTCAAAACAATTATTCTTCTGCCTTTCCCATATCTGACATTTATGGGGTAAAACCAGGAATGTGGTTGATCACAGAATCACAGAATCAACCAGGTTGGAAAAGACCACAGAGATCAAGTTCAACCTATTACCTAATACTAACACCTCATGACAACTAAACCATGGCTCCAAGTGACAGATCCAGTCCCCCTCTTGAACACCTCCAGGGATGGTGACTCCACCACCTCCCTGGGCAGCACATTCTAAGGGCCAGTCACTCTTTCTGTGAAGAACTTTCTGCTCGCCTCAAGACTTAATCCTCCCCTGGTGCAGCTTGAGACTGTGTCCTTTTGTTCTGGTGCTGGTTGCCTGGGAGAAGAGACCAACCCCTTCATGGCTACAACTTCCCTTCAGGTAGTTGTAGACAGCAATAAGGTCTCCCCTGAGCCTCCTCTTCTCCAGGCTAAACAACCCCAGCTCCTTCAGCCTCTCCTCACAGGGCTGTGCTCAAGGCCTCTCCCCAGCCTCGTTGCCCTTCTCTGGACACGTTCAAGTGTCTTGATGTCCTTCTTAAACTGAGGGGCCCAGAACTGGACACAGGACTCAAGGTGTGGTCTAACCAATGCAGAGTCCAGGGGCACAATGACTTCCCTGCTCCTGCTGGCCACACTATACTTGATGCATGCCAGGATGCCATTGGCCTTCTTGGCCACCTGGGCACGCTGCTGGCTCATGTTCAGCCATCTGTCAATCAGTACCCCCAGGTGCCTTTCTGTTTGGCAGCTCTCCAGCCACTCTGACCCCAGCCTGTAGCACTGCATGGCGTTGTTGTGGCCAAAGTGCAGCACCTGGCACTTGGACTTGTTGCCATCCTGTCGGACTCTGCCCATCTGTCCAGCCTGTCAAGGTCCCTCTGCCCTCTACCTCCCTTCTACCCTCTAACCAATCAACATCTGCTCCCAACTTGGTGTCATCTGCAAATTTACTGATGATGGACTCAATCCCTTCATCCAGACCATCAATAAAGATGGAGCTTTCAATATGCAGCAAAATAAGGAGGAGCAATAACAGAACTCTTACTTTGGACTTCCAGAGGGCAGACTTCAGCTTATTTGAGCAGCTGATTTGGAGAGTACCCTGGGTAGCAGCCCTTAAGGGCAAAGGGGTCTAGGATGGTTGGACCTACTTCAAACAGGAGCTCTTGAAGGCACAGGAACAGGCTGTGCCCACGTGCTGAAAGATGAGGTGGGGGGAAGGCGATTGGCCTGGATGGGCAAGCAGCTCCTGAAGGAATTAAGGGCAAAAAGGAGGGTGTGTTGCCTTTGGAAAGGGGGGAGGCAACTCGAGATATGTTTAAGGATGTTGTTAGATCATGTAGGAGAAAGATTAGAAAGGCAAAAGCCCAGTCAGAACTCGAGCTGGCCACTGCTGTGAAAGATGAAAAAAGCACATTTATAAATGTATTAATGCTAAAAAGAGAGGCAAGAAGAACCTCCACTCCTTATTGGACCTGGAGGGGAACACTGTAACTAAAGATGAGGAAAAGGCTGAGGTACTAAATACCTTCCTTGCCTCAATTTGAACAGTAAGACAGGAGGGCTTCAGGACAACTGGCCTCCTGAACTGGTAGATGAGGTCAGGGAGCAGTATAATGCCCCTGAAATCCAGGAGGAAGCAGTTAGAGACTTGCTGAGCCACTTGGATCCTCTCAAGTCCATGGGACCGGATGGGAGTGCTGAGAGTTGGCAGATGAGCTGGCCAAGCCTCTCTCCATCATTTACCATCAGTCCTGGCTCACTGGAGAGGTCCCAGATGACTGGAAGCTGGCCAATGTGGTGCCCATCCACAAGAAGGGCCAGTTGGAAGAACCAGGGAATTCCAGACCTGTGAGCCTGACCTCAGTGCCAGGCAAGATTATGGAAGAGGTCATCTTGAGTGCAATCACACAGCACTTACAGGATGGCCAAGGGATCAGGCCCAGCCAGCATGGATTTAGGAAGGGCAGGTCCTGCCTAACCAACCGGATCTCCTTCTATGATCAGGTGACTGCCTGGTGGATGTGGGGCAGGCTGTGGATGTAGTCTACCTGGACATCAGCAAGGCCTTTGACACCATCCCCCACAGCAAACTGCTGGCCAAGCTGTCAGCTCGTGGCTTGGACAGCAGCACTCTGTGCTGGGTTAGGAACTGGCTGGAGGGCTGAGCCGAGAGTGGTGGTGAATGGTGCCACATCCAGCAGGCAGCCAGTCACTAGTGGTGTCCCCCAGGGATCAGTGCTGGGCTCCATCCTGTTCAATATCTTTCTTCATGATCTGGATGAGGGGGTCGAGTCCATCATCAGTAAATTTGCAGAGGATACCAAGCTGGGGGCAGGAGTTGATCTGCTAGAGGGTAGGAGAGCTCTCCAGAGGGACCTGGGCAGGCTGGAGAGATGGGCAGAGTCCAACAAGATGACAAATCCAAGTGCCAGTGGCCAGCAGGAGCAGGGAGGTCATTCTGCCCCTGTACTCAGCACTGGTTAGGCCACACCTTGAGAAAGTTGTCCAGTTCTGGGCCCCTCGGTTTAGGAAAGATGTTGATTTGCTGGAACGTGTCCAGAGAAGGGCAATGAGGCTGGTGACAGGCTGGACAGATGGGCAGAGTCCGACAGGATGGCAACAAGTCCAAGTGCCAGGTGCTGCACTTTGGCCACAACAACGCCATGCAGTGCTACAGGCTGGGGTCAGAGTGGCTGGAGAGCTGCCAAACAGAAAGGCACCTGGGGGTACTGATTGACAGATGGCTGAACATGAGCCAGCAGCGTGCCCAGGTGGCCAAGAAGGCCAATGGCATCCTGGCATGCATCAAGTATAGTGTGGCCAGCAGGAGCAGGGAAGTCATTGTGCCCCTGGACTCTGCATTGGTTAGACCACACCTTGAGTCCTGTGTCCAGTTCTGGGCCCCTCAGTTTAAGAAGGACATTGAGACACTTGAATGTGTCCAGAGAAGGGCAGTAAGGCTGGGGAGAGGCCTTGAGCACAAGCCCTGTGAGGAGAGGCTGAAGGAGCTGGGGTTGTTTAGCCTGGAGAAGAGGAGGCTCAGGGGAGACCTTATTGCTGTCTACAACTACCTGAAGGGAGGTTGTAACCAGGTGGGGACTGGTCTCTTCTCCCAGGCAACCAGCACCAGAACAAGGGGACACAGTCTAAAGCTGTGCCAGGGGAGGTTTAGTCTCGAGGTGAGGAGAAAGTTCTTCACAGAAAGAGTGACTGGCCCTTGGAATGTGCTGCCCAGGGAGGTGGTGGAGTCACCATGCCTGGAGGTGTTCAACATGGGATTGGACATGGCACTTGGTGCCATGGTTTAGTAGTCACGAGGTCTGTGGTGACTAGTTGTACTTGATGATCTTTGAGGTCCTTTCCAACCTTATTGATTCTATTCTGTTCTGTTCTATTCTATTCTATTCTATTCTATTCTATTCTATTCTATTCTATTCTATTCTATTCTATTCTATTCTATTCTATTCATAATCAGTGCATCCTAGACAGCCTTCTACCATCACATCTCCCACCAGCTCTTCTCTATTTGAGAACAGCAGGTCAAGCAGGTCCTCACCCCTGGTAGGCTCACATAGCAGCTGTGCTAAGAAGCTGTCCTTCATACACTCTAAGAACCTTCTGGACTGCCTCCTCTCTGCTAAGTTCCCAGCAGATATCTGGCAGGTTAAAGTCACCCAGAAAAACAAGGGCTGGTGATCCTGAGACCACCTCCAGCTGCTTGTAGAATACTTTATCTACCTGTAACAGACTCCAACCAGGATGTCAGTTTTGTTAGCCTTCCCTCTGATTTTTACCCATAGGCACTGAATCTTTTCATCCTTAACCTCAAGTTCTGTGGCACCGAGAGATTCCCTGCTATCCAGGACCACCTGTATATGATGGTCTGAAACAGGCCAAACAAGCAAATACCCTTAACGCTGCCCTTCCTCAATATTGTGATAAGGAAGCATCATCAACAAACAGACTCTCTCTCCTTCAGGAGGTCACAGTGCCAGCCCTGGAGACAATTTAGCCACACTCCAGCTTAAGCAGTGTGTGTTGTGTGCAGGAGGTGAGAGCAGCATTGCCTTCAGTCATCATCACCCTTGGTCATAGAGTCAAGCCAAGAGCAGCCTGCTCAAATGAAGCAGTGTGATGAGATGATAGACTCCTCGCAAGGTGCATGAATAAGATTTCCACTCATATCAGTTCACAAATTTAGTGGTAAACACTGGGACAAATCATTGTGTACTCAGTGCACAAGATAATTGTCCTCCCCACAGAGGCATTGTAAAATGGCTGGAGTGAGGAAAAAAGCCCAAAAGCTTTTGCCTTCAGCCCAGGGGGTTCTGATAATGCAAACAACCACTGGGATAAGGACAGAGGGATGAGCTGCTCTTTTCTTTGCCTCCTTGGTGCATCTGCCATTGCCTTTGAACCATGGATTCAGCCCTGCTGAGCTCAGACTCTCTGCAGTGCTGTCGGGTGCTCCTGGATGGGATGGATTACTTTAATTAGTCCTTAGCACTGCTCAATGGGAAGTGCCATTACCCAAAGCCTGCCCACATGCTGTGTGTTATAAAGGCTTGGGGGGGCATCAGCACTGGATATTTTAGCTGTGGGATCTCACAAACCCAAGTGGTAAGAAGCAAGGAAGTGAGAACTGCATTTTACAAATCACTGGACAGGCAATGCCTTGGCTTATAGCTCAACTTCAAATCCTGCTGCACTGCCAGCGAAACTCAGACACCAAACCTCAATGCAACCTAAACAACCTCAGAGATGCTCAGGCTTCCATAGCTCTTGTGCCGACCACAAAGAGCCATATCTGCAGCACCTTTTAACTTGAGCTGGCAGCCTTCAGTGGAAGGTTAGGGCAGGCACAGCACCTACAGGGCATGTACATCAAACACATCCAAAGGGGCGAAATGCCAGCTGCCAGGTAGCATCCTCAGCCACCCAGCGACATTCTTTTATCACTCAGCCTCTCTTTTCATTTTCTTACTTCAGCTTTACCTTGGTGTTTTTACATGATAGCTCAGCAGGCTGCTACAGATTACAGTTTAATGTAAGCAACTAAACATTGATGCAGCTCCTGCAATACTTTGGTACTGCTGTTATCTTGTGCAGCATGGCACCTCTTGAGAGGCTATTTGCAGTTATTTGAATGGTGTAATTTAAAAAAGTTGCAATTCTACCTCTTCCTCTGACTGTCAGTACTAAAAATACATATATTTATCCTGAGATCATTTTTTAAACAGTGCTAACAAAGTCCAGCTGCTTTTTCCCTTTTAGCACAGCACCTTCCTTAAAACTTTTGTTATGACAATTCATTATTTTTTTTTAATACAGCCCACAAAAATATTTGCATAGGAAATGTCTTCTTGCTTGCTATGAACACAAGAGTGCTTGAATATACTTCACTCTGGGTACATCCAAGCACACTGGAAACTGAGTTTTGCTCTAAACAGAAGTGAAGATAAATGTCTTCACTCACAGATGCCCCATATTTAGTAGGTTTAAATGCCAATGGCATGAAAATATATTATAGCTAATACTGCTCTGCTTACTGAAAGAGCTCAGTCTACAATCTGATGTCAGGCCACAGTGCTCTGTCCCTCTCTCCTGCTTTCCATGACTGCACTTGAACTCGGGGGTGCTCCAGAAATAGCACTAGATATTTCAACCACACGAAAATTTGTGTCGTCTCAACAGCACATTCTCGTGTGTAGGCTTCATTTAAATCACAGTGTCACCTGGGGCAGGGCTAAAAGGTTAGTCCACCAGTACACCCTTGTCCTTGGTGAGAGCAGGTAACTTCTAAATTGCTTCTGACAGATACTTGTCCAGCACTTGACCCAGTCCTTGAGGTGCCCAGCACAATGTGCCCCAAATGGTGGATTGTCACACTCTGCTCCTATCACCTGCATGGCCATTTCTTTTGAAAACTCCCAGGGATGGTGCTGCCAGCCTATCTCCTGGTGATGGCTGCAGCATGTCCCTCTCACACCCACAGAATTCTTCTCCCTAAGTCTTTTGCTGCCAACTTATAACCTTCCTTCCTTACCCTGATAACCCAGGACTTCTTTAGCGGTGTGCATATTCCTTGATTTCATCGTCTCAGTTGGCCTAGTTGTCCTTGCTGCTGTCCTCCATCTCATGACCTTCAAGCCTGGTACACCAAATTGGAACTCGGGCTTTTTGCTCTGCTAAGTGATGCAGCAGGGTCGGTTCATGTGCTCTGCTCATGCCTCCCTTGCCTATGCTCTCCAATACACCATCTCTGCTACAGAAGGGCACTGCTGGCAAGCAAGATCTTTTTCTGTTCACTTTCTAAGTCGATTATTCCTACATCTCCTTTCCTTATTCTACTTTGCCTCCATTCTCACCAAAGTGTATCCTGTTTACTTCAGACCATGTCTTTCATTTGCCACAAATTAGATGACTTGCACAGCTTCTCTCCACCTGCTGCACAGAAAACAGACAGGCAAATGATAAATGCCACACAAGTACTCCCAAACCTGGGATACACTGTTAGTCTGAACTGTGTGGAACATCATGCTAAATTGCATCAGTTATGCTGCAGCATGCAGATCAGGGCTTAAAAGGGGTCACTGAGAAGCTGGACACAGGATGAGCATGGGAAATCCTGAGCTAGAGTTGCTGCTTTCCTTCAGGATCTGATCCTGGTACAGTAGCTCAGAAACCTCTTCCTCCCCCACAGAGTGACAAGACTTAGCTGTAAACCATCACAGTGCCCCTTTTCCTTGGCAGCTCCTGGTCAGCAGCTTGTCTTCTGAAGATGGGCTTGGAAGTGTGCTGCTTGGTGGAGGATGGCCATCAGTGCTTGTTGGCAGACATCTCTTGAGCCCACACTGATGTTGAGGTTGTGTTACACACTCACTGTTCATGTTCACAGTGACCCAGCGACACTGGATTGTGCCTGTACAAATGCAGGGCCCAAGGACTACCTATCATCCAGGAGACAGGATAAAACAACACAGGAGAAAGCCAGTGATTTTCTGCAAGGCAGCGCAGGGAAATGATCCTCTGGGACACAGGCACCCGTGGACCACCTTGCTTCCTTCTGGGAGACACTGTCAGCAGTAGGCAGATCTGCCCTGACTTGATTAACAAGTGCTTTGCAATGCAGGGCAGACCTGAACACTGGCTGTATATGATGGGAATGGAGGCTGGATTTGAGGATGGTCCTGTCCCACCAGCAGACCCAGATTCTATATGAATGGTGACTTATTCCTACCCACGTCTCATTCTGTCCCTGCCACCCAAAAGCATTGAGTATTCCAGGACCTGCTTGCAGACAAAGATGAGGTGCAGGTCTAAAGGCTGTGTTTGGGTAAGCTGTACAGGCAGGAGACAGCCATTTTAATGACAATCCATTCTTAAGACTCTGATCTGGCTCCAGCCCAAATCTTTGTGCTAAGCTCCTTGACATCCTGTTTAGAAAAGTATTATTAAAACCTAATTGTTTCATGCATATATTGCTGTTTTGATTATAACAGAAGTAGAAGAGACATGTGAGCAATAATCAATCTGACTGATGCTAATACATATCGGAAGAAAGAACTGGCCATGGGAAAAGCCAATACGCCATCATCTCTGTAAATCACAAGGATATATTCCTGGTGGCTGTTCATGTGGCCAGCAGTGCAGTTACAGTGTGGCCAGGGACAGCCTCCACAAACTGCTCTTTGCTTTGAGTCACTGACCAGGATGCTGCACCTGAATTAATTTTACATGCTTGCTGCTGTGTCTCTGTTGTACCAAAATGTAATTACTTCAGTGCCATAGACCAGTTAAAACCATCTGCTCAGCTGGCTGCTGAAACTAATGGACTTTCTTTGAAGCAGAGTATTGCTAAATAAAATCAGGTTGGGAAGAAAACAATGTATAAGTCATTATGGTCCTTAAGGTAAGCACTTAGCAAGGTAATTTCTCCATCGCTCAGCAAGTCCCACCAGTACCAGAGATAGAACAAGGTTAATAAGCAGCTGACAGCTTCAGCAAGGCAGTGGCCAAGCTGGCAGGAGAACTATCTGACAATTAATTGCAAATTTAAGGACTGGAGGAAACCTGTCAGCAGAGGTTAATAGAAGCTGATTGTACATGCCTAAGACTAAGTAGACAGACCTGCTACATTAAGAGAACAAGTGGTACAAAGCCTGTCCCCTTATTGAGGGTGAAAACAACACACCAGCAAACATGGCTTGACCCTCGCCCTGCTCTTTGAGCTGATGAAACTGGGACAGAGGGGGATCACAGAATCACAGGAAACATCTGGTGGGTAGAGACTTCAAAAATCATCCAGTCCAACCCTTGACTCTGCTCTGAAGGGTCAACACTAAACCATTTCCCTAAGTGCTAAGTCCACACACTGCTTGAACACCTCCAGGGACAGTGATTCCACCACTGCCCTGGGCAGACCAGTGTTTGATGACCCTCTGTGAAGAAATATTTCCTAGCATCCAGCCTGAATCTCCCCTGGCACAGCTTGAAACCATTTCCTCTAGTGCTGTCACTTGACACCAAGGAGAAGAGGCTGACACCCTCGTAGCTTCAACCTTCCATCAGGTAGTTGTAGAGAGTCAGGAGGTCTCCCCTCAGCCTTCTCTTCTCCAGACTGAACAACCCCAGCTCCCTCAGATGCTCCATGTGCTCCAGACCCCTCATGAGCCTTGCTGCCCTTCTCTGGACAAGCTCCAGCACCTCAATGTCCTTCCTATAGTGAGGGCCCCAGAACTGAACACAGTACTGGAGGTGTGGCTTCACCAGTGCTGAGTACAGGGGGACGATGCCCTCCCTGTTCCAGCTGGCCACAGTGTTTCTAATACAAGCCAGGATACTATTTGCTTTCTTGGCCACCTGGGCACACTGCTGACTCATAGAATACATAGAATACATAGAATACATAGAATAAACCAGGTTGGAAGAGACTATCAACCAGAACCCCTAGGTTCCTCTCCAACTCACAGCTTTCCAACCACATACCCCCAGATAGGGAGCTTACCATGGGACTGTCCTGCTGCAAAGCCTCCCTACCCTCTAGCAGATCAGCGCAGGCACCCAGCTTGGTGTCATCCGTATTTACTGAGGATACATTCAACCTGCTGATCCACATCATTGGTAAAGACACTAAAGAGAACAGGTCCCAGTACTGAACCCTGGGGGATGCCACTAGTAACTGGGTGTCATTCAGACTTAACTCCACTCACCACCACTCTTTGGGCAGGACATCTAGCCAGTTTTTTATGCAGTGAAGAGTGCACTTGTCCAAGCCTTGTGCCATGAGTTTCTGAAGGAGAATGTTGTAGGACACAGTGTCAAAGGTTTTACTAAAGTCCAGGCAGACAATGTCTGCCTCACTCACTAGGTGGGTCAGCTTATTGTATGACTGGGCCAATGCTGCCAGGCAAACAGCCAGCATGTATCCTGGAAGGCTCATAGAGGAGGTACCTTCTCAGTGGAGAAAGTAGAGATCTTGCCTCAACTGGATGCCATTCTGGCTGCAGATTCCCTCAGCATGGCGAGATGATTATCTCAGAAAGAGTCACTTCTTCCCAGGCTTTCCTGTTTCTATTCTGATCTGCGTCCATGCATGGACCCTCCTGATATCACCCTGGTATGAGGAGCTCCCTGAAACCCAGAGAGGTTATCAGGCAGGAGGAAGTAATAAAGACTGAACAAGAACAAGCTGAGACACCTCAGCTGACCTAGAGAAATAGTGGAAGCAAGTCCTTTGTAGAAATAATGTTGCCTCATACCCTTATATCCCACTGCTTCTCCCACAAAACAGTTAACCATGTGGGATCCTGTAAGTAAAGCACTGTGAGATGCAAACACCACAAATGCTGAGAGATGGTGGTTTCTCCAGACACCTTCCTAACTGTGCTCTTCCCCCTTGATATGAGGGAGTGCTCAGCATCATTTAAGAGCTGGGAGAACCATAGGTCAGCAGGGGCTGAGCCCATTGCACTGCTGCATGCCTGGCACTGAGCATCAAGAACAATTCTGAAAAGAGACATTTTCATAGCTGGCAGCCAAGCAGGATACAAAAGAAAGACAGAAAGGGACCACTTATGCTCAGAAAATTAAATCCAAATCTATTTCCAGTAATTGTACTTCCATTAACACCCTATTTGCCATAAAGATGCATAAAACCCCTAAGTGAGAACTGCCACTGCTCTGAAAGTGAGAAGAAGGTAACAGGGGAAGTTGTGCCAGACTCTCCCTAGCTTGAGAAATCCTTAAGTAGCCTGGATCATTGTGAATGATTATTGTTTGTAATTTAGCATTCCCCAGCAGCCATCTGTAAATGAACCAGAAATCCAGTGACAGCAGCAGTGAACCCACAACAGAGCTGATTTATTCCACCAGCCACTGATTTAACCATAGACAAATGCAATGTTTCCTATATGACCATCTGGGGTTTGGATGCATTGTGGTGAATGTAACATAAGCCAAATTCCCTTGTCACTCCCTGCTGAAATCATAGAATCCTTCTTGCAGGCATGAGATTAGTGACTGGCTTGGTGATAAAAATCAAACTGTAAAAAGTCTTAAATTTCAGCTATGTATATGAGGCTTCCAGCTTCACCTATGGAAGCAGGGGCAGAAGGTACTTTAAGGAATGAACTAAGATGTTGACAAACATGACTGAGTTGAGCAAAGACTACCAAGACTGATGAAGGCTGAAGGATTTTTACTGAGAAGACACTAAGGGTGCTAGGATTGTTCAGCCTGAAGACAAGATAGTTTTAGGTGATCTAATAGGATACTGCCAGCATCTAAGTGGAGGATATCAAGAAGACAGAGGTAGACTCTTTACAGGAGTGCATAGCAGGAGACTGAGGCACAACATCCATAAACAGGGAAGGTGTGGTGGCTTGAAGATGACATAAGAAAGCTTTTCTCCACAGTGATAGCTAACTATTGGAACACAGCTCCAGAAAGAGTGTGGGAGCTTCCACTTTAGAGGTTTTCAAGATAAGTCTAAGCCCTGAGCTTAGTCTTGTTTGACCTCAGGGCTGACCCTGCTTTAAGATGGAGTTTAGACTAGAGACCTCCCAACATCTCTTCCTGCCTGAACATGCTTGTGCCTCTGAGTCCAGGATGTTCTTCACCACAAACTCTAAACTGAAGGATGAGTTTTGCAGCTCTCTCCCACTTTGTTGTTCTGTTCCTACTACAGGCAGCATTTCTAAGCAAATATTCTTTTAAATATACAGTGCTCACAGTGCTGGGACTGGTGCAGAGCAATCCAGCCCTTACCACGGCAATTACCAGCCCCTGGTGAATGCTGATGTGTTGTGAAAGGTGACAGGTTCCTCAGCAGCCACCTCCCAGGGTACCAAAATGTTGAGGAAGCTGTGCATATCAATTTGAATGTTGCTATTAGAGTGGTAAAGAGAGGAAGAAAGTCTCTCAGTGAAAAATGACAAGCAGGAAGCACTGGAAGAAATCCATGGAAAGCAGAAGCCTGAGGCAGATGGCTAGAGGACCAAGGAGGAAGTTGCATGAAGAGTCCCTGAGAGTTGGCACCATAAGGATCAAAAAGTGAAGACTGTTTCCTCTTGCTTACTGACAAACGGAAAAGCTCCAGTCTAACACAAAAGGGGAGCTTATATAATCCCAGGCACATAGGGCAAGTGTACCTTTTCCTCCTAGGCTTATTTCAATGACAGAAAAGGGATAAACACTGATTTAATGCCAATCTGTGCTCACTGTTACTGTAACACCTTGCTGGTTTTGAATACACATTAATCCATAAGCCAGTAAATAAGCCAGAATCAAAAGAGTTGAATTCAGGAGTCTGTAAATATATTCCTATACAGCTACCCAGCCTGTTCCAATATGTGATTACCTCTTCATGAAAGCTGTGGATCTCTCTCTAATACTGCCTGTCAATCCCTGATCATTTCAAGGAGGTCAAAAATGAAAGCAGATTTCATGTAAGACTAGGAATAACTGTTACAATGAACTCGGTCAGTAAACTGATCATGCCAATGACTCCTCATGGAGCTAGAGCACAACCTTCAGTAAAAGACCAGGAGTTTTGACCTGAAGGAGTTTCAAGGGATAGAGACAAACAAGTACCATGCTAAATATATGTGCTTTAGTGCTTGTTTGAATTGGTTAGCCTTTGACTTAACACCACAACATCAGCTAAACCATGCCACCAAGTGCCACATCCAGTAGCACAGCATAGCATAGAATAGCATAGAACAGAATTAACCAGGTTGGAAGAGACCTTTGAGATCATTGAGTCCAACCTATCATCCAACACTATCTAATCAACTAAACCATGGCACCAAGCACCCCATCCAGTCTCTTCCTAAACACCTCCAGTGATGGTGACTCCACCACCTCCCTGGGCAGCACATTCCAATGGCCAATCACTCTTTCTATGAAGAACTTCTTTCTAACATCCAGACTAAACCTCCCTGGTGCAGCTTGAGACTGTGTCCTCTTGTTCTGGTGCTAGTTGCCTGGGAGAAGAGACCAATCCCCTCCTGGCTACAACCTCCCTTCAGGTAGTTGTAGACAGCAATAAGATCTCCCCTGAGCATCCTCTTCTCCAGTCTTTTCTTAAAGACCTATAGTGATGGTGACTCCACCACCTCCCTGGGCAGTCCATTTCAGTGCCCAATCAGCCTTTCTGTGAGGAAGTGCTTCCTAATATCTAACCTAAACCTCCCCTGGCACAGCTTCATACCATGCCCTCATCCTGTCACTAGTTGCCTGGGAGAAGAGTCTGACCCTCAACTGGCTACAACCTCCTTTTAGGTAGTTGTAGAGCATGGTAAGGTCCCCCGTAAGTCTGCCCTTCTCCAGGCTGAACAACCCCATCCTCCCTCAGACATATCACATAACTCATGGCACTTCTGCAGCACCTTTCAGCCCACTCTGCCTAAGCCTTTTGCTAACTCTTGGCTTGCCCACTTGCAGAGAGGAGAAGGGACAAGGCACTGTCAGTGGTTTCATTGCAAGCTGTGGAAAGCAGAAACTGTCACTGTGAAGTACTGTGAATCATAGGGACCCAGGACATACCTCCTCCAATAAACCCCTGACAGTGACTCATCTCAGAACAGAACACAGGATGTTCCACCTAAACATAAGGGAAAACTTCTTTACTTTGAGGGTGACAGGGGCAGTGGAACAGGCTGTCCAGATGTTGTGGAATCTCCTTCTCTGGACTCTTTTAAAACCCACCTGGACATGTTCCTGTGCAACCTGATCTAGGTGAACCTGCTGGAGGGTTGGACAAGATGATCTCCAGAGGTCCCCTCTGACCGCTATTGCTCTGTGATTCTGTGACTCCAACCTGCATAAGGGGCTGGTACAGAGAGGAGGGGAGTAGCCTTTCTCCTGTGACTGCCAGCTCAGACTGGGACCACAACTATGATGACTGTTTCAGAGACAAAGGAACTGCCAAGCCTTCTCTTTCTCTTCCTTTGCAGGTTGGCAATGGTGGGTCTCATTTCCTTGTTGCTTTTCTGACTTACAGCTTGTGGTGGTGAGAGAAAGTTCAGTTCTCCCCCCACACACACAAGCTAACCTTGACTCAAAATGAAGATCTGACTGATTGCAGAAGACCTTGCCTACAGCACCAGCTGGGCTGGAAAAAATCATGCCCAGCAGCGCAGCCTTGGCTATGAGCAAGGTACAAACACAGTGAAGAATGACATTTCCCTACCAGACAAGAGGTAAAACATGAAGTTTCTCCTGCTTCTGCAGAAGGGATGGAAGATACCTATGCAAGTCTTTGTGCCCTATGCCCACCCCAGGATTTCCATCCTCAGGAACTGCATCTCAGGCTGAAGCTACTAAAGGCTCTTCCCATTGTGGAAACAAAACCCAGATCTCTTTCTTTTGATGCTGCTTTAGGTTGGGAAATCCTGTGAGGCTGGGCTGAGGTGCTACCTCCTCAGTCCTGCCTTTGGCTTTGTGGCAGCAGATCACCAAGTGTTTCTCATGCTGGGCTTTCCCTTCCCTTCTGCAGCGTGAGTTTTCCAGCCCCTTGGCTGCAGGAGCCATTTGGAATGCAGTGTTTTTATAGCATGGCTTCTCTTCTTGAACAAGCATTTGTAATTGAAACCAAATCCATCAGCCTTTTGCTCTGCTCTACAAACTCTAACCATGCAGCAAAGCCTGGCACACCTGTGTGTTTGTTTTTTAATGGATTGAAAGACACTAAATTATTAATTTCCTTCATTCCCATTGGATGTCTTTTCACTGTCAAGGCCAGATAAAATGAGAATTTTTGAGTTCCTTTTCCTGGTTTCTTCAGTGCAGATCAAAGCAGTAAGCCTAATCCTGGAGAGGGATAAGCACCCTTCAGTTTCACAGCTGCATTTGGTAAAGCAGTTTCTGGTCATTCTGGTTTCAGTGCCTGACTTCTGATGGTAAGTCAATATAATCCTCAGAAAGTCAGAGAAAGCTGAGTAGTGTTTATATCTATGCCCCCTTTGCACTCCTAGGAAGGCACCTTTTCCCTTTCCTGCCATTCTGAGTCCTTAGGGTATCACAGCTGAAAACAACCAAGTGGAGAGTCTGCTCCAGTAAGGCATTGGTTTGCATGTAATCAGACAGTGCAGGCTTGCAGGGAGGCACAATGCCTTTTATGAGCTCAGCTGATATGTGTTAGGAAAATACAAGACAAGCTTTAAGGCACATGCACCTCTCTTTTCTTCCCAGTTGTATTTATTTGCTTAATAAAAGGTGTTACTGGGCTCACACACTTTGGCTTGCTTATGTTGTTTGAGTCTATCCTGGCAACGATAGCCCCATGTGCCTTGGGGAGGCAGTTGTTTTCACACCAGCTTCACCTAACTGCCTTCATCTGAAGCACTTATCTTTGGGAGTTTCAGAGGATGACAGGGATCAGAAAGATGAAAAAGGTAAGTGCAATAACAATGTTTTAAAAAGAGAGAACCACAGCCCCTTTGGTTTAAACTCAATTTTCAGAAGATGAGTGGAACAAGACAGTGACCTATAAGAGCTTGTGAGGACATGCATCACAGACCTGATGGGTTTGTGTGGTAAGGTTTTGGTGCTAGAGGGGCTAGAGTGGTGGGCTCTGTGAGAAGCTGCTAGAAGCTTCCCCTCATGTCTAACAGAGCCAATGCAGCCAGCTCCTATATGGACTCACCTCAGGCCAAGGCCAAGGTCATCAGCAACAGAGGTAGCATCCCTGTGAGGAGATGAGAAAAGTTGCTGTGCAACAGCAATAGCAGCCAGAGAGAGAAGTGAGAATATGTGATGGAAACAACTGTGCGGACACCAAGGGCAGAGAACAAGGAGGGGGAGGAGGTGTTCAATACATTGGAGCAGAGATTGTCCCCCTGAAGCCTGTGTGGAAGACAACAGTAAGGCAGGCTGTCATGGAAGTCCAACGTGCAGCAGATATCCACCAGCAGCCCATGGAGAACCCCACACCAGAGCAGGTGGATGCCCAAAGGAGGCTGTGACCATGTGAGAAATCCATGCTGGAGCAGGCTCCGGGCAGGACCTGCGAAGAGAGAAGAGCTCAAAGCCTAGAACAGGTTTGCTGGCAAGACTTGTGACCTTGTGGGAGACCCATGCTGGAGCAGTCTGAAGGATGGCACCCTGTGGAAGGAACCCATAAAGCAGAAGCTTGTGAAGAAATGCAGCCCATGGGAAAGATTCACACTAGAGAAATCCACGGATAACTCTCTCTTGTGGGAGTGAGCTCATGCTGGAGCAGGGGAAGAGTGTGAGGAGTCCTCTCTGTGAGGAGGAAGGAATGGCAGAGACAATGTGATGAACTGATCACAACCCCCATTCCACATCCCCTTGTGCTGCTGCAGCAGGAGGAGATAGAGAAAATCAGGAGTAAAGCTGAGCCTGGGAAGAAAGGACAGGTAGAACTAAGGTGTTTTTAAGATCTGGTTTTATTTCTTATTGCCCTACTCTGAATTGAGTGGTAGTAAATTAAACTAATTTCCATAAGTCTGTTTCAATGGTAATCAGTGAATGATCTCTCTCTGTCCTTATCTTGACCCATAAGCCTTTCATTGTATTTTCTGTCTCCTGTCTAGCCAAGGAAAGGGAGTGAGAAAGGATCTGTGCTGGGCACCTGGCAACCAGCCAGAGTCAACCTGTGACAACAGCTAACATGGATTTGTACCAAAGAAGTCATGCTGAACCAGTATGATTTCTTTTTGTGATAAAGTTGATAGACCTTGTGGACAGGAAAGACACAGAAGTCATTCATCTCAACCTCAGGAAGTCTTTATCTTTGCCTACCTTGATATTCTGATCTCCCAGTGAGGCAAAAGTTCTGCATCAAGTGGCTAAAGGCTGGTAAAATTGAATAGCTGTTCCCGGAGCTGTCAGCACAGAATTGTGTGCAATACTCTCGGCTCCATGGTCTGGAGGGGTTCTGGTCAGCATTTCTATTGCTGCTTGGACAATGGGACAGATGGGAAGGCTGCAGGTGTCCAGGAAGGCAGGACCGGAATTGGAAATGACTTTGCTGGAGCAGAGATGTGACCTGGAAAACCTGTACCTGATTTAACAGGGACAAATGCAAGATATTGCAAGGGAGCAGGGACAATTCCCTGCACAAATACGGGATCGTGGGGAGAGACTGCTCCGTGATCAGGGTTGGTGTTAGAGAGATAATAATCTAGACAGCACCCACCCCTCCTGTGATGTTGAAAAAGTCAGCTGTGTCAGTGCAGAGAAATGGGAACATCATGACCATGCATGTCAAAGGATTGCTCTGTGGAGGGTAGTGAGAGTCCTGTGCCCGTAAGACACCATGCAGCAGGGGCAGAGCTTCTGGGACACAGTTTAGGGATAACGAGGAGGAGATTTCCTTCCAACAGGCTGGAGGTGGGAAACAAAACACTGCCCAGGCAGGACGGGTCTCTGCACTGCTCAGGACCCCATGGGGGTTTAGGAGCTCAACCATCACCCAGATTAAGAACAGTAGGATGTCAGGCAGCTCCTTGGTGGGACGTGGAAGTAGGAGAGGGTAGGAATGTTTGCCTTAAGGCGGCCTCACACAGCTGGCGTCTGGCATCCCATCCTGCAGAAACAGCCGGTGAATTGGAGCGTAACAGCTTCTCTCCAGGAGAAGCTTAGAGCTACTTTGTTTGCAGCCATGGACACATCTCCCACAGCTGGCAGGACTGTAAGGCAGCCCCTCTTCTACTCTGCTTTGCAGGGCTCTTCTCTTCTTTTTCTCCGTAGGATAAACATAATCCTTTTGTGTCAGTTCCATCATGGTGAGCACCAAGATACTCTATTCATCATCAGCTCCTTCCACTCCCTCATTTAAACAATTGCCCATTGAGCCCATCAAATTAGTTTGGGCAAGGGCCATTTATTTGGCATGCCTGCCAGGGTGCATGTCTTTTCTTTTGGACAAGGCTGGTAGGTGGCACGAGTGAAAGTTGGGGAGAAGATGGGCAGAGGCTGGGAGCAGCTCAGAGGTTTTGATCAGGGCAAGCAGGGACATGGAGGTCTGTAAGCAGACACACCCAGGAACAGCAGGTGAAGTCTGCAAGCTAAGAGACTAGATTTTACAGCAATGCATTTGGGATGTGTTTTACAAGGGCACAGACATAATCTCCCAGACAAATTTCAAGGCACTCTTCTGGCTCTTCTAGCCACATCTCTTCCTACTCCATGTCACACTCTTTGTCACTGCAGAAAATACGATCAAGCTCTGCAATGAGGTACATTGTCTCAGAGTGCATGGACGAGGTATTGAGTTCCACAAGCAAGGAAAACAGCTTGAAGAAGCCAAGTGAGTCCTTAGGTGCCCAGAACACTGCACAGCCACGAATTGCAGAGAAGGTTACAGTTCTGCACCTCAGTTCCACACATGGAGGCCAAAAGAATCCCTGTGGATATGCAGAGCTAACAGGGACCTGCTCATCTGCATTCCAGGGTTTTGTGTGCTTAGCTGGTCAAGAAACCCATGGGATACCTGCTGCTCCCTACTTGTGCCATGACCCAGCTCCTTGTCCTTGACCTTATACTACTGCCATCTCTTCCCTTGGCTGCACACTGGGACCTGCACTCTCATTCTCCCCTTCTCACTCCTCTGTCTGCCAGGTTGGACAGCTGAGGAATGACACAGGGCCAAGACGGTTGCAGGACAGGAGCTGTAACAACACACACATCACTGCTGTGCCTGTGGGCAAGCATCTTTCTGTGGCCCCTTGCTAAATTTCACCAGGTTCCCAGAGGCCTGGATGCCCCAACTTAAAATTTTGGGCTTGATATCCTGTGACACAGTTCTCCAGGCTGTTTAGCCTGGAGAAGACTGAGAGGGGATGTTATCAATGCTTATAAATACCTAAAGGCTGGGCTCTTTTCAGTCATGCCCAGTAACAAGACAAGTGGAAACTGGCACACACCTGAACATAGGAAGTACCACCAAAGCATAAGGTAAAACCTCTTTGCTTTGAGGGTGACAGAGCACTGATACAGGCTCTCCAGAGAGGTTGTGAAGTCTTTGGAAACTTCCAAAACCTGTCTGGACACATTCCTGTGCAGCCTGTTCTAGGTGAACCTGCTTTAGCAGTGGTGTTGGACTAGATGAGTCCTAGAGGTCCCTTCCAATCCCTGCCATCCTATGATTTTGTGACATTCGGCTGTCTTTCTATGATGGACAAGGCAGGGATGCAGAAACGCCTGCAGGTGCTGGGCCCTGGTAGGACAGGGGTGTCCATCAGTGCACCCCAACAGTGGCTGCCCTCCTGAAGAGTGAATGGATGTATCCCAAAAGCACTCAACAGGAGGGATGCACAGAGAAAAGAAGCTGTAGGACAGCAGATCCATGGTGTCTATGTACACCTCTTATTTGGTTGCTGTGAATCCCAGGGACATGGGTGTCCTCATCCCACTTTACCATGAAGAGAAGTTGCATCCTCACAATGAAAGAAGCAAGTTCTAGGTCTTCCAGGCTCCAGCCACTGCTTTGCACCACATGCCTATGACAACCCATTGCCTTGCCCTTCAAACACACCCTGTGGCTCATGAGCTGAGCTAACAAGATTTCCTCCTCCACAGCCCTGCGGCAAAGCCAGTGCTCAAGAATAACTACAGTCCCATGAGCTGCTTGGGGCTCTCTGGTAAAAAAGTAACTTGCCCTCAGATGACCTAGAGGCAGCTGTAATCAGTTACAGGAGTGGGCTGGGCACCATATAGCCTCTGCAGGAGATGCTGCAGGCTGGCAGGCCTGCTCACACCTAGCCATTGCTGGGGGCAATGAAAGTCTTCCTGAAAGTCTTCCTAAAATTCTCCCATCCTGGATCTTCCAAAGTCATCCTTTGATAAACACCTGTTCACCCAAGGGTTGCCCTACCCTTGTACTGGATATTTTATTTAGGCAAAGAACTGATAATTTCTCTGGTTCCCCCAGGGGCATAGAAATGAATTCATAGAGGACAGCTAAAGACAGGACAGCTAAGGACAGCCTCCTCTCTGCTGTGTTAAGTTCCCTGCCAGATATCTGCTGGGAACTTAACACAGCAGAGAGGAGGCAGTCTAGAAGGTTCTTTGAGTGTGTGGAGGATAGCTTCTTATCACAACTGCTGTGTGAGCCTACCAGGGGTAAGGCTATGTAGAATAGAATATTATAGAATAGATTAGAATATTATAGAATAGAATAGAATAGAATAGACCAGACCAGGTTGGAAGAGAGCTTCAAGATCATTGTGTCCAACCTATCATCCAACACCACCTAATCAACTAAACCATGGCACCAAGCACCCTATCAAGTCTCCTCCTGAACACCTCCAGTGATGGTGACTCCACCACCTCCTCAGGCAGCCCATTCCAATGGGCAATCACTCTCTCTGTATAGAACTTCCTCCTAACCTCCAGCCTAAACCTCCCCTGGCACAGCCTGAGACTGTGTCCTCTTGTTCTGGTGCTGGTTGCCTGGGAGAAGAGACCAACCTCCACCTGTCTACAACCTCCCTTAAGGTAGTTGTAGACAGCAATAAGGTCAGCCTTGAGTCTCCTCTTGTCCAGGCTAAGCAATCCCAGCTCCCTCAGTCTCTCCTCGTAGGGCTTGTGTTCCAAACCCCTCCCCAGCTTTGTTGCCCTTCTCTGGACTCGTTCCAGCAAGTCAACCTCCTTCCTAAACTGAGGGGCCCAGAACTGGACACAGGACTCGAGGTGTGGCCTAACCAGTGCAGTGTACAGGGGCAGAATGACCTCCCTGCTCCTGCTGGCCACACTGTTCCCGATGCAGGCCAGGATGCCACTGGCCCTCCTGGCTGCCTGGGCACACTGCAGGCTCATGTTCAGCCTACCATTGACCAGTACCCCCAGGCCCCTCTCTACCTGGCCGCTCTCCAGCCACTCTGACCCCAGCCTGTAGCACTGCATGGGGTTGTTGTGGCCAATGTGCAGAACCCAGCACTTGGATGTGTTCAATCTCATGGCCTTGGACTCTGCCCATCTGTCCAGCCTGTCGAGGTCCCTCTGCAGAGCTCTCCAACCCTCTAACAGATCAACACCTGCCCCCACTTGCTGTCCTCTGCAAATTTACTGATGATGGACTCAATCCCCTCATCCAGATCATCAGTAATGATATTGAACAGGATGGGGCCCAGCACTGATCCCTGGGGCACACCACTAGTGACTGGCTGCCAGCTGGATGTGGCACCATTCACCACCACTCTCTGGGCTCGGCCCTCCAGCCAGTTCCTAACCCAGCACAGAGTGCTGTCTACAACTACCTGAAGGGAGATTGTAGCCAGGCAGAGGTTGGTCTCTTCTCCCAGGCAGCCAGCACCAGAACAAGAGGACACAGTCTCAAGCTGCACCAGGGGAGGTTTAGGCTGGATGTTAGGAAGAAAGTTTTCACAGAGAGAGTGATTGCACATTGGAATGTGCTGCCCAGGGAGGTGGTGGAGTCACCATCACTGGCAGTCTTTAGAAAGAGACTGGATGAGGTGCTTGGTGCCACGGTTTAGTTGATTAGACAGTGTTGGGTGATAGGTTGGACTCAATGATCTCAGAGGTCTTTTCCAACCTTGTTAATTCTGTATTCTGTATTCTGAAAGTGGGAGGAGAGGTGAGCCAAGCAGACCATGAGGCTGGCCAGTGCCAATCTTACCATAACATGATGTGTCCACTCTTCTGCTGCCACAGATTGCTGCCAAAGCACCAGAGGAAGCAGAGGCTCCATCTTAAAGAGGAGCTGTGCAAGCTGAACAGGCACCAGAATTCATGACCTCTGCAGGCATTAAACAAGGCTCATTCTCACGCATTAGGCATTTCCCAGGAAAGGCAGTGATGGGCACACTGGGCTGTGGAGGAACCACCCGGGCTTCTGGGTCTTGGGGAACTCTAGGATGGTGGGCACCAAAGTACAGACACAGTCTGTTCACAGGGAAGAGGACATGAAGCTTGGAGAGAAAACAATTCTTGTAGCAACAGAACCGTGCTGGCATGGATCAATACATGGGAAGGAGTAAAATAAGGCTCCACTAAAAGACATTCTGCTTGGTCCAAATCCAGAGATTACTCTTGAATAACCATAAGACATCAAACCCAGTGGACATACAACAGATCTTACTCTAGAGAGAAGCATTTAGCTCAGGGACTTGACTACCATTTCTCACAAAACCAAATGCCCCTAACATTTTCCCCCAAACCCTCAGCACTGTAAAATGAAGTAGTCCTGCATCACTTTCAAACATGGACAATGCTTTCTATTGCATCAATCTTAAAAAAGGAAACTAGAAGATCAAAGCCACTCCTCCTACTTCTGTCCATGTCCCCCTGACAGCATGCAGCACCTCAGAGCATGAGACTTGCACTTTAGAAATAATTAATAGGTACTATTGAATTTTCATTAAATTGGACCTTTTCTTGCTTCAGTTGCCAGTGTTTCCATTAATGTACTAAACACACTCCATCCTCACC
This sequence comes from Dryobates pubescens, assembly GCF_014839835.1. Lineage (NCBI taxonomy): Eukaryota > Metazoa > Chordata > Aves > Piciformes > Picidae > Dryobates > Dryobates pubescens. The sequence continues at coordinate 86,134,067 of NC_071657.1, read as the reverse complement.
ACTGAGAATTTACTTCAGCTTAAAATAACTTGTAAATACGTGGATGTTGTCTCTCCACCAGCTGTCAAGCCCAGTGGTCACAGGAAGTGACATTACACAGAAAAATAAGGTTGAAGACATGTGGCTAGTGCAGTGAAAGGAAGAAAACCCACATCTCTTTGACCCTGGGGTTTCTCAGTTACACAGAGCTCTTGACTCCCTTCACATAGTCTGGGTCCAAATCAAAAGTTAGTTCTCCAAAAAGAATAAAACTGATGTAATGAGCAATGATTCAAGCTCTTTAGCTCAGCTGCTGGCTTGTGTGTCAAACAGTACTAGTGTCTAAAGTTGCTATGTCTCTCTCTGGGATCCAGAAGCAGTACCTGTAATGTGATACTTTGCACATCTGAATTTGTGCCACAAAGCCACCTTTCTGTGCACAGTGGATATCGCCAAGGTCTCCACATGAATATCCAAAGACTTCAGTCCTGCTCAAGAAGGACTAGAGCCTGATGGCACAAGAGCCATCTCCTTTCCCAGGAAATGGCTTTTCAGGAATAAACATTTCCCTCATTTTCCTCAGGCTATGCTAGACTGGGAGGTATTCTCATGTGGGACAGCAGAGGAAGAAGAGATCCTCAAGGTCTGCAAAGGTCTTCCTCCCAGCAAATTTTCCAGCACAGTGGCAGGGCAGAAAATATGTTGGGCAAAGAGCAGGTGGAGTCACCAAGTTGGAAGAGACCTCAAAGATCGTCAAGTCCAACCTGTCACCACAGACCTCATGACTAAACCATGGCACCAAGTGCCATGTCCAATCCCCTCTTGAACACCTCCAGGCATGGTGACTCCACCACCTCCCTGGGCAGCACATTCCAATGCCTAACAACTCACTCTGTGAAGAACTTTCTCCTCACTTCGAGCCTGAACTTCCCCTGGTGCAGCTTGAGACTGTGTCCTCTTGTTCTGGTGCTGGTTGCCTGGGAGAAGAGACCAACCCCATCCTGGCTACAACCTCCCTTCAGGTAGTTGTAGAAAGCAATGAGGACACCCCTGAGCCTCCTCTCCTACAGACTGAACAACCCCAGCTCCCTCAGCCTCTCCTCATAGGGCTTGTGCTCAAGGCCTCTCCCCAGCCTTGTTGCCCTTCTCTGGACACATTCAAGTGTCTCGATGTCCTTCCTAAACTGAGGGGCTCAGAACTGGACACAGGACTCAAGGTGTGGCCTAACCAATGCAGAGTCCAGGGGCACAATGACCTCCCTGCTCCTGCTGGCCACACTATTCTTAATGCAGGCCAGGATGCCATTGACCCTGCTGGGCACCTGGGCACACTGCTGGCTCATGTTCAGCCCACTATCAACCAGTAGCCCCGGGTCCCTTCCTGTGTGGCTGCTCTCCAGCCACTCTGACCCCAGCCTGTTGCACTACATGTGGTTGTTGTGGCCGAAGTGCAGCACCTGGCACTTGGATTTCTTAAATGTCATCATGCTGGACTCTGCCCATGTGTCCAGCCTGTCAAGGTCCCTCTGCAGAGCCCTTCTACCCTCTAACAGATCAACATCTGCTCCCAACTTGGTGCCATCTGCAAATTTGCTGATGACTGACTCAATCCCCTCATCCAGATCATCAGTGAAGACATTGAACAGGATGGGGCCCAGCACTGATCCTTGGGGGACACCACTGGTGACTGGCTGCCAGCTGGATGTGGCACCATTCACCACCACTCTCTGGGCTCAGCCCTCCAGCCAGTTCCCAACCCTGCACAGAGTGCTGCTGTCCAAGCCATGGGCTGACAGCTTGGCCAGGAGTTTGCTATGGGGGACAGTGTCAAAGGCCTTGCTGAAGTCCAGGCAGACTACATCCACAGCCTTCCCCACATCCACCAGGCAGTCACCTGATCATAGAAGGAGATCAGGTTGGTCAGGCAGGATCTGCCCTTCCTAAATCCATGTTGGCTGGAAGGGGCAAGGCAGCCTGCTTTTGCCAGTGCATGCCAGTATGCCCTTTGGTAGACACTGCTTTATAGTTATGAGTCACAGATCTGCATAGCAAAATGGCCACAGGTCACATGAAATGCTAGTGACACATTGTTAAGATGCACACAAGCAGTGTGGCCTCTTGCTGGCCTCAGAGTGTGTTAGGACCATCATGCACAGATAGCAGGGACTGTCAAGCAACCACCTCCAGCCCCTCTTGCTCCAAGGCAGTCTCAAAGGGGCTTGTCCCTTCAGATATATCTCTAACCTACTTGTCTTGAAGGCCTCCAGCACTGGATTTCCTTCCCATAAAAAGGAATCAGTTCTGGTGCATATGTCCTTACGTAGCCCACACAAACAACACAGAAAACTGTAAACAGGCAAAAACCAGAGTTGCAGGATTCCCCATGGTGCTCAGCTCTTCCTCTAATAGTACAGAGAGCAGCTATCTGCAACTAGGCTAAATAACAGAGAAAAGACTTAAAGCAAAGCAAAAAGTATTTGCAAATCTCAGAGGAAGAAAAGTCATCAAGCTGCAGGTCGGTTTTTATGAAACCCAAGTTTATTTGGTGTGCCTCCTTATCAGGGGGCCAAGCTGCATCTGGAGGAGGCAATCCTGATGTAGGCAAGACACAGCAGTACTCAACACCAAATTCCTCCAGCACTGCTTGTGCTCTATGCTTTTGGGTCACTGCACAATTAACCAGCCCTGAAGAGACGCACGGAAATCAGCACTGCTCAAACAGCACAGAAGCAACCACAGGAATTTCAATGAGAGAGGAGGATTTGCATGAAAACAGAAGGACCAGGAATTAGACCACCAGAAGAGCAACACTCAAGCTGCTTGGAGAGGAGAGGTGATTGCTTTCCTCTCAGACAGAATGATGTTGCATGAGAGCTGTTGAAATAGAAACTTTGGGGACAAAATGTACTTCCCTCAGTGATAAAGTACTCACCAGTCCAGAACTGATGTGATTTCACATAACAGTAGGAGTTGGAAGTGACCTCTGGAGATCATTTAGTCCAACCTCCCTGCTAAAGCAGGTTCACCTAGAGCAGGTTGCACAGGAATGTGTCCAGGCAGGTTCTGAATATCTCCAGAAAAGGAGACTTCACAGTCTCTCCAGGCAGCCTTTTCCAGTGCTCTGTCACCCTCAAAGGAAAGAAGTTTTCCCTCATGTTTAAGTGGAATTCCCTGTGCTCAGATTGGTGCCTATTTCACTGCTAGAGACTACAAGGAGGATGCAATCTCAAGTCCCAGGACATAGCAAAGGAGACACTGCTAGGGAGAGGGATAAGCTGAAGAAGAGATTTCAGCCACTTTCCTACTGTCTCCTTAAAGCTTTGACCACTCCCGCCAGACTTCAGCAAATTCTCTTCCCTCCACCTCCTGAAAACTCGACCATTCTTCCAAAGTCAATCACAGTCCCCCAAATCCCAAATGATCCCTTCCAGACCCTGCCATCAGTCTGGTCAGAGTCAACATGCTTCAAGCAGCAAAACTCAATGCCCATTCCTTGGCTGAGCAGCCTTGGAATGGACCTAGCCAAGACCAGCTTCATCAGGGTTGCAGAGAGGGTGGGGAACACAAGGAGTCCAGAGGTGGTTCTGGCTGGAGTGGTAAGCACAGAGAGAGCACATCAGCTGCTCAGCCTGAGCACACGGACAAGAAGGCTCAGAGACACTCCATGCCCTTCTCTTGTCCCCAGACCACAAGCCCTTCACAGGCACCCAGTGTCAGACTCACAGGTATGTGCCTGCAGCTCCTGACCCATGCACAGTCCTGCTGCCATGTCCTGGGATGAGGGAGCAGCTGTGTTCCCCTTCCAACTCCACTCATACCCAGCTAGAATCTGTCAGCCAGAATTTGTCTGGCATGTAACTCAGTTGTTCTCAAGGGGCAGAGAAAGAGGTGACTTGCATGTGAAGAAATGAGTAGCAAGAACAGAGACTGAGATAATCTTCTTAGAAATTTGAAGATAAATATCCAAGACAAGCAGCAGGCCAAGAAGATGGCTGCCTCCCTGCTATCAGCCTGCGTACTGGTCAAGAAATTTGCCTTATTTTCAGCAAATGCTGTACTATAACCTTTCTTTGACCTGCTTTCTTTTCTTCTCTCTGCTGTATTCTCCCAACATTTCTAAAAACTCCTCACCTTTTTTTTGGTTTTGTTTTTGGGTTTGGTTTGTGTTTTTTTTTACTATCTCCTGCTTACTTTTGTTATTGACAGTGGCTGTGTCAGCCTGTTTTAGCTGGTTAAAAAAAAAGCTCACGAACAGCTACATTCTTCTGACTGCAATGACAAAATGCTTTAATTTCTTCCAACCCTCACATGAAACCTGGAAGGCTTACTAATTAAACAGCTCTGCCCCAAACTGATTCTTCTTACAGCAATGCTTCCCTAGGGTGAACTCAACCACAAAGGTCATTATGAATTAGGGACGATACTTTATTAGTTAAACAATTCCTGCCTGACAACTGCTGCAATATTTAAGGAGCGCTTGGAGTCCGAAAAGTGGCTTGGACAACAGCAGAGTGCCCTTTGTTCCTGCTGTTGCATCTTAAAATACTGCAAGCATTTCTTCTTCACCTCTGAGCTCTGAGCTAACAGACTTAAACTAGCATCACCAGGTTTCCTTGCAGAGGACTGTATTTGTTGGCATATGCGGGGCTGGATGCTTGGGGAAACAGGTGACCAGCATGGCCAGTGTAGGACAGTGTTGGTCATGGTTTGATTGCAAATCCATCTTCAGCAAGCTCTGCTCTCTGCCTCATGATTGCACATCCCACAATGCTTGGGTTCAGCCATCCTTGCTTTCCCTGTCTCTGTGCTCCCTAGGCTCTTAGGGCTAGTGCTTAGCATATGGGTATCATGCTCCCAGGACTCCCAGGGGACTCACACAATTTAGACACAACAGTCATAGGCACAGAAAACCTCTACTACAAGCACAACACATGGAAATAAGTACATCTTACTGCCTTGGGGCAAGAGAATGTCTCTGTCCTGCCTCAGAAACTTCAGCCTGAGCAAATCATCAGGGCAAATACACAAAGATGTCTGCTGTGCTTGGCATGAGCACAGGGATCTCTGCAGCCTCTGTACAAACAGATGTGTCCTTGACAAAAGTGTCTGATAAGTGCCCTGTCCCCAGTTTCCTCTCAACAACAAATGCATCTTCTCCCATGTGCCACTAAATGATTTAGGAGGCCAAAACTCAAAAGGAGTTTTAGGCATTTTTTGAAACTCTTACTGTGAGACTTTGTGAAAGTCACTTCTGAAAATGCCACCTGAGTGCTTTTGAGAAGTTCTCCCCTTGGCATATTTGTTCTGCCAAGTGCTCATAAATGAGGCTGCACTAACATCACTGACAGCAAAACTTACAGTATTAAATAACACTTCTTAAAGATCCCAAAGTGTTTTAGAAACACTAATTAATTAAGCACAGATCAACTCTGCAAATTATTTAAAGTGCTCTTGAACCTCTCCTCCTCACTCAAGGACATGAGGAATGAAACAAGGTCTGACAAGAACCCAGAGTCCTTAACCTCTCTGTTTCCACTTATTCACCACACCAGCTTTAACTAATAGGCAAAATAGAATAGATTTAGGATGGATGAAATCCCACTGGGATGAAGTTATCACAATGTCTCTTGGCAGGCCTATCTTGGAAGCACAGCAACAGCCAAGGAATCCACAGAACATGGAGCAGACAGCACCACTTCTATTTTTAGGAGACCAGGGTTTGGAATGACATGTGGCTGTTAAGGACTCTCTCAGAAAAGGGTGATTAGTCTGCTAGTCATACCTGTCAAAAGTAGTTGTCCCAGCTGTGTGGGAGGTTAGTAGAGAAGCTTCACAAGCAAATCTCGGTGTGAAACAGAGGGGCAGTGGGACCCAGATAAGCCCCTTGTCTGTCCTGTCCCATAGGTACCCTGAGTTCTGCCAGACCTCATCAAAAGCCACCTTCCCATATCCAAAGGTGTTAATGGAAGCAAGACCAGACACAAGAGCTTGCAAATGCTTGGGGGTATTGTGAAGGCCCCAGAAACACTGGCCATGTCTTGTCCTTCTAGATATTGGGCAAGTCTCTTCACTGGGCTCTGCAGGGATCAACTACCAGAGAAAACAGACTAGGATACACAGGTACTGAGCCAGGCACAGACAGGTTTCTCTATCTGCAAGGAGACAGCTGGGATGCCAGGACTTCCCTGCACAAATTTAGATCCCCTCTATTTACAAAAATCTATGGATATTTTGCCACTGATAACTTGGCTCTGGGGACTCATGAAAAAGAAGGAGAAGTGAAGTCAATTTTACAGAATGAAGCTGCCTGCACAGGGTAAAGGTTCAAAGAGCACGTTGACTTGATCTTCAGAGGAGCCAGGATCGATAACCCTGGAAGTACATCTGACTCCCCACAGTGAAAAGAGACTCTTGCAAACATGGCTTGAAGCTTGCTGCTAACTAATAACACAAAGACTGGTGCTGGCGCAGGAAGAAGGTAGAGAGGAGGACACAGTGGATGGCACTGCCTCTTCTGCCAGGGTTTCACTTCTCTCTGTAAAGCACCCTTTTGCTGCAGCTAAATCTCCTCACCATAGGAACCCTTAAACCACATTTGGTGCAGCACAGCACCCGAGAAAGATGGGCTTGGTAACCTAGCTCACTTGTCCACTTGTGGCACAGAAAGGCTGCTGAACTGGCTGGGCTAGATCTGCCCCTTTGCCACCACACTATGTCATCTGTTTCAAATTCTAAGCTCAGGGAAGAGGTGGCTGTAACCAGGGGACCTGGACACATCACCAGCCATGCCTGAATGGGTCTCCTTCTTGCCTGCATGTGCAGGAAACATTTAGTTCAGTGTTTAGAGTCACTTCAAACCTAACCAAGCAAGCAAAAGACAGATAGCTTAATAACATCAGAGCAGCAGAGTCCATTTCCATCCCATTTATATGTCGCCTGGGAAATGGTACCCATTGGTTTAAGGTAAGAGATAAGTGGCTGAGCTACTCATGAGATCACAATTTAAATTGCTTTGTCCACAACATGCAATTTGGCTCTGAAGAAAGATGACAAAAGCAGATAAAGCCATTCATATCTGCACAGAGGGCTGTTGCCAGCCACGAGGAGTGGGAGTCATTTAAATTCATTCTGACCCACAGTGCAGTATTGCTGGGTGCTGCTCAGCCCACAGCTGGGGTATAGAGGAGAGCAAGTGTGCTTATATGTGTGACTCCACTGATGAAGCCTCATGCTTTCAAGGTCCATGGCCAACACATTGCCTGCCCATGTCCAGGAAGAGCTCACAAAACTGCCAGGAAACTTGTCTTGAGCCAAGCCAATGGCAGCCCTGAGAGCTCAGATGGTCTCAGGCTATGATTTCAATGGAAATAGAGAAATGTAAAGCACATAAGATGTCCTCCACAACTCCTATACCCAGCCCCAAACAGAGTGGCATACTACTGTGTTTTCTATGCCTTCTCAGTACAGGGAAAATTTACATTTCCAGTGGTGTTTGGCTGAGGGAGCTAACTAAAACTCACTCAGAAGACCCTGGAGTGACACTATGGTGATTGGTTCCTGGCCAAAGAACCTGCCTAACACAGTAGGTTAGTAGATTATATAAAAGCTTTGGAGCATATAAGCAAAAGATGATTGTCTTGAGAGATCATTTTCTTGGTTCAGTTCTAAACAGCCTGACACTGAAAAGGCTTCACTAAAGAAGAAACAACTGGGTATGAGAGTTACAAGGGCTCAGAAAAGGTGCTCCATTTACAGGCATTCCATTCACAGTTTCATGAATCCCAGAAAGAAACTGTGTGGGAGAGGTCATCACCCTTCACGACTGGCCTTAATGGCTAGGTGGGGAAAGGGATTTCACCAATTCACAATGGCACATGCATTCCCTTGCTGTCACTTGAGACAAAGGCCCCAGGTCTCCTCATAAGGTAAAGACAGTACTTGCTCATTTACAGGTCAGATGACATGTCAGGGTACAGGCTCTGATGACCCAGGTAGTGGGAAGACTCAGGAAGGAGATGAACCTCCTTTACTTGGTTTCAAGAAGTTTTGCAAACAAAACCCAAAGCTCAGAAAAGATGTGAGCGCTTTGGGAAGCTAATGAACCTCTGCAGAGTTTCTGACTCTCTCCGGACCATGGTGAGAAAGTGCTTACATGCAGCAGACCCCCTTCCCACCAGTCTCCTTGTGCCCAAGAGCAAATAGAGCCTTCTTACTCATACAGGAACAGAGGCAGGAATCCAGTATTTCAAACACCCTATGCAAAAAGGACTGAGGAAATCTTAAGCACCTAGCTAAAAGAGAACAACTTTGCCAACATCATTGCACAGAAGAAGGCACACAGAGACCCACTGCAGTTTGCTTCCTCCGTTAGGGGAATGCAGGTTGTCTTTACCTTGGGCATCTTGCGCAGATTGGGAGAGAGCTTCAAGGAGATAATGTGGCCTCTTTCATCTCCAACGACGACAATGGGATAGACAGGGTTAAACTGGATGTGGCATGCTTTATTTTTCTTCTTGGTCACCACTAGCTGGGTACAGAGAGCTTCATACTTATTAATGTTCAGATCAAACACATGGGCCTGGGGATAAAAAGGCAAAGAATGCAAAAGGGATTAATCAGGCAGGAACATCCCTCAGTAACAGAACAATGGCTGAAGAAAACCGACAGAAAAGGCCCCATGGAAAGGCAGCCTCAGCACACAATTACCATCTGCAGTCAGGGCCTTTGTCCTCTTTTAAGTAATCAGTGTGCACAAACTGTCTACTGCTTTTGAGGCACTGTCCCCCTCCTGCAGGAACTCATGGAGTGAGGAACAGTTCCCTGCTGCGGGTGCAAGCTCTTTCCAAGGCCCTTGGCAAGGCTCCAGCTGATCTCAACTGGATAAGGATCAGAGCCAGTACAGCTAACTCCACAGGTCTTAATCTCCCTTCTCAGTGCTGCAAGTAATAAGACAACCAGGTGTTAAATCAGAGTCTAACACAGGCTGATGCACAAAGAGGGGAGTGATGTCAGAAATACTTCTTGCCTCTTTCCAACATTTGCAGTTTAATAATAACATTAAAGACTCAAACCAGCAATTAATAGGGAAGTGATGGGAACACGGACAGTATGACTAAGGGTGTACCCGGGGATAAAGCCAGGGAAGCAAATGCACAGCACAGGACTGCTCAGTACTGGCAGCCCACTCTGGCCCAGCTGTTTCAGATGCTGTGCCTGCTCAGATGTCCCTCTCCCACAGCACTGAGAGAAGTGCCAGGTAAATACAGGCAAGGCGATAAATGTGAGGATGGAGTGAGACAGGCCCAAGGCCCTGCTTAGGCCAGGTTCACACTGCCATGGAGGTCAGATCTATGGCACTGATAAAGCAGTGACATAGACCTGCCACATCAACAATTGCACAATAGTGCATGTTTCATCATGACTCCAAAGACAACAGTGGTAGTTACTGGAGAGAGTGTGTTAACATAACATTATCTCCCAATAACTGCAATTAGCTCCTGTCATTATTACAACTTACAAAGGCTAATAAAACACTATGTCCTTCTCTTCCCTGGTGCTGAAGAGAGAAGTGCCCAGCATGCTGGATTGCCACCCTGAATCCAACACAGAGACTTTCAGCCTGGTGTTTCTTTTCCCTTTTCTGTCCTCAGAATAACAAAGGAAGGAAATATTTTATGCTAAGTACAGTAGGAGTAGGGGGTGGAAATTAGAATCACAGAATCATAGAATCAAGAAGGTTGGAAAAGACCTCAGAGATCATCAAGTCCAACCTGTCATCCAACACCTCATGACTAACTAAACCATGGCTTCAAGTGCCACATCCAATCATTTTCTGAACACCTCCAGGGATGGTGACTCCACCACCTCCCTGGGCAGCCCATTCCAATGGCTAACAACTCTCTCTGTGAAGAACTTTCTCCTCTCCTCAAGCCTAAACTTCCTCTGGTGCAGCTTGAGACTGTGTCCGCTTGTTCTAGTGCTGGTTGCCTGGGAGAAGAGACCAAACCCCTCCTGGCTACAACCTCCCTTCAGGTAGTTGTAGACAGCAATAAGGTCTCCCCTGAGCCTCCTCTTCTCTAGGCTAAACAACCCCAGCTCCCTCAGCCTCTCCTCACAGGGCTGTGCTCAAGGCCTCTCCCCAGCCTCGTTGCCCTTCTCTGGACACATTCAAGTGTCTCGATGTCCTTCTTAAACTGAGGGGCCCAGAACTGGACACAGGACTCAAGGTGTGGCCTAACCAGTGCAGAGTCCAGGGGCACAATGACCTCCCTGCTCCTGCTGGCCACACTATTCTTAATGCTGGCCAGGATGCCATTGGCCTTCTGGGCCACTTGGGCACACTGCTGGCTCATGTTCAGGTGCCTGTCAATCAGCACCCCCAGGTGCCTTTCTGTTTGGCAGCTCTCCAGCCACTCTGACCCCAGCCTGTAGCGCTGCATGTCTCAATGTCCTTCTTAAATTGAGTGGCCCAGACAGTGTTCCTCTGTATTAAATAACTTTCACTGACATCCTCTGCCTGTTTTTTATCCTACCTCATATAGACTTTCACTAATTATTATAAACTATAATCAAAATGACAAGTGAATTCAAAATGAATGGTCCAAATTCGAAATCTTTTCCTGGTAAGAGATCAACTGCTCCTTTGATAGGGTGAAAAGAGTACAAATTTAGGAAGTCCTGATTTCTTTTGGAAAAACACAGCTCAACTATTCCAGGATTCTCTGCTGCTTGCCCTTCAGCTTAAAATGGTCCCATTATTCACATGGGAAATCTACACCCTGAAAGAAGATCACGGAAGAAGAAGCTGTTGAGTGTCTTGTTTACCAGCACTTACAAGACAAATGAGATATTATTTCAGCATTGTGCCACAATTTGAACCTAGGAATTATCTGAAATCAGTGTTATCCTATGAAAATTTATCCCACAGAGTGTGGAAGGCTTTGTATCATTTCAGTACATGTACGTTTCCATCATGAATCAAAGACTTGGTGAATTTGATCTGAATCCATGTATAATAAAGAGCTGGACAATGTGCAAGCATATGTCCCATGCAGCTTCATGAGCCACTGTGTTTTCATAGAGGGGGTTTGGAATACAAGCCCTATGAGGGGAGGCTGAGGGAGCTGGGGTTGCTTAGCCTGGAGAAGAGGAGGCTCAGGGGTGACCTTATTGCTGTCTACAACTACCTTAAGGGAGGTTGTGGACAGGTCGATGTTGGTCTCTTCTCCCAGGCAACCAGCACCAGAACAAGAGGACACAGTCTCAGGCTGTGCCAGGGGAGGTTTAGGCTGGATGTTAGGAAGAAGTTCTATACAGAGAGAGTGATTGCCCATTGGAATGGGCTGCCCAGGGAGGTGGTGGAGTCACCAACATTGGAGGTGTTCAGGAGGGAATTTGATAGGGTGCTTGGTGCCATGGGTTAGTTGATTAGGTGGTGTTGGATTAGTTGATAGGTTGGACACGAAGATCTTGAAGGTCTCTTCCAACCTGGTCTATTCTATTCTATTCTATTCTATTCTATTCTATTCTATTCTATTCTATTCTATTCTATTCTATTCTATTCTATTCTATGCTATTCTATGCTATTCTATCCATTGTGATGTTTTCAGTCTGAGCAAGAGAACCACACAAAGGTTTCTCAGAAGCATAAAACAAGACAAGGGAAAATCCATCCAGACTGAAGTAAAATAAGTATTTCCAAATGGGAAAGAGCTTGAAAAGTGGACAATGTTCTCATAGGTTTTGAAGCAATCCAGGAAAGTAGGGATGACAAGAAGAGAATCCAAAACATCAGGAAAAGGCAAGGATCTGCATTTTGGATAGTCTTTTCCTAGTCAGCAGAAGCATAGGTGGAAAAAATGTTTCATTTTTGTCTTCTTAAAATATCAGATGCCAGCATTAAATTCTGAATCTAGACCTCACACTTGAGGTCCCACAGTCCAGCCACAGTAATCTCAATTTCCTAACTCTAGGCATAAATAAAAGTGGTTTTCCTCATTTGTACTTTGCACCTGGTGTGTTACTATCTCTGAAAAGGGAAAAGCTCTCTTTCAATCATATCAGCCCCACATGACCCACTGTCACTGAAGATTTAATTACTTGCCTTCACAGAATACATTTGTATTAATTTAAGGGCATGATTCATCACCACCTCCCAGTAGTGCAAACTCAATGCCAGGTAACCTAAGAGCCTGGGAAATGTCCACTGTTTGAGTAGCATCAATTAATCTAGGAGGAAAAAAATAAAAAGGCAACATGGAATTAGTGGGCAGGTTTCTTTCAGGCAGACAGGTCTGCACTGCTGTTCTGTAAGCAGCAGAGAGGAGGACGCTGGCATGTCTGAAGGCTCAGTGCTGGTGTGGTGTGCAATGCAAATTACTCTGGGTAATGCCACTGACTGCCCAGACAAGCGCAATGCCTGGGACAAGAACTCAAAACCACCAGCATTGTGGAGAAGGTCAAGAGCAAACAAATTTAGGAATGTCTCCCTACTATAAAGCTCCTTTTAGTGTGAGCTTCTAAACAAATGGGCTTGTTTTCCATTGCCAGGGGAATCATGGAAAAGAACAAACTATTTCAGTTCTTCAGATCGAAACATCACTCTCATATCAGCTGTCAGACACTCCAGATGGAGGGGTGGACTATGGGTGTTTGGAAGAACTTAAGAGGCTTTGATTTAGAAGCTTGCAGGCATTCTCAGGAGAGAGGGAAATGGGGATAGATCAACAGTGTTATTTGTGCTTTGGGGTACAAGGCTTCCTACAACACTTAAGGGGTCTTGACAGTGCTGCAAAGCAGTAGAGTTGCATGAGACCAGCACCCTCTGCAGATTTGCCTGGGGCTTGGGACAGGATTTTCTGCCCAAAGAATGGGAGACTAAAAAACTGCAGATATTCCCTGAGGCTCCTAGTCCCATAAACTGTGTTGATGGCTCAGGTTACTAAGGATTAAGGATTATGGAGTAGGATCCACTTGGATCTCCCACCTCAGAGACTCACCAGCAGCACATAGCTTCTCTCCACCTCACCAACCTGGCATCTCCTATTCCTCCAGAATATAGGTCACTGCCTACTTGTAAAGACAGCCTCTCAGGTCTTGCAAGACCTTGCAAGACCCTCTCTATGACCTAGACAAGTGCAACCACGACCCACTGCTGCCCAACCCCAAAGTGTGACTTAAGTACCAGATTCACAGGGAGCTAGGATGACCAGAGCCACATCTAAACCCTCTCTGTGAAAATCAAGTGTCTTCATAGGGCAGCCTTCTTCTCCATTGTGTGTGACACTGGGGGAGATAATGCCTGTGTCACCTGGCTTAGCTGGAGGAGCCTCATCACTGTAGGGCTGCATCTCAGATTTCCCCCATTCAGTAAGAAGTGGGTCCCAATGTAGGAAAACAGTATCAGCCTCAGCTGATTTGACTCAGCTTCCACAAGTCAGCAATAAATCAAAGCCTCACCATGCAGAAGAGCCAATATTTTTTCAGACAGGCTGAAGACCATTTGACCTCTCCTGGAAACTGCTACATTGTTTAACAAGAGAAAGTGCTTGTTTATCCCAGCTAACTTCCTTTTCGGGCACCACTTCAGCCAGCTTTCCTCCGCTCTGAGAATCTTAGTGATTAGAATAACCTCCTTCATGTCTCAGTCCTGCACACTCCTCAATGCTGTTATCTGGTGCTAAATACCTCATATATCCTACCCTTGAGCTGGCTGCACTTCAGTTTGGTCTAAAATGATTGCCCATGACTTATTTTTGTTCCCCTTTAACATTAATAATATGCTTTGGAATGAACTACAAAGCCTCCTTCTGCTCTTCACTTTTGTACTAAATTTAATGTTACTTTCCAAATCACTCCTGAAAGGTGAAAGTCAAACAGAGAAATTAATCCTTGCTGAACTTTTGCCATAGCTGAACTGACGATAGCGGCCAGCACCTCTGCACTATGCTGCAATTCCTTTTGCAATAGCAGAGGTGACCCTTCCTTAGAGACCAGCACCCAAAGTCTAGCCTGAGCCTCAGCTGTGCTCATGAGGTGACTCTCCCCTCTATCTTCCAAGGTTTGACTCAGCCGTACAGTGTAAGTCGGGGCATGGCAGCACAGGCAGTCCTTGGCCCTAGCCTGCCTTACAGTCTTGCTGCTTCCCCAGTTACTCTGCATATTGCATGTTAGGTTTGTGTCTTTACTGAATTTCTTGTCACTGATTGCAAGTTGCTGCTGAGGGTGTTCAGGTTTTACAATTGCAGTTCAGGCACCAACCTACTTAAGTCCCGTTTGCTTAGTCCCCACACAAATACTGTTCAGTTTCAGTGCCTGCCCCTGTTTCTAAAGCATCCCTAGTTGTACTGCACACTCTGCTGAGCATGACTTCCATAGTGCCTTCTCATCTGTTTTCTTATGAGCTTGTGCTAACAGTGCTCCTGAAGTCAACCACTGAGCATGTATTACACCTCCTTCCTCTGATCCACCAGTTGTTAGTCTCAAGCACAGTATTAGATAATTTTTATATGAAATGGCCTTACGAAAGCCTTACTGGCTGTTCCTTGGGATCTACCAGTGTTTACAAATGGACCATCCTACCATCTCCCTAATCTTTCCTGCACGGCTCTGCTGTTGAATGCTGGGCAAAGAGACTTTCCTTTAGTTCTCTGACATTTTTCTACTCAGCCATCCCCAGAACAGGGAGACTGTTTCGACTAGTCCCTTTTGTGTCCTGGGGCGAAGCTCTCAAGGCTGTGCTATGTTAATACATTCTAGCTGTGCCAGTTTCCCTGTGCTCTCTCTACTGTGACCCACAGCCCAGCCTCTGATGTTAGGCTAAAACTATGTCCTCATAGACTAGGACTAAGATCCATTTCTTCACACATTGGCAGGGTCGGGTCTATGCCTCGCTATGGACAGACAGTGCTGGAGGCTGTGGCATGGATGAAGACAGGCAGCTGCACAAGCAGGGCAGCACTGAGTCAGACAGGAGAAGGGGTCATGCTCTCTGCCACCTGCAGTCCCACAGCAGGCCAACAAAGTTGTTCACAAGGCATTGAACAGTCCCACTTGGGAGACTAGCATTTTAAATGAACCAGCAAGTATTTATAAAATGCCAAGCAACAAACATCAAGGTTCAGGAGCTGCTGTCCCTGTACAGCATGATGGAGCAGACAGCTGGAGGCTCTCAGGAGCCCTAATGCCCATTGTCCTCATTCACAAATTGAAACCTAAGGGAGGGGCCATTCTTAGTGGTGGCCAATAATGAAGACAGGCACTTAGGAGCAGCTTTATAAACTCTTGCAAATGCTTCTGATGTGCTATGTGCCCCTAACAGAGCTTATTCAAAGTTGAACAGGTGAACCAATGAACAGGAGATGCTGCCCAAGTAATTTTTTCACTCATATACGTCCATGTAAGAAGGCAACATTGGTTCTTGTGTGGCTGAATCACAGAATCACGGAAACATTCAGGTTGGAAAAGACCCTCAGGATCACCAACTCCAACCAATAACCCTACTCTACAAGGTTCACCCCTAAACCATTTTCCCAAGCACCATATCCAAACAACCTTTAAACACACCCAGGGTTGGTGACTCACCCACCTCCCTGGGCAGTACATTCCAATGCCTGACCACTATTTCTGTGAATTTTTTTTTTCCTAATGCCTAGTCTGAACTTACCCAGCCACAGCTTTAGGCCATTTGAAATTCTTCATAGAGAGAGTGATTGCCCATTGGAATGGGCTGCCCAGGGAGGTGATGAAGTTACCATTACTGGAGGTGCTTAGGGGGAGACTTGATGGGGTACTTGATGCCATGGTTTAGTTGATTAGATAGTGTTGGATGATGGGTTGGATGCGATGATCTCGAAGGTCTCTTCCAGCCTGGTTTATTCTATTCTATTCTATTCTATTGACATTTCCTCTTGTTCTATCACTAATAATCTGTGAGAAGAGACTAGCACCAGCCTCTCCACAATGTCCTTTCAGGTAGTTGTAGAAAGCAATGAGGTCTCTCAGTCTCCTCTTTTCCAAACTAACCATCCCCAGCTCCTTCAGTGGCTTTTCACAGGATTTATTCTCTAGGCCCTTCACAGCTTCGTTGCCCTCCTCTGCACTTGCACCAGCACCTCCAAAATTCTGTTGTATTGAGGTGCCCAAAACTGGGCACAATAGGTGTGGCCTCACCAGAGCTGAGTACAAGGGAACAAACACCTCCCTACTCCTGCTGGACACAGCATTTCTGGTACAAGCCAGGATGCCACTGGCTTTCTTGGCCACCTGCTTGCTCATATTCAGTTGCTTGGTGATTAGAACCCCCAGGTCCCTTACTGCCAGACAGCTCTCCAGCCACACTTCCCCAAGCCTGTAGTGCAGCTTGGAGTTGTCGTTCCTTATCCACCAAACAGCCCACCCATCAAATCCGTATCTCTCCAACTTGGCAAGTAGGATGTTGTGGGGGACTGTGTCAAAGGCCTTGCAGAAGTCCAGGTAGATCACATCCATAGGTTGTCCCTTATCCACTGACACAGTCACTTTATCATAGAAAGCCACTAGGTTAGTCAAGCAGGATTTGCCCCCAGTAAAGCCATGCTGGCTGTCTTGAACCATCTCCCTGTCCTCCACGTGCCTCAGCATGGCATCTAGGAGGATCGGTTCCATGACCTTACCAGGCACAGAGGTGAGGCTGACAGGTCAGTAGTTCCTAGGGTCCTCCTTTCTACCCTTTTTAAAAATGGGTGTGATGTTTCCATTCTTCCAGTCCCCAGGGACCTCACCTGACTGCCAGGACTTCTCAAATATCATGGGGAGTGGTCTGGCAACTACATCAGCTAATTCCCTCAGGATTCAGGGATGCATTTCATCAGGCCCCATGGACTTGACTATCTTCAGGTTCCTCAGATGATCACACATCTTGTCTTCATTTACAGTGGCAGGGACTTTGTCTCCCTGGTCTCCAACTTGTGGTCCAGCAACATGAGAGCCATGAGGAGAGGGGTTTCCAGTGAAGACTGAGCAAAAATGTTGTTGAGACTCTCAGCCTTCTCATCCATTGTAACTAGTTCCCCACTGTTGCTTATCAGGTGGCTCACACGTTCTTTTCTGGTTAATGTACCTATAGAAGCCTTTATTGTCTTTCATTACATCCCTTGCCAAGTTCAGTTGCAGGTGTGCCTTGGCCTTCCTGACCTTGTCCCTACACAGATGGGCAACATCCATATACTGTTCCCAGGATGCCTGTCCCTTCTTTCATTTCCTGTGTAGTCCCAGCTTGCCCTTTAGTTTGACCAGCCCATAATAGCTCAGCCATAGTGGTCTCTTGCCTTCCTTGCCCAATTTCTTACACATGAGGACTGAGATATTTTGTGCTTTGTAGAGAGTATCTTTAAAGATCTGCCAGCTCTGTTCTGCTCCCTTGTCCCTGAGGGCAGTTTCTCTTGGGGTCCTATTTACTAACTCCTTGAAGAGCTGGAAGTTTGCTTTCCTAAAATTTAGCATCCTAACTATATTTCTGATGAGCTTCATACCCCTTAGGACAGTGAACTGCACTAGCACATGATCACTGCAGCTCAGGCTGCCTTTGACTATGACATCCCTGATGACTTCACTTGTGTCTATGACCAACAGATCCAATAATGTGTCCCCTCAAGTAGGCCTGTTAATTTCTTGTCTTAAGAAGTTGTCATCCAGGCACTCTAGGAGCCTCCTGGATTGCCTACAACTAGCCATGCTACTTTTCCAACAGATGTGGGGGGAGGTTAAAATCCCCCATCAGGACAAGAGCCTGTGAACACGATGTCTCCTTGAGCTGGAGCAAGAAGGCTTCATCAGTAGGCGCCACTTGGTCAGGTGGCCTGTAGTATGTGAGCATGTAGCATGTGAGTCAGCAGTGATGTCCTGAGGTACCTGATGCACATTGTAAGCTGTGAAACCCACCACAACATGTTATGATGGGATGGGAGCTGCAGCAGGACAGAGGTGAGGGCTCAGACCCTTCAGCATAAACAAAACTCTTCCAGCATGGCTTTATGCTCTACACCCAGCTTTTAGGGGAGAGAGAAATGTCAGTGTACAGAGAGCCTGGTGGCTGTGGGGGAAGAAGGGAGGATACCCTGACTGGCACAAAGTGGAGGTATCATTAATTCTAGGGATTCTGCCCAGCTGCCTCATTGAGCTTTGACATGCCACCAAACTTTGTTTTAAAGCAGACATATGTCTGCCCAGCAGTCCATATCAATCTCAAAGATTCAGCAGGGAATAAGAAAGAGCCTTTTAAGCTTTGTGGCAGAAGAAAATGAACAGTTTTACCAGCAAACAACCACTTACACTGTGAATGCAATTTCAAAGTTCTTTTAAGACAGCCCCTGCCCACTTCAGCTTACTCAAAGGCTCTTCCAAGCAATGGCAAAGGGTCATGCACTCATTTAGTGTTTTCACATCTCATCAGTTGCACCAGCCATGGTGCACAGAGCCAGGAGACACTTTTCCCCAGCCTTGCAGAGTTAGAAATGGCCCCATAAGGCATAGATGAATCCCATGGGCTACTGCAGAAGGGTGGGAGGAAAGACTTAGATGCAGTAGGGACATCTGTAGCTGTGAGAAATTCACAGTTTTGGCTTTCCTGGGCAAAAGCATCGACTGATATCAAGAGGCAGGTCTGATGGCACCTCTGGTTCATCCCCTACAAGGAGAAGCAGGATTAGGGCCAAAATTCCCAGTGAAATATTTGCAAGTCTGAAAGGTTTAGCAAGTATTTTACCTGCAAAATCAGTCAGGCTTTTAAAGACAGAGATTGGCATTTGCTGCCAGTCAGTGATAAATGGGCACAATGTCTCTGCAAACTGCTTTATGAACACACATGTATACTAATGCTAAACAAGTGGTTCTCTCTGAGCTGGGAAAAGACAGGTGTCAGGGCATTTCTTCAGCATCCTATCCTGTAAGTTAGATACAGCAGAAACATGGTCTTCATGACTTATCATGCAAAACATTTGATCAGTAAAACATATTTATATAAGCAGCAAAGGGCACACTCACTTCCCGAACAACACAAACCATCAGGTAATCTGCTGGAGGTTGGTATTGTTCCAAGTATTTCACATCTTGAAAGGTCAACAGCTTCAGTAATGGGGAAAAGTCCTGGCGTGTATGTCTGAGAGACTTTCTCTGCAGAGTGCACACTTGGATGGCATTTCTCTTGAGGCTGCCAATATTTACTAAAGATGACCATAACATCACCTTGCTCTTTCTGCATTAGTCACGAAGGGCACAGATCACAAAAACATGAAAGCAAATGGGCTTGTACTAAGTGCATACTTCTAAGCCTGTTGTTAACCCCCTGGGATCATCCTTCTCACACAAGGATATTTCATAGTGAAGATAATTCAGATTGGAGGAGACCCCCAGAAATCTCTATTTCAATGCCCAAACTAGAGCCACCTCTAAGATCAGATGCAGCTCCTCACAGCCCTACTCAACCTGATCTTGAAGACCTCCATGGACAGAAATAGCACAGAGATGTGGACAGAGATGGCATGCCCACAGACACTGATGCACCTCTGGGCAAGCTGTTCCATTGCTTCACTGTCTTCACAGTAGAAATTTTCCCTGCTGTCTGGTTCAAACCTCTTCTTTAAATTAATTTTAGCAGCTGTATCTCATCTTCCCTTTATGTACTTTTGTGAAGAGCTTCGGTCTAATTCCTTGATCATCTCCTTATGAGCACTGGCAGGCTGCTTCTGGGTTTCTTCTACAGATTGAACAAGTCCAACTCATCCACGAGCTATTGCATGAGGTGACTGTAGCCCACAGTCTGGGATCCATCCATCTGGGGACACTTGTGACATGAATGTCTTTGGCTTTTTTAACAAAGGTAACAATTCATGTATGAATTCAGAAAAAGAAAGCACCCACATGCTCTGAGTGAGCCAGAAGTGGGGGTCTGTAGCATTGCCTCTGTGCAGCACAATCTCCCAACACCACTCCCTCATTTAAGTGGACAAGGAAAGACCAATGGATGTCATCTATATGAAATTCTATAAAGCCTTTGACACAATCCCTTCTCTCTAATCTGGAGAGATATAGATTTGATGGGTGGACTGTACAGTGAATAATGAATTGGCTGGATGACCACATCCAAGGGTCGTAGTGAATGGCTTCATGTCCAGAGTGAGATAGTTGAAAGGTGGAGTCCCTAGGGGTCCATACTGGGAGTAGTGCTGTTCAACATCTTCATCAATGATACAGATAATGAGACTGAGTGCATCCTCAGCATATTTGCAGATGATGACAAGCTGAATGGTATGGTTGGATAGGATGCCATCCAGAGAAGGACCTAAACAGGCTGCACCTAGGTTAAGGCAATTTTCAATTGGGGCATGATGAGATTGAGAGCAGCCCTGAAGAGAGTAGCTTGGGGGTGCTGGGGGACAAAATGTTGGACATGACCCAACAATGTGCATTTGCAGCCCAGAAGGCCAATTGTGTCCTGGGCTGCATCAAAAGAAGTGTGGCCAGCAGGTCAAGGGAGCTCATTTTGCCCTTCTACTTTGGTGAGACTTCTCCTGGAGCAGTGTGTCCACCTCTGCAGCCCCCAACACGTGAGAGACATGGACCTGCTGAGTGAGTCCAGAGGAGAGCTACAAAGATGGTCAGAGGGCAGTATGAGGACAGGCAGAGAGAGCCAGGGCTGTTCAGCCTTGAGAAGGCTCCAAACCTTATGGCTACATTTCAGTATCTGAAGGGGACCTACAGGAAGGCTAGGGAAGGACTGTTTGGAAGGGCTTGTAGTGATAGGAAGACGGGCAATGGTTTGAAACTGGAGCAGGATAGATTTAGGTTGGACATCAGCCAGAAGTTCTTTACAATGAGAATGGTGAAATACTAGAACAGGCTGCCCCATTTCTGGAGACATTCAAGATCAGATTTGATGGTGCCCTGAGCAACCTGATCTAGTTGGAGGTGTCTGTGCTCACTGCAGTGGGGTTGAACAAGATGACATTCGAGGGTCCCTTCCAACCTGATGCATTCTGTGTGATTCTGTGTGTAAAAGAAGCACAAGAAGGAAATTTCAGGCATGATTAGAGCTTTACATGCTTTGTATTTTTTTCTGCTTTAAGCGTAAGGTTGAGATGGGCTTAAAGCAAACTCCCAAAGGCAAATCCTGCTGAATGCCACAGGGATTGAACTCCATTGCTCCCCATTTCTCTGTCCTTCTAATAAGCTATCCCACATCCCCAGATTTCCTATACCCTTAGTGCAAGAGTCCAAGTATCTACATCCACCTTCACATGGTTTTTTTTCCAAAGAGGGTCTCTCATCCTAGATATCCTTTTACTTCATGTGAGGCTTTCACCACTTACAGCCTAAACTAAGCTAGGTGTTCTCTAACCTCATTTTATTTCAGTGCTAATCACATCACTATCTGCACCCAGGTCCCTGCAGGAGATAGCCTGAAGGAATCACAGAGCTGCTGCCAGCCAACTAAGCTGCAGGACTCATGTTTGGAAATAATAGATCTCTCCACCTGTCTGCTATAGGAACCACTGTGGAGTCTTCAAGAAATGTAAGTGTCATCTGAAATGCAATCACAGAGCCAAACTGTAGTGGTCTTAGGACACTGATTGAAACCAAAACTGAATGCTCTATAGCAATGACTCTTAGTGCACCCAGCAGAGAATAGCTTCCATAAAAGCAGCTGGTTGTCCAGTCCTTTTAAAATCAGGCCACTTATTTAGGCACCTAATTACAGAACTGGGAGGTATTTTCTATTTTCCCAGGTGGTGTTTGCATGGATATGAATGCCTCAGTCATCATTTTATTGCAATTTTCATTGCAAATCATTTATGATCATTCTGAAATTAAATGGCCCTCACAGAGAGCAGGAGACTAAGGAAATTACCCAGAACATGATAAAGAGCAGTAGAAGCAGTTAGCATCCACGGCACCAGCAGAAGAACGTGCAAACTCAAGGTGTTTGGAACAAGTAGTGCTGTCCAAAGCAGATGTCCAGCTGCCAATGGACACATTTTATCATAATGCCTCTGCTCTTTACAGCTTTTCTTACATCTCCGTCTCCTGGATTTACAGGATCTTTCAGACACTCAAATGCCCCAATTTCTAAGTCAGTCTTTCAAGTTAGGGGGCTGATACATGCATTTTGGACACATAGCATCAGCTTGAATAAGGAAATATGCTTTTTCAAAATATGCCAGGTATTCCATAAAGACTTCAGTTAAGGCCTGAGTTTAAAACTGCTTTCAGGTACTCTTCAAGTTTTGCAGGTATGATTATGTGCAGATGCAAACCTAGAGGCTTTTAACACAGGAGACTTTTGATGGTTTATGTTCTGGCTGAACGTCCTATAGTTTTCTGTACCACAAAATCTTCTGTTAATATCCTGTTAATGTAGGTCTCTTCCCCCTGCCCCCTGCATTTACAGAGACTGCCCTCCACAAGACAGAGTTATTCCCAAGAAGTGTACTCTGCTACAAAGTGGAATATGTCTGGGAACAAAAAGGCTGTAAACAACTATTCATTCCACTTCCACAATAGATCACAGTATCACAGTACATTGGAGATTGGAAGGGACCTCCAGGGATCATCAGGTCCAACCCCCATGCCAAAGCAGGATCACCTAGGGTAGTCCACACAGAAATGAATCCAGACAGGTTTTGAATGTGTCTAGAGAAGGAGACTCCACAACCTCTCTGGGCAGCCTGCTCCAGTGCTCCATCACCCTCAGTGTAAAGAAGTTTATCCTCATGTTGAGGTGAAATCTTCTGTGATCTACAAAGTTGTGTCAAAATATAAATTAAACCATGTCTCAGACACACCCTGATGCAACCAGCATGGTTAGACAGAGGCCCAGGCAGCACCAGTCCTGGCCAGCCTGCTGCAATGGTAAGGCAGCTCTTGCCTTGACCTTTCCCAGTAGGCAGCCCAGTTCTGGAGTGCTCATGGCTGATGGCCACTCTCCTCAGAGTTTGTGTCTAAAGGCAGAAAGCAGAATTAGATCCTACTTGATTAGGATCTAATTAGTATTACTAAATTAGATCCAAGATAGGATACCCAAGGTGAGACATCTTGGGTGCAGTTCTTCTGGGTCATACAGCATTCTCTCTCATCCACAGCCTCATACATACTCCAGGCTCGCTGATGCTGCAGCTAATGTGATGGCAGCAATACAACTACAGTCACTGCAGCAGCAGCTAGAACAAGCTAAGGGTGGGATGGAAAACACTGTAGCACCAAGTCTTGCCAAGACCATAGGAGTTTCTCTGCAGCAGGTAAATCTCTGACAAAGAGCCTGACTCAGGTTACTAGCACGAAGCCTCCCTAGAAATGAGCTACCAGCACAGAAACCCGACCACATAAACAAGAAATGCAAGTACACCCAGTGTTTATCCTCCATCTGCTCATGCTGCCCAGAGTGTATCACTGCCTCCATACATCTCCATCCTCTTCCCCACAGTTAGGCACTAGAACACAGATAGGGTACCCAAAGTTCTCTGCACTGCTCACCCCTGCACTCAGTTGAGGCTGTGAATGTCAGCAGGAGTCTTGCCAAGTTTGACGACACATGCAACCTCACTTCACTTGTGGAATACAAGTCAGATGTGTAGAATAGAGTAGAATAGAATAAACCAGGTTGGAAGAG
Source organism: Dryobates pubescens (assembly GCF_014839835.1). Classification (NCBI taxonomy): domain Eukaryota; kingdom Metazoa; phylum Chordata; class Aves; order Piciformes; family Picidae; genus Dryobates; species Dryobates pubescens. Next base: position 86,110,447 of record NC_071657.1, on the reverse strand, counting down.
ACCTTCAAGATCATCGCATCCAACCCATCATCCAACACCACCTAATCAACTAAACCACACAACCAAGCACCCTATCAAGTCTCCTCCTGAACACCTCCAATGATGGCAATTCCACCACCTCCCTGGGCAGCCTATTCCAATGGGCAATAATTCTCTCTGTGTAGAATTTTCTCCTAACACCCAGTCTGAACCCCCCCTGGCGCAGCCTGAGACTGTGTCCTCTTGTTCTGGTGCTGGTTGCCTGGGAGAAGAGACCAACCTCTGCCTGACTACAACCTCCCTTCAGGTAGTTGTAGACAGCAATAAGGTCACCCCTGAGCCTCCTCTTCTCCAGGCTAAGCAACCCCAGCTCCCTCAGCCTCTCCTCGTAGGGCTTGTGTTCCCAACCCCTCACCAACTTTGTTGCCCTTCTCTGGACACGCTCCAGCAAGTCAACATCCTTCCTAAACTGAGGGGCCCAGAACTGGACACAGTACTCAAGGTGTGGCCTAACCAGTGCAGTGTACAGGGGCAGAATGACCTCCCTGCTCCTGCTGGCCACACTGTTCCTGATGCAGGCCAGGATGCCATTGGCCCTCCTGTCTGCCTGGGCACACTGCAGGCTCATGGTCAGCCTACCATCGACCAGCACCCCCAGGTCCCTCTCTGCCTGGCTGCTCTCCAGCCACTGACCCCAGCCTTCAGCACTGCACAGCTCTGTGTAGCTCTGAATGCATCTATTTCATTTACATAGTCTCTTCATTTGGTATGTGGGAGTAAAGGCCCAAAACTAATCCTGCCTGCAAGGGAAAATCATCAGCATTGCTTTCTGCAGCCTGTGGTACTCTGAGCTTCCCAGAGAGACCAGGTGCCCCACTGAAGAAATTTTTATTACTGAGCTTGGAAAAGACAAATTCACAGCCCATGCTGGTGTATCAGTGAAATGAATTCTTTTGTTGTAACATAAAGGTTAAACTGCAATGAAGTTGCCAAGACATCACTTCAATGATAGAGACATATAAAGGCATCTAAGGCTAGAGTAATTTGCCCAAACTGCACATACTTTACAATTTATACCAGTAAAACATACAGCTCACGGTGTCAGATATTTACCAGGCCCAAATTAATCCTCTGAGCTACTAGGATGAATGGCTAGGGGCAAAAACATAACTGCCATCATCTCAATATTAGAACTGATCTAAGTACTTTGTTACCAAATCATTACTCTTGGAGACAGCCTCACACAGTGGGAAAATGTTTATTTAATTGGAACAAAGTTCTATTGGCTGACCCTGGGCATATTACTATAATTGATTTTTTTAACATCAACACAAGTATATAACCACTTTATTCTGTATCTTCTTGATACCTTGCATGTTCAGACCCAACGCCCTGATATCAGCTCATCCTAGGAGCATCATCTCTCCATTCCAAGGGAGGCACTGGTTAATAAGCTGATTTCACATGGGAGTTCAGTGTTTTCCCCCTGGCATGTGCAAGCTGCATACCTGCACTGATGTGGTCAACACATGAGCAAGCAGGGATTTAGATAGATTTGACACAGCAATGTTAATGCATCAGGAGAAGCACAAGAAGCAATGAGCAATTCACCTTTAGAGGTGCTTTCTTCTCTGTCCTCTGAGTACCTCTTATTAGGACTGCAGGACTGCACCCAAGAAGTACCTGTGCTTAGTGGAGAGGGACAACATGAATTGCTAAAGCTTTTGTCAGGGCTGTAGAGAGATATGCAGCTCATTCTCAGCACCTGCTAAAAGCCCTCTGATTTATGATATAACATCAACTGTTCAAATGATTGGGCTGCAGCTGAGAGAGATTTGTGGCCTTGATGCTTGTAGAGGTATGGTAGACCTTAAGAGGAGGAGTAAGAAATGCTGCTGCCCACATTTTCTCATCTCTGTTGCTTTATGACTTTTATGTCCTCCCTAATCAGACTGAGCAAAAAGGAATTAATAGTTTTACAGCCCTGAACTACCAAATGAACCTGCCATCCTGAGGCAAGCATCTTAGGCAAGCTGCAGCCAGCTCAGCCCATCACTGTGGTGGATGCCTGCTGGTGGGGAATCTACTGCTCCCTGACATGCCTGGACAAATTGGAATGACCTGTCCCCATGCTCAGCTATAATCTCCCTTGACTTTCTCTCAGCTTGAATTAGAGCAGTGCTGCTCCCAGCCTCTCACCTTGCCATCAATGGTGACTGCAGCAAAAACTGTGGAGGAGTAAGGAGACCAGGCAACATCCCCTACAGCAGAATTCAGGTCATAAACAAACATTGGAGTCCTGTAAAAGAAAAAAAAAAAAAAGACAGAGGGAGAACTCATTTAAACACATACCATTCTGGAAGTGAAGCATTGAGCTATGGCCACTTTGATGCTGCAGCCTGTGCTGTTGAAGGCCAGCTGCAGAAATGGGAGATGGGTTATTTCTGTATGTCAGATAACAGCCAAGGTCTGAGCCAATAGCAAATCAAAGCAAAGCTGAGCATCAACCCAAATGGGTCAGGATTAGCCCTGCTGCAAAGAGAAGGAAGCTGGGATGTTGCTTTCTTTCTGAAAGCATTATGAAACCTTCCCCACAACATGTACAGCAAGGTGGAGTCTCTCTGGTTAATAATCATATTGGAAAAAATAATTTTCCCTCTCTGGACTTCTGACAACAACATTGAGTATTAGAGCAGTATTGGCAACAGCAAACATTTGATTCTGATTTACAACAAATCGGTTTCCTGATTGAAAACAGACATTCCTCAACCAATAATTCTGACCTTCATGATGTATTTTTAAATGTTCAAGTTTCTTTTGTTTCCCTCTCTGTCTCTTAGGAGGTGTCTTGCTCCTAAGGCCATAAGCCAGCAGCTGACATTTCTTTATAGCATGGCTCCAGAAGAATAACCCTACCACAGTAGGTCCTGTTTGAAGAAAGCCAGGTCCAAAGTGAAGCAGGCAGGCTCTGTGCTGAGTTGCACTGTTTGGCAAGGTCCTGGGGCAACCAGTGCTAAATCTTGTATCTTACACCTGGGGCTTACAAGTCTGAGTCATCAGCCCCAAAACCAGATTTAAGATTGCAATTAGCCATACCAGCTACTAAGGAGGAAACTGAGACTGAGATAAGAGCAGAACAGACACATACAGCTGGCATGTCCCCACCCATGCCACCACCCAGCAGGACCTACTTGATGGTGTGATCCCAAATCTTGACTGTCCAGTCAGAGCTGCAGGAAATGAAGACTTTCAAATGGTAGGGATTCCAGCTGACTGAGTCCACAGCCATGTGATGGGCTTCAAACACATCCAGAAACTGGCTTGAATAGTTTTTGGAACACTGTGGTGGAAAAATGGAGTCAGTAATCAGAGCTAGACCTTCATTTGGAGCTCACATTCCTGCAGAAAGATGCCTCTGAATACTTGTATGGCCTCTCAGGCTCTTCTGGACTGGCTGGGAAGAGATGGCTAGTACCCAGCTACAGAAACTAAATAATCTAGCATATGCTGTTTCAGACCACTTGCAGGCAATACTGATCCTGAATTGAAGTTGTCTGGTTGGATTTACAGCCAGAGCCAGGTCACAGAGCCCATTCTGCACTACAGGAGTTCTCTCACCTTCCTGCCAGCCCAAGGCTCCTGCTATGCCTCTGTAAAAGGCTCTCAGGAAAGGCAAGAGGCTGTTGTGTGGCTCAGGAGCACACAGCACTATCGCATTTGAAATGCCACAGTTGAAACCTTCAGTAACAGTCTTCTCAGCACAGGACTGACCTAGCAGAGCCTTTGGCTCTAAAGATTTTGGGAAGAAGCCTAAAGTCCCTACCCTGCTATGACCCTGCAGCAACATGCTCTGAAAGCCTGCTCCATCACACAGCTCTGGAGCTCTTTTTCTTGTGCTACTTGTGACCTCTTGGAGGGGTGTGAGCATCACAAGAAGTGGGCCAGCACTCAGGCATGACCTCTACAGACAGGTGGGCCACTTTATATCCTAGCCAAGAGTAGCCTGTAAACGGGATAAACCCTGCCCCTGGACACAAAGGCCAGGCCAGCAGCTTCACAGTTGCAAATACTACTAAATGGCAAAATGCAGCATATGTGAGAGAGCTGGAAAATATTTGGGAAACTTGGAAAAGTCACTTTGTGACTGAATTCATGAAGGGAGGGAGAAATTATAATCCCCTTGCTGCACAAGCACAATATGGAACTTGGTCCAGATCCTGTTGGTTCTGTGGACACAGAAAAATGAAATTATCCTTCCCAAAACTCCTCCTCTCCAAGACAACTGAGGACTTCATCTTACATGTAATGTCCTCTTGCTTGTGGTCTTGCACACAAGTTGTATCCACACAGCAGGTTGGGATTGGTTTCAGGATTTTGTGTCAGTCTGCCTCAGTACTGCCACTACACAGAGTTTTCAGCACCTGTCATTACACCCCAATGAACACAGAAACACATCACCTGCCTGAGCAGCAGGATTCCTGAAGTGTTACATGGCTTTAATTTTTGCAAGCCAAAGCTCTAACTAATCATAAGAACTGTCTTCCTCTATAGCCCTTGAGCACTGGTGAAGCAGACATAAAATAGGGTGGGAGAGGAGTTGGGGAGATAGAAGTAGGTGGAGGATGCTAAACTATGGCAAAATTAATGCTGGGGGGGAAACTTCAACCCACCACAACACAGCAGCAGCTCCTGCACCTCCGGGAGGTTTGCTGTGGTAGAAGTGGAAACAAAAATGTAGCTCATGTCCCACCAAGACTTACTGGCAGTGCATATATCTTGCTACCAGTTTGGTGAGCACTCTGTCTCTGAATTATTGTCCTTGTGTGTAATTATGGGACTGAAGTCTGATTTAATGGCATGTTTCATAACTTTGCTTCATAATTATTATTGTTCAGCCACCAGGAAAATTGGTACTTGGCTGGTTTCAAAGTCATTTTTCTGGGAAACAGGTCACGAGTAATCAACAGAAAATAGAAGCTACTTTATTAATCTGTTCTTTCAATGTTGTGGATTGAAGGTCCCCAATACCCCCGTTTTGAAGGGTGAGATCCTAACCAGATTTACCCACATTCAACAGAACTGTTATGCTCTGTTTTTAAAGCCTTGTCGGGGTTGCGGCCTTGATCAGTGCAGCTCTCCAGGCACTGGTACAGGAGGACCAGCCCCATGCTATGTTCACCCCAGCCTTTGATGCTGTCTCTGATGTGTGAGAGAGAGCCTTGTTCTTCCCAAAACACATTTTGAAGAAACACCATAAACTTCAGGAAAACTCAGAAAGAATTATGACATTAATGAGTCTCTGAGCTAACTAGAACTGCTGGCAAGGTCTTCCCTTACTATTCACTGACAAAACCCTACAGTTATTAGACACATGTCAAGATGGAAACAAAACTGCTGGAAAATGTGACAAGTAAGTCCTGACAAGGCAGCTTTGAAAAAGGATGAGTAGATTCAGGGACCAGGCATTTGTGCAGCCTGTCTGATCTTCTAGAGCACTGGTCCAATTTGCTGAGAGTGTTTTTCCCCTATTTAGATGGCAGAACATGTGCGTGAACAGGAAATGGTATTTTTATGATGACACAGGAGGGCAAAGATGTGTCTATGGCAATACAGGAAACAAGTAAGGTCACTGGTGATAGAGCCACAAAATATTGTGGGGGAATACTGGGAGGAAAGGAGAACTCCAAGGACACAAAACGTATGAATAACCTTTATTAACAGCACTTTGCTTTGTTCTAGGCCTTAGTGTGACACAAAACTTCCCAACATCACTGGTGAATGGAGGGCTGTTAGTGTCCATATGATACAGATGGTTTCTTTAGTTCACTAACAGAAACATTGAGACCTTAGGCAATAAAGAAACCTAAAAACTAATCTTTTTCAAAGGAGGTTTGTATCTGGCAACAGTAAGTACAGCCCAACACTGGCACTCCCAGATGGATCAGGACGTTCAGCTGCCCGTCAGGAAGCGCTGACACAAATGTGTCCTGCATTGTGAGCTGCTGTTACCAACATCACCAGAGGGTCTCCTTGGTTTTTGTTCAGTGCCTTCTTATACAGAAGAAGCACTAAGATTTGTAGAAAGGCTTATGAATGCAAGCCAAGGCATGTGAAGGCATCAGAAGAAACAACAGAAAATGGTATAAGAAAGAGCCTGTGTTCATGGATGGCAAATTCAGTCAGTCAAGTGATGAAATAACTGGGCAGAACAAATAAAAGTCCCAAGGATAAGGTGATAAGAAGATCAGGAACAGAACTCAAGCCATAAAATACCTAGACAAGAAAAAAAAACTTTGCCTGAGACAAAGCAAGACTAGGCACTTAGGCAAATGATCTCTCCATTACTAAAGGGTCACTGGAAGTTGGAGCCTATCTAGAAACCAGTTTGTCATCATCATTTAAGGAAAAAACAAGAGATATGATAAGGATTCAATATCTTTTGTCATCTGTATAACCAAAAGAAATCCTGTCCTGACCACAGAGATACAAATGTCCTGGTGTTTAATATGAAAGAATGAGTATGAATGAAATAAGATTTGTTTTAAAAAAGAATCCCCTTTTCCTTCTCTACAGTCTTGCACTGAGTTTTATTTATATGCATTTGTTACCCCCCTCAATCAAACTGCCTAGGACTGAAAAGAAACCTCTCCTACATTAATATGCTCTCTTGAAACCCTGCTTACTAACAAGTAATTCTAACCAAAGAGTTGAAGCCTCAGCATTTCAGCCTGAATCTCAGAGACCATTTTTTGATAACAAAGTGGAACAACTCCTAAACAGAAAATAAGATATGCAAAGAGGCAATTTTGCATTACAGAATCATATTCATGCAGAAACAGTTTGTCCTCTATGTAAAAGGGCAACAGATAGGTCTGTGTGTAATTAAGATAACGATTTCTTGGCTTCAGAAACACCATTAACTAAGTAATTTTTATAAATTCACGATAAGTGTTCTGCAGCTAAAGCATTAACATAATATCATTCAGTTTGGGGGCATGTCTGCTCTCTGAAAAAATGCTTCACTGAAATTCACTTTCCAATTTATTTCATAAATAACCTAAAATCCATTCCATGTGGAGTGCAGCCCATGTCTGATCCCTGGCTCACAGAGCATGTAATGACTGTCAGGATTTCTGTTCCCTATGTTAGCCCATACAAGGTGATGGAAGATTGCCTCTTCCTGCCCATGGGAACACCTGAATTTTATAGAGTAGTGTTGCACAATGTGAGAGTAGTCCCACTTTTTGCTCAGGCTCACCAACACAGGAATGCTTTGTTCCTTACCAGTGACCCTGAAGGCAGACTCAGCAGCAATAAAAGATGAAAATCCTCTATAACAGGCTGTCTCTGCTGTGTCCACCCAAGAAATGGTCAAAATATGCTTGTTGCTGGGGATCACTTCTTATGCTAAAATTTCATCATAGTTCTAGTTTCACTGAAAATTCAGATTTGCCAGTGCAAATGCTGCCAAATTCTATTCCTGTTCATTACTCTTCTGTGAAGAATTTCCTTTGCCATGTAACTCAGACATGACACCAGCCTGAACATTCCTCCTGAAGGGCTACTGATGGCCGTCACCTAACACTCACATCCACTCTCATATTCACTGACAGCTGTCTCTCACCTAAGTACAGAGAAAATTGAAATATATGGTTCCTTACCATCTTTTGATGAGTACCCAATACCCAGGGTACCAGTGTAGAACATCTGCCCACAATTGAACAGATGCCTTGTATCCCAACAGAATCACCAAAAAGCCATTGCATCTGCCTCACTGCCCATCGCACATCAACCCAACACACACACCCCCTCCAGACACACTTTTCACACCTCTCTTCTGTATCTGTCTAGACTAATGCAAGTGGGCACTACTCAGAAATCCTCCCTAGATACTGCCTGGCAGAGGAAGACATTTCAATCAGCATCATCTCTCTGGGAGCAACATACATTTTTTAAGTCCATCTTGCCTAAATGATTGATACTTATTTCAGAATACAGTTTCCTTTGGTTTCTTTTCCTCTGTTTTGTTTCCCTTTTGCTAGTGGGACATTGGAAAGGAGCTTACAGCATCCTCTAGGGATGGCTGGATGGATCTGCTCTCTGTGTTAGGCTCCTGCTGATAGTCCACTCCACTGAAGGCCTGTGGCTATCACACTCACAAAGCCCCAAAGCCAGCTCAGAGGAATGCTGTGCAAACAGAATTTACATGAGGACTCACCATCACTGAAAGTGCTTAAAAAGAGACTGGATGAGGCACTTGGTGCCATGGTTTAGTTGATTAGATGGTGTTGGGTGATAGGTTGGACTTGATGATCTCAAAGGTCTTTTCCAACCTGGTTTATCCAATCCTATCCTATCCTATCCTATCCTATCCTATCCTATCCTATCCTATCCTATCCTATCCTATCCTATCCTATCCTATTTATTTCTTTTCAAGGCTAAATACTGCAGAGGTTGAAGCTTCCTATTTTATCTTGATATGTTAATAAAAACAAGGTCTGTGTTCTGTTCTCTGCTTGTCTGTCCTCGCCAACAACTTTTGTTCTCACTGGCAATCTCAGACAGCTGGTTGCATATGGGACTTGGCAATATTAAGGTCTTACACATTCTATAAAAAGGAATGGTCACTGAATGCAAATATCTGGGCCCCCACTCTTAGAGTGCCCCCACTCTAAGAAGGGCCAATGAGGCTCGGCTGCTGCCTTCACCACATGCCAGGAGCTGGCTGGCCAACAGCTTCTTGGTGTTGGGCACCAAGGTGTCAGGCTGCAGTAGGGAAGGATGTAGCCAATACTGTCTGCAGAAATACAGGGTTATAGCATTGAGGTGGGATCTCCAAGCTGGGCATGGTATGGTGGTGAATAGAGGGCAGAAGGATCAGAGTAAATAGTGAGGAATGAGAGATGGGTGAAAATGAGTGAAAATTAGAGGGAAGACCAGCAGGGCAGACATCCTGGTTGGAATCTGTTATAGACCACCCAACCAGGAGGAAGATGTTGATGAAGCATTCTATAGGCAACTTAAGGCTGTCTCAAGATCGCCTGACCTTGTTCTCACGGGTGACTTTAACCTGCCTGACAACTGCTGGGATCTCAACACAGCAGAAAGGAGGCAGTAGAGGAGGTTCTTAGAGTGCATGGAGGATAGCTTCTTATCCTAGGTGCAGTGTGAGCCTACCAGGGGGAGAAGGCAGAGTTACTTAACACCTTCTTTGCCTCAATTTTTACTAGCAGGACAGAATGTCTTCCAGACAGCTGGCCTGCAGAGCTGGCAGAAGGAGCCAGGGAGCAGCATAGTTTCCCTCTGTTCCAGAATGGGGTAATTAGAGATCACCTCAGCCGCTTGGATCCCCACAAGTCCATGGGACCAGATGGGATCCATCCTAGGGTGCTGAGAGAGCTGGCAGAAGGGCTGGTTGGATGAACCAGGGAATTCCAGGCCTGTCAGCCTGACCTCAGTGCCAGGCAAGATTATGGAAGAGGTCATCTTGAGTGCAATCACACAGCACTTACAGGATGGCCAAGGGATCAGGCCCAGCCAGCATGGATTCAGGAAGGGCAGGTCCTGCCTGACCAACCTGACCTCCTTCTATGATCAGTTGACTGCCTGGTGGATGTGGGGAGGCCTGTGGATGTAGTCTACATGGACCTCATCAAGGCCTTTGACACTGTCCCCCACAGCAAACTCCTGGCCAAGCTATCAGCCCAGGGTGGGAGCACACTGCGATGGGTTAGGAACTGGCTGGAGGGCCGAGCCCAGAGAGTGGTGGTGAATGGTGCCACATCCAGCTGGCAGCCAGTCACTAGTGGTGTCCCCCAAGGATCAGTGCTGGGCCCCATCCTGTTCAATATCTTTATTGATGATCTGGATGAGGGCATTGAGTCCCTCATCAGTAAATTTGCAGATGACACCAAGCTGGGGGCAGAAGTTGATCTGCTGGAGGGTAGAGAGGCTCTGCAGAGGGACCTCGACAGGCTGGGCAGATGGGCAGAGTCCAACGGCATGAGATTTAACACATCCAAGTGCCGGGTTCTGCACATTGGCCATAGCAACCCCATGCAGTGCTACAGGCTGGGGTCAGAGTGGCTGGAGAGCAGCCAGGTGGAGAGGGACCTGGGGATGGTAGGCAGAACATGAGCCTGCAGTGTGCCCAGGCAGCCAGGAGGGCAAACAGCATCCTGGCCTGCATCAGGAACAGTGTGGCCAGCAGGAGCAGGGAGGTCATTCTGCCCCAGTACACTGCACTGGTTAGGCCACACCTTGAGTCCTGTGTCCAGTTCTGGGCCCCTCAGTTTAGGAAGGATGTTGACTTGCTGGAACATGTCCAGAGAAGGGCAACAAAGTTGGTGAGGGGCTTGGAACACAAGCCCTATGAGGAGAGACTGAGGGAGCTGGGGTTGCTTAGCCTGGAGAAGAGGAGACTCAGGGGTGACCTTATTGCTGTCTACAACTACCTGAAGGGAGGTTGTAGACAGGTGGAGGTTGGTCTCTTCTCCCAGGCAATCAGAACCGGAACAAGAGGACACAGTCTCAGGCTGTGCCAGGGGAGGTTTAGGCTGGAGGTTAGGAGGAAGTTCTACACAGAGACAGTGGTTGCCTATTGGAATGGGCTGCCCGAGGAGGTGGTGGAATCACCATCACTGGAGGTGTTCAGGAGGAGACTTGACAGGATGCTTGGTTTCATGGTTTAGTTGATTAGGTGGTGTTGGATGATAGGTTGGACGCAATGATCTTGAATGTCTCTTCCAATCTGGTTTATTCTATTCTATTCTATTCTATTCTATTCTATTCTATTCTATTCTATTCTATTCTATTCTATTCTAGGACAAGAAGAAAGTGAGACTAAGAAAAGGATCTGGGTTGTAATTGTGGAAGGGAAGGCTGCAGCACACTAAGTCATAGGAAACAAGGCTTCATTAGCCTCATTGCTCATGTGATAACAGATCTAAAAAGTAGAACAGATGAGATTTTTCATGCCATTTCTCCATAGCCATGAGGACAGAGTTAAGATGCCTTTTAACTTCTGCTCTGATCATAGTTAGCACCTCACTTGCACAGCTGCCATCTGCAAAGCACTCTGGGATGCAGTGTGCATGAAAATCATTTCTGCAAAATAAGGCCTTAATTGGGTCTGTGCAGAGAGCTCCCTGCAACCCTCTATGGCTCTGTGCTAGTCTCAGGCTCACCACGGGGATCCAAGGGCAGGACTGGGCTCTGAAGTTCTACTTTATTACTGCCTCAACACACAGTTAGGATGATGAACATGAAAGACAAGCATGGAGCAATGGACAAAGAAACCATTCTTACCTTATAGATCTTTCCCTCTTCAGTACCAACAAGAAACAAATAGTCTATCTTTTTGTGAAAATCAAACGATGTCCCACAGCCTGTTAACAGAATAAAGGTTTGTCAGACAGAGAATTTGTTCATCTGGCCAGAACACACGCCCTGCCTATAGTACACACACACTGCCAGTGTTTTCAGAAGTGGTTCATTAGCCAGAAGTTCACAAAAGTAATTAGAGCCACTCCTTCTGCAAACACTTTCCAATCTGTACCTGTCCTCAAGACCTCCAGTTTGAAAAGCCAGCACAGAAAACAGAGAAAGGGAACTGAAAGAACTGTAAGGGAACTGTAAGAACAGATTGGCCCAAGAGTCACATTGATAAGAATTTAAAATGCCTGGTGCAATTTTAAGAGTCATGAGGATCAAGCTTGCCTCCCATTGGGGGAGAACAAAGCTTTTCTGTTTGTTTAGCATTCCCAAATATAGAAATGGTTTTCCATGCATAAAAGAGCCCAGAGAGGAAACCCCACATCATACCTCCCTGTGCCCTTGCCACCCTTAGCTCAGAAGGCATTCATCAGGCTTACTTTGGCAAAGCCAATAACAAAGGATGTGATTTGGGAAGAAATCTTCTGCCAGGCACAGAAGAATCCTCTTATCTTCAAAAACCCCTGAACTGAGCAACACTGTGAATCATGTTTAAACCAGGTTTTAACCATGACAGGATGTGACTTCTTGTAATTTTGTAGCTTCTGCTTCCAAGGCAGATGCAACATCATTCAAGAAAACCAATTCACATAGCAGTGTGTTTCAGCAGGATCCACGAGGAGCAGATGGGATGTCTGCTGAGTGCCAAGGCAAGTTGGGGCTGTTGATCAGTAGGGATGCCCACAGCAATCATCACACAAGAAATAGCAACAAGCAGACAAGGCTCAGAAGCAGGGCTGCAGAGAAGGTTCTGCAAAGGCGGCTGTCTTAAATGTTATGAAGGAATTGTTAAGGCTGTTTCAACCCTGTAATACTTTCTGCATTTTTAACTTTCAAATAGATTGTTAAATATTCAAGACAAGTCTTTGAAAATCCATTTCCCAGTAACACTAACAGATAATCCTAAAGCCACTGGGAGTTCTGTAGTGTGCTGCTTTAGTTGGAGTCTTGCAACCTATGCAAACCTCCAGCAGTTACTAAACTAGAAACACAGTAATATTTAAATGCAGAGCAAATGCCTGCTCCAAACCAAGGCCACAGCATCACAGCCAAAAGCAGGTGCAGTAGGATGATTAAGGGATTCCTCATGGCTCCTGGGTAGTCTTGGACCTCCAGCGTTGACTCATCCCATTGTATCTCAAACATAGGACTGTCAGGATGAGAAGATTCAGCCTAGAAGGACTACACTGTCTCCATTTTTTTATGGAGGGAATGTAACACAGTAGCTGAGAATAGATGCTGTGGTTTATGAGAGCCAAACCCCCATATGGCACACCTCACCACTGGTTTGACGTGTTGTGTACTCCAGAAAGAGCAAAGATTGTTTTTCATCGTGATTTGGCCAGTCCAGATCCATGTTCTGTACACAGAACAAAACTTAGTTTTGAAAACACAGGTAATCAGATAATCATAAAGTGCCCTGGGTTGGAAGGGACCTTCAAAGGTCTCGTAGTCCAACCCACCTTGCAGTAACCAGGGACATCCCCAGGTAGATCAGGTTGCTTAGCCCCAGCAAGGCTGACCTTGAATATTTCCAGGGTTGCAGCCTCTACCACCTTCCTGGGCAACTTGTTCCAGTGTTCCACCAACCTTGCAGTAAAGAATGCCTTCTTAATGTCCAATCTACATCTACCCTTCTCTAGTTTAAAACCATTACCACTTGTCCTAGAGCTACAGGCCATTGTGAATAGTAGCTCCACAACTCTCTCATGGGCCCCCTTCAAGTACTGGAAGGTTGCTACAAGGTCTCCCCAGAGCTTTCTCTTTTCCAGGGTGAACAACACCAACTCTCTTAGACTGTCTTCTTAGGAGAGGTGTTCCAGCCCTCTCATCATTTTTGTGGCCCTTTTCCAGACCTTCCCCATCAGCTCCACATCCTTCTTCTGTTGAGGGCCCCAGAGCCACAGTACTCAAGGTGAGGTTTCACCAGAATTGAGCAGAGTGGTGTAGGAGAAGGGTTGTTTTCAGATAGCTTTGGAAGGCTATAGGGAAGATTTGCCTTTGCTCGAATTAGAGAAGGCTGTGCTCGGTCTGTGACTCAGAAAAGAATGTCAACATCTTGTAACTGAAGGAGAGAAATTAGGCAGAATTTGGTTGGGTGTGTTAAAATACTGTTTTGTTAATTTAACCTATTGTATGCCTTAATTACACACATGCCAGTAGAAAACGACCAGTTGAGACGTGACACATGTGCCTTCTGATAGACTATATAACTTTGCTCTATAATGGAATAAATTTCTTTGCCTGTTAACATCTTGTCCTGGAAGATTGTGCTTGGGGTGAATCAAACATCTATATTACAACAGAGTGGCAGAGTCACCTCTCTTTATCTGCTGGCCATGCTTCCTTTGACCATCAAATGCTTTGCAGGAGTCCAGATAGATGATATCCTGTGGTCTTCCCTTGTCCACTGATGTTGCTACTGCATTGTAGAAAGCTGTTAGATTGGTCAGGCAGGACTTGCCCTTAGTAAAGCCTTAGTAAAGCTTAGTAAAGCCTGGCTGTCTTGAATCAACTCCATCCTCCATATGCCTTATGAGAACTTCTAGGAGGATTTGTTCCATGATCTTCCCAGGCACAGAGGTGAGGCTGTGAGGCTGTGAGGCTGGTAGTTCCCAGGGCCCTTTTTCCTACCACTGTTATAGATGGGTGCAATGTGTGCCTTCTTCCAGTCACCAGGGACTTACTGCCAGGACTTGACAAACATCGTGGAGGGTGGCCTGGCAACTGCACTAGCCAATTCCTTCAGGACTCAGGGGTGCACCTTATCAGGTCCCAGAGACTTGCACAGGTTCCCCAGGCAGTCATGATCCTTGTCTTCACTTACAGTGGGTGGGACTTTTTCCCCTTGCTCCCTGTCTTGTGGTCCTTCAGCTTGGGAGGAGAGAGGCTGCCAGTGAAGATTGAGGCAAAAATGTATTTGAGACCCTCAGCCTTCTCCTTGTCTGTTGTTACTAGCTCACCATTCTTGCTCATCATGGGGGTTCATTTTCTTTAACTTTCCTTTTGTGGTTGACATACCTGTAGAAGCCCTTCAGATTCAGGTTGAGCTGCACCCTGGCCTTTCTGACCTGATCTCTACACAACTGGGCATCATCACTATCCTCTTCCCCAGTTACCTGTCCCTGCTTGAACTACCTGTGCAGTTCTTTCTCACCTTTTAGTTTGACCAGCAGGTCTTGACTCATCCATTCTAGTCTCTTCCCTTCCTTGATTGATTTCTTACACATGGAGATTGAGAGTTCTTGCACTTCACCAAAAATGACCTGTTCTGATCTCTTGTCCCTGAAGATCATTTCCCAGGGGATCCTGCTGACTAACTCTTTGAAAAGCTGGAAGTTAGCTTTGCTAAAATTCAGGGTCCTGACTTTGATCCTTGAGAGGCTGAGGGAGCTGGGATTGTTCAGCCTGGAGAAGAGAAGGATCAGGGGTGACCTCATTGCCCTCTACAACTACCTGAAAGGTGGTTGTAGACAGGAAGGGGTTGGTCTCTTCTCCCAGGCAACCAGCACCAGAACAAGGGGACACAGTCTCAAGCTGTGCCAGGGGAGGTTTAGACTCGAGGTGAGGAAAAAGTTCTTCACCAAGCAAGTCATTCGTCATTGGAATGGGCTGCCCAGGGAGGTGGTGGAGTCACCGTCCCTGGAGGTGTTTAAGGGGAGATTGGACGTGGCACTTGGTGCCATGGTCTAGTTGTGGGGTCTGTTGGGACAGGTTGGACTTGATGATCCTTGGGGTCTCTTCCAACCTTGGTTATACTGTGATACTGTGATACTGTGATACTTGTCTGACTTGTATCCCTTAGGACTATGAACTCCACCAGTGTGTGGTTGCTGCAGCCCAGACTGCCCCCAACCTTGACATCCCTGATGAGTTTCCCTGTGTTGGTGACCATCAGATCCAACATTGCATCCTCCTGGTTAGGGCTGTGTATTCCCCATCTTAAGAAGTTATCTTTGATGCACTCCAAGAGTGCATCGCTCCTGCTTTTCCTCCTGTGCTGCCATTCCAGTAGATGTTGAGGTGGATGAAATTCCCCAGCAGGACAAGAGCCTGTGGGCACAATGCCTCCTGTAGCTAGCTTAAGAAGGCTTCATCAGTGGGCTCTGCTTGATCAGGTTGCCTGTAGAAGACACCAACAACAAGGTTCCCCTTGTTGTCTTGGTCCCTAACTTCTACCCATAACCTTTCAACTTGCTTGTGGCTATTCTTTAAGGATCTCTCTTCACACTGTATCCATTTCTTAGCATAGAGGGCAACATCTCCCCCCCACACCCCTTTGTGGTGACAGGTTGGACTCGATGATCTTTGAGGTCTCTTCCAACCTTAGTGATACTGAATCATCTTCCATTCTCTCCTGTCCTTTCCAAACAGCTCATAGCCATTGACAGCCACACTCCAGTTACAAGATTTGTCCTACCAGGTTTCACTAAACCCACTATATTGCAGCTTTCCGGCAGCATGATGGAATCCAGCTCCTCCTGTTTGTTGCCCATGCTGCATGTGCTCATGCAGGAGCACTTCAGCTGGGCTGTTGGCTGTGTCACCTTCTTAGAGGAACACCCTTTAATTCCCTTGAGGTGTTTCACTGATATTTCCCTGTTGGCCCCTACTATCTCAGGAGCCTCTGGCTTTACCTCTGTGCTGCATCATGCCCCAGTGCTACAGGTCGAGGGCACTTATTAGCACCCTGTCTCTCTAACTCTGGTGTGTCATCCCACAGCTCATAACAGACAAGCCTGATGTTACTATCCCCCCTCCCTCTTCACATCTTGTTTAGAGCCCTGTTGATCAGCCCTGCAATCTCCTGAGCAAAGAGCCCTTTAGAGAAGGGCACTGTGATACTGTGAGAAAGGTGTCTCTCATTTGATTCCAGCAAATCTGCTGCCACATAAGCTGTCCTGTTATCAAAAACCCCAAAGGTGTGGCAGTGACGCCAGCCATGGAACCATATATTAATATACTGGATCCTTCTGTTCCCTCCAATGTCACTGCCCGCAACTGGAAAGAGAGAGGAAAATATAACCTGTTCTCTGGATCCCCTTACCAGCCTTCCCAGGGGCCTGAAGTCTCTTTTGATCACTCTTGGACTACAAGTTGCAACTTCATTTTCACCTACAGGGAAGATCAGTAATGGCTAATCCTCTGAGTACCATACCAAGCCAGAAAATGTCCTAGTGATATCCTTAACCCAGGCAGCATACCTCCCTACAAGGAGGGTCCACCCTGCACGCTGGACCCTTTGTTCACCTCCAAAGGGATTCTCCTGCAACTATGAACCTTCTTTTCTTCCTTGTGGACATAGTTGTGATACAGGCAGCAATGCCTGTGCCTTGTCCACATTGGGATATTCCAGTAAAATCAACATTTTTTTAAATGGATGTTCAACTTTTTCTGCAAGTAAAGGCAAGATATAACCAGCAAAGCTTGGGTGAATTAGAGGCCATTGCTCCAGATAGGCTTTGCCCTACTACATGATGAAAGTAAGGAGGTGTAACCTTCTTTCCATCTCAGTATTGCACTCCCTATTTAATTCCCTAGAATGACTGATTAGAGGCTGTGTATCAGTAATTAATCAGCATGGCAAGGACTTGGACTCCTACCAGGCATTTGCAGCTGCAGTCCTTCTGGCCCCTGCAAAGTTGTTCCCTCTGCTGACAGCTTGATGACATCTGTATGAACCAGCTCATTCTGCAAGCAGAAGAGATTCCACATGAATAACATGCTTTACAGCAACAATTCAGAAACATTCAGTACTTCAAAACAGCAAATTTTATGGAGGAATTTTTAAAAGCTGTCCAAAAGTTGCTTAATCTTTCCTGCTCACAGTTGGCAGCTTGCTAGCATGATGTTTGCATAAAACCTCCAGGAAAATCATGCTTTGGTGCACTGGAGCTGAGAGCCACTTGTATCTCACACAGACACATGCAGCTGACGTGGAAAGTTTTGCCTTTCAGGACCAAGGTTTTTGAGTAAGGGTTAGCATTTGTCTTGAGTGAAATCACCATGCATGATTTAAGATGGATATTTGCAAATTATCATGGAGCTGACTAAATCCCACATTAATGGACAGCAATTTACCACCTTGCCAGTCTTCGCTTCTTGCCATCTTTCTTCTACTCCCAGGGCAGCCTCAGTTCCCAGCATTCAAAATCTCATGGACTCTGAGATTCAAATGCAGTATCTGGCAAGGAGCTCCCCCACAGGAAAAGTGCCCAGTGCTGCTGTTAACAGTAGAGCTCTAAAAAATTCTCTTTGCAGGCTTCAGAATTGATGCACTGTTGAATATAGGGCAAAAAGGTTGTGTCCCCAAGAGTTTACAGTTGAGGAGGGAGACAGAACACAGATGAAAATAGACACAATGTGGGTGAGTATGAGGAAACCACAAGAGGGTAAAGATCCATTCTTAGAATAGCTTTGGGAATGAAAATACTACTGCAGAATGGAGTTGGTTGTGAAAATAAGAATACCCTGGGCTGATAATAAGAACAAAGAACCAAAGATTAAATTAGTGAGCAGTGTGGGCTGAGGACTGCATGTTTCCATGAATCTGCAGATTTCCCACTGGAGTACAGTGAGAACAAAACATAACTTCGTAGCTTAGTGAATCAGTCTTTAGCTGGAGCTTCTCTAAGCCTGGAGCAGGACTCAGGTGGGAAAAGAGATTCTGTCTGGCAAAGTCAATGCTAAGGAATTGCATGTTAGGGAAGGTAGGCATCTATTCAGTACTGCAGTTCAGAGGGTACAGCATTCTGCAAGACATTTTTACTATATTTTGGGGGTGCAAATTTATAGAAAGCTGAAGAAAAGTAAAAACTCATAAAAGAATGTACTTTGCTGTCAGTACTTTACAATGCTGCACACCCACATGCCCTGGCCTACTGGTGGCAGTACCTGTTTCTGTGAGAGTAGCAAGAAGCAGAACAGACTCCTGTGTCGTGCTCAGGTGTATTTCTAACAAGCCCAGTTTTGTGTCCTATCCCATTCAAATCTAGTTTAAAGTTCTTTCAATGAACCCTGCTAGCTCCTGTGCTAGGGTCCTTTTGCCCCGTGGAAACAGGGGCAACAGGTTGGACTTGATGATCTTTGAGGTCTCTTCCAACCTTGGTGATACTGTGATACTGTGACACCAATGTTTGAAAGATGGTGTGGTAGCGAGGCCTTTTGGCCTGCCATTTCAGAAGAGGTAGGGAATGGAAAGCATGCAGCAGCAAAATGCAAGGGTTATTGGTGAGTTAGTAAACATGGGAGCACTTGAGAACAGCAATCATGAAATGATACAGTTCTCAGTTGCTGGAGAAAGCAGAACTGCCACCTTGGAATTCCAGTAGGCAGACTTTTGCCAGTTTTGGAGAAGCTAGTCAACAGAGTCCCTTGGGAGGTAGTCCTGAAGGGTCAAGGAGTCTGGGAAGGCTGCACATGCTTCAGGAAGGAAGTCTTATAGATGCAGAAAGAGTTCAGGAAGATCAGTCACCAGAAAATAAGGCTGGTCTGGCTGGATGGAGATATTTGGTTACTGTTTAGGGAGAAAGGGAGAGTTTATGGTCTTTGGAAGAAGAGACAGGCAACTGAAGAAGGACTACAAAGTTATTGTGAGGCTGTACAGGGAGATAATTAGAAGGGCTGAAGCCCAGCTGGAAATTAATTTGATTTCATCTGTAAAGAGAACAGGAAATGCTTCTACAAATATATTAGCAACAAAAGGAGGGCTAAGGAGAATCTCTGTCCTTTGTTGGATACAGGGTGGAACATCGTGGTCAAGGATGAGGAAAGGCTGAGGTACTCCATGCCTTCTTTGGCTCAGTCTTTAGTAGTAAGACCAGTTGTTTGCTGGATATCCAGCCCCCTGAGCTGGAATACAGGGATGGGGAGCAGAATGAAACCTTCATAATCCAAGAGTAAATGGTTAATGACATGCAGCACCACTGAGATGTACAGAAGTCTGTGGGGCCAGATGGCACACACCTGAGGGTACCAAGGAAGCTGGCAGAAGTGCTCACCAAGCTACTTCACATCATTTACCAGTAGTCCTGGCTAAATGGAGAAGTTGGAAGAAGGATCTGGGGAACTGTAGATCTGTCAGTGCCAAGAAAGGTCATGAACAGATCATCTTGAATGCCATTATGCAACATGTGCAGGGAAAGCAGTTGATCAGGCCCAGTGATCATGGGTTCCTGAAGGGCAGGTCCTGCTTGACAAATCTGATCTTCTACAACAGGGTTACCTGCTGAGTGGATGAAGGAAAGGCTGTGGATGGACTTTGTATCTGGACTTTGGTAAATCATTGACATTCTCTCACACAACATCCTCCTGGAGAAACTGGAGAAACTGGCTGCTCATGGCTTGGATGGGTGGATACCTCATAGGGTAAAAAAATGGCTGATAGACAGGCCCAAAGAGTGGTGGTGAATGGATTTAAATATAGTTGGTGGCCAATCACAAGTGGTGTTTCATGGGGCTCAATACTGGGGCCACTTGTCTTTAATATCTTTATCAATGATCTGGATGAGGCAATCGAGTGCACCCTCAGTAAGTTCTCAGATGGCACCAAACTGGTGGCAGTGTTGATCTGTTTGAGGGTAGGAAAGCTCTACAGAGGGACCTGGACAGGCTGGATTGTTGGGCTGAGGCCAGCTGTATGAGATCCAACAAAGACAAGTGCTGTGTCCTGCACCTGTGTCACAACAACCCCATGCAACATTAGAGGCTTGGGGAACAGTCACTGGAAAGCTGCCCAGCAGAAAGGACCTGAGGGTGCTGCTTGACAGCTCCTCACCATGAGCCAGCAGTGTGCCCAGGTGGCCAAGAAGGCCAACAGCACCCTGGCTTGTATCAGCAATAGGGTGGACAATAGGGGCAAGGCAGTGATTGTCCCACTGTACTCAACACTGTTGAGGACACACTTTGAGTACTTTGGGTCCCTCATTACCAGTAAGATATTTATGTGTTGGAGAGGGTTCAGAGAAGGGCAATGAAGCTGGTGGACTCAATGATCTTAAAGGTGTTTTCCAACCAAAGCAATTCTATGGCTCTGTATACCTAGTATATCTAACAGAAGACAGGTGTGATCTTGTCAGGCCCAGCCATGAGCTAGCACACTTTCTGTTCTTGTAGGAAGAGAAACCACACAAGACTTTTTCTCTAAGAACACATCTTTCTGTAGCCAGTCTCTGAAGATACCTCCCAACACATTCACGTGGCCAGAGCCTCTGTGGGCAGTTCCTGTAATCTCTCATCTTAACAATGGATCTTACTTATGCAGGCTTCCCTGTTGTGCTGCTTTTATTCTGTACTCAGCTTTACAGTCTGGAAAATGCATCCCTTCCTGGGGCTGTTTGTTGCCAAAGCCATTCGCATATTCCTCTGGGTATACAGACTGTAGACAGTTTGGTCTTCCAGGAATACTGAACAATAATATGTTGCTCCTGCCTAATAATTGCAAAGCACTTTGTAAGCATTAGTGACTTAGCCCTTGCAGCTGCCTGTTTTGCTTTGGTCATTATTACCCTCAAGTGACAAAGGAGGCCAAGAGCTGTTCAGTAATTTAGCTCTTGATCACGTAGGAAGGCTAAACTGCAGACACTAATCAAACCTGGGGTTGCTGAGGATTAGCCTGAAAAGCAGTGCCAGGCTGCATCCCAGCTGATTTGTTGATGTATCTCTTATTGCTCTCCTTTTTGATAGGTAACTGTGGCAGTTCAGGCTGGGTGCCTCCTGTTACTGCCACATAAGCTGTGCCTTTGGTGTCCAGAGTGTCCAACCCAGTAGGTGGACACAGGAAACAGCGTATTTCATACCCATAATATCCTGCACTCTATAAATCCATCTGCAAAGTCATTCTCTTCCTCTTTCTTGCTTCTCTGCTCCCATGGGAGATGCTCCCTATCAGGTAATGGTGGGGGAGTTACCTCAATGCCTCTTAGGCCTGGCTAGGCCTAATGCCAGGAGGAGAAGGAGGAGGGGCAGTCTCAGACCTGGTCAGGCTGAGACCTGCCTAGCAGTAAGGGGAGGAGAGGGGGGGGAAGAAAGAGCCCTAGGGGTTTTGGGTGTACCCTCAGGTGGGGAGATGGGAAATGTTGGAGTCCTTTGGGTGTGCTGGAAGGGACTCTGTATGCTTTGGGGTATCTGTCACTGTGCATGTACTTTCTGTAAAACACTACTTGCTTTTTCATTTAAACTTTCCATCACTTTTGCAATCCATTTGTGTGAGTGTCATTCTTTTGCCCCTCTCAGGGTCAAGAGAGGATCTACCTGGCCTCAAACCAGGATAGTAACATGTGCACCAAAGGTGGAAGAGTAGAGTCACCCAGCCATAGAGGTCCTGCCTCCTTCCTTGCTGTTTTGCCCCTACATAATGACTCAAAACCAAGTCAAGATGTTAGCCTGAGGATACACAGCTCTCGTGTTGTCTCACAAAGTTTCTGCAAAGTGGCTGTATCCATTTCTAACAGACACAACCACTATGGCAGATCACCTCTCCCTAGGTAACATTTGCAGACTCCTTTATCTAAATTTTGAGTGTGGCTTGCCAAAGGCGCATCTGGAAGTAAAAAATTAGTTTATTCACTTTCCACTCTTAGTGTTGGAAGTGTAGAACAATTATCAGTGTTTGAAGAAGCTTTACTTCTGGATAGTTTTGTCAAAAAGATTAATGAGACTCTCATTTATTCCCTATTTGCACTATGGATTTGCAGGGCAGAAGACCTCTGGAGTCTCTTAAATTTTATTCTAAATAAGACCCAGACATAGCCCTTTTGTAACACTGGAATTCAAACAGATTGTCCATTTCTTCTTGCTGGGTAATAAAGCACAGATTGTAACAAAACATTCTTTTCATTCTGTTTCTTGCTTTCCCTATTGAAACTTCATCCAGAAAAAACCCACCAAAACAAAACCAAAACACAATACAAAACCAACCAACCAACCAACCAAAACCTCACCAAAACCCAAACCCAACCAATCAGCCAAACCCCAATAAACAGGAAAAATACAAACAAACAAACAAAACCAAACAAACCAACCCCACCAAAATCAGACAGGACTTAAAACTTCATGTTTTCTCCTGCTGCCTGGCAAGTACATACCAGCTCTGGCAATTTCTGAGGTAACCTCACCTCAAAAAAGTCTTCTAACAGTGCTTTAAACAGTAGTGCAAGAACCTGCCATCATGCTAAGTGGATGCAGGTCTTAGAAGTCATGCTAAGGATGCTTAAGTAGATATATTTACATGCTCAAGGGATAGGGGGAAAAAATTGGCTTATGATGTGGGAGCACAGTTACACATGGATGAATCATGGAAATGTTTCCAAGGACCTTCTTCTACCAGGTGTGTTGCCATCAAAGTACCTCTCAGAGTTAGGTTGTTCCCAGTTGTAGTACTTCTCTGAACAAAGTCAACACAGTGTTTCTTGCATCATAAGTGAGGCAGGCTGAACACACTCAGTTACTGAGGCTCAGCTCAAAGGTGTAACCTTCCAAGTCACCTCAACTGGATGTGTTCAGCTGTAGGTGTGTATTACACTCTTCAGCATAAGCCTCTTGTGCGTTTCTGCTCAGGAGATAAAACCAGAGCTGAGTGCAAGGGCAATGCTAGCATGTTCCTCTTTAGGGAGCTCTGAGAGCAATTTTAGGAGAAGGATTTGATACACACTTGCAGGAGGAACTTACTAATCCATGCCATCTGCATGCACGTATCATGTTCATTAGAAGAGGTTCCCATTCTTGAAGTCAGCATGAGACTAAGATTTAGATATGTGAGATGTGAATCCTTACCCATGAAAGTGAGGCCTACAATTTTCAGAAGAGACAAACCTCAAGCAGCTTGATATAACAAACTGAAATCATGAGCATCCAAGGATGTAAAAAAACCTTCCTTGCTTGTTGGGGAATAACAGGCAGATGCTTCAAACTCATATTTAGTGCAATTCAATTATTTTTTTAAATAAAAGATTTCAAAATTTTCAAAACGTAAAATCAAATAGCCAGCAGAAAAAACACATGCTAAGATTCAGAGAGATAAATCCAAGTGTCATTAACCCTAAGTTTCTGCAAATATGACCTTACTCTATGCTACTTTGACCACAATGAGAGAAATTTGGACTATCCTTCTCCTATTCTGAACTGCATCTGTAGCGCAGCATTTTGAAGGTAAGAGTCTTGCGGGTGAGCAATAAAGCAGACTGTTCTGCTCTGTCTCTAGATGATCCCACCATGTCAAGGAACGTTTCAGAGCAAGGGCAAGTCTTGAATTTCTCTCATACTCAGGACCATAGGGTGCTAGACATGCAGGCAGGATGAAGGTTAGGTCCTGAGCAAGCAGCAGGATGATTCTTACCATTTTAGACTCTACTATGAAGCCTCAGACCCAGCTGTAGCTGCATCTGAAATTTTTTGCTGCCACTTCTTTTCAAAGCTGACTCATTACAAATTAACAAACCCCCAAACCTTAATACCTCATTGAACTTTGGAGGCAATTTGTTAAGTGGGAAAATAAATTGCTATCTACTGTTTACCTTAATTAAAGTCCATGAAACAATCCGTCCATCTGAGGAGACAGAGAAGAAATTCAAATTGTTGTCCATGTCATCCTTCTGCCACTTCACCTTAAAGGAAGAAGACAGTCCCAGTCAGCACAGGGCACTCATCAGCAGCAGGACAGAGTCTTATGCCCTCAGGAGGGTCTCCTGAAAGAATACATTAGAGGCCTCCTGGTGCACAAAATATATGAACACCCTTACCTCCACAGGCAGTTTCAGAAGTGCCTTTGGCACTCCATCACTCACTTTCCTGAAAGGATGCTGCAGAGCATCCAGCTCCACATCTGGAGACTCTGCACCTTCCCATGGCCATCTCCCACAGCAGTGACAGGAGCACTGCCTTCTAGCCTTCTAGTATGGGTCTTGTGAGGTGTCAGTGCTATGCAGTGCTCTGCACTACAGCATTCCGTCTCAGACAACTCTGAGACATCTCCAGACAATACCAGCAGTGCCACAGACATAGAAAGGTCCCCAAGAAACACACTGATCCTGCACAAACTAATTCCTTCCCATTTGGCTGATAACTCCAACTGCAGTGCCATACAGCTACTCTTCAGCCAGACAACCTCCAATTAGCTTTCTGTCCCTATATAGAATAGGAATAGAATAGAATAAACCAGGTTGGAAGAGACCTTCAAGATCATGGTGTCCAACCTATCATCCAACACCACCTAATCAACTAAACCATGCAACCAAGCATCCTGTCAAGCCTCACCCTGCACACCCCCAGCAACGGTGACCCCACCACCTCCCCAGGCAGCCCATTCCAGTGGGCAATCACTCTCTCTGTGTAAAACTTCCTCCTAACCTCTAGCCTAAACCTCCCCTGGCGCAGCCTGAGACTGTGTCCTCTTGTTCTGGTACTGCTTGCCTGGGAGAAGAGACCAACCTCTGCCTGTCTACAACCTCCCTTCAGGTAGTTGTAGACAGCAATAAGGTCACCCCTGAGTCTCCTCTTCTCCAGGCTAAGCAACCCCAGCTCCCTCAGCCTCTCCTCATAGGGCTTGTGTTCCAAGCCCCTCACCAACCTTGTTGCCCTTCTCTGGACTCGTTCCAGTAAGTCAACATCCTTCCTAAACTGAGGGGCCCAGAACTGGACACAGTACTCGAGGTGTGGCCTAACCAGTGCAGTGTACAGGGGCAGAATGACCTCCCTGCTCCTGCTGGCCACACTGTTCCTGATGCAGGCCAGGATGCCATTGGCCCTCCTGGCTGCCTGGGCACACTGCAGGCTCATGTTCAGACTACCATCGACCAGCACCCCCAGGTCCCTTTCCACCTGACTGTTCTCCAGCCACTCTGACCCAGCCTGTAGCTCTGCATGGGGTTGTTGTGGCCAGTGTGCAGAACCCGGCACTTGGATGTGTTCAGTCTCATGGTGTTGGACTCTGCCCATCTGCCCAGCCTGTCGAGGTCCCTCTGCAGAGCCTCTCTACCCTCCAGCAGATCAACTCCTGCCCCCAGCTTGGTGTCGTCAGCAAATTTACTGATGATGGACTCGATGCCCTCGTCCAGATCATCAATAAAGATGTTAAAGAGCATGGGGCCCAGCACTGATCCCTGGGGCACACCACTAGTGACTGGCTGCCAGCTGGATGTGGCACCATTCACCACCACTCTCTGGGCTTGGCCCTCCAGCCAGTTCCTAACCCATCGCAGTGTGCTCCCATCCAAGCCATGGGCTGACAGCTTGGCCAGGAGTTTGCTATGGGGGACAGTGTCAAAGGCCTTGCTGAGGTCCAGGTAGACTACATCCACAGCCTGCCCCACATCCACCAGGCAGTCACCTGATCATAGAAGGAGATCAGGTTGGTCAGGCAGGACCTGCCCTTCCTGAATCCATGCTGGCTGGGCCTGATCCCTTGGCCATCCTGTAAGTGCTGTGTGACTGTACTCAAGATGACCTCTTCCATAATCTTTCCTGGCACTGAGGTCAGGCTGACAGGCCTGGAATTCCCTGGCTCATCCAACAGGCCCTTCTTGTGGATGGGCACCACGTTGGCCAGCTTCCAGTCCTCTGGGATCTCTCCAGTGAGCCAGAACTGCCGAAAAATGATGGAGAGTGGCTTGGCCAGCTCATCTGCCAGCTCTCTCAGCACCCTAGGATGGATCCCATCTGGTCCCATGGACTTGTGGGGATCCAAGTGTCTAAGCAGATCACCAGCTACCCCATTCTGGAACAGAGGGAAACTCTGCTGCTCCCTGAATCCTTCTGCCAGCTCTGCAGGCCAGCTGTCTGGAAGACATTCTGTCCTGCCAGAAAAAATTGAGGCAAAGAAGGTGTTAAGTAACTGCCTTCTCCTCATCCTTTGTTACAACTTTCCCCTCCATGTCCACCAAGGAGTGGAGGTTGTCCCTGCCCTTCCTCTTGCTATTAATGTATTTATAGAAGGACTTTTTGTTGTCCTTCACAGCAGAGGCCAGTCTAAGCTCCAAATGTGCTTTTGCCTCCCTAATTTTCTTCCTACAAGACCTAGCAACATCCTTAAACTTTTCATGGGTTGCCTCACCTTTCTTCCAAAGATGGTACACCCTCTTTTTTTCCCCTTAGTTCTTTTAGAAGTTCGTTGCCCATCCAGGCTGGCCATCTGCCCCGGCGGCTCCTCTTCCGGCGCATTGGCACAGCCTGATCCTGTGCCTTCAAGAGTTCCTCCTTGAAGTAGTCCCAGCTCTCCTGGACCCCTTTGTTTCTAAGGGCTGTTTCCCAAGGAACCTTCTGAGTTAGTTCCTTGAGTAGCCTGAAGTCCACCCTCCAGAAGTCCAGAGTGGAGGTTTTGTTGCTGCCCCTCTTAGCTTGCCCTAATACTGAAAATTCAATTATCTCGTGGTCACGAGATGCAGATCATATGGGATGCAGACCAGCCCTTGCAGGCAACATGTGTCATGGGTTCTTGCGGTACTTCCGTTTCAGGGAGATGAAAATGTCTCCATTAAAACTGAAATCCTTCCTACACCTTCAGAGTATCTCTCTGCCGGGTAAGGAGATTTGCCTTTTGGCTGTGACAGCTCAGCAGGAGAGATTAGAACTCAGATAAATGGCTTACAGTTTAGGAAAGACATTTGAGTTAGACCAAAAGCATTAAGGACACTCGATTTTCAGATCTGGGAATTCAATCAGACTGAAGGGAAAAGGATGACTTGTCACTGGGCCTGTCAGCACACACTCCTCTGGGCATCTGTCAGTTTGGTATGGGGACAAACACCCCAGCAGGTTCTGCTGAGGTTTTCAAAGGTTCCTGTTCAACGAGTGTAGCAGATGCATCTCCCTAAACCCTTAAACATGATAAATGGGTACGATTATCCAAGAGTTTACCAAATACTCTATAACCAGCTATTTATCTGGTACCTGGTCCAGAAAACAAGCAGCATTCTTTAACTACACAGATTGGGTATTCTGATGATACTTCATTGGGAAAACCAAACCAAACCAAACCAAAACAGTGTTATTTCTGTTTTGTAAAATTGTTTATACTGTGAAGGTCTCTGGAGCACGAAAATTCAGCAAGAGACTCAGCAAAGGGTAGTTAATCCTCTAGTGGATGGCTTTCCTACCTAGAACACACTATTCTCAAGAAGAAAAAAAACCACACCAAACATAAAAGGAATCCATCTGAGAATACTCCAAAATGTCAATTTCATGTCTGTAAGGTGCATCTGAAGAGTCCTGAGTGGCATATACCCTTGAGTATCCTTACAGAGAAGAAATTAGAATAGAATAGAATAGAATAGAATAGAATAGAATAGAATAGAATAGAACATAATAAACTAGAATAGAATAGAACAGAATAAACCAGGTTAGAAGAGACCTTTGAGATCATCGCATCCAACCTATCATCCAACACCACCTAATCAACTAAACCATGCAACCAAGCACCCCATCAAGTCTCCTCCTGCACACCTCCAATGATGGTGACTCCACCACCTCCCTGGGCAGCCCATTCCAATAGGCAATCACTCTCTCTGATGTGAAGGACAATAAAAAGTCCTTCTATAAATATATTAATAGCAAGAGGAAGGGCAGGGACAACCTCCACTCCTTGGTTGACATGGAAGGAAATGTTGTAACACAGGATGAGGAAAAGGCAGAGGTACTTAACACCTTCTTTACCTCAGTTTTTACTAGCTGGAAAGAACGTCTACCAGACAGCTGGCCTGCAGAACTGGCAGAGGGAGCCAGGGAGCTGCATGGTTTCCCTGTGTTCCATGAGCAAGTGATAGGAGCTCTCCTCAGCAGCTTGGACCCCCACACGGTCTCAAGCTGCGCCAGGGGAGATTCAGGCTGGATGTTAGAAAAAAGTTCTATACAGAAAGAGTGATTGCCCATTGGAATGGGCTGCCTGGGGAGGAGGTGGAGTCGCCATCACTGGAGGTTTTTAGGAGAAGACTTGACGGGGTACTTGGTGCTGTGGGTTAGTTGCTTGGGCGGTGTTGGATTGGTTGATGGGTTGGACGCGATGATCTTGAAGGTCTCTTCCAACCTGGTTTATTCTATGTATATTCTATGTATATTCTCTGTGTAGAATTTCTTCCTAACCTCCAGCCTAAACATTCCCTGGCACAGCTTGAGACTGTGTCCTCTTGTTCTGGTGCTGGTTGCCTGGGAGAAGAGACCAACCTCCACCTGTCTACAACGTTGTAGAGAGCAATAAGGTCTGCCCTGAGCCTCCTCTTCTCCAGGCTAAATCTCCAAGTGGAACCACCTCTGCTGTCATTGAAGTAACAACATAATTCATTTTGCCCCAGAATAAAATCTCTAATGATAAAACCACAGGGTGAAAGGCACATATGGATTATAATGCTGGGCATTGCACACAAAATGTGCTGGCTACATCTATTCCAGGAACATCTCCCTGGGATCATGAGCTACTGCTGACAATGACAGTCACCAGCAGCTGCTTCAGATGAAGGGGTTGGTGTAATGAGGAGTTTTAATTCAAAATGAGTAATACAGAGTTCAGGGGAACTGGCTACGAACACAGGTGAAATATATCTCATACTGGGCAAAGGGAAAAGGGAACTGTTCCAAATAAGACTTTTTAAAAATGTGACTAGAAAATTGTCTGACAATGTTTTCATTTGCATGTCCACCACAACTCTAATTCATGTTCTTCTTCATCAGCCTCCTTTCCCAAATATTTGGAAAAATCAGTCATGCTTCCCACTCTGTTTCTAATGCAAACTGACTTTGCTTGAGGTAGGGGAAGACAGCATCTCCTGTGAAAGTGCTGGGCAGAGGTTTTGCCATGTAAACTGAGCAGCAGCTAGTACAGAGTGAATCAGATACCCTTTACTGGGACAGTGCTATGCTGCAAGACAAGGGGTTCCCCAGTATCTGAAACCTGCAGCTTGAACCCAGCAATGCCCTGAGCTACACATGGAAGACAAATGCAGGTGACACGTAACTGTGCTGCAGTCAGCATGGGTGTGAGCTGTCCTGAAGCATACAGATGCCATGCAGGTTGCTGACAAATTCCACACACCAGGATCCGAGCTGGTCCATACACTATCTTGCCCCCTATCAGAGTATACATCCAGGCACTCATTAGTGATCTTGGCTTGAGCTGTGTAGGGGCAGTTGCAGCTGAGTTCCCAGCTCTGCTATTGCCAAACAGAGCAGATATTTTGCACTCAAGCTAGCACCAAGTGACAGCCCATCAAACCAGTGAAAAATACATGAGTGAAGGCTCAGTGGATGGAGTCAACCCAGATCACCCTGTGCAGACACAACTTCAAAAGCCTCGTATCTATGCTAACATGTGTTGCAGGAACCTCATCTGGAGGTCACTGACAGCATAAGCACTATCATGAGCTCATGGATTTTTTTGACAATCCAGTTTCTTTCAGCTTCCCCCAAACAAAGACCTTTCCCCCAGGAATACTGACTCCAAATACCCTCTCCTTCCCTATTCAGGTTTTCTGCTATCTGTACCCAGGTGTCACCACTACCTTTCTTCATCTATTTCACAGACAGATAGACATATTAGAGTGATCAGACCCCCACCCCCCCACCCCCCCACCCCAAAAGCAAGCAGGCTGATTTGCTTGGGGTACTCTTGTTCCTAGATTCAAAGCAGTTAACGGGACATGAGTTAGATATATAGCATAGAGAGCTTGAACATAGTCCCTCAAGAGCATCAGGATCTGCCTGCAGATGACTGTCAGCAGCTCCCAGTGACATTAACTTGAATTTCAGAAAACAGAAAGTGGCACTTAGTAGTTTCAATTTCCCTTCAATACCTCTGACATCTTAATAGTGTTTGTGATCTTTTTTCTCCCGATCTCTGAATCTCATGAACACTTATTAGAGTAATTAGCCTTCATGATACTGCAATCAAATTGGGCATCTGCTCAGAACTGGCCTTTTCTCCACTCCCAGAGGTCCACGAACATGGCACAATCTCCTGTCATTTCAGAAACATTACTGTGCATGGTGGAGCATTTGATGAGAGAACCAGGCAATTTTGCATGTAGTGACAAGAGTTAATTCTTTCCTGAAGCATGTGATAACCAGCCCAGGATTTGGGACACATGAGAAAATTAACAGAAAAGTTCCATTGTGATAAACCAAGACTAAAGAACCACAAGAGAAAGTAAAATGTGTGTAAACAGCAGGAAGGAAACAAGTAAAAATAGAGCAGCAAGATGGGACCTGTAATAAAATCAAGGATCTGCTGCTACTTTTCCAGTGTGATCTTTAATCTGACTGTTTTTGTGGTCCAAAATCAGTGTGTGAAACTCACTGCTACCACTTTTAATTTTTTATTTCTTAAAACTTGTTTGTTTTAAAGAAGTTGAGGCCACTCAAACCACTAGTTGTTCATAGAAAAAATAAAGATTAAAACCTGCATGCTCTCTCCTACGAACAGCAGGTTAGAGTGGCAATCATTCATTCACTCTTTGCAAGGGAATACCATATTTTCTGTCTATGGCATCTGTCAGCGGCTCCTGTCCAGCTGGATATTATGCCATTTATCCAACCTGATTTGAAAATTCCTGTGTTTCTGATGCCATTTCTACAAAAGAAATAATGCTTGATCAGTTTGCATGGCACAGAGGCTGTTAGTCACCTTGCATTAACAACATACAATTAATTGGCCAAAATCATCCTGGCCAGGAGGCTGGCTCATGTGCTTTGCAGGCAGCCACAGGCAAGATGGAGATCTGCCTGCCTCTCTTGTGAGGTGACACCTGCTGCTGCAAACACCCATCCCTCTGGCTGGCACTCAGCTTGCCAAAGCTCAGCTGTGAGATGGCACATGCAATACATGCTCAATTGACTGATGAGTAATTCCTTCCCTTTCTATTAATTATCCTTCAATGAGCCCTCTGACAGCATTGCAGTACCACAGCCCTGCTGACACCTGCTAAGTGAAATAAGAAGACTTTGATTATTCAGTCCCTGAAAAAAAAAAAGGAATAAAGTCTGTCTCAGGTAGAGAAAAGGAAAGATGAAGGCATTATCAAATCCTCAGGAGACTCTTACATGTACTGAGCAAGTAAGGCACTAAGAAGATTCTAAGCAGCAAACAACTCCTTGAGCTGCTGAGGCAAGTTCTTGCCAATATAACTCAGGGACAAATTTGTTCAAATGCCAACCTGACAATCAGCACAGTCCTAAGTAAAGCCATCATGAAAATGCAAAGTGTTTGAAGGGGCCTGAAAAGGATATTTATTCTGCTCTGAGGCAAAATGATCTTGAAGTCTCTTCCAACCTGGTCTATTCTATTCTATTCTATTCTATTCTATTCTATTCTATTCTATTCTATTCTATTCTATTCTATTCTATTCTATTCTATTCTATGATAAAACACACCCCTATCATGGAGCTGTTCTCACAAGCCTCCAGTAACAGGGACTCAACAATCTCCCTGTAACATATATCAGTGCTTAATTGGCCTTATACAAGAAATTTCCTTTACCACAAGTCAATCCAATTACTCCTTACTATCTTCCTCAGTGGACACAGAGAACTACAGTTTATTCCTCCTTTCATAACAGTCTTTAAATGGCCAAGTCACTGTGTAACTGCACCTTTCTCTTCTTTCCCAACTCAACAAAACCAATTGCTTCAAAAGTTGTTTCCAGATCCTGATCCCCAAGCCTTCACCATCCCCTGTTCTTCCTCTTCAGGCCTTCACTGCAGCTGCAAACAGATGGTAGAGGGACATCCCCAAGCACTAGCAGACAGGAGTTACAATCTCCTCTATCTTACATTCCTGATAAGAAATCATAATGACACGGGTCTTTCTGCAACAGTATTGCATCACTGACCACTGGCAGTGTTCTGCTGTATTTTCTCCTTCTGGCACCCAGCTACCTATCCGGTCATCCCCTGTTTCATATCACAGTACCTAATTGCCACTTTCTAAAAGCAATATTTGCTTCTTGTCTTTACTGAATTTCATTGCATTGATTTTGGACCTTTCTTCCAGTTTAGCAAGATCATTTGGAACATAATCATGTCTCCAAAAGTGGCTTTTCCTCCCAAGAGCACTTCCCTATTCTGTAATTGGAGTTATTAATGAAAATATAGATCTAAAGAAGACCAGGACTGAGTGGAGGGTCTCTCCTAAAGCATCTTCAGCATCTAACAGCAAGCTGTTCTTTGAGCATACTGCCTGAGACATCTGAGCTTCCTCTATATGGTGATTCCACCTAATTCATATTTTTCTGCTTTGGTTACAAGAATGTCACTCTGTGAGCTTGAACCAAAAGCTTTAGTCAAGTTAAAACAGAGAGAGGTGATAACCTTGACTGCCTCCCCCTTCTTCATGAAGCCCATTTCTCAGAAAGAAAATAAAGAAATTATGCTGGCTTGACAATTTATTGTGGACAAATTCAAGTCAGCTTCCCTGAATCACCTTATTATCTGGGCATTTACAAATGGTTTTGCCATTTGTTCCAATGCTTTTCCAGTCATCAAAATTAGTGACTTTTCACTTCTTCCAGCTCTTTGAGACCTTTCCTGCTTTTCATGGTCATGCTTGTCCTGCAGGCCATAGTGCAGCCTGATGTAGTGTTGTGCTACCATCCATAACTTGCAGGACCCTGTGGCTGTCTTAGAATGCCTGTAGCCTGTGTGAATCCTCCAGATACTGGTTTCTGGGCTCTGGTGCCTTGTCCATGCCACTATTCTTCCTGCATGCAAGGATAGTCCCTTTGAGAAACAAGCTGCAGAAACTTCTTTTGCCAGATATGGGCTCTACAGCATCACTGGCAAGTGTTTGGGGATTGATGACAGCAGATTTTATATGTACCATATTCCAGTCTGCCCACGTCACAGGTACACAAATGTGTCTGAGTCCATAGGCAGCAGCAGAGTGATGCTTCCCTTCATCCATGCCCCAGGGCACAACCCAACCCTGCTTCTGAGTCAAGGTACTCAATCGGCTTGGATGCTGTAAATAGGCTTGCACATTAGCACTAGTCTCTGCTTAAAATACAGGATGGATGTA
Organism: Dryobates pubescens; assembly: GCF_014839835.1. NCBI lineage: Eukaryota > Metazoa > Chordata > Aves > Piciformes > Picidae > Dryobates > Dryobates pubescens. The sequence continues at coordinate 86,076,984 of NC_071657.1, read as the reverse complement.
ACCCAAAACCTCCCCGAAATGCTTGTTAATGGTCTGAAATTGCTTTGGCTAGTTCTTTAAGTGCTCCAGGGTATCACAGAATCACAACTGCTACTGTTTCCACAGAATCACAGAACTGATGGAGAGGTATAAATAAAAATTGCTTTGATTTACATACATACGTATAAATAAATACATTGAAAAATAGTCCTGTCTTACAGCCTGGGTTTTCTTGCCAGTCTTGCTGATGAGCAAGAACCTGTCTCATCTAAATTTTTTTTTAATATGCTCTTTCCCTATTTTGACTTTTATCCTGTTCTTTCATCCTCTTGTTACATTAATCATGCTAAGCAGCCAGTCTCAGACACTTACTGTAAGATTAAACAATACTACATCAAATATTTCATCTTTCTCCACAGCACTGTTAGCTGAAAGGTAGCTTTAGTAATGAGCTTATATCCTTCATTCCTTTAGCTTCTAATACACTTCACAAAGGTTTTCCCCTTCCCTTGCATGATAGCCACAGCTCATATTGCACCTTCATTTTCTTAGTATTAATTTGGCTTTTTACTTTTCTCTAATTTTCAGCATTAGACACATGTCCTTATTTCTGTGCTTCAAGAGTTTCTTTGTAACTCACTGCCAAGCTCCAGATGCAGCTGTATGGCCCATTCTTGGAGAGCTTGCCATTCTGTCCAGCCTAGTAGCTCAGGGAGTTCACCCATCTGGCTCCATAGCTGAACAGAGCCAGAGTTTGCTGCAGAAGCTCATCAGTGCATCATGGGAGCACAAGTGCTTCCCAGCCCCTCTGGGCTCTCCCAGACATCCTATTTTCCCCATGTCTTGAGTACAGAGGGCTAAACAGGGATATCTGGGAACTTCTTACAGTCACACTGGCTGAGGGCTTTTACTTAAGACTTCCCACTGGCAAACATCTGCTGCTTGAACAATCACACAAACACAGAGAGGCAATCAGCCCTCAGGTCCCTCTAGCTCTGCCTGCCCTGGCAGCAAAGCACAGACACAAACCCACTGTCAAAATCACATTTCCCCAGTGTCTTTATGCACAAGCCTGGGCCAAAACAAAGTGCCAGAACTCTGGAGTTCTCCCGTGGTAGAAGAGCTGAACATATGCTTTGATTTAGTAAGGATACAAACTCTCATGGTGCAGGTCACCATCTGAGAGATGAACATAGTGTGGATGCTTTTAGAGGCAGACAGACTAATCTAACCAGGAGTGTTCATCCAAATCTGGATGTGTTAGTCCAGTGGTGGGTGCTTTTGCTCTGTGTAGAGGGTACTTTGTCCATTTTGCTGCTATCCAGTTTTTCAGTCTGCCTCAGCATAATCATCTGAGGGCTCATGTTGAAGTGTTGATTTACAATACATTGCTCTACAGGTCACACCTTTTGGAGTGAGACTGATCTCCCCTGTGGTCTGATGTGAGTGTTTTCCCGGACTCCTCTTTAGCAGCAGTCTCTGACTTGAGCTAAGAAGTAGTTCTCATTTCATGCCTCTGTTGCCTCCAAATGTGTTTCTTGTTGGTTCCTGCCAGGGACTTTCAGCAGAATGGCATCCAGAAACATGTCATTACTAGCAGAGAAGAAATCTTTCACATTCCCCTCCTATTAATGACAAATTTCCATTGTTTTTTGTTCTTCTATCTTATATTTTTTTTCCCCCTCTATCCTGTGTCATGTGCCTCTGCTGTTTGCCCAAGGGATCTGCTGTGGTGAAAGTCTCCTAAGGCAGCCATCTGATCTTGAGCCCACTGTTTTTCTGTTTTGCTGCATTGTATGATTTGTCCCTTCATGCTGCTGAGATGAAGTAATGCTTCTACAACAAAGTTTCCAAATGCCCTCCATCAAGGACATTGCCAGCTATTCTTCATTTACTGCTTATCATGCACCCCAGCCTGGCACTGTAAGTAGCATGTGTGTTTGAGGTGACTGAGTGAACAATTCTGGAGGAATATCTTGTGACATGGAGTGATTAGTATGCCCATCTTGAAGCCAGGAAGGCAGTGTACATCATAAAGGGCTTCTGCCCTGTGGTGCATGCTCAAGCAAAAGAGATTGCTGGTTTGTATCAGGGCTTTCAGCCATCTATTGCACTGGGAAGCAGACTGCATTTCTTCAGTGGAATATCTAGCAAGAATGAAAGACCTCAAAACAAACAACAACAAAAAAGGTTTTGGTCAACATTGCCATAGAAAACATTACTCTCTGATTGTATTCTCAGAGGCCCTGCTATGAAGCCCTGTCCTCATCCACATCCCTGACCTCAAGAAACGGTGCTGGTAAAAGCACACAGCTGAAGAGAAACATTGATCAGATCCCCTCTCTTCTCTCCTCAAGACTACATAGCCCCAGGGATCTCAGTCTCTCTTATAGGGGAGATCCTCAAGTCCCCTAATCATCCTTGTGGCTCTCTGTTGGATTACCTCCAGCAGTTCTCTGTCTTTCTTGAACTGGGGAGCCCAAAACTGGAAGCAATATTCCAGGTGAGATCTCAGCAGGGCAGAGAAGAGAGGTAGAAGAACCTCCCTAGACCTTCTGGACACACCCTTCTTGATGCACCCCAGGATACCATTGGCTTTCTTGGCCACAAGGGCACATTGTTGTTCTATGGAGAACTTGCTGTCCACCAGCACTCCAAGGTCTTTCTCCATGGAGCTGCTTTCCAGCAGGGCAGCCCCTAATCTGTACTCATGAATTTGCTGAGGGTACTTTCAATCCCCTCATCACCTTGCTTCTTTGTCTGTTGATATTAAACTCTAACATGTTGTGGTCACTGCAACCAAGATTACCCCCAGCCTTATCATCCAAAACCAGTCCTACTTTGTTTGTTAATACCAGGTCCAGCATTGCACTTCTCCTTGCTGGTTCTTCAGCTGCTTGCAGAAGAAAATTGTCATCAGTGAACTGCAGGAACCTTTTGGACTGTTTGTGCTTGGCTGTGTGATCTTTCCAACTAATATCAGGGTGGCTGAAGTCACCCATGAGCACCAGGGCACTTGGTCTTGAGGCTACTTCAAGCTGCCTTTAGGCCTTGTCAGTAGCTTCTTCCTGGTTCGGTGGTCTATAGTAAACACCTGCAACTGCATTGTACCTTCCCTTTTACCCATAAGCTTTCAACACTTTCATCATCTCCCCCCGTGTTAAGCTCAACACATTCTACTTGCTTATTCACATAGAGAGCAACTCCACCACCTTGCCTTGTCAGTCTGTCCTTCCTGAAAAGTACATAGTCATCCATAACCACATTCCAGTCATGGGAGCTGTCCCACCATGGCTTTGTAATTGCAACAAGATCATAGCCCTGTGACTGCTCCCAGATCTCTAGTTCATCCTGCTTATTTCCCATGCTTCTTGTGTTGGTATACAGGCACTTCAGAGACTGAGCAGAGGAGTATCTGTTACCATTGTGGGAGTTGCATAATCCACTATCCCCTACAGCCCCTGTGATAGCAGTGGTGTTGGCATCCTTCCTCACACTTGGCACAGGAATGTCCTCAGTGAGGTTAATTTTTCCCTCTTCCACCCTCAAAATTAGTCTAAACACCTATCGATCAGCTCTGCCAGTTCTTGTCCCAGGATTGTTTTTCCTCTTAGAGACAAACAGTTTTTTTCTATAGTCAGCAGTCTGGAGTCTTGCAGAGTAGCCCAAAATCCTGCTGTCGACACCACTCCTGCAGCCAGCAAGGTTCATCTTAGCCTCTGCCTTTTTAGATCACATTCATGGTTTGCAGACAGGAAGACAGGTACCAGAATGGACCATAGATAAAGCAGAAATATTAAGCCCTTCTTTCTTTCAGGGCCTTGTAAAAAGATAAATTGTAACTAGACACTTAACAGGTCAGGCTGCTGAGATAAGACAGATATTTCCTACTGTGCAAGGCCTGATAAGGCCTGATTAGGCTGGAGGTTAGGAGGAAGTTCTACACAGAGAGAGTGATTGCCCATTGGAATGGGCTGCCCGAGGAGGTGGTGGAGTTGCCATCATTGGAGGTGTTCAGGAGGAGACTTGATAGGGTGCTTGGTTGCATGGTTTAATTGATTAGGTGGGTTGGATTGGTTGATAGGTTGGACACTATGATCTTGAAGGTCTCTTCCATCCTGGTCTGGTCTATTCTATTCTATTCTATTCTATTCTATTCTATTCTATTCTATTCTATACTATTCTATTCTATTCTATTCTATAAAATTCAGCCTAGAGTGCTTAAGGGAGCAGCTGATGCAATCTCGAAATCATTAGCAATTATCTATGAAAACTAGAAGACAGGAGAGGTCCTGGAGGATATGAACAGGGAAGAATGCCCCCAGGAATGCCAGACCAAAACCTATTTTGAAGCATAGGTTAGAGGACAGTGGACCAGTCAGCCTAACACTGAACTCTGTGAGCAGGAACAAAGTATTAAGTCATCCATACACACGTAGAGGATAAGAAGATAAGGAATGGTGAATATGGGCTTGTCAAGGAAAGATCTTGTCAAACAAAATTTATTTCCTTCCTTAGCAGGGTAATGGATCTAAAGAATTAGAGGGAAGAAATAAATGTGATTTACTTTTAATTTTGTAAGGCTTTTGGCATGCTCCCTGTGATGTTTTCAGAATCAAGCTAAGGAAAAAAAAATGTCTAAATGGAATTACTATGATGTGGATTTTCAAGAGTTACAATCAGTGATTTCCTGACCACTTGGGAGAACATCTCTGTATGGTGCCCACAAGAGACTCTTCTGCAAGCAGTTGTATTCAATATTTTCACTAGTAAGTGGCATAATAGATTGCAAAATATACAGCATATTTGCAGATGCCATTGTTTAGAGACAGAGGATTCTGTTACAACCAGGTCTCAAAGTTATCTTGACAAACTAGAGACATAATTTGAAAATAATAATGATGACTGGGATAAAGACAAGTGCAGAGGGACACCGTCAGAAAGAAGAACACAAATAAACACATGGCAATTTCTGGCTAAGATAAAGTAGTGCAGTAATGATCAGAGGATGGTGCAGTGACACTGCTAGAGGAGTGGGGGAATTACAGAAATTCTTTTCATATGCAGTAAAATGTGTCTGCCATGTAGGACATAGTACATAATGGGTCCAGTCTGTAGGTACTGTTGAAGACATCTAGATTGCCCAGCCTCATTTGGAAGAAAGCACTTCAGGATTAGTAACACAACATCTATGATGGTATGAAGTGAAGAAGAAGATGACACTCTCAAAGCCTCTGCCAGTACTCATTTCTGTGATTCATAAACAGCTCCCCAGTTACAGAAAGAAAGGTTCGGTCTGATTTTAAATGCAGTCTCACCTCTCATGAGTTTGCTGCATGTCATGTTCAACTACACTGTGACTCCTTCATTCACTGCAATAAATGAGACTGCTTTGTATAGCAGACAAGTCTTTTGAGTGTGAGTAAAACTGATGGAGAGATATAAATAATAATTACTTTGATTTACATACATACATATAAATAAATACATTGAAAAACATTTCTATCTTAAAACCTCTGTCTTCTTTTAAATGCAAATGCTTCAGCTATGACAGTAATCTGCAGAGAAGGGACCTGTTAAGCTAAGGAAGGTTCTCAGTGCTATTCTGTCCTTTGGAGAAACATTTGTTGATGTTCTACTGTTAAATGATGCAACAAGACAGAATGGATCAGCATAATGTGCTTAGGAAGTAAACTCACCCCCATGACAGAAGCTGTTAAGGAGATAAGGTCTGTAAGGACTAATTGTTTTTAAAAGTGAGCCAGCAATATTTAGATACTTAGCTGTAGTATTTTTCATTAGGGAGAAAATGTTTTACAGTTGATGACCATCAAAACGTTCAAAGATCCCAATGCAGTCAGTTTGCACTTCCTTTGTATCTCTTGCATCTCTAGTGATCAATTCTAACCTAAGGTACTCCCTGCCATCCTACCTAAAATAGAAGTAGGGATTTACTTAGGTGTCAGCTGACTTTATCTACTGTCCTTTTGTGTAACACAGCTTTCCTGATCATAAACATGATGGTTAGGAGGGTCAGGGTGGCTACAGGCCTGGTAACAGTAGATGGATAGTGAAACAAAGGAAGTTGCTTCATCTGCAAGGAAGTTGGGTAGCATCCAAGGCAGCCAGCTTGGTGTGACCATATCTCACCAAGCAAGAATGAAGGAGGAAGAACTCTTCAGCCTACTGCTATGATAACCAAAAGCATCTTGTAATGGGTTGGGGCAGATCCCCTCCCCGCCACAGGCAGAAATAACGACTCAGACAAACGGATTGCAAAAGTGATGAAAGTTTAAATAGGAAAACAATAACAAACAACAATGAAAGTTTTACAGAGACCCACAAGCACCATGACAAAGAGAGAGATCCCAGAACATACCCAAGAACATCCCATCCCCACCTGGGGGTACACCCAAACCCCCCCCAGGGCTCTTTCTTCCCCCCCCCAACCCAGCCTTGGGCCTGGGCAGGCCCAAGGGAGGCAGCTCATGCCATTTTACCTAGGCAGCAGCAGGGGATGAAAGAGGAAGTGAAGACCCTGCATGGCCTTTTTATAGGGGAGCAGGGCATTTTGGGAATGGAATACCTGGTCCCTGTGACCACCCCCTGGGCTGGGCCCACCCCTTGGGACCTCCCAGGTGTGGCCTGCGCAGTGGCATCTGGGCCAGCACCCAGCCTAAACCACCACACATCTGAAAACACAGACATGGCACAGCTGGAACAAAGACACAGCACAGCTCCTGGAGCAGCCCTTGACTACAGGCTGTCAGTCACCAGTGTCGTGGGCATGAGATTGGCTGATGGTTTTATTTATGGGTACTAGCAAACACCAGGCTTATCCAGTGGAAGATGATTGCTCCTTCATGAGGCAATAGCAGGGACTTCCCATCTAAAAAATTACAAATGCCTTCTCTCATTCCAGCAGTGTATGGGTACTTAAAAGCTTCACTACAAGCATTCCTGGTTTTAGCTTCTTCAAAGTCCCTGACAGTTTCCAGATAGCAGAGGGAAAGCAGTCAGATGTGCTCACCAGCAATGATAACTCACTGTAAAATAAAGCAACCATGTCATATTTAGCCCCATAAATGCTCCTTTTCTCAAAAATCACTTCTTTCTTGCAGCTAGATCAAGTGCCCTTCACATTGATGGTATCTTTCTGGGACCCATAGCCTCACACGCCACTTCTGAGTACCAATGAACTCAAGGGTGCAAGACCAGCAGACAGGAGAAAAGAATCAGGCCCACTACATCAGCGTGTTCACACCTCAATCACAAATTTGAGGTGCATAAAAAGGGGCAGCAAAAACTTCTCCTAAGAATGATCATATTTGATGATACTAGGAGGGACTCAGCACTGAGCTGGGAGCACAGCCACACGAGTATTACTGATGTAGGGCAAAGGCCTAGTCTGGGACTTGTGCATCACTCATACTTCAGGGACTCAGATTCATATGGAGGAAGCAGAGCTCAGTTACAAATAGCACTGAATAATGCTGCTCTTACTTTCAGTTTGTTTTCTTCCTGCTAGGATTTGGATGCTCTGCTTTGTACAGTGTTTCACCAGGAATCTGCTTGCTTATTCCCCTAACAGCAGTTAGCACTGAATTTATTAGGATGACAAGTTAACAGCTAAGGAGCCAGGAACCAGACATTAGATTCTCACTTCTGAGTCCCACAGTGGCCATGTTCCCATGTCAGACACAGCATGCAGCTGAGTGATGGGTGCCAGAGGCCAGCAAAACTCAGGGGTATTTTACCAACTGTAATTCACAACTCTCGGTTTCAGTTCTGAGTCTACTCACTCAACAAGATTTCCAATTTACAGACAAAATACTAAGTTCCTCTGTGTGCAGAGCAAGCAGACACACACGGCAGGCTCACATCCAAATCCCCAAGCTGTCTGATGTTGCTAAATCAGAGATAACATCTGTAATGTGCCTGACAGCAGGTTCCCATCATCACACGATTGAGCTGGCTTACAGCAGAACAGTTCTGGGGAGAGATGGCCTAGGGGCTTGCTGGATGCTGAGGATCCTGGATACCACACCACACTAATCTGTGGAGCTTACCATGGCACAAGGGGTGGGAAGTGGATGAGAATTATGGCCAGTCCCAGCTCCCCACATCTCATCATATATCTGCAACCTTATTTCCATCATCTTTGTCCAGTTTGCCTTCAACTCTGTCATTAACATTGTCTTATAGAATAGCATAGAATTAACCAGGCTGGAAAAGACCTTCGAGATCATCAAGTCCAACCTATCACCCAACACCATATAATCAACTGAACCATGGCACCAAGTGCCTCATCCAGGCTCTTCTTAAACACTTTCAGTGATGGTGACTCCACCACCTCCCTGGGCAATCCATTCCAATGGGCAATCACTCCTTCTGTGAAGAACTTCTTCCTAGCATCCAGCCTAAACCTCCCCTAGTGCAGCTTGAGACTGTGTCCTCTTGTTCTGGTGATGGTTGGCTGGGAGAAGAGACCAACCCCCACCTGGCTACAACCTCCTTTCAGGTAGTTGTAGAGAGCAATAAAGTCTCCTCTGAGCTTCCTCTTCTCCAGGCTAAGCAATCCCAGCTCCCTCAGCCTCTCCTCATAGGGCTTGTGCTCCAACCCCCTCCCCAGTTTTGCTGCCCTTCTCTGGACACATTCCAGCAACTCAACATCTTTCCTAAACTGAGTGGCCCAGAACTGGACACTGGACTGGCCTAACCAGTGCTGAGTACAGGGGCAGAATGACTTCCCTGCTCCTGCTGGCCACACTAGTCCTCATACAGGCCAGGATGCCATTGGCCTTCTTGGCCACCTGGGCACACTGCTGCCTCATGTTCAGCCTACTATCAACCAGTACCCCCAGATCCCTTTCTGCCTGGCTGGTCTCCAGCCACTTTGACCCCAGCCTGTAGCACTGCATGGGGTTGTTGTGGCCAATGTGCAGAACCCGGCACTTAGCTGTGTTAAATCTCATACTGTTGGACTCTGCCCATCTATCCAGCCTGTCAAGGTCAGAGAGAGCTCTGACCTGCTCCTAGCTTGGTGTCATCTGCAAATTTACTGATGATGGACTCAATCCCCTCATCCAGATCATCAGTAAAGATATTGAACAGGATGGGGCCCAGCACTGATCTTTCTTTCATCTTCAGAGAAGGACTCTGCTGTTTCAAAAGCTGTATCAGTGCCATTAAGACCCATCCGGTTTATAGGCTTTCTATACCTACTCTGAAGATCCAGCAATCATCAGTTAAATCTCACATGCCAGCAAAGTACTTTTTTTCCACTAAGATCCAACAGAGTTTCCTGATTCCCATTAAATATTTAGTTAACTTCTGCGATTGCTATAAAGCAGTAGAACAGCATTCCAAGATCCAAGCAACCAAACAGACTACAACTTCTCTTTTAAACATCAAGCTAACATTTTCCAACATCCCAAGGGGCTCCTGAATTTCATAAACTAGTACCAATACAACTAACAGGCAAAATAAACTATTTCTACTTTGCTTGCAGACACTATGAAAAAATATACAGCCTGAAAATCCACAACAAGATGATGTAGACTCTGAGTTAAAAGAAAAGGGTGAAGAAAAACGCATTTCCAGGGTATAATCTACTTAGCAAACAGCAGCGAGACCATAAGGTAAGAAGTAAGTTCAGCATCTGTATGAAGTACAGAGGGAAAGGCAGCATCAAAGCAGAATAAGCTCCTTTTCAGATAAATGCTACACAATCTGCAAGTGATTCCTTGCAAGAGGACTTCTAACTCACAAGAATCCATACCCAAGGTACAATTTCAAAAGAACCATATACAGAAACTTAATCTCCAGAAGGCAGAGTTCCTTACCACCTCAAAAAACCCCCACATCTTACTTAAAAGACAGGACATTTGGTTCATTGTTGTCAGAGGTACTTAGGAAGCAGCATTTGGACAATTACCTTGCCTAATTTTAAAGTGTCTCAAAAAATATCCAACAAGGTTTTGAATGAGGTACAAAAATGCTGAGAAAGTTTTTAACCAGCATTTCTGTCACATCAATGTTTTGCACTTTCTGCAACCTGCACCATTCCCCTACATAAGCTAATGAAGCTTTCAGATAAATTTCCATAGCTCAGAAGAGTCTTTCCAAAAAAAAAAACCAATGAAACTTAACTCTGTGTGAAAGAGGATTTCCTCCAGCAAGGCTGTGACATTTCAGTGAGCTGTCCCAGAGATTAAGGGTAATCACAAAGCTGCTGATCTTGACCCTGTTTTCAACAGCAAGCATATGGCAACCCTTCCTAAGCACAGCCCTTCCTGCTCACACTTCCTTCCAGGAGAGGACAAGGGAGTAAACACATGACAGATGTCTGTCAGGCACGAAAGGCGTTGCGGGCTGCAGTGAGGAGTGTTGTGTCATGTTGTTAACAGACCAGTGCAACTGCTTCAGCTACAGCCTCATTGGAATCAGTGTAGGGAGCACAACTGCAGCTAAGGACTGCTCCAACAAGGAATCCTCTGATACATTGACATCTCTGGATGCCAGATGCACTCTGGCTGGCCTAAGTATGCTTTTCCCACTTCTCTGCACATGCACTGAATGACTGAAGTGACCTTTCTGGTGAGGATACAGCAGCCTCCTTTTGTCCTGCAACACCAGAGGTTAATTAGAATTTTTTTTGCCCTGTTTACACTGGGCCAGGTATGCAACACAGGACTGGTAGCAAGAAAAAAGCAGTAGAAAGCTGGGGCTGAAGAGGAAGGTCCTCTGTGCGTATGTTGCACTGGCTTAGTATGAGAGATACAGTTCACTTCTGTTACTCTAAAGGTTTTGCGCTGAACGATCCTCACCGTCAGATTTCTGCTCTATTATTCCCTCAGGCTACACTCTTCCATTTGCCTGCTCATATTCTGATGCTCTTCATCTCTATCTCAGGTTCATCCTCCTTGTTTTCAGGTCTCTGTTGCTCTCTTTTCTTCTCCACATTTCTATTTTTCTTCTAGAGTTATCCCCTGTAAGTATACTCACAGAGCTGAACGAGGTTTTTTCCACTGAACTACCCCCAGCAAATACTTGTTTTGTGTTCCTTAGTGATGAAGGCAACAGGAAGAGTGTTGAGCCTCTTCTGAGACAGTTCATCTTTATTCTGACCTTGATAGCAACTTTCCATCTATTCTTTTTCTTTTATTTCCTTTGCATCAAACTCTTTACTTGCCTGAAGCTAAAGAAACAAAATATTATGTGAAGCAGTAACATCTCAGAGGCAATGCAAGCTGCAAAATCTGTTTGTCTGACTGCAGATGACAGATTTAGGAGACTGCCCGTCATCAGAAATGAAACAATGTGGTGGTATGACAGTGGATTATGAACAAAATGCTTTTTCTTCTCCTAAGTGCAGTGAATACAGTCAGCTTCCTGGAAAGGTTTTTGGGTGGGTGGGTTTGCTTTGGTTTGCTTTGGTTTGGTTTGTTTTGTTTCATTTTGGTTTGGTTTGGTTTGGTTTGGGGGGGGGAGGGGCAGGCTGTGGAACTATGCCCAGAAGGACAAGTAGGGTGGAGAACAAGAGGTCATGCTGTCATGCTGTAACCGAACTCCTTTAGTTCCATCAGGAAAGAAAGTCAGTGATTTTGGGGTGGTTTCATGAACTGCTAAGATCCAGTGTAGGCTTGTTCAAGGATGTTGAAAGTAGAGATGGAGAGGGGATCACACAATTATGGGGCAAACTCCAGTGAGCAAGTCTCAGGAAGGCAACGAGGCTCATGAGGGGCCTGCCTGGAGCACATGACCTATGAGGAGCATCTGAGGGAGCTGTGGATGTTCAGTCTGGAGAAGAGGAGGCTGAAGGGAGATCTCATCACTCTCCACAGCTGCCTGAAGGGAGATTGGTATGAGGAGGGGTCCAGCCTCTTCTCCTTTGTGGCAAGTGACAGAACTAGAGGAGTGGTCTCAGGCTGCACCAGGGGAGTTTTAGGCTGGATATTAGCAAATATTTCTTCACAGAGAGGGCTATCAAACATTGGCATGGTCTGCCCTGGCTCGCGGTACTCACCGCCCCTGGAGGTGTTTAAGCAGTGTGTGGACCTGGCACTTAGGGACATGGTTTAGTGTTGACCCTTCAGTGCAGGGTTGAGGGTTGGACTGGATATCTTTGAGATGTCTTCCAACCGGATGTTTCCTGTGATTCTGTGATCTCGTTTACATTTGAGATGGGACTTCCATGGGAAACTGTTCTAGTTTGCTTTGGCAGTTTCAGGCTATTGCCAGTCTTGCCCTTTTTGTTGTAACCATGACCATCACATTTAACCTGAATGGCATTTGGTAAAGAGTTAGCAAGCAGTGGCCATCCCTTCATCCTCCCACACATGACTATAATGCAGAAAATAATTCTTTCAGGATGCCTTCTGAAGCTCCATGGTATCAGCTCCTCAGGGAGGTCAGATGAGCTTCAGTAAATTAACAACGAACCACATTGCTTTTCTAATCACTGATTTTTCCACAGCAATTCCAAAGCACACAGTGAGTACAGGCAGTATTTCCACAGCTTAGACTTGCTCTAAGCACAGCCAAAAGTAATGTTCCACTTCCAGACCTTAGGGTCAACATTCTGCAGCAGGAGTTTAGCCAGAAATTGTAGTAGTGAGCAAGTCTTTAAAAAAGTAATAAAAAAAATAAATACATTTCCAAGCCTCTGCAGTAGTATTGGTTCTGTACTAGTCCCAGCAGCAAATAGAAATAACATGCTTCGGGTGAAAGTGATCTAGAAGCACACAGAGAAAACAAATCTGTTGAATAAGATGTATTTTAAGGAGATTGATCAGCAGAAACAAATGTTCACACAGAAGATCGTTTCAGTTATCCATCTCTGCTTCGGAATTGTTCCAGCTTCCAAACACTCCAAACCTAAAATATTTAGTATGTCCCAGTGAAGAAAAGTAAGAAAACCCCCACTCTCTTCAGATGTAAGAAAACCCTGATCATCATCTTTTTAAAAAGAGAAGGGATAAAGTATGAACAAAGCTCCTATGCTGGCAAAGAGAGAAGCTCTATTTTGAGAGCTCTTCCCAGCAGGGGAAGAGTCAATTCTACCCAGAGGAGACTGCTCTTGTAGGCTCTGGGTGCCAAGGACTAGTTCAAGCTGTCACACTTTGGCCACCTTCCTTAACATCCAGAGCCAAGCCCTGGGACGGAAATATTGGCTCATATGGGTACCCTGTTCAGGACTGGCATTCTTGGAGTACTCAGTGTGGGAGAAATGGAAGTGTAAGGATTTTGCTGACTATTTGGAACATTATTTTGATCATAGCCTTTTGCCCAGCAGAACATTACAGGCTTGACATAGTTTCTGTTGCTCAAACTGCAACAGACTCCTTTTAAGGTGATATTCACAGCCAAAGGCAGAGGCCTGAATACAATGACCTGGGATACCATTTCTAGTTCCTATGCTCCCATGAGACCTAAGGTTTCAGTGGTGTATTAGACACATTGCATAGCAGGCATTCACATGCACATGTATATGTATGTGTTCATTTCTTTCTGGCTTTGGATCTTAGCCAATTGGTTATAAGGAATTAAAAATTAATACTTCAAAACAAGTCAGAATTTTCCATTATTTACAATGCAATAGCATTTAATACATGGAAGACAATTGCCAAATCTGTAGGCACGTACTCCTATGCTCTTTAAAAATATGGAGCAAGGTATCAGGCAGGCAAATTCATTATCAGGTAACAGAATTAGAAAATTTATACTGTTCTATTTTGCTTAACAAGCTATTTTACATCAGCTTTGTTTTATGCAAACTTACAGAAATATTGCTGAGTCACTGAAGATTAAATGGCACAAGAAAAGAGCTGTCAACTTGCTTTACTTGCTTCTCATCGTCTTGCTTCCATTGTGAAAGGGATGTATTGTTTCAGAAGGAAGGAGCCAGGCAGTCTAGAGAACAAAGGCTCCTAATTGTTCAGGAGAACTTTGTTACTTTTCTAATTGGTCTTCAAAGTCACGGGCTTGCAGTGCTTACACTGCAAGGACTGAACACGTTCGACACAGCCTGGTCTAGACCAGGCTTCATACTACTTGGGGTGTTGGTGAAGAATAGAGCACCTTTAAACTAAATGTGAGAAACAAAGCATCACTTTCTAGAATCATTTAATATTGAATGAAGAATAACAATCCAATGTCGCAACATAACAGACAGTCCTTTGTGTTGCTTCTCCTGCCGTCAAACGGAGAGAAATTTTTTTCTAAACCTTTTGGCTGATACTGACCAATGCCTGGGGTTCAGATCTTTCCAGCAGAGCTACAACATCTTGTCCTGATTGCTGTGCAATCATTGTTGCACATGGATTTCATAGCAAGTCAAAAACTGTAAAGTTTGAAACAAATACCAGTACTTTACTGCAGAATAAAAAAAGGAATAATGATTCTTAGCTCTCAGTCTTTGGAAATAAGGAGGAATGGGAGTCTGCTCATATCTACATCTACATATCTACATATCTCATATCTACATCTATTCATATCCATGAAGCAGTTTTGCTCATTTTTCAGAGTTATCTCTCTGGAGTGTCTAAGAATTTTTTTCACCTCTAAGCCATATTACTGGCAGGAGTACACATCAACATACTCCTAAAAACCCCATACAGACTGCTTCTACTGCTTAACATACCTACATCTGGTCTGTAGGAATTAAGGCCCCTAATAACACTCCTTAAGCACACTTTGTTATTCCCAGTAGCATCTGGGGCCCAAATGACCTGAGATTCTGGTGGTAACAACTGTTGACCTCTCTTACTGTGCCACAGCAAGGCCATGAAAAGCTCTGTGTAGCAGTTTTGTCAGGCTTTTTTACTGGAAGCCCAAACTGCAATGGGGGAAGCTTGGAGTTTTCTCTGTGTGTGTGTGTGTGCGCATGTGTGTTTGCCTGACACACTGCATTATGATAACAGACCTTGGATGAGGTACTATGCTGACCTGTAAGAGGAGCTGAAATGTTACATTTGCATAACTTCTCTGTTTATAGCAAGCACCAGGCTTGCCTCCTCTTTGCACATTCCAGAATGATCTGCAATCCCATCAGGATCCCTTGATTTCTTGGACTTTTGCTGGAAGATGAGCCAGGGCTGGGAGATAATCTATGCATGGCAGGAAACATTGACAGTATGCCTAGAGGTGTAACTGCATTAGGGAGCCTAAATCAGGTGAACAGCAATAGTTAACAGTAGCAGCACAAATAATTCAGGCTAGGAAACCAAATGCACACTGCTGCACCTCAGCAGGCTCATAGAGACTGTGTGAATAGCTGCTGCAGCACTTTTATTGCTATAAACAAGATCAAAAGCATCTGTGCCTTCCAGTGCTCCACTCTTAACTCAGGTGACACTGTAGACATAACTACACTGTAGACATTGCTATATAACTAGAAACATACTCACTCCAGTTTTTCAGAACATTATCCATCTGGTGATACTTTGTGAATGATACCAGAGTGGCATTACTTTAAGAGCATTACCTGCACATCACAATTCTTAATTCACTAGAATTCTTCAATGTCAGCTACTAAGTAGCGTGTCTTGAATCCCAAAGGCAGCCAATTCCACAGGCAGCTACCTTTGGGTTTACTGTGCCCAAAAGAGCTGAGCTGTCTTTTGGAACTGACACACACATTTTATACACTCATCATCATTTGCTGCTGTGTGATTTTGTGTTTGGAACACCGATAGAATTGCATGCTAATATATAAAGAGGAGTTTGGTTCCTCCTAAAACAGAAGTAATTTATAATTGTGAATAGTAAGGAGAAATAATTGTTTATATTAAACCTTTGCTCACATGTTTAGTTTCTGTTGAGGAGCAAGGACTTATGCAATTGCTCTGCCTTGCTGCATATGTCCAAATAAGCTCAAAATACAACTTAATAACAATCACTAATGCATATATTAATCCCACACCTCTCCACACGCAGCACTTTCCCTGCTGTGCCTAAACTCAGCCCAGGAAAAAGCTTAGAAGAAAGGAAGAGCACCCTTACCTGCCACACTGGCTCTGTGTGCTTTCCTGACTTAGCACTGCTCTTGTAGCTGAACTGGGAGGTTGCCTTCTTCAGGTTGCAGACGGCCACATTGCCATCATAGAGGCCCACTGCTATGAGGTAGGGGTGGTCATTATGGAAGTCTAGGCACATGATGCCACTGTCACTGCTGAAGACATACTCTGGGAAGGAGGGGTTCTTCATGGTGTAGAGCAGGAGCATGCCCCCTCCTTGCTTCATGAAGTCATCTAAACAAAGACAAGTTTTGCTGTTAAATCTGTTTGAAAGATACTCTGCTATTGGGATATATGGGTTAGGCACTCACCTGTGCCTAAAACTAACCCAAATGCAAAGTAATGTGGGAAAGACATCAGTCGCAGAACCAAATAGTCACGCTTGCATGCCTGTATCTGAACATCCTTTCCCTCATTGATATGTCATCCCCAGGACATGGCTTCAATCTGCTTAAGCAGAAAAGATACTGTTCTGGCAGTATTTTTTCTAGGAGAGAGACTTGAGAAATCTTGGAGGGAAATGCAGACAAAAAGGAATCTTGTGGACATCTCTCTCTTTAGGTTAGGATTTCACTAACTTTGCACAGATGCAGGCTGAACCAAGGATAGCAATGTTTCAATTTTTGTATTGTCCATATTTGACACTACAGCCTCTACTTCTTCTTTGAAGAAAAGCATTCCACTGAAGAATCTGTAAAGCATCATATCCACTGTCACTACACATAACTGTACAATGCACAAGTCACTACATCTTTATTTCCTGCTTATGTCCAACATCTACTTGCTTGGCACAGAACCTTTTTTCCCAAGACTTCCCATTTTCTATTGACTTTCAACTTTCCTTTGAGCTGCCTGAAATTCATTCAGGAGCTTCCTGCTTCTCATTCTCAAAAGGACCATCTTTCTTTTGAGTGTTTTATCATGTCCTG